>NW_019392784.1:0-643628 GCF_000648675.2 Cimex lectularius | reverse complement strand
CTAATGCCTTTAGAATAGCCATGGATTCGGCAGAGAAGATGGAGCTATTTGCAGGGAGAGAAAATGTTTTATTCTTCCTCCGTACTGAGTCGTAAAGAGCAAACCCAGCCTTACCTTCCACCAGAGAACCATCCGTGAAAATCATATAATGATCAGCAAGGTGTTCCCTGGCATCCGCCTGGAACATTTGGTTTGAAATCCATGGAGGAAACCCCGAACAGTCCCGCAGGTATATACACAGAGGTGTTATAATTGCGGAAGGGGAACCAAAACTGTAGATTGGGTCTAGATTGTTTTGAAACGCTGAATAGATGAGAGGAGCAGACTTAACGAAAGCATCGACAATCGGTGGTAACCTTTTATACCTCCAGAACTTGCTTGTTAGATCCTGCGATGCTACAGCAGCTATTTTGGACACAATGGGGCTATCATTTTGGTACAAGTTGATGATTTTGTTGATAGCTAGCTTTTTAATCCTGGAATTAAACGGTGGCTCGGCTGCCTTCGCACAGATGGCTATTATGGGAGTGCTTTGTAGGCACCCTAAAATTCGACAGAGACATTTATTTATAAATAATTGTACTTTTTTCAGGTGGGAGTCTGCCAACTGGCCGTAAAATATTGCTCGTAAAATGACGTATCATATATTGCTCTGATGGCCGATTTGTAAAATAGTAGGCCTGTAGCTGGGTCTGCTCCCCACCGAGAGCTTGTAAAACTCCTAAGAATGTTAAATAGTTTGTCCCCTTTTACCAGCAGCTCCTTAATATGTCGAGTCCAGTTCATCTTTGAATTGACGAGAAGTCCCACAAATTTGGTGTCAGTCTTGACTGGGAAATCATAGTCACCTAATTTAACATTGTCGGGTAGTCCGTGTTTGCGCTTACGTGTGAATGGGCATAAGATCGATTTCGTTTCAGAAATCTCTAGTCCATCCACTTTTTAAGTTTCGGCATGAACTCATCTAATTTTTTCTTGCACTCAGATATGCTTTTGCCCTTCACGTATAAGCAAATGTCATCGGCATACTGTACTGTCTTTGTATATTCAGGGATGATCGACATTAAATCCGCGGTGTAGATAGCGAAGAGAATAGGGCTAAAAATACCTCCCTGAGGGGGACTCTGAAAGTCTTAAAAGGACCTCTCAGGTCACCATTAATGCTCACGAAGATCCTCCTGTTAGATATTATATTCATTACAATTCGTACAAAATCTATAGGGAGCCGTAAATCAACGAGTTTGGATCCTAAGATACATAGATCGACATTATCATAGGCTCCACTTATGTCTAGAAATACGCTTTCGTTGGATGAAAAGCCGAGGTAAACGTCTCCAATTAGCGTTAGCTGAGCATCGACCACCGACTTATTTCTTCTAAAGCCGAACTGGGTGGCAGGAAGTTTGCAGTTTCTTTCGAGCCACCATTCTAGACGAGTTTTAATTAACCGTTCATAAGATTTCAGCATACATGACATTAATGAAATGGGGCGATATGATCTTGGATCATTTGGTTGCTTCCCCAGTTTTTTTATCAAAATCACAACAATGTCTTTCCAGATGTCAGGCATTGATTTTTCAGACCAATACCCATTACGTATTTCTAATAAGACCTCTTTCGCCGAAGGTGGTAAGTTGGAGATCATACTGTACTGTATCTGATCTAACCCTGGCGCAGAGTTGTTACTTTTCCTTAAAGCACCTTCTAGTTCTGACATTGTAAAGAAGTCAGTTAGTTCTGAGTCATGTGCTGGTTCGGACTTGTTGAAGGTAAGACGGTTAACTGGGCCAGATGGACAAAGATTGTTTATTAGATATGTTGTCCACTGACCAAAAACAATGGGGGCCTGAGGGCAACATGGAACGTTTTTAATGCATCTCAATCTGTTCCAGATAGATGTTATTGGTGAGTTCTTATTAAGTGAAGAGCAAAGTTTTTCCAGGAGACGGACTTGGCGTTCATAATGAAAGTATTAGCTTCTTTTTGAGTGGCCCTTACGGCTTCGTAGTTTTCAAATGTAGGGTTAAGTCTGTATTCATTGAAGGCAGTTTTGCATTTTTTTATAGCAGCCTCACAGTGCGCATTCCACCAGACCTTGCTCAGGGTTTTCCGAAGAGTATCCGGGGCTTTTCTTATGGGAATACATTTTAGACTTATATCGGACATGGCACTGACAAACGACTCGTAATCCCTGAGCTCTTTTTTGTCGAGTGAAATTTTTTCTCCCACAAGTCTGTGTATTCCGACCAGTTTGCTTTTTCCGTTTTCCATTTTCTGAAAAATTTCTTCGGAGAGTTCAGAGCGACTGCTTTCGAGAGACAGAACAGAACGGGTAGGTGGTCAGAGCCCATTGGGTCCTCGAGCACCTGCCATTTGGCGACCGGGGTTATGCCTGTCGATGTCATTGTCAAATCTACTGCTGAACTCCTATGGCATCTAGGTGTTTTTATTCTGGTGCTGGAGCCATCATTAGGCTATATGACATTATTATTTTCCATGGCCTGTAGGAGATCTTTTCCTAATTTATCGGTCCATTCCAAACCGAAAGCAGTATGATGAGCGTTGAAATCCCCGGAGACCAAAAACGGCTTGGGGAGGCTTTTAAAAAATGTATCCAGCTCTATGAAAGAAATTTTTTCGGAAGGTGGAACGTAGACCGAAACAATGGTAATCGGGTTCGAGTTACCCTTGACTATTTGGATGCCTATCATAAATCTTTTTAGACTGGGAAGATTGATGTCGTAGTTTACAATTTGTAAATTATTTTTAATCAAAATTCCGACGCCTCCATACCCATCTTCCCTATCATTTCTGTGAAAATAAAATGAGCTAAATTTGCACACCGTAGTAGGGGTCAGCCAGGTCTCAGGTAAGAAGACTAAGTCAATTTTCTTATCAACCATTAGGGCTTCCAGACTTCCTTTTTTTGTCATTAAAGATCGAGAGTTCCATTGTATGCAATTTAAGTTAATGTTACAAGAGTTGGCCATTAATTACAGCGATATGAGGGAGTTTAAGGAACCATCTTGGGAAAAGATAGAGTTTAACACAGAAAACAGAACATAATCTATCCACATGTAAGAAAAATTTAACAACATATGAATCGGTTCAATTTTTTAGTTTTCTAAATTTAAGTCAGAACGACCTTTCATGTTTTGAAAAATAGGAAGACTCATTACACTACTTTGGACAACGTCCTGCAAATTTGGGGACTTGGGCATCTTCATTTTTGTTTTCTATAACCTTATTTATGACGCGGAAGACGGCTTCACAAATGATAGCGAAATTTGCGTTTTTCTCATCATCTTTTCCTTTAGGGCGGTGTGGGTTGTGTGGTTTTAATCCTCCGGGAAGTTTTTTGGACTTGGAGTAATTGGACTATAAAGTTTTTTTTTTAATTTGAGCCATATCTTCTCCGGGAGGAGAGGAGCTTCTTCTCTTTTGAGAGACGGTTTTGGTCAATCTTTGAGTGGGCGTTAAAGGGGGAGGCAATTCATGGAATATTGATGAATCATTCCTAGCAGGAGCAGTCGTAACTTTTGCGTATGATTTTTTGGTTACTACTCGAATGGCGTCATTATAAGATATGTTTTCCACCGCCATTACTTTGTTTTTATCTTTTTTTGTTTTTCATACTCTGGGCAATCTTTTCGGGAGAATACGGAGTTCGCCCCTTTGCAATGCAAGCATGTCACCTCGATATCCTTTTGATCACAATCTTTCTGTTCGTGCTTTCCTAGACAATGAGCACATCTTAGAGCTCCTTTGCAGTGCTCCTTTACGTGCCCATAGCGCAAACACTTGAAACATAGGATCACATTTTTGACGAAAGGTTCGACCTCGCAACGTACTTAATGTATAGTAACATATTCGGGCAATGTCTGCCCTTTGAAAGTGATAAGAACAGTCCCAGTATTAACCAGATTACCGGGTTCCGTGGCAGATTTTTGCTTGTCGACTTTCCTCTTAAACCGCTTAGCTGATAATATTTGAATGTACGGATTTCCGATTTTTAAACTTTGTAAAAGTTCAGTGTCAGTGAGATCCGGGTCCACTCCTCGGATTACACCCTTCCTTGCTAGAAGAAAGGACGGGATGTACGCTTTTATATTTTTGCTTTTCAGAAAATCAGAGCTAACGTTCGCTGCTTTAAATGAGCTAAACATGACTCTTACCCTGTTCCGTCCTGATTTATCGATATTTATTACATCCCTCCGGATGTTAGGGTGGTTTTCGTAGATAATTTTTCCTAGGTAAATAGCGTGTAATTGAGATAAACCTCCTAATTGCCCATCCGCTTGTTTACCTTCCTACGTGGTCGGGACTTTATCATACACTGAGAAAGGATTTTCCTGTTTTCCCATACTATTTTCCCGCTTAAGGTTCAGACTGAGGTTGGTTTTTTCGCCACTGATTATTCCTATACCAGAAGATTCCCTGGTCTCGGTCTTGCCTTCCCTCTCATTGTCAGAGGCGAACGACGCATGTCCGCCACTCGCGGCGGACATTTTTTTTTTTTTGGTCCGCCCGGAGGCCAACCAAATTTATCAATCAGAATAATAAAAATTAAATTAAAAAATTTCTTTTCAAAGAAGAACGTATTTAACTAAAGAAACTGCAGTTGTGTGTTGGTGTGCAACGGATTAGTGCCGGCTCTCTTCGATAAGCGATGTGTACCGTGCGAAGGTCGCGGACTAACTGAATTGCGATTTTAAAGTTTATGTTGAACCAGGTTCCAATGCTAAACCTTGTTCAAAATAAAAGTTGACGTTTTTTAGTTTATCTTAAACCGATTAAGATGGCCATAAACGTGGTCAAATACATATTCGCTGTTTTTCACTTTATTGGATTCGAGTTGAAACGATAAATCAGGTTCAAACTAAAAATTGCTTTTTTTCAGTCTGTCTTGAACCGAGTTTAAATGCTAAACCTGTTTGAAAATCAAAAATTGCCTCTTCTGTTTCTTTTTAACCGAGTTCAAATGGTAACCTGGCCAAATAAAAATTTGCCGTTTTTCAGTTCATCTTGAACCAAATCCAAATGGTAATATTTATGTATATATGTTGGGATGATAATGGTTTGGAAAATTTTTAGTTTCACAGAACAGTGATATAATTAAAGGCAAATATTAAGTCGTCACGGTAGGCACGTTACAAGTACACGTCGTTCAATTTTGAACATAGAAGGCCACGTTGTTGCTCACCTGTTGACTCGGTAATACCATTTATTTTATATTTACACGGCGTAAATGCTCTAACGAAACATCATAGAATAGATTACACACTTCCCGGCCGCAAAATAATCTAGGACAACATCCCTTGGGGAATTGAGCGGAATTTATAATTAATCACGCCAGCCACGTTCTGTATGGAGTTGAGCAGAAACAAATGTCTCATTCCTTTTTAAAAAAAGATAGTTCCTACTCACAGTAAGTCTTCATTTATAATAAAGAATTAAAAGTACTTGTTTACTAACAGATTTTAAGTAAGAGGATTATCGATTGTGTTATAATCCAATACTGTTTTGATTAGCAAATTAATAGAAATGATGAAAGATGGAGTGAGTGCGGTGTTCAATCTTTTTTAAAAAAATCATAGTTAACTCACTAGTTTAACTCACTCCATCTTTCATCATTTCTAACAAGTGTCTCATTGTCGCCTGGGTATAGAATTGCAATTTTCATTCCTATGTCTGATAATTTCAATTAAGTCTCTACTTTTCCTGCTCCTGTAAATACACTTATTTCATTGAAACCTCAATAAATAAGAAGAATTATTTCTGTTTAAATTTTAAGCAGAAATTAATGAGCTTTCATAGTTTCTAAAAGCTAAAAAACCGAAGCATTTCCGAGTTTATAGCGCAAATGGATCTACTCGTGGATTTTTAATTCAGAAAAGTATGACAAATATTGCAAATTGGTTTGACCTTATGCGATACCCACCGCGTATTGGACGTTAAGCCTTCTTGTATGACAGGAATTACTGTAACACTGTGCAGGGTTTTGCACGTTCGAATGCTGGGGCTTGTTTGAAATTAATGACTGGTATTATGAGTATTTGAATGAAGAACATGCGAGATTATAAATTTCAATTTGTTTATATTTGTGGTTGTAAATCATTTTGTAATCCTTCTAATGTTTAAGTAAAGCTATAATATTATTGAGTTTGATTTGTCACCGTGGATATTGAACTTGGGGAAAATACGATTACTTTATAGTCAATCCGAAAGAGTTTTAAACCGGTCGCAAATATGCGTCAGTCTGAATCAAATGTGTGTTCGTAAAACTGAAATTTCCCTTGTTTGGTTAGCAATTTATAAAGGGTTTACTCTGGAACAAGTGAGTTCAACCGCATCTTAGTTCACACTGTTACCGCAATGATTTAGAAAGTTGAATCGGCACTTTAATTAAAATGCTCTCCTCCATTAACCACCTTAGAAGTCTTGCATTACAAACGTTTTAAGAAATTAAATCCGTCACATTGATTTGCACATTTCAATCAATCTCCCCCCCCCCAAAAAAAATTTACATTAAAAATTGATTAAAAATGGAATAATGAAATAATTGCTGTTCCAAGGTACAGTTTATGCTGAGAGAGAGAGAGAGAGAGAGAGAGAGAGAGAGAGAGAGAGACATTGCTTTCCCGTATACTCGGTCGTCCTTAAAAGGACAAAGAGGATCTTTAACGTCCGCACCTGCCTATTCGGCCTTATCGGACGTTTTGATTCTCAAGATGAGAGCTGACGCACCTCCGCATACGACAGAAGTGTGTTACTGCCGTAGCGTTGGTGTAGAGGCAGCTCAGCCCCAAGAGGCCAAGACAATCTCGCTCTCCGCTTGCCCAGTCCGAGTGGTCGGGTCCGCGTTAATCATCGAACCATATGCCGCGTGAAAAGGGCTACCTAAGCCGAAATAGATAAGTTTCGTCTCCCGCGCACTCCCTGGATAGAGAAGGCCACTTTATCTCTCAGAGTATTGAGGCTCCCCCAGCGTAGAAACTTCCAGATCCCCCCCCGCCACAGTTTCGTTTAAAGTGGAATTGCTAACCACCCCCTAGAGGAGACCGTCTACGGTAAAAGCCTCCAATCTAGCTCAGCCTACACCTACGTGCAAAGCATACTCGAGTAGGACCAACCGATTCTCTATCCGTTCCCATCCGCCACTATTCATGCATTCGAGGGACTTTTCAGCATAATCATAGCGTCCTCAACGCTTATACGCTGCCGTCCGATCCGCCGTATCCCGTGAGGCCGGGTTTATAACGATGGTCATACGCAAGTGTTCGAGCAAAGACAACAGATAGAAGAACAGCCTCTTCTCTAAGTTCCCGCCGGGGCCGTCACCATGTACCATTACGAACCCGTTCCCCATTTACTAGGGGCTGGACTTTAGATCATTTTTGCTACCCAGTAGTACATTGATTCCCGTCTACTCGGTCGTCCTAAAAAGGACAATGAGGATCATTAACGTCCGCACCTGCCTATTCGGCCTTATAGGACGTTTTGATTCTCAAGATGAGAGATGACGCACCTCCGCATACGACGGAAGAGTGATACCGCCGCAGCATTGGTGTAGAGGCGTCCCAGCACCTAAGGGCCGAGACAACCTCGCTCTCCGCTTGCCCAGTCCGAGTGGTCGGGTCCGCATTAAGCATCGAACCGTATACCGCGCGCAAAGGGCTACCTAAGCCGAAATAGATAATTTTGGTCTCCCGCGCACTCCCTGGATAGAGAAGGCCACTTTATCTCTCAGAGTATTGAGGCTCCCCCAGCGTAGAAACTTCCAGATCCCCCCCCGCCACAGTTTCGTTTAAAGTGGAATTGCTAACCACCCCCTAGAGGAGACCGTCTACGTTAAAAGCCTCCAATCTAGCTCAGCCTACACCTACGTGCAAAGCATACTCGAGTAGGACCAACCGATTCTCTATCCGTTCCCATCCGCCACTATTCATGCATTCGAGGGACTTTTCAGCATAATCATAGCGTCCTCAACGTTTATACGCTGTCGTCCGATCCGCCGTATCCCGTGAGGCCGGGTGTATAACGGTGGTCATGCTCAAGTTTCGTGCGAAGGTCGCAGGTAAAAGACAGCCTCTTCTCTAAGTACCCGCCAGGGGTCTCACCACAGCGAGCGAATGTGTTAAATCATATGTGTATGTATTGTATTAACTAATAATTTAACGTATTCGCTTTATGCAAATATGATTTTACAACAATTATGTGCCTGTGTAAACAACTGGAAACTACAAACTGCAAATACTAATGGATAACTGAGAATACAGGGAAAGCATGAAGGACTTTATTTATTTGTTCTTTTGTCTTTTTTCCAGGCATTCTTGCCGTTTCTGTTTTGTACATTGCTTTGAGAGTTAAGCAACATATCTATGATTGTAAAAAACCCAAGCAAAATCCTACAGCACTCGCTACCCACCATTTTGAACACAATTTCGACTTCAACAATCCAAAATTATTACACACAGAACAAAACAAACATAAACGTAACTTTTTAGAAATGGTTTACATCAAAAGAGATAAACACAGCATCAATTACAGAATATAAACTCAGTCACAGCTACGCCAATATCATCAATCAAATTCAATATCGATAACGTACATATATCATCACCACATCACACAAAACATACAATATAACATAAAACATTCATCACATTCCACACAACAAACATTTCTACATAGCCTAATTTTACAACAATTTAGCTTTCCTTTCCTTAATTATCCCCGTCTTTGTAATCCTGAAAGGATAATCTGGCCGAACCATTACCAACGTTTTTTCCCATCGTCGGTTCTTTTCACCTCCAAGAAGCCGATTCCTTATACAAAAATGTCTTTTTATACCGACTTCCTTTTCCACCCCTTCAAAATCCAACGTATATAAGCATAAAAAGCAATATCTCACTGGAGCTCTCAACACGACACGCAAGAATGACACAATTACGCAGAAAACAAATAAAAATATTTTTTTGCATTGTATAAATTCACCATTTTCCACATCCTATATATATTTGTTAAATCCTAAATGTAAATTGTAAATCCCAGGCCCTGAAGATGATCTCAATAAAGATCGAAACGTTGGCACGATAAAGAAAATGTTTTCTGAAACATACGTCACACCAGACCGCATCTCACGATTTTCGTATAATTAATTATTCCTGGTGTTAATTTAATGAGGTTTTAGCTTATACCGTAACCGTACTTGTAAAGGAATAAAACCACACAAACAAAAGGCTAATTTGCATCCTCTATGCCGTTTATGTTTAATATTTAAATGAAAACTCATAAAAAAAGAGAGACACCAATAAAGGAAAAATTAAAAACCTTTTGACTTTTTATTGTCAATTTTCGTCTGGCAATCAATCATCGAGTATAATTTGCAACTGAAACAAACAAAATTCACAAAGTGTACAAATTATATCTGTGTAATTTTTCTATTTCAGACCTAGTAGTGAATCAATGAAAATGTATATCTAACACGGCTCATTTGTGTTGGAAAATTCGTCAAGGAGTATCTTACGTCCATTGTAAGCGAGATAAAACCGAAGGGTTGAGAGTGAGGTGGGATAATGGGATAAAGACTTGGGCCGCTTAAGGCCTAGGTGACTTTTTGACGATAAAGTGATTTGAGGAAATGGCCTCAAAGATAACCTACATTGTTATACAATTTTGATAAAAAAATTAATTAGCTAAAAATGTGAATAGTGATAATTTAAACTTTAAAAATGAATATATATATATATATATTCAATTTTGATTGAGCAGAACAGAAATATTCATCTACAAATATAAACATTGTATACAGTGGTTTAGTGGAGTTTCTGTCAGTGACAACTTCCTTCATCTGGTTAAGTTATAAAGCAATTTTTATTATGTACATGTCATTATTTCTAAAAGGGGAAAAATATTTGATTAAAAACCCCAGCTATCATGGCTATGTTATAGGAGAGCGTTCTTTATTTTAATGTACATGTCCCTATCGTCCAAGCATAGTTGCCTATTTGGTTGTAATGGTACGTGCTTCCCATCCACTAAAAAATTTAATGGTTGCATCTCCGATGTATTCCAGCAAACTCTACATGTTTGTCGTTTCGAGTTTGTCGCAAGCCTCACAAATATGTTCTGCACAACCTGCAGCTTGGCGACATTAGTCGTGCATGTGAGACTCCAGGAGGTGTCATGCATACAGGAGCTTCGGCAAGACCGCCACCTTGTACAGGAGAAGTTTATTGGTAGACGATAGAACAGAGAGAAAAGTACGCGGATAGCAGCTTCACCCTTTTTGCCTTTATCGTTAATATGAGGAGTAAAAATGACAACACGAATGAAAACCTGTTCAACAACAAAAAACATACTGGGATGGTCCTCTTAGACATGGAGAAGACCTTTGATTCGGTCTGGCAGGACGGTATAGTATACAGGCTCATTGAAATGAATTTCCCTGGATATCTTATAAAAGTTGTCATGGCGTACTTAAAAAACCGTTGTTTCCGTGTTTCCCTAAACAATGAAACTTCCAGACCTTTCCCAATTGCCGCCGGAGTTCCCCAAGGTTCAATCCTAGGGCCATGCTTGTTCCTCCTTTTTATAAATCCACTCCCCTCACTGAGAAATTGCAAAATTGCGCTTTATGCGGATGACATTGCTGTCTATTGTTCATCCTGGAGGCCTAAGACAATTGTGAAAAGATTAAATGACAGCATCACCAGGATTTGCAGGTTTTGTCACCGCTGGAAACTCAGAATTAATGTCCCGAAAACTGAGGCCATATTTTTCACAAAACGACGCCCAATATTCAAGGAAACCATTTCCATTCACGGACACAAAATAGAATGGCGTGAGGGGGTAAAGTACTTGGGTTTAACTCTGGACCGAAAAC
Source organism: Cimex lectularius (assembly GCF_000648675.2). Taxonomy (NCBI): domain Eukaryota; kingdom Metazoa; phylum Arthropoda; class Insecta; order Hemiptera; family Cimicidae; genus Cimex; species Cimex lectularius. Next base: position 632,740 of record NW_019392784.1, on the reverse strand, counting down.
TTAACTTCTCTCGGCATATAAACAATATAGTAACGAAAGGTAAAATAGCTATAAAAGCCTTATTTCCGCTGATGGCCCGAGAGAGTGGAATGAGCTTTGAAAATAAACTAATTATATATAAAGTAGCTATTAAACCTATGCTGCTGTATGCTTGCCCAGCATGGAGTTACACGTGCGAATCGAACATCAAAAAACTGCAAGTGGTCCAAAATAAATTTCTAAGGTTTATAACCTCACTACCTCGATACACCAGAATTGGCCTCCTCCATGAGAGAGCGGGAGTGGAGTATATTAATTCTGAATTAAAGCGTCTGTCCAGGAATTTTTTTATGGGTCTCTCTTCCAGCAAGAACACTACTTGTAGGGATATAGTGTATGATGTAAACTTTCCATGGAAACATAGAAGGATTAGGCACAATATATAAATTTAGGATCTGTGATATATTTATTGTTTCCTCTAGAGCTGTGATACTATAAGACAATTTGTGATAATTCAATTACCAATGTAGCATTGTTCTTGTTATTCTCATTTATTTATATATATTTTTGTTAACGCATTTTTGTTAATTCATTTGTTAATTGTTATCCTATTTGATACCTAGTGGGTTTTTAAGATTTTTCCCACTATTTTCTTATTTGATTAATTAAAAATAATAACAAACTAGGACTAGGTGCGGTGATAGGAAAAAGTTTTGAAATAGGACGTAAAAGTGCCCCTCCACTTCCCCTACTTAATGAATGTTATGTAACACAATGTATAAGTATTTTTTTAAATAAATGTTTATTCATTCATTCAGTAAAAATGAGACAGACCAATTTTTTTTAAATAAGGCAACGGTATACGTTTGCTGAAAACTATTGCCTTCGTTTTATTATGATTAATTTTAATTTTCCAACGGCTTCATAAACTTACTATGCAGCACATTGCTTTCGATATTGTATCTAACCTCCTAGAAGAAGTGTAGAAAGCGATATCGTCAGCTTAAAGAGTCATATTTTCCTTCTTAGGACGAGGTATTTTGTTTAAATATACAAGGAATAGGTTGAGTCCAAAGATAGAAAGGGATGAAAAGAACGGAAACTCCAAATTGTCTGGATCAGCGATAGTAGTGGACTATTTTTATTATGTAGGGTGGGCTAATTCCATCATCCTGCTGACTATACCATTATGCCAAACAGTGTCAAAGGCCTTTGGGACATCTATGCAGGTATGCTTTCTTACATAAAACGCTAGCCTTAGGTCATCTGGTATCCTGGTTAATCTACTGTTTACTGTTTACTGGAAGGTGGCTATGCGTGTAAGCATAAAAACGTAGAATTTCCTGCTAACTAGGCTAATAGTTCTGTTAATAATTGGTCAAAAACTGATTGAATAGCTAAATCTTCCAAAAGGATAAGTGGGGCTTTTATGTAATTCCACTCTCTACTTTTGTGATATTGTTTAATAGCAGAAATAACAAAGTAAAATATATCTTACAATTAATTAAGGTTTTTAGTTGAGATAAAAAAATTAATGGCACGAGCGGGATTCAAACCCACGATCTTCGGCTTGATACGCCGCTGCTCTACCACTTGAGCTATCGTGACCTCGATCCACTCGGACACCAACTTCCTGAACTCCACCAACTGAAGATCGTGGGTTCGAATCCCGCTCGTGCCATTGACTTTTTTATCTCAACTAAAAACCTTAATTAATTGTAATATATTAATTGGTCAAGCGGACCACGAAATTAGTGAATTTAATGATTTAAAATGAAGTATACTTCACTAAAGCTCTCCGTGGCCATTTCATTTGTCGTCGAGAATCCAATCCGATTACACGACATTTGAAAAATGGCAAAAAGGAGGGAAAATTCAAAAGGTGGGGTTGAGATGGGAAGTTGGTGTCCGAGTGGATCGAGGTCACGATAGCTCAAGTGGTAGAGCAGCGGCGTATCTGGCCGAAGATAGTGGGTTCGAATCCCGCTCGTACCATTAACTTTTTTATCTCAACTAAAAAACTTAATTAATTGTAAAATATTACTTTGTCAAGCGGACCACGAAACTAGTGAATTTAGTAAAATTTATATTTTAAGAAACAAAACGTAATACTGAATCCTCTTCTTTTTTTTTAATTTTTCTGAATCTGGTAAATTGATTATACTCTAGAAGACAAAATTTTCTCAACCTATTTCTTTTAAGGGCCTGAATGAGCCTCTCGGTTTTTTGATGCGAACCAAAAATACGATGATTTGGATTTAGCGATTATTCGTTTCTTCAATATTCTAACAGAACCTTGTTCTTCACCTTATAGACTCTCAGGTTAAATTCAATATATTTTAATTTTTTAGGTACATAATTACATGGTAGGTTTTAGGTACATGATACTCTGCCCGAAGTTGTAAGCTGTACAATTTGAATTTTACTTTCGATGTGATTTTAAACTGTTTTCCGACGAACTTTAGTTAGTTTTAGGCCATGAAAGTTTTATAAAACAATCTAAAAGATTATACGGCAATGTAACACCTCCAACTGGAATGTATTATTTAACTTAATAGTTGTTATTTGAAATAAGTTTAAAAGTTTAGAACGGTTGAGAAGACAAACAACCGACTAACCACATACAACTACACACTAGGGAACTATTTCACTACCTTTGCCACGCAGACCCTCCCAAGAGTTTGCTTGCTTTCGAACTTCAATGGCAAATAAAAACGTTATTATAAAAAATACTGATGATACAAACTTTAATTTAAAAATTTACATTTCACGTTAAAACAAATAAATAAAATATACGTAAGACGGCAAAGAACTAGGTCTTACTTATAAAAACAGTATGTTTATAGCTAATTAGTTTCTATGATAATAAATATTTGTAAAAAATATTTTCTATCCCTCTTTTGATATAAAAGAAGTAAGATTGTTCATGTTTTTTTTCTTTTTTTAACGAGGGTTCGCAACAGCAGAGGTCATATAAACCCTCAGGGTGCAGGTGTTTTTGAAAAAAAGTCCATTTGTAAGTATGTAGGGTTCGAATGCACCGACGCCCCCTCCCTTATTGTTCATGTTCTTATTACATTATGAAGGTTTATGTCAATACTAGCGATTATTACCCGGCATTGCCCCGGAGGATAATAAAAAATTTAATTTACACATATACTAGGACCAAAATCCGGGTTGACCTTCAGCACTAAACTGACCTTATACAAGACTTTACTGCGACCACTTTGGACATACGGTGTGGAACTGTGGGGTTCCGCCAAACCATCCAATATCCAGCGTATCCAGTCCTTCCAATCAAAAGTCCTCAGACAAATCGTCAAAGCTCCTTTTTACGTCTCTAGCCTCACTATCCACAAAGAACTCAACGTTCCTTTTGTCCACGAACTGATCCATTTCCGATTCCAAAAATTTCATNTAGATACGCCGCTGCTCTACCACTTGAGCTATCGTGACCTCGATCCACTCGGACATCAACTTCCTATCTCAACCCCAGGATCGAGGTCACGATAGCTCAGGCGGTAGAGCAGCGGCGTATCTAGCCTAAGATCGTGGGTTCGAATCCCGCTCGTGCCATTAACTTTTTTTCATCTCAACTAAAAACCTTAATTAATTGTAATTGTGATCACATTTGTATTATGTACAAGTATGTATAGGCTACAAATAAATAAATAAAAAATTTAAAAAAATTACATACTTTTTTCAGTATATGCACTCAAAGACAATAACGGACATTCGTATTTTGTATTTTTTAATGTAATCCAAACTAAAAGAGATCAGAAAGTTAATCACGACTTAAATCAACTTGAGTTTTAATCAAAATTATTGAGTTAGGATTTTTTAAAGAAAATTAAAAAAAACTAGCTAGTATAACTAACGAAAATCATTTACCGATATAATAAAACATAAATGACATTTTATTACCTAGTTTTGCACTTATAATGCGTATTACCTCTTCTCGCTTCTCCTAAGTCTTCTTGGCACGACTAAATAAGCGAGCTGATTTTGTCTTGTGAACAGAATCCCATTCATCAGCAAGAGCGCTTTGAAGTAGTTCAATGCTTGTTGTCTAACCAGTCACTTTATCAGGTACGACAAGTGTTCAATATGATTCCTATCGGGTGAAGGACATTTTACTGTGGTAATCCTTACTTCCTACAAGTAATGGGAGACAACTCAAACTACATGCATTAGTGCATTAACATTAAGTTGCTCAAATAAATGGAGCGAATGGGATCATAACTTCTAGAATAACTTCTTCAATGTACATTTACGCGGTCAAAGATCCATTCTGTGTGATAATCGGTTTGGTAAATGTATGGACGTTGATTCACCTGTTATTTACTATAACTGGGGGGGGGGTAGCCGAGTGGTTAAGGCGTCAGGCTCTCGGCTAGTAGATCCCGCGGTCGTGTTTTCGATCCCCACCGTCGCCTCTGTACATTTTCTAACGCCTAAGGGGACCGGCGGCCGCAATTGAAAGAAATTGACACGGCACTCATCAATGGAAGGACGGGTCGGATCTCAGCGAACCTGAATTTCGTCCCAACCCCTTTCAAAAATGAGTTTCTTCGATGGAAGAACACCGGTACAACGGGGGCTCAAGTTCACATTTGTGTAGCGAGCCCTCCCCCAAAATATGGAGCCAGGGATAAAGTACAATAAGCTGTACAGCTCAGCTGCAGGAGGGAACTCATCCAGTCCCTGGTATCCAAAAAAAAACCACTATAACTGACTGAGTGTTCATCTCTTCTCCCCACATTGCCCGAGTCAGCTAATTACCAGAAATCAAACCTGCTCTCATCTGTGAAGAGAACAGCCTGCCATTGTTCATATGCCCAAGCTAGATGCTGATTTGCGAATAACCGCCATTCGACTTGATGCCACTCTAGTACTACAAAACCTGATGCGGGATGTCTAGAGACTAGGCTATTATCACGAAATCTTCTGTTGCCTGTTTCAGAGCTCACCTTTACATTACGCACCGATTGGAGTTGACTACCTATCAACGAAGCCGGTAAATGACGGTTAAAGCAATAAAACAACGTCTCACACAGTCGTACATCGCAGTCAATCACTACCTTCTCTTCCAAGTTTTCCGGTGGCCCCGGACCGCGGTAGACCGTTGTGGATGGTAGAACACGGCACAGAGATGATTCCTATCTAACGGACGTTACATTAATAAAATTTAAATAACAACTTATTCTATCACAATTGATTTTCCTGTATTTTTTGGTGAATTTTCTTTAAAACCAAAATAATTAAATATTAATCTTTTTATGTAAGGTTTTGGTTGAAATGGTAAAGCTCGTGTCACGAGCGGGATTCGAACCCACGACCTTCGGCTATACAGGGACCTTCGAATCCCGTTCGTGACACTAGCTTTTTCATTTGTACCAAAACTTTACATAAAAATATTAATTAATTTATAGAAGTAATTTGGTAAATCAGACCACTAATATAATAGATTTAATAATTAAATATTTTTTATTAAACCTTGTGTATTTCGGATCTCGTTTATTTTAGATCAGATTTAAATAAGAATGTTTAGATTTACTTTTTAACGAGGGTTGGTAACAGCAGAGGTCATATCATCCCCTCGGAGGGTGGGTACAAAAAAATCTATTCCTAAGTATGTCGGGTTTGAATAGAGTGAATAAAGGGCTGCTAAATTCGAACCCGGGACCGTTACTTAGCAGTGTGTGTACGCCTACCGTAGCGGCCAACGACGCCCCTTGGTGTAATTAATATAACGATAAAAATACATATAGTTTGAAATTAACAAGAAAATAGGAGTTTCTGGCTTTTTAGTATATATGAAAGTATAATTTCTATTGTAAATTAGATTACACCAATGGGAAGAACGTTTAAAACCTTATTCACTCATCTTTTTACCCCTAACCTAAAGTAAACGAAAAAGAAAAACACAAATGTTAAATTAACGTTTAATCGCTGGAAACCTGATCCTTCGGTTAACATTTTGAAACTTCTTAAAAAGGATGACGAGAAATGATGAAATTTTTAAAATTTCTAATAAAAATATTGAAAGTAAAACAATTACAAAATTTAACATCAGAAAAGGAAAATCAAATCAAATATTTAAAATGTCCCATTCTTCATAAACACAGCATCAATTTCAGAACAGACAATAGCCGGAGCTACGCTAAAATCATTGTGTGAGGTGATTATTGGCGGTTAGTTGATGATTATTTGTGGAGATCGTGAGATGCCGTCTGGTGTGACGTGGGTTTCAGAAAAACATTTTCTTTATCGTGCCAACGTTTCATTCTTTATTGAGATCATCTTCAGGGCCTGGGATTTACAAACATTGTTTACATTTAACAAATACATTTTGGATGTGGAAAAGTGAATTTATACAATGCAAAATATATTTTTTATATATTCAATCAAAGTATTTCTACTCACTCAAAGTGTTTGTCTTCTGTGTAATTGTGCCATTCTTGCGTGTCGTGTTGAGCGTGCCAATGAGATTTTGATGTTTTATCCTTATATACATTGCATTTTGAAGGGGTGGGGAAGGAAGTAGGGATAGAAAGACATTTTTATATAAGGAGTTGGCTTCTTTGAGGTGAAAAGTGCCGACGTTGGGAAAAAACGTTGGTAATGGTTCGGCCAGATTATCCTTTCAGGGTTATAAAGACGAGGATAAATGGGAAAAAGAAAGCTAAATTGTTGAAAAATTAGACTAATTAGAAAAATTAGAAATGTTTGATGTGGGGATTGTCATGATTGTTTTATATGTTGTATTATATGTTTTGTGTGTTATGTGTACGTTATTGATATTGACTTTGATTATTGATATTGGCGTAGCTACTGTGTCTGTTCTGTTGATGCTGTGTTTATCCCTGTTGATGTAAGCCATTTCTAAAAAGTTACGTTTATGTTTTGTTCTGTGTGTAATATTTTTGGATTGTTGAAGTCGAAATTGTGTTTGTGTTCAAAATGGTCGGTAGCGAGTGCGGTATGATTTTGCTTGGGTTTTTTACAATCATGTTGCTTTATTCTCTTATCCAGATATTGGGATTTAAGACTGATGTAAGTTGCCAGACAATTTAAACAATTGATTTTGTAGAGTAAGTCAGATTTATTTGTTATTGGTGTGGGATCTTTAATTTTGGAAAAAAGTGTTTGAATTGTTTTGTAGTTTTTGAAACCTATTTTAAAGTTGTCAGAAGAGAGAAATGTGTTTAATTTATGTGATAGGCCGTGAATGAATGGCATGGAAATGTATGTTGGTTTGTCTCTATTTGACAGATTTGATTAGTAATAGTTGATGGGTGTTAGTGTTGAATTGTAGTTGTTGATTAAGTGTTTAGGGTAGTGATTGTTATGGAGGACCAGTTTGTATATCTTTATGTTCTTGTGGCGAAATGATTCATGGCTTAGGGGAATAATTCTGTGAAGTAGTTCTTTGGCCGTATTTACTATTGTATGATGAGCTAATTATAACTGACTGTAACTATTCAAATTTAAAAAATGTAATCGCTAGAAAAGACACTTAATATCACGGATTTCGTCAGTAACATTTGGTTACTAAGGGAAACAGCAATAACAATTTAAGGAAGTTTTTAACAATTTGAACTACTTCGGCGACCATTAGGAGACACGCGTGGAAGAAGTTTTGGAAGAAAATAGGTCAACCCTTGTAAAGTCTACGTCTATCTAGGAGCCCAAGGAAAACAAGGTTATTTGTTATATCTCGTGAAAATCGAAACTCAAACTTTATCACCGTTTTCCCCTTATCTTAATACTGTTATTGGTTATTTATTTATATTTTAAGTTTTCGGGCCGGCAAACTACATTGGGCATCGCCAGTACTCTCTTCTTTACCTTTACATTTCTTTTGTTATCTTCTCGCGTTTTAATCCTACTAATGTCTATATTTTATGGTACAACGGTAACTGACTCTCTTTTTTCTTTGTCCTATTGCTAGCCTCTCTGTATGTTATTAAAAAAGGCTAACATATTATTGATTGCCAATAGGTGATTTAACATCAACGAAATATTTTGCAAATAGATCTTAACTTAAACTTATTTTGTAAGGATTAATGCTCATATAAATCATAAATTTTCACTAAATGAAGGCGAGTTTTGATTAATGTAAAAATTTAATATTTTCAATTTAAGTAACATTTGACGTGCGTATAACAATAAGACGTACTTATAATTGTAAGAAGAATATTTGCGGATAACAACATTTTCCTAAGGTAAATAGTTTTAGTTTTATAAGAATTTGAATGTTTGAAAAAAAATTTGCAGTTGGTAGAACTTGAAACTTTTTCTAATAAATTATGCTCTATTAGATAGATAGATAGATATACTTTATTTAAAAAATGAAAGAAATTTAGAGTTAAAAATTAAAAATAGTATTATTATGGCATGGTATTAAGACCGTCAGCCTGAGTTCGGAGTGCATTACGATTCCAAGAATATACATAATTATATAATTGTAATTCTGTAAAAGGAGAATTTACAATATCAACTTCAGAGGTTACAATTATTTACAGGATTTCCAAATTACAATATTGTAATGTGATAAACTTTGAAAATAATAAAAATGACTTCAAAGAACCAAAGCAAGGATTCCAACTCACAAAGGGTCTCCATCGGCAAACAGAATTCGCATTTAGAAGTCCACAAAGTAGAAATTATATGTATTACCTGCGAGAGCAAAAAAAGGGAAACAAAATAAGACGAACAGAAAATTAATTGCCTGCATTCCAATATATTCATATCTGTAAAACCAGGCTTTACGAGCAAAGTCAACAAGACCCCAGCAATCCGAGCCGTTCAGAAGGGCTTTAAGCTCTTCCCTCGTCAGAAAACCCTTACTCACATACAGATACCTCAATTCGTTAAGGACCGAGCATCTAGCGAGAAAATGAAATGCATCCTCACGATCACCTGAATTGCATAGAGAGCACACTGCAGTGGCAGGAGTATCCCCAACCCAAGGCCTGAAATTCAGGAACAACTCTCCTCGAATTTTAAACCACTAGCGAAAAAAAGAGAACGGAGCATCATTTACTGGAGCAGAAAAAACGTTGCAAGGACTTAGAAAATGATTCAACTCCTTGTAGAGTTGGAATCTATTTGAATCCACATCACGAGAAATACAATTCTTCCGATGACGAGCCCCCATAATATGAAGAAGATTGGAAAACATTTCAGACCACGCTGCAGAATTATCCAAAGAGAGCCGAGCCACATTATACCTCTCCGCAAGAGAATTCCAGGATTTGAACCAGGATATGTTAACCTTAATAACTTCAAGTGATGTGATTTTTGCCAGGCGAGAATCAGGAGCTTGAAGCGATTTCAAAATAAAATTAAAATGTAACTTTAAAGAATAAACAAACAACAGTTTATGCCAGTCTCAATATAAAACATATAATTAGGAGTGGATGATGGCAAGGCAAACAACTTACGACCAAAAAAACGGTGAACTTTTTCTATCTCTTCATATTCGCGATAGCCCCAAACTTGACCTGCATAGTAAAGAATTACACGACAAACGGATGTGAAAATTAGATACTTACTTTTTATTGGTACAAGGTCGTTTGAAATTAGGCCAGACCAAACCTTATTTATAGCCAGTTTCGCAGCCAGGGCTTTCTTCTTTACATGTTTGACCATCCACAGTTTTGGGGTAAGCGTTACTCCCAGATAACAATGGTATGGTATGGTATGGTATGGTGGAAAGTGTACTAGGAAGCGGGGTTTGTATTCCGCAGGCTCTGCAGCCTTCTGGCTTATTGTACCTTCCTACTTCCGTAGTTCAGTAAATAGACTCAATCCTTCTTCTTAGAAGTATCAGGTCATTGACTGTTGTTGCTGCAATTTGATTCCCTAAGTCTTTTCCGTACGTTAGGTTAAACTCCATTGAGCTGTTGCTTCGCATTCGAAGATGATATGAGTTTTATGAGCTGTTTCCTCCTCCTCATTACATAATCTGCAGATGGGATCATCGCTGTATATACCCATGTTGTGTAGATGTTTTCTCAGATACCAGTGACCGGTTAGTAGTCCCACCACTCCTCTGAGTTTTGCCCTCTTCAATTGCAGCAGTGTTTTTGCCAATCTTGGTGAGGATTGTTTCATCATAAGTTTACTATGTCTAGCACCGCTAGAGTTTATCCACTTCTCTTTTTCTTTTGCTTGGATCCATTCTGAGATGGAGGATTTTATGTTTGTCTTTGTTATCCCGTGTTATGTTATTGAGGATTTTTTTGTCAGTGTAACCTCTTCTAAGATTTTTCAGGGCACATGCATTGATGACATGTATTTCCGCTTGAAAGACCGAAGTATACTTCCCTAATAAGTTTGATTGCTCATGTTTTGGGCTTGTACAGAAAATGCCTGATCCGGTTCCTTCGTTTGTTTTGAAGCCATCTGTGTACCATATCATTGTATCTGATGCTCTTCTGTGTTCTTCCTCTCCTTTATAGTCTGTTGAGACTTTATAGGAAGTTGTGAAAATTGTTTCCGGGATCATGTAGTCAGTCCTCATTTCTAATAATGGGTGTCTGATTTTGTTGATTATGGTTGTATGCCCGAATTGTTTAGTTCCTTTCCAATTTTATTGTTTTTGGAGCCTAAATGAGCTTTTCATAGCCTCTCCTTGTATGGATATTTCGATTGGAGGTAGGTTAAGCAAGGTTTCTAATACGTTTGTAGGGGTTGTTCTCATCGCCCCTGTGATACATAGGTTTGCTAGTCTTTGTTTGCTGCCTAATGTTTGGGTAGCTACATTTTGTTGAGCTTTGTTCCACCAGATTAGTGATCCATAGGTTATTCTGGGTCTTATTACTGCCGTTTATATCCAATAAGCCATTTTCGGTTTTACTCCCCAAGATTTGCCTAAGGTCCTTCTTGTGGTCCCCCAGATAACAATACTCGCTCACCACTTCAATTCTCCTACTCAGCAACACCCATCTCTCGTTTTTCTCTAACTTTCCACCCGCACGAAAAAACACAATCTTTGATTTGTCAAGGTTCACTGTAAGGTTCCATTGATCGCAATACTCCTCTAGTTTTTTATCTCTTTAATTATGCACTATTGTTTATATCCTTTAGCCATTTCACCAATAAAAAGAGAATTTAAAATATTAAATTCCTCACGATTAATCTTTTTTAATATCTTTTTTCTGCAACCTAAGGCCCGGTTCACACGGAGGTGATCGGTATGAGAGACGCGTATTCAATACCGGTATGACGTACAAAAAGTATCCAGGCGACTCTCCTGGCGACTAGATTCAGTTGCCTCCCATCTCTTCTCGATTCTCTCCCAAGCAGTATAAAACCCGAGATGTTTGATTTTTGTGGATGTCTTTTTTTATAGTGGATGTCTTAAAAACTCTCTTTGTCATTTAATTAGACGAAAAATCAGTAAGTTATCTCTACTATAAAATTAACATTTAATTGCTATAAACTTTTTTTGGCGTAAACTCTCTGTCGGGTAGCCATTTATATATTAACGTACAATTCTATTGTAAATTTGATTACAACAATTGAACGAGCATTTAAGACCTTATTTCTCCTTTGGTGTACATTGGAGAGGCTTCTAAAAAGATTATTTTTCTGTTAGAGAGTCATTTAAATAATTCAAAAGTCGTTTTCAAATATAACAATGAGATGGGTAAGAAAATTTTCACAAACACATACTGTTGATCCCCTTTTAAAATTGTTTAACGTCGTTTATTCTATCCTGTGTAAAGATAGCTCCTTGGTTTATTATAGTCAGACCAAACAATACCTGGATACCAAGATGATTGTTCAGACAACGGAAGGGCAGGAACAGCTTTGTCAAAGCATGATCATGAAACCAGTCATGAAATGAACTTTGATGATGCGGATGTGGACGGGAGAAGTGATATCAATAATTATTCAGAAATCGTGAGATGCGGTCTGGTACGACGTATGTCTCACGATTTCTGAATAATTATCGATTAACCGTCACTAACCACCACACAGATATCAATAATCTTAGCGCCCTCTACAGTTGCCTAATTTAGTCCTTTCAGTCTGTGTTGTGTCATTGTGTGTCGATAACCACAATTGTTTTCCTCTCATTTAGTTACATATACTATTATTAATTAAGGTTTTTAGTTGAGATGAAAAAAAGTTAATGGCAAGAGAGGGATTCGAACCCACGACCTTTGGCTTGATACGCCGCTGCTCTACCACCTGAGCTATCGTGACCTCGATCCACTCGGACATCAACTCCCCATCTCAACCCCAACTTATGAGTTTTCCCTCCTTTTGCCATTTTTCAAATGTCGTGTAATCGGTTTGGATTCTCGACGACAATTGAAATGGCCACGGAGAGCTTTAGTGAAGTGTACTTCATATTAATTCATTAAATTCACAAATTTCGTAGTCCGCTTGACCAATTAAATCATTACAATTAATTAAGGTTTTTAGTTGAGATGAAAAATGTTAATGGCACGAGAGGGATTCGAACCCACGACCTTCGGCTTGATACGCCGCTGCTCTACCACCTGAGCTGATGTCCGAGTGGATCGAGGTCACGATAGCTCAGGTGGTAGAACAGCGGCGTATCAAGCCAAAGGTCGTGGGTTCGAATCCCTCTCGTGCCATTAACATTTTTTCAACTCAACTAAAAACCTTAATTAATTGTAATAATTTAATTGGTCAAGCGGACCACGAAATTAGTGAATTTACTTTTAATATTGAAAGGACTGAGTTATCCATTTTTTCTGATAATTATTGTGTTACCTATTATTAATTATAAATGTTATAGTTACTTGTAGAGCTCTGATGACGACCTCAATAAAGGTTTAAAGTTTGGCATAAGTTACAAAACGTACTTGTTTCGATGACCGCAACCCTGATCTCTAACTTACTGATGTTTAATGATATTTTACATAATTTATAATTGTTTATAATATATACATTGTGAGGGTTGGTCACGTTTGCAATAAAAAAAGAACCATTTCTCAAAACCAAAAGCAAATGTACTTTATAGACAAGAAAAATATACTGTCTACAATTTAACCCTTTTCCAGCAATCGGTAAACAAATAATTTTGTGTGGAACATTTGTTAGAATCACCTGGTGAGAAAAGAAATGAATAAAATTCAGTGATGCTAACGCCTTGAAGAGTACTCCTGTCCCTCTCTTCATTCGCTCCACCTCTCTTACACTTTTTTAAAAATTATTTTTTTACTAAAAATTAAAAGTTATTGTACATGGATGCATTTGTATCATTCGGCACAAAGTTTGAATCTTTAGTTGTCCCATGCAATTCCAGTATGTATGTTCAGTTGGTAGCTAGTTGAACTTCTTTTTTTTTTTTTTTTGTAAACGAGGGTTCGCAAGGTTATATCAACCCTCGTGGTGCCGGTGTTTTTGCACGAAAAAATGTATGTCGGGTTCAAATGTATCTTTGTTCTCTCATAACACCTCCGTCAAACATTTACATATTCATACTGTTTTCATATAAAAAATAATGATGTTTTTCTCTAACATACCCATGGATGACTCCGGGTTTGAATGAATCTTGAACAACTTGAAACAACAAAAACATATTTGATGATAAGAAGAAATCAAATCTTAAAATTTTAAAATATGTACTAATATTTTAAATGTATGGTTATATGTGTAAGCGTGTCTCTTATGTTTTGGGCCCAACCCTGAATTCGGAGAACCGAAAACAAGGTCCCAGAGGTTTTCTTATGATCGGACCTGACTACATTAATTTAATTTAATGATCAGGCACCTTTTTTTGATATACAAAATTCCAACATTCAATTCAAACCAAAATAAATACGAGACCAAGATATTAATTAAATTTAAATCTTTTATTACAATTTATTTTCAAATAAGATTACAATTTCTTTTATTAATTTTTTTTAATTTAAAGAATCTTTTATTCTATAATAAAACCTATTTCAGAATCTACAAACATTAATTTTAAAATCGAATTTAATTCTCGTTTTATAAAGAAAAGTAAAAGTAAAGGAAATTATTATTATTGTTATTATTATTAATTTTGGACCACCAATTAGCAAACACAATTAATATTTTAACATAACTTTTAAAATCAAATGTTATCTCTTTTTTGTTTTCGTTATAAAAATATATTTTTTGTGACAACCCTTTTTTAAATTAAAATACAATTATTATTTTTAGTTTTTTGACGTCAAAATATAAAATGTACTCACTTGAATTGTGTGCACACCAAATTTTTCTTTATTACAAATTAACAGCTCTTAACCCACGGAGGACAGAAAGGGAATTGTTTTTTTGATTGAAAAAATAGCCCTTTCCTAGCCCCTACTCCTTGCATTGTCAGATGTGGTGGAGGGGCATGGCGGTACATTCAAATCGAAACGTGACATATGAATCCTTTGGGTTTCGATTTTTTTTTAAATAGCCTATTTTTAGGTTTGTCGGCCCTGCATTCGAACCCGGGACCTTTACTTTAGAGTGATGAGTGACGTGTCAACGCCTAAACCGTTGCGGCCACCGACGTCCCCCTCTTACACTTGTTATTTATTTATTTGTTTGTTTATCTATTTATAATAATGTCTATTTTCTGATAATATTAATAATAATGTTGCGGCTCATTCCCTGACAACATACCTATAAATGAAAATCGGTTTTGTTGTCTTTATCTTTGTACACTAAATAAACGTTCAATTCTCAATTATGTTGGTTTGGCTTAGTCACGCCACATCCCGTAGTTTGTTTTCCTACCTATACCATTGCTACCTACAGTGAAGATACAACGGTGAAGTTTGTATCTTCCTATCTTTACGTCAGCGAAATCAATTCTGCATTCTGTACCGATACTATATTGTATCAGTAGTTTTGCAACAATAACCGATTCAGTAATTTTTGCGATTACAGAGTGTTGGCGTAGTTTTTGCGTCTATTGACTGTTAGCGCCTCCAAATCGGGATTTTAAAGTCGCGGGAAACGTGTATCATAATTGGAGCTGAAGGCCCATCTAGATAACTGACAGCTGTGAAAATGAAATCCACAAATTCCAGAAATCTCTCTCTTTTTATAAATTTTGACGCCCATTATTTATATGCCCAATTTATATTCTCTAAACCCGGCCTGCACTGATACAAACAAAGTGTGAAAGTTTCAGCGCAATCATCCAGTAGTTTTTGTTTTTATCAATAACACACATACCAATATTCACGTATATATAGTGACTCACATATTTGTTCACATCAGTAAACAATTTTCTATTATCTCTAGTTTGCAAATCCCGTATTTTTTAATCGAGACAACAGCAATAGGATTGAGTTCGTTGAACTGTTGGTAAACAAACATTCACCCTAATAATCTTTATTTATGTTTATACCTTTGAATTGAGACAGTTTATTACGAGTCTTCATGTGAACAGTTTTGTGACTCGGGTTACTTAATTTCAAATTTCACAAAAACCATTGAATAATTCGTCTCAAATTTGTTATCAGGTATCATCAATTTAGTTATTTTTCTTACATATTGAAAAATATTTCCTTTCCTTAATGGTTATGTTCTATTCCGTTTAATTATAGTATGAACCCATTTTCAACATTTTTGAAAGATCAAATAATAAAATCTCTACAAGAAGGACTTCCTTATCGTGAAATTTCAAAAAAATATAAATTGTTATTATTGGGGTAATACCAAAACCTGAAAGATCTTTCGGAATTTACGACAGTTGTTTTAAAAAGAAGAGGAGTGGTCATAAAACAAAATTTTCCGAGGCCAAAAGGCGTTGTATCTACGCGCTCCGTTCGATCAGGACAGGTTGACAATGCTGTCCAAATTCAGCGTAGGCCGCGTGATAATGATAATATGGATGTCAGTGCTGAAACAAACGGAGATGCTTCCTGAGGCCGGATTAAGAGCGACGGGAAGTGAAGAAACCATTGCTGACCAAAAAGTGGCTTGCTGACCGTCGTTTTAATCCCGTGGAATGGCCCCCACAGTCACCTAACTTTAATCCAATTGAGCACTTGTGGGGAAAACTAAAAAATCTTTAGCCGATGCTGCAGGAGACGATTCAAACTTCGATCAACTTTGGGAAAAAACACAAGTTGAATGGGACCTAATTGATCCAGAACAGAACAGAAATCTCGTGAGAAGTATGCCCAGAAGGACTGATGCAGTTTTGAAAGCCAAAGGAGGACATACAAAACATTAAAGGACTTTCTATGACACAATCATATTATCGTTCGCACACGGTAATTTCTTTTCTATTATTTTAATAATCATGTTAAAGGAACAATTTAATTTTTTGGGTGTTTTTTGTGTTAAGATAAATAAAATTATTTAAAAAACTACGTTTATTTGATGTCCTACAATTGTTTTGACATGTAAATAATGATATAACCCAATTTGCATTCAGCTGTGAACGAATCTGTGAGTCACTGTACATACGTATAAAACATAGAAGACAATCAAAATAATGAGGCAGGTTAGAAATTGATCAAAACTTGTATTTGACCTCATTATCGTGAGTCTAGCGTTTATACACCCTTAGATACCGATGTTTGATGAAATCGGTGTAAACTAATTTTTTGACTCATAGTTTCGACGACCTTCTGCGTGACTGACATTCCTAATGCTAGCTCTAACGCCATGCTTCTCAAAACCCGTTGAACCGATTTTCAACGTTGTTAATTTTAATGAAATTCTCAAGTGCTTTTTATACCTTTATCAAACATTAAAATGGTCTATTATTTCCATTAAAGAAAAATACAAAAAAACGAGGGTAATTTCTGAGAACTAATTTTTCTGTTTTGCTTATTTTCTTATAGGAATCTTTTATATAATTTTATGGGGCACGTGGTTAAAAAGCTACGTTCTTTTGCTTTCAAATGGTCTGTTTAACATTAAAATCCTTTTAGATGTTTTTAAATTATAACCGTTTCAATCAGATATTACGATAACGACTTATTAAAACTGGGAAAGTTTTATGGGTCAAAAAATCCATAACTCAGTGGAAAATGTAAATTTAGGGGTTTGTGGAGGTGCTAAACCGAAATTTCTTATTAGTTCCAGGAGGTTTACTTGAAAAATATTGGATTTTTACACATTTATTGGTTATTGTTAAATATTGATAGCTGACCGCGCTGGTCGGCGGCAATAAAAATAAGATAAAATAAATTACAAAATAAAATAAAGTACTAACTTGTGAACTGTTTTCCTCATTTTCGCAACAATTCAGGTGGAGAGCAGTTTAATAGCTAAAACCTGTAAAAAATCTATTTAATTACCTATTAATTACCTTAGAGGATCCGTCCGAGCCCTGTGCGATGTACTACATTAAGGATGCGGGAGGCGCACTCGCATTATTGTGGACGTAATAATTCACATTCTCTCAAATTTGGACGTAAAATAAAATTATTCTTGAAAATAAGGGAAAAAAACCTGAAGTAAAATAACTGTTGGTGGCAATTAACTAGCGGACTGTAGGGAAACGAGTCGGAAGCGAACAGGACTAGACAAAACAGGAAGGATTGTGGGGTGGGAGCGGAACTAGAATAGGATTTTAAATTAGTGGCAATTAGGAATAAAATAAACAATTATATTTCGCGATATTTGGCGCGAACAGTAGCTTTTATTGCAATCTATATAAAAATGATCTAAAATTATATATTCACATTTTTCAAAAAAACTTGTTTTCGCGAAATCAGGCCCTATTCACAAGAAGTGGCGGATCCTTTCCGATATTTTGGAGTGTAGAATCACCAAAAAAATATCCATCCAAATCCGTGATACACCAACCCGCTCGATCTCTTGTGAGTCGTTCATCAAACTATTTTAAAACCAACTATTAACAACTTAATAATATCAATGTGTAAAAAAATTTAAAATTGTTTTGCACTGATCGTGACCTTAAAATAGGTCGCTAGATTGGAAGATAATACCTGTATTTGTTTTTTCAACCAGACCAGATATTTCATCTCATGGGAGTGGAAAAGCCATGGCCTGCAAGAGCATTATGTCCTTAATCACGCAGAACTACGTCAGTAAAATATTAGTCTTTGCAATGCCTCTTTCCATCCCTTTCTACCTGAACGCCCCTTTGATTACCTCTTGACTGAACAACTTGACTCGGAAAGTGTTTATTTCCCCCTTTTTAGTTTAATATTAATGTTAGACTATTTTAATTTAGTAGGGATATATTTGGTATAGCCATTTAATTATCAGGCTGAAGTTTTTTTTAAATTTTATACAGATGAAATATTTGCTATAAAAATGTTTGAGTGGTGCTGAAATAAAATCTAACAACAAAAAGTCAAAGTAATGTCTTTTGTGTTATTATTTTGAAATAAAACTATTGAATAAAATTAAAAATAAAACTGTTATAATGAACGAGGGGGTTTTATAACCGTGCATCTCAAGTTGTACGGTTTCTCCAGCTTGCCTAAATACATATCAAAATTTACCAAGGTTATGTTTGTATGTCATATTGTTACTAGAAAGGGCATTATGTTTCCCACTGAGGTCGCAATGTCTTTTAACATTGAGGCAGATTAGACCTAATCATACGTTTAAATTCTGAAGTTAAGAGCGAATCACCTCCGCGCGCGGAAAATCTTCTTCCGCGAGGTTCGGTGTAGAAGCCCACAAATCCACAGACTAATCAGTAGACATGCTGACTTCTCCCGTTTGCCCCTTCCGATGAACGTTGTGCACTTAACTAGTGTCGCGCGTAAAGGGATACCCAAAAAATGGCCGACATGCATCAGCCAAATTTCCCACGCACTAGGAAGACAACTCTATCTCCCTGGGTGTAGAGGCTCCGCTAGCGTCGAAACGTCCGGATACGCCAACCCTGCAAGAAAGGGCATGAGGTTCCCGCATACTCGGTCGTCCTTAAAAGGATAATGAGGATCTTTAACGTCGGCACCTGGCCAATTACGCCTTATCGGACGTTTTGATTCTCAAGATGAGAGCTGACGCATATCCTCATTCGACTGACGGGTGTTAAAGCCGCAGCGCTTGTGTAGAGCCCCCCCCCCAGCACCGAAGAGCCAAGCCGAACCTCGCTCCCCGCTTGCCCATTCCGAGTGGTTGGGTCCGCATTGAGGATCTAACCATATGCCGCGCGCAAAGGGCTACCTAGGCCGAAATACGTCAGCCTGGTTTCCCGCGTACTCCCTAGATAGAGAAGGGCACTTTACCTCCCAGAGTAGTGGGGCTTCCCTACCGTAGAAACTACCGGATCCGCTCTGGCCGCTGTTTTGTTTAAGGTGGAATTGCTAATCACCCCCTAGAGGAGACTGCCTTCGGTAAAGTTTGCCATTCGGGTACATTCCATACTTTGAGTAGGCACAACCGACCACTATCCATTCCCATCCACTACTTCTGACGTATTTGAGAGACTCCGTCGGCGTAGTCTGAGCGTCCTCAACGCTATAAGCTTTGATGGTCCGATCCTTCGTATCCTTTGAGGCCGGGTTTATAACAATGGTCATACGCAAGTGCTAGAGCGAAGGTCACAGATAGAAGAACAGCCTCTTCTCTAAGTTCCCGCCGAGGCCGTTACCATGTACCATTACGAACCCATTCCCCATGTACTAGGGGCTGGACTTTAGATCATTTCTGCTACCCAGTAGTACATTGATTCCCGTCTACTCGGTCGTCCTAAAAAGGACAATGAGGATCATTAACGTCCGCACCTGCCTATTCGGCCTTATCGGACGTTTTGATTCTCAAGATGAGAGCTGACGCACCTCCGCATACGACGGAAGAGTGATACCGCCGCAGCATTGGTGTAGAGGCGTCCCAGCACCTAAGGGCCGAGACAACCTCGCTCTCCGCTTGCCCAGTCCGAGTGATCGGGTCCGCATTAAGCATCGAACCGTATACCGCGCGCAAAGGGCTACCCATGCCGAAATACATCAGCCAGGTCTCCCGCGCGCTCCCTAGATACAGAAAGCCACTCTATCTCCCAGAGTATTAGGGCTTCCCCAGCGTAGAAACGATCGGATCCACTCCGGCCGCGGTTTTGTTTAAAGTGGAATTGCTAACCACCCCCTAGAGGAGACCGTCTACAGTAAAAGCCTTCAAGCGGGCTCAGCCTACACCTACATGCAAAGCATTCTCAAGTAGGAGCAACCGATTCATTACCCGTTCCCATCCGCCACTATTCACGCATTCGAGGGACTTTTCAGCATAATCATAGTGTTCTCAGCGCAATCCCCGTATCCCGTGAGGCCGGGTGTATAACGATGGTCATGCCCAAATTTCTTACGATGTCACAGATAGAAGACACTCTTCTCTAAGTACCCACCAGAGATCTCGCCACGGCCAACTACGAGTCCATTCTCATTGTAACAGGGGCTGAACTTTGGAACATTTCTGTTACCCCGTAGGACAGATGGCTATGCACCCTCCCCCGTCTATGCAGATAGGATCTGGTGCCCTAAACCTCGGGTGTCTCTGATAAGGCACCTGCCGCTCCATGCCGATCCGAGGCCGACACGAGTACAGCTTGTGCTTTAGAGACGTTGCCAAGCTGTCAGGGCTACACCATTATTTTGCTCCCGAACACCCTCTTGTAACCAAGGGTTGAGAGGAATCACAGGAAACAATGAAGGAACCTGGAGTGAGAAAGGGACGTGGATGAGGACACGAGTTACTCTTTCTTGGTCCCCGAGCTTTAACCACATTGTACCACCCGTCGTCGTCGAAGTTCCGCTTTAAGTGGGCCACGACTTCCTGGGTGGATGAGATGCGATGGCCGTTCACGAGCCGAATGAATCGGCTCCATCTCGACCAGTCATCTCGAGAGGGGGAATCCGATACTGCATGGTCTCACAGCCCACAATTCGGATTGGGATTGTTCACTCTCAGGTATCCATTCTCCACACTGGTGCACTCCAGGTGGGCGACTGGATCCCCAGGCTTTCACAGACTCCCTCTCGGGTGCCCGATACTCCCCAAGGGCCGACTGCCGCTCACACCAGGGCTAAAAAGACTCTCAAAGACTCAAAAGTGTTTGAGGGGAAGAGTGGTCCAGTTTCTACCCCTCGGCGGAAGAAAGAAGAAACCCAGAGCGAAAAAAAAGAGGAAGTGAACGAGGACACGAGGTACTCTTTCTTGGGCCCCGAGCCTTGTCCACACTGTACCACCCTCGTCGATATAGTTGTACATTAAGTGGGCTATAACTCCCAGGGAGGGCGAGACGAGATGGTCGTTCAAGCTGTCTCGACCAGTCATCTCGAGTGGGTGAATTTGAGACTGCGTGGCCTCTCGGCCCAAAGGTCGGATTGGGATATTCGCTCGTAGGTACTGATTCTCCGCACTGGTGCTCTTGACCGCATTGGAGTTTTGTGAGGAAGAGTGGTTCAGGTTCTCCTCTTTGGTGCCCTTTAGCAAGCGACTGGAACCCCAGGATTTCGCAGACTCGCCCCCTTAAAACCAAGAGTTGGGAGAGGTCGCAAGTAACCCGGATTGAGAAAGGGACGTGAACGAGGACACGAGGTACACCTTTTCAGGGCCTCCCGCCTTGTCCACACTGTATCACCCATCGTTGCTGTAGTTCCACATTGAGTGGGCTATGACTCCCCTGGGTGGATGAAGAGACGAGATGGCCGTTCAAGAGCCGAACGAATTGGACCAGTCATGTCGATTCGCCAATTCGAGACTTTGTGGCCTCGCGGCCCGGAGTGGGACTGTTCATTCTCAGGTTTCCATTCTCCACATTGGGCTCAGGTGGGCGACCGGAATCCCCAGGACTTCACAGACTCGCCCTCTCGGGTGCCTGCTACTTCTCAAAAGCCACACTGAAGCTTTCAGGGGAAGTGATGCTCATTTTCTCCCCAGTGGGTAACGGGTGTCCCCTACTACTCCAGAGATCAACCCGCTCCAGTCCGTATTTGCTATTTCACTGAATGAACAGTTGCGATCCTCTTTTTGCTCAGCCTCCTAAGAGTCCCTAACACTGACGCCGCAAGTAGGCTAGAGGTCGCGGGAACGGGATATGTTATTTGTTGCACTTCAGCTTCCCCATCCACCCTCAGTATGTATTCGAGATACTCCGTAGGCGTAGCCTCAGTTTCCTCGACGCTATACGCTTCGGTGGTCCGACCCTTCGTTTACCGCGAGGCCGGGGGTGATAACGAAGGTCATACGCACAGTGGATGGCCACCACTAGAAAGGGCAACATACACGGCTTAATACACAAATGGTGACGAACGCATTGAACCGGGTACTGTGACCCAAACGAACCCCACCTCTCAGCGTTCCCCTGGCGTAATTTAAATCAAATTTTCTCATGCTAATTTATAATTTCACCAATGTCACAATCAAAATCACAAATCAAAATTTAATGACTTTTTGTCTAGCAAGCTTTTAATAAAAGTGGCAAATTGATACTACAATGAGATTTAAAAACGCTAAGGTAAAAAAGTGGTTTTGAAAAAATTAAGGTGATAAAAATAAATCGGATGATTCTTCTACGGGTCTTGAGAAAATATTTTTATGCTGAGCTTCTCAGACTAAAAAGTGCAAGTAACAATAACCCGGATTGATTTGTAATAAAACTACTCAAATAGGACATATTATAAGCATGAATAAAACCTCAACTATGCAATTTTATATGGTCAAAACATGTCAAATATGTCATATAATTTGCACTAATGTCAGAGACGACAAAATAATTAAAAGTATTCATTTTAAAAATAAACATTTCAGAAAAATTTCAGTCACACAAAAAAATATATAAAGGATTATAGGAAATCTCACTATTTCCAGAACAAATCGGTACCATCTTTATGCTTCAATGGAAAAAAAATAGTATTTTTGTAATGTATTTTTTGCTATATTAGTGTGAGAATCCACTAGTTGGACAAAATGACAGTAAGGCTTACGTCAGTTGTAGGAATAATATACAAAACGCCTGGAGCTATTTTTACGCAAAGAAAACTTTTGTTTTATTTCGAAGAAGATGCTGAAAATCTCTAAATTAGAAAAATAATTTGGTCTGGATTGTTCAGGTCAAATTGAAAGTGTCACATATATATGTACTTTTGGTAATATAAAATTCTTCTTGTTACAATTATCTGTAAATATCGTGTAATTTATTTTTGATCAAATTGTGGAATTTTATATTGTGATTGGTTAGTGATGTCAATAAATAAACTTCAACTGAAATTCTCGGTAAATACATAAATCTCTTGTTGAAACTTTTTTTTATATTCAAAGTGTAACAAGTGAAAACGGAATGAAATAGGAGGTTAAGTAACATGTTTTTTTTATGTTGTAAAGAATTGGGATAAAACATAAGGATACTGAAGATTGTTCTCTAAGGGGATTTAAAGAAATTTAATTACGACTTTTTTCTGATTAAATGACAAAAATGAGTAATGAAAGATAAATAAATAACACTCTGGAATCTAAGTTAGCAAAAAGAATATTGATTAAATTTAAGCATGATCAAACAATGATAACTGTAAAATTAGCTTATGGCGATGGTGTTTCCTGCCAAGCGTAAACTTAAATCTATGTATAATTCTCATGGTTGAAATAATAATAGTTAAAGTAATCACTTATGCCAGTCCTATGAAAAGGGAGAAACAGTTACACGGTTAGTAAAACAGTAGGTATCGTAGGAAGGTAGTAACATTAACTTTATTGATTGGAGTGTCGTCTGGGGCAGGTGAGAGATTACTCAAGTACCCACCCCAACCAACCTTCCACCAGTTTACCCTAAGTCACCCCCGAGGTGAGTAACTTATCGTCCAACTTTTCGAGTGAGGGAGGACAATCGAAATGAGCCCAGAAGACAAGCAATTCACGATTTAATATCTTCTCATTTTGTAAATGTTTCCCTTAAAAACAATTCTTTCAATATTAAAAACTCTTCTCGGAAACCGTGAACATTTCTCATATTTTTGGAATTTTTCATTATCTTTTATGAGTGATAATTGACAAATTGCCATCTCCCCTTTGAAAAATTTTTTGTGAAAGAAAGAGAATAAGTGTTACCATTTTAATTTATACATCAATCTACTATTTTTACACCTTTACAGACACAATTTCAATAAAATGGAAAATTATGTATATTATTTAATAAAAATTCATTTAATACAAAAAGTGAGCTTTAAAAGAAACGGTATTACAAATATTTTTACATTGACGTAAAGTCTATGTCAGAGTTGGAGCTATTAATGTTGCTATTAAGAAAATAAATTCCAGTCTGTATCTCCAAGCCTTATTTAAACGAACTTTTTATGTTAAGTTGACTACTATTTTGGCCTTTAACAATTGTTGGTACAGACTTGGCATTGTGTTAGCGACCCCCGCTAAGCCAGCTCGGCCCCGAGACCAACCTGGTAGAACATCAGGGCTCTCCGCTCAAAACTACTTTTCTAACGAAGGACTGCTCCCGATGGCAATATTTAAAAACTTACGTGGTCCACCTTATTCCAGCCGTATCTCCGCTTCCCGCTCCAGCCGCTCTCCGATCCAACAGCTCTTCGCTCTAGCAGTGCCCCGATCCACCAGCTCTTCGCTCCAGCTGGTCTCCGCTCCAGCAGTTACCCTATCCAACAGTTCTTCGTTCCAGCATCCCTCCGATCCAACAACTCTTCGCTCTAGCAGTTACCCGATTCAACAGTTCTTCGTTCCAGCATCCCTCCGATCCAACAGCTCTTCGCTCTAACAGCGCCACGACCCAACAGCTTTTCGTTCCAGCATCTCTCCGATCCAACAGCTCTCCGCTCTAGCATCTCTACGAATTCACCTGTCAATGACGACGGAATCCGTTTTTCTGGGATCTCGCTCGTTTAAGTTTCAAGGCCCCACGATCACACCAACATTAAGTTTAACTCTAGCTATATTTATTTATTTACAGGTTATACTCTGAATAACTTGTGACAGAAATCACCATGTTTACAAATAAGCTCTGCGGTTTTAAAAAAGTTGTGTTGTCTTTTAATTGAATGTTTATTGAAAATATTAATTTCCATTATATATGACTTTTAGTTGTTTAAATATTTTTATTCACTCGTTCAAAATAAAATAGTAATAAAATTACAAAATGTGAATTGTTTAATTCTTCGTATTTTCGTGAAATTTATTATTGGCACTAAAGGAATAAGGTTTATTCATTCGTCATTTCTTTCATGTAAGAACCCTGTAATTCATACAAACAACATTTACGATTGGCCCTGCCGCTGGCTCAGCGAAATTCTAAAAACCCGTCAAAGTTTATGCATGGCATTATGGTAAAATAAATTTGGTATGGGCGATGAGCTATGAAAATGTGCTGATTCATTTCACTGGATTCGCGGTTTCGATCCAATTCTTAAAAAGACCGAGTACAAATTTTTCCTGACCTTTCTATTACACATAGAGCACATTTCTCTATATGATTTTTGAACCAGTCAAGGGAGTTATTTATAAAAGAAATAACTTATTTTTCTGGCGTTACTGTTGAGTAATGGGACTTAAAACCTCCATTGGGATTTATTGATCTATTTTGTATTGACATTTCTTTATATAGGGAATTTTACATTCCTTATACTTGTATCCATACATTCAAATATAATTTTAGATTTGTCCAGGATCTAAATTCGTCTTGACCGTCAAGATTAAACTAGCTTTCCACAAGCCTTTACATTGACAACTTATGGAATAACAATGTGGGGTTCTGCCAAGCTATCAACATCCAGCACATCCTTCCAGTCAAAAGTCCTCAGAAAAATCTTGAAAGATCCTTACGTCACTAATCTCATTATCCACAATGCCCTCAACATTCCTATTCTCAACGAACTAATCCATTCCCGATACCAAAATATTCGCAGCAATCCGTCCTAACCAAACTGCTCGAGACCTCCCTACACGTTCCCATCGTGACGATGGCCTCGCGGCCTCTTTTATTCTGGCTTCTCACGGCATGTATCCTGTGGATGCAGTGCTGGCATTCGTGTTAGCGCTGTGACCATTTGAAACACGATTTGTGATCACTTGAAAAAAAAATATAAAAAAGATTTGTCTATATTTAATGATAAATTGCACGGCTTACAGAACTTACATAGATATCGATAGTCCATCGCAAAGAAATGCTGCAAATTTGCCTTTTGTGGGCACTACTATCGAGGAGAATCGTCAGGTTTTAAAAAAGAGGGAAAACTACCTCGGGCTCAAGAGAAACCCTTGCCGAACTGTACTACCCACTGTAAGTCAGGTGTATCAAACTTAACCCGAACCCAAGAGCCTTCAGAAAACTCTAATTTCCTATTATCATTATTATTGATATAATATATAATTAAAAAACATAATCTTCAAATAGGCCAACAGGTGTAATAGTAGTAGTAGTATGTATTGATGGGCCGTCAAACATCAACTGGACATCTACGACCCTTAGCTCTTTAAAAATTCATCCGTTTTTTCTTTGTCTTTCACGCATCTTTGTGACGGAGTCTCTAAAATTTCGTCTCCTATTTTTCTTAAAGTCCTAATCTCCCGGCGGCTCAGGCTGCCAGATTACAATTGGAAGAATAAGAAAACACAAACATGTGACATACAAACATTTCTAACCTCCCCCGGAAACACCGCTCACGACGGGAGCTCTGTCTCGGTGAAGACCACCCGGACAGTGAGTAGAGGAACCCCGAAATCCCCGGTGAAGAACCGGCAGATAACATCCCCGAAAAATGCCGCGGCACTTCAGCGAGATAGAGGGACACGCACGTTCCTGGTCGTCATACTGAATATCGGCGACGCTGATATCCTTTCATCTCTCATAACAAGACAACTATAGTCACATTCACTCTCCAATAGTAGTTGTTATTCTTCGGGGCAGGTAAACCCACAAGTCACACTAATAAATTACTTTCACTCTCCAGACCACACACTCTCAACCCAGAGTTACAGATATACATGTTGTGCACTCTCAACACAACACACAAGAATGATACAATTACGCAGAAAATAAACATCTTGAGCCCTGAAGATGATCTCAGTAAAGATCGAAACGTTGGCACGATAAAGAAAATGTTTTTCCAAAACCTACGTCATACCAGACCGCATCTCCAAATAATTATATACATATCTTTCTGGGTGAGGTATAATCTACTAATTCACGCTAATAATTTACATTCATACCAACACATAATACACTGGTAGATAAGGCCCTTTCCATTTTCGTATTTTCATTATTCATCGACTTGAGACCAATGCGAGTCTTTAACTGCTGTAATTTGTCATGCCAACTGTTATTTTACGAATATGTTATTATACGTACTCATAATTCCATATGTCGGTTTACAGTTTGAAAATAGAAAAAAATTCCTCTACATTTATTAACTAAAAATTGATTTTCTTTATATGGATATTTTAGAAATCGTTTTTAAAACTTTCAGTGTAAAAAAGAACTCCGGATGAAAAATACTTCTTTCATCTATTATTATTCTCTCTTATTCTCAGATATATATATATATATATATATATATATATATATATATATATATACATTTTTATATAAATCGTAAAAATTTTGATTCAAATATTAATTATTTGCTTATTTACGAGGTTTGTTTCTACATAAAGCAGAGAACCGTCATTAGAACCCTAAAAATGTCGGACGGTATTTCCAGAAAGTAATTTTCTGCATTTGTTACGATTGGATGGTTGTCTTTTATTTTTATTACGAGCATTATTCCACTCTATACAGAGTACAACTGGTTAAATGAGGGCAAACGGCCCTAAGTTGTTGTTTTCTACCGAGATAAAGCCCGTCATCACGTCTCGTTAGACCCTTGACAAAAGTTAGTAGAGTCGAGGGGACGTCTTACTACCACTTAACCTATTCCCATGGATGTACGACCGATTTTCATTTTCAAGTTGTTTAAAAATTTCTTAAAGGAGTGCATAAAAATCCGTTGGATTACTGTCAAAAACCAAATTGAAAAGGCTTTACGCACAAATGATATTCTTTTAATTTTTATTTGTAGGTGTGGTTTGGTTAATGGTACCACTAAAACTGGCTGTAACCAAAGCTGAAAAACCTTTAAATTGTCTGAAATTTCTGAACAAGTTCTTCAATTTATTATAAGTAGTAGAAATGCTCACATTTGGGACCGCCTCCCAACTCCCCTCACCCTTCCACTTTTTTGGAAAAATTGGGACTGCCTCCGCCTCTTACGTCTCACATGGCGCTCCTGGTGGTCACAACTTGGACTAAAGAGGAAAAACGGTGTCTGACAGCATGTTACCGTGCGATGAAAAATGGTGTGATGATGTGAAGTCAATTCGTCGGATCTGACTTCTTACGATTTCACCTCCAGGTTGAATATCAATGAAGCCTTTTGTTCCAACTGTTTAAACCGTTACAACTAAGGGCTTCATTGATATTCAACCTTCGATGATGGAGTTCCCCGTACTGTAGTTCCAAGTACAACGATCCTCATAAAAATTTGTGATTTTACCTCCTTGGAACCTCTATTTTGAAAAAAGGGGGGTTGACCAAGTATGTTGAGTTAACTGTATTTTTTATTATTTGGTAACTGGTCTTACGAGCATCATTTGTTTTTGTTTTTTAGTTTTGGTTGCTGGGAGCTCATGTTATGTTATGACCAATTATATTAGTTTGGCGGATGTAGTATTTCTATATATTTATTGACTGGTCTTATGAGTATGTTTTGACTATGTAGATTTGAGAATAGAGTTAGTTTTGGAAGTTGTGGGCTCATGTTAGTGCAATTGTATGGTCGTTTGCTTCCAAACCGAGGTAACCGCGGGGCCGTTCTCCGCTCACCGCATACTTAGACACCGCCATATCGCCAACCGAATACCGGGGATGGCGCAGTTCCGTCCGTCCGCGCGCGTGATTATGCTGCCTAATATAACCGATTTGAAGGTGTGTTTTATGCCTCAAAACAGGCGATTCATCTAAATCTTAGGCGAAACCAACGCCGCCCAATACCGACAGAGGGGATTTGTTAATAAGGGTGTTTATTTGTAATTATACTCTGGAACCCTGAGTACGTTGTAGGTATTTATACATTTTCCTTTCTTTTCAATAAAAATAATTTGTAATTTGATGTAATCCGATTTTGTTATGATTAGTAGTAGCGTGATTTTTGTTTGTTGTCAGGATATGGTTGTTTTTCTTTTTTATTTGCGGCCGCGCAGCTTCTTTTAGTAAGCTTCTTCTTTACAATTATTGATTGAGTTTTTGTTTGTTTTTGGCTAGTGCTTGAATTTTCTATTTAATTTTTCGTATTTAGGATATAATCCGTGCCCTGATCCGCGATGAAGTATTGGGGGAGTCGAAAATAATTTTGCCGGTGATTGCAGTTTCTATGCAGCCGGGTTCTTCCCTCAGTACGTTTTGGTGGTTGTTAGTTCAAAACGTATAATAACTAATTTTAGTTAAGTCCGTACGGGGACGTGCCTTTTGTTTACTTTCTTATTTATGCGAAAGAAGACTATTTAGTGTCGTATTCTGTTTTTATGGTGTCGTTTTGTTTTTGGGAGTGTGTGATTTGTGCATTATTTTTTGATCGTGTTTGTGTTATTGCGTTAAATATTTTTATTGTTTAGTATTTAATGTGTTTCGTAATATTTTACTAGAGTTGATGGATATATGTTTGTGATGGTAAGTAATATTAGTTTGATGGTAGTTTAATTTGATGACTGGTGTTGTGGATACTACGTGTTTATAAATTTGGAATTGCATATCTAATTCTCTTTTAGACAGTTTTTTATTTTTAACTACATACACCATGTATACCTATGCCATAAATCTTTTAAGTGCATCTCTAGCCACGGCCCTGGTCGCTCTTCACAACTACATTTTATTATCGTATAATAAATAAACACATCGTTTTACCAAAAACAGTAAGAAATCTTTATTTATGTACGTACCTCATTATTTAGCAGAATAAGCTAATGACTTTCACCGGTTAGCAAGGTTAGAAAAAGAAGGAGGTCTCATTACATTCCATTAGATATCAATGTGAAATGAACTTTGCAAATCTTTGGTGACAAATAAATTTTAACATATTATTAAAATACTTGAGTTGTGCTTGTTTAACATGTTAAAATTTATCCTTGTTTGTCCAATGTATTTGACTGGATATTCACTACAAAAAAAAAGTTTATATAGAACATTCGATCAATTTAATTTTATTCCTTATTATTCAGAAATCGTGAGATGCCGTCTGGCGTGATGTAGGTTTCAGAAAAACATTTTCTTTATCGTGCCAACGTTTCTATCTTTATTGAGATCATCTTCAGGGCCTGGGGTTTACAAACATTGTTTACATTTAACAAATACATGTAGGATGTGGAAAAATGTGAATTTATACAATGCAAAATATATTTTTTTTAATGTTCAATCAAAGTATTTCTACTCACTCAAAGTGTTTGCTTTCTGCGTAATTTTGCCATTCTTGCGTGTCGTGTTGAGAGTGCCAGTGAGATATTGCTGTTTTATGGCACTCTCAACACGACACGCAAGAATGGCACAATTACACAGAAGACATACACTTTGAGTGAGTATAAATTCACTTTTTTCCACATCCTACAAGTATTTGTTAAATGTAAACAATGTTTGTAAATCCCAGGCCCTGAAGATGATCTCAATAAAGATGGAAACGTTGGCACGATAAAGAAAATGTTTATCTGAAACCTACATCACACCAGACGGCATCTCACGATTTCTGAATAATTATCGATTAACGGTCACAAATCACCACACATTTATTCCTTATCCTTGAGTTTAGTATGAAAAGAACTCATTTTATCTTATATTTATAACAACTATTGATCTCGGGTATAGATTTTGTCATAAATTTTTTTAACTTGGCCGAAATCACTGGGACTTATGAATTAATGTCTTACAGTTATCTCCAATCGTTGTCTTTGGATAGTTATTATTTTATAAAATTCGGAAAGCTCGCTCTTTAACTTCATTCGAGAAGCATGTACTGCTTTGTTCCAAAACTCTCTGTATAAAATTATTAACACAATTCAGTTATTCAGCAAAAGAGGGACAAGAAAATTAATTGAAATATCTGTTCGAGCAAATTTCTTTTGTATACCACCTGTCCGTGCCCTTTGGACCTATAAACACTTTTTCGTCTCGATAAGATTTAGAACCATTGTTTTCAACTTACTAGGTGAACTGTTTATTCTCATGATAACTATTAAAAATATTAAAGAAAGTGTCGAAATCAACCATCGGAAAAATGAGAAACAAGTCGTCGGTCTACTTAATGTCATTACTACCTAATGAGCTTAATAGTGTAAGTGACCTGATCTAAATCCAAATCAATCAAATCATTTATTCGAATAAAAAAGAAAAAACGTCATTTATCACCANATATATATACCTGAGAAAATCACTAAATCAATGAACAGATCAAGCGGCACATTGATAAATTCGCATACGTTTTGCCAGCGTTCGTACATGAGATACATTACTATGTTCAGGGGATTGAAGTAAATAAAGATTTAACACGGAAGAAATCAAAAGATCCTCTTCATCGACATTAATATTCTTTATCTTTTCTATGGACTCAAACAAATTGTTACATTGTATTTGTCCTCACACAAAGCCTGACATCTGGTCTTAACCCATTTCGACAGATTGTAGAACGGTAATTGGATTCAGAAGATTATAGGTCTTTTACCTTAAAATAAAAGCAGCAAAAGCTTGGCAGATATCAATGGATTTTTTTTCATTCAGATCATACCGAGATCCAGATTATTCGTGAAATAAACAACTTTGCAACAGATATATGGAAAGTATACGACAGCTCCTTCAACCAGCATATTTCTGCCACGCAATTTCCTCAGAAAATATTTGCTTTCAATAAATTTCCAGTATTTCATATATTTTCAACTGCTCGATTCTTCAATTATTGCAACAAATCATATTGCACTTACCTTAGTCTTAGTAATTTGCTTTTACAACAGTGACTTTCGAAAAACCGTCAAATTCGATGGACATTCAATGAACCAATTAAAAAGATACATAGTTATTTACGTGGCCCTCGAGGTAAATAAATGTGGCGTACCTATCTCAAATGTACTTTTTCCCTTTCGTATCCTTCTTACTTACTCTCGGCCCCTTTACATCTCCACCTTCTTTTCCATTTGCATGGAGATAGAAAGCTATACATTTCTCTTGGATAAAATTGCCTTTTTTTCATTGAACAAACTGTTATTTGTAGTACTGGATATTTGCTATTACTGCTTAAATATTTTATGGAAAAAAATGCTACCAACAAAAATGACGCCCTACAAGTAATGTAGAGAGTAAAAAATTTTTGTTTTTGAAATTTTTCATAATGCAGAATGAAGAAAATTACTGTTTTAAAAATTCATATATAACCGTCTCTTTTAAAACGATTTCTTTCTTAGTTGCAAGGCGATAAACATTAAGTAAAAGACTTAAAAGTAAGTCTGAATGACGATATCTGATACTCAAACCGTCACTAATAAACCAGGTTGAACTTGTGGTCGTCGTGGATTGAGAACAACTTATCTGTAAGGTACCACTCAACCAGAATCGGAGATAAACTGCTTCTCTAACTTCCAGGAGTTGGCTGAAACCGTTAGGAACCCAAACAACTGCTATTCTAAAGGAACATGTATGGGTGTGATCTTTTGAGAACTTCTTTACTGGAAATGCACCACCTCTCCGGATAGAGGATATAACAATGCAGGGTGTCATCCTTTGCGTCTAAGATGGCTATGGGGTGAGACCAGATGAAAAACAATTCTCAGTCTGATTCAACTCATCTAAGTAAGTATAAGATCGTCAGTTTTTTGTAACTAATTTGATATGGAAATAATGAGTCTTTTGAACTTTACCGTTAACCGTTATCAAGGACGCTTTTCTAAGACAAATAACGTAGGACGCTATTTCATATAACGGTCCGTTAAATATGCACATGCGCACTACAATTTAGCGTTACCTTTCACGTTATGCAAATTCTCCCTATTTCTGTGTAATTAACGTCGTTTAACCCTGAACTCCGTTTAACCCCGCTTGACGGTCGTTCAAAGTTGAACCAGGATCACTATTTGGTTTCGGTTCAAGATAAAGAAAAAAAGCAACTGGTTCCGTACTGAACTAAGTGGGTGCAACGGGCACTCTCGATACATTCAAACACTACTACCCCAGCACCTTCTGACCCCTTAAATTCTTCAAGAGCCAGCCCACGTCAAGCAACATGGGTCTTTTTTTTAAACCCAATGAGATGTATAATCAAATTAAAAAAACTTCTTCAGAAGCTTTCTTTGATTTGAGGCAATGTACGTCAGGAGGTGAAAAAGCTGTGGAGAGAGGGATAATGGAAAATGAGAATCTAAATTTTCCTCGTTAAGTTGTGAGTGAGTATGGTCTATGATGATGGCATTTGGAGTAAACTTTGGTCAGGTTAGCGGCAAAAGCATTCGCTTTCTCCTTGTCTCACTTGGCCCAACTGCTGTTGACCTGGGGAAGCGGGGTAGATAATATTATGTGGTAAGACAGGTTTTCAACTGCCGCTCAAAGCGGTATGCTTGTAATTCCGTTGTAAATTTATATGGTACTTCATTCTGTTTGCGTTTACCTCACAGATAGGGAGTTCTTTACGAGCATGTCTTTTCGATCTTAAAAAATCACAAAACCAACTCAAATAAAACAGCTCGTTACGGTTAAGTTCATTGTATTGCTATCAACAACTCTAAAATTAAAACATTAATTAATAAATCCTATGGTTAATATGTACATTGCAGTTCCGTGCTAGTTTGATAGATTATTAAAACGTCCCACCTATCGGGTTGTCCGGAAAATAATGCAGGATTTTAAGTTTTCATTAAAAAAAATCTATATAAAATATTCTGTTTACGTTTACAGGATTACTCATTTGTATGAATGTCAACACTTATTAATCCTCTTCCAAATGATATTGTTTGTTTACCTCTGTAGCATTCCGCTACTTGGAAATAATTCAGTCATCCTTATAATGTCAAAGCGAGAATTTCGTACGATTTTCTTTTACGAGTTTAAACTCGGCCGAAGCGGAGCCCAAACGGCTAGAAACATTAACCAAGTCTGGGGCGAGGGTTGTGTTAATGAGTGCACTGTGCAAAGGTGGTTTAAAAAATTTCGGGAGGGAGATTTCAGCCTTGAAGATGAAGAAGGTCGTGGAAGGCCTTCCTCTCTCAATGATGATGTTCTGCGATCAGTGGTGGAAGAAAACCCCAAAACAACTGTTCGAGAACTTGCAGAGCAACTCAAAGTCAGTAAAACGACCGTCGCTGACCACCTCAAGGCGATTGGAAAAGTGAAAAAACTCGAAAATTGGGTTCCACACTCATTAAACGATCGCCAAAAAAATCAGCGCTTTGATGTTTGTGCATCACTTCTTTGTCGAAACAAAAATGACCCATTTCTGGCCAGAATTGTTACATGTGACGAAAAGTGGATTCTCTACGATAACACTAGACGTTCTGGACAGTGGCTCGACAAAGGAGAAGCTCCAATACATTTTCCAAAGCCCCCAACTCATCAAAAAAAGGTAATGGTTACGGTATGGTGGGCTTCATTTGGTTTAATACACTACAGCTTCTTAAATCCTGGCGAAACCATCAATGCTGAATCATACTGTAACCAAATTAATACCATGCATCAGAAATTGGCAGTAATGAAGCCCTCTTTGGTCAATCGGAAAGGGCCCATTTTGTTGCATGACAACGCTCGACCACATGTGTCACGTGTAACGTCACAAAAATTATTGGAGCTTGGCTATGAAACTTTGCCTCACCCACCCTACTCTCCGGACCTCTCGCCTACTGACTACCATTTTTTTAGACACCTGGACCACTACTTACAACACATAATATTCAAAAATCAAACGGAACTGGAAAATGCATTTATTGACTTTATCAATTCTAAAAATTCTGAATTCTACTCAGACGGAATTAATAAGTTACCAACACGTTGGGAGAAATGTATTGAGAGTATGGGAAATTATTTTGATTAAAGAACATTGCTTTAAAGTAACTAGTTTCTTTTTTTTTTGTTTAATACCAAAATCCTGCATTATTTTCCGGACAACCCAATATTAATGAAAATTAAGACGTTAATAAAATGGAAATCTACATTGCTCGTTGAAAATAATCATGTACAACTCTATCTGAATCAATTTTAATTGAAACAAAAAAGGTTTTTATTACTTTCACTAGTTTTGTGGTCCGCTTGACCAATTAATATCTTACAATTAATTAAGGTTTTCAGTTGAGATAAAAACTACTTCACTAAAGCTCTCCGTGGCTATTTCATTTGTCGCCGAGAATCAAATTGATTACACGACATTTGAAAAATGGCAAAAAGGAGGGCAAATTCAAAAGGTGTGGTTGAGATGGGAGGTTGGTGTCCGAGTGGATCGAGGTCACGATAGCTCAAGTGGTAGAGCAGAGGCGTGTCACGCCAAAGATCGTGGGTTCGAATCCCGCTCGTGCCATTGACTTTTTTTATCTCAACTAAAAACCATAATTAATTGTATGATATTAATTGGTCAAGCGGACTACGAAATTAGTGAATTTAATTGATTAAAATGAAGTATACTTCACTAAAGCTCGCCATGGCCATTTCATTTGTCGTCGAGAATCCAATCCGATTACACGATATTTGAAAAATGGCAAAAAGGAGGGAAAATTCAAAAGGTGTGGTTGAGATGGGAGGTTGGTGTCCGAGTGGATCGAGGTCACGATAGCTCAGGTGGTAGAGCAGCGGCGTATCAAGCCGAAGATCGTGGGTTCGAATCCCGCTCGTGCCATAGACTTTTTTTATCTCAACTGAAAACCTTAATTAATTGTAAGTTTTTATTACTGTTTTTTTATTCGAAAGCTCTTTACTAGTCTAGGCTACAACAAGGCGTTCCCCCAAAATAATTATTCGTCAAGTCCATCTTGTGGTTTCCGCCCTTTCGACAAACCAATCGCGCTGCCTTATCTTTCGTCGTCACACCTTTATTATTTTCAGTTAGCGTTCTACCGGGTCGGACGATGGGTTCATCCCTGCAAGTGAAAGGCATGTGTGGACATCGTGGAGTGTTTATATTTAGGAGGTTGTCGTAGTTTTATTAAGATTTCATCATTTCATTTGTCTCCGGTCGTCACTTGTGTCGACACAGCAGTGACATAAAATTTTGTTTTGTCTCACTTTCCGTGAAATAATAAATGTTTAAGTTTGAGCAAAGTTTACAATTTTTATCCTAAATTTCCTAATAACTAAATAAAATATATATATGGGTCAAGAGAGGTTGATTTTATATAATAATAAATTGTGGGGGTTGCGTTAATGCCCTCGTCGTTATATTCTGCTGTATAATGTCACATCAGAGGAAGAGATACAATCTCTCACTTCCTCTGGTGGGTTCGCGATTTCCTTCCGCACAGTTGGCGCTCCAGATATATCTGAAGATATTATCTCCTCAGTGCTCTACTCATACTAATAATTTGTCTATTCCGAACATCTGGCGGCTAGATGATTTCATAAATGGTGGCGTCGTAAATTTCTTACGTTCTTCATATACCGCTTCGAATGAAAAACATAAAAACTTTTGATTATTTCATTGAACTTTGCATCTTCTTTATGGGTAGCCAGTCATTAGAAGAGGTTAAATGGAGGTTCATTTGGCTGTGCCCATGATCAAACAGCATTGTTACTCTGAATCGGCTTTACACCTCAAGTAACTAATCTTGTGATTAATCAATAGTCTAGATGGTATTTGACGAGAACCTCGATGTATGCATACAAATGCACTTTGTTGAATTTTCTCCACTGAAGCATACATTCCAGACGGCTGGCCCACATGACCTTTCGATGAAAACATTTGATAAAAATTGTATCTAATCAGTTGGCACAGTATAAGGATCTTATTAGCAAATACACTTCCTAAAATCAGTCAATAAAGAATAAAATAACATTGCACGAAACATTACTTTGACTCGGAACTTTGGGGTTCCTCAAACGATCCAATATTCAGCGCATCCAATCCTATCACTCAAAATTCCTCAGACAATTTGTCTGACTTTTTTCGTCGTTAACCTTTAGAATTCTTTTTATAAACAAACTGATACGATCCCGCTTACAAAAATTCCACGCTAAGGGATCATTGCACGGGTTCACTGGTACGTCGTTCATAATTTTTACCGTGTTCAGAGGAAAGAGCGTTGCACCATCTGCACGTGACCACCAATCAACTGATCCCGATTCTACAAACGCTAGTACTGATTGTAGGCTGCTCGTCCATTGGAACCGAACTACGACGGCCGTTCAACAGCCGAACTATTTGATCAAATGGACGACCGGCAATATAGCCGAACGCCGTCGTCCACTGTAGCCGATTTTCGTCAGTTCACGACACAGCCCAAACGGATGTAGAAGATTTGTTGCTGCTCGAAAATTCTTAGTTTACATACAAATGGAATGAAAGAAATAAACAAAAAAATTGGAAGTTCCATTTCTAAAGGTATCCTTGACCACAGCCTACGCTGGACATCTCTCCGATAATAGAGTGGATCACGCATGTCCCACGAGCCTGATCCTCAACCGCACTTATCAATTTTTCGCAATCCATCGAAATGAGAACGAAACGTAAAGGTAAGCAAAAAGAAAAGAACGGCGTTAAACAATGGTGAGCGTTTGATGTCACTTGGTTGACAGTTGAAGTCGAAGTAACCATACGGCCGAATAGGACTGGAAAATCCAACTTTATTTGGATCGGAAAGTGCTTCGGCCGTACACGGCCCAACACGACCGAACGAATTGGTTCTAATGGACGCGTGCTCATTCGTTTCTTCGCTTTTGGATCATCCGGCAGCAAGTTCGGCCGAAAATGACTCCAGTGGACGGCCTACCGTAGTCTCGTTGTACGGTTAGAGCTAGTTAG
Source organism: Cimex lectularius (assembly GCF_000648675.2). NCBI lineage: Eukaryota > Metazoa > Arthropoda > Insecta > Hemiptera > Cimicidae > Cimex > Cimex lectularius. Next base: position 594,857 of record NW_019392784.1, on the reverse strand, counting down.
TGATCGAATTTATTCATTGTTGACAATGTTTGTTGTACAACTTTCCGTAACCGTTTTAGTATTTAGTATTTTTGTGTGTGTACTTATTTTTGTTTCTTCAAATAGGTCGGAGAAATTTTTGTCGATATTCTTAATCTGTTTAAAAAGCCATCTTTGACTCATTCATGAAAATGTTCTTGTTTAGTTCTAAAAACCTCTCCTTTGTTAATATAGCTACCTATTCAAAGAAATCTTAATCGGTTGTTCTACGTTTATTTGTAAAAATTCATCCGTTTGATTATCATTATTATTCAGACAATGTTATGTAGCGTCTTTAGCATAAAAGTTGTGGACATATATGATATCTGTAACGAAACATTTTGCTAAAACATACAGAGGTGTTTATTTTTTATTACTATTTTTTATAGTTTTTTATAAGCATTACTTTTTTGCTCAATCAACTACTTGCATAATATATAAAATAATTACAGATTAGATTGAAAATCCTTTAGTTTTATTGTGAAAGAAATGGAAATTACCCGAACCACTATTGCAAATTAAAGGTCTTTGGCACAAAATCTAATTCTGACATATCTAATTCTAATCTGATTTTATGAACCTCTCGGCGTAATAATGAAACGACTAGTGTAAGTATAAATACATATGCTAGATATATTGAGTTGTTATATCATGTTATTTGTTATTATATTATTATTTTTATTTATTTATTTATTTTTATTGGCCTTATGATCTTGCATATTAGCCATAGTACGAATTCTTGTGTGTTCCAATTGGGGGTTATCGGGAAAAAAGGGCCAGAGGCGACGGTGGGAATCGAACCCACGGCCGCGGCGTGAGAGTCTCTCATGCTAACCACTCGGCTACCGCGGTCCCCGTTATTATATTGTTATTTTTAAAAAAATGCAAATAGGCGAACTTACTCTCCCTGATTAGAAAAACAATACTATGAAAATTATAACTGTGTACGAGAAACAACAATGGCTCAATCAAATGTTGATAAATGGTTATTGAAACGTGAGAACGCACCTTGAACAACCTACAGGTTATAATTATTAGGAGATCGTGAGATGCGTTCTGGTGGGACGTAGGTTTTAGAAAAACTTCCTTTATCGTGCCAACGTTTCGATCTTTTTTGAGATCATCTTCAGGGCCTGGGATTTATAAAAATTTTTTAAATTTAAAAATACATGTAGGATGAGGAAAAAAGTGAATTTATACAATGCAAAAAAATATTTTTTACATTCAAAGTATTTCTACTCACTCAAAGTGTTTGTTTTCTGCGTAATTGTGCCATTCTTGCGCGTCGTGTTGAGAGTGTCAGTGAGATATTGCTGTTTTATGTTTATATACGTTCGTTTTGAAAGGGTGGGGAAGGAAGTCGGGATAGAAAGTCACTTTTATACGAGGAGTCGGCTTCTTGGAGGTGAAAGGAGCCGACGATGGGAAAAAACTTTGGCAATGGTTGGGCCAAATTATCCTTTCAGGATTATATAGACGGGGATAATCATCACACATTTCTACAGGTAATATTAGAGAGATAATGTTTCCGCTATTTCAATGTCACCGTTATATTTAACGTCTTTCAAATAACGTTGACGCTATATGAAAACTTTTTGCATAACGGATTTTGCCGCTAATGCTAAATTCCCTGGGGGGTTTGTAGTAGTTCACGTTATAGTCTTACCTTGCATGCTTGTAAACAAAGGCTATGGATTTTCCTTGATTGCTGACGATAGTTTGGCAAATGAAGATAGTTGTAGAAGCCGTAGTGTACAAAGTAAACATTAATTACCAAGACATTAGGGGCAAGTTCAGTTTAAATAAAATTGAGGACGATAAATGCAGTCTTAGGAAAAACTAAAATATCAAAGTGTAGTTAGTTAACCATATACATTTAATGTATACGTGTCGCAAAAAATAATTAAATATATAAAAGAAAAATGTCAGTAATTTAAAATAGAGCGCTCACCAAGTTCGAACCCGGCATGATGAGATATGAGTTAAACGGCGAACTTGACGCAGGACGCACGTTACTTTTCTGGCAAATATTCTTTTGCGAGCTATTCGCGGGAGTAAAGCATGCAAATAATGCTATATCGATTAGAAGCAAGGAAACCTAGTAGTTAAGGGATGGAAACTATTTCGAAACAAAACAAAAATCGTCTTCTAGAAAAAGACAAGCCCCCCTCCGAGAATCGCAGCAATATATATATATATATATATATATATATATATATACACAAATTTATTTATTATAACAGGCTGTGATAACATTATTAATATATTCACTAATTTCGTGGTCCGCTTGACCAATTAAACATTACTATTAATTAAGGATTTTAGTTGAGATGAAAAAAAGTTAATGGCACGAGAGGGATTCGAACCCACGACCTTCGGCTAGATACGCCGCTGCTCTACCACCTGAGCTATCGTGACCTCGATCCACTCGGACATCAACTCCCCATCTCAACCCCACCTTATGAGTTTTCCCTCCTTTTGCCTCACGATAGCTCAGGTGGTAGAGCAGCGGCGTATCTAGCCGAAGGTCGTGGGTTCGAATCCCCCTCGTGCCATTAACTTTTTTTCATCTCAACTAAAAACCTTAATTAATTGTAATTATTAATATAATAGAAATTAAGTTCTTGTTGTTTTTAAAAATTGTATAAAATGGTTAATGGTTATTATCAGTAGATGACAGTGTTGGAGAACGCCTGTGATACATGTATGTACCTGAAGAGTTTATTAATTTTAAGTAATTGTTATTGTTTATATAAAAAAAAGTTAGTGAAGAAGAGGTTTTTATGTGTGTGTGTGTGTGTGTGTATATATATATATATTAGATTATATGATAAGTTGTGACTTTGTATCTGTAAGTAGCAACAAATTGACAAAATAATTTATAACTAACTACCTATGCTCCTAGGTCTCTGTAGATACCCTGAAGAAGACAATAAAACTTGTCGAAAGCTTGGGCATTGATATAATAACATTGTATGTTTGAAGACCACAACCCGAATCCTAATCAACATCGAAAACAAATATGTATTGAAAGTAAATACGTTGGAGGGGAAAGAACCATGTATGGTCTGATCGGAGCCAAATGAGCACACTATGTTGCAAGCAATCCGGAACCAAAAAAATGAAAACTGTTTCTTATACAGAGGCACAACTGGTACTGCTTGAAACATTCGGAAGCAAAACAAATATTGTTTCATATACGAAGGCAAAACTGGTGCTTATATGTTGGAAGCAATTCGGAAGCAAAACGAATAATGTTTTTGTATGGAGACAAAATTGGTACTCAAAACAGCATAGAACAAAGGGAAACAAAAACGGAATGGGGCAAAGGAGGGAGCAAATAAGAATTTAAGGGCGCACGTCATCACAAACAGATCGCGCGTAAAAGGCGCGAATACTAATTATGGCCACATTCTATAGCTGTCTCTTAGAATTTTAGTTTTTTACCCTTCAAAGCCTAATATTGTATTAGAACGAAAGGAACGTTAGAAATTTTGTTAAAAAGTTAGCTGAAAGAATTTAGTAATACAGTTTAGATTGACGCCCAAAAATTCCCTATTGCCAATATAAGGGCAGAAACAGCAAGAACTCCGCCCGCCGTAATTCACGGTACTTCCGGCTAATCTTACACAAAATTGCTAAAGTTGGCATTGTTCTGACCCAAAGTCGGGCAAGAATGGTTTAAATTATAATATGGATATGAAAATTTTTATGTTTAGCTAATATTGTATAACAAGACAGAACAATACAAAATAGAAGATGCAGTGTTGGGATGAATAGAATGAAGATAGAGGTTTCAAGATGGAGAATTTAGATTGGCGCCAAAAAATCAGTCTTTTTATATAAAACCCTGCACCCGCCCTAAACTCACGGGATGGAAGATATGATGTTCGGTGATCGACCTGCAGATAATCTATGTAGGGTTCTAATCTTCGTAGAGGCCAGACGGGTGAAAAAAAGACTAAATGCTCGGTTCTCCAAGCTTTCGGCACTTTATAGTGCCATCATCAGGGCCTATTTTATTACAAATTCAAATAAATACAGAGTAACATAAAAATTAATGTAATAAAATGATATATGTACGATTATTCGGAAATCGTGAGATGCGGTCTGGTGTGACGTAGGTTTCAGAAAAACATTTTCTTTATGCCAACGTTTCGATCTTTATTGAGATCATCTTCAGGGCCTGGGATTTACAGACATTGTTTAAATTTAACAAATACATGTAGGATGAGGAAAAAAGTGAATTTATACAATGCAAAAAAAAATATTTTTTATTACAATTAATTAAGGTTTTTTAGTTGAGATGAAAAAAAGTTAATGGCATGAGAGGGATTCGAACCCACGACCTTCGGCTTGATACGCCGCTGTTCTACCACCTGAGCTATCGTGACCTCGATCCACTCGGACATCAACTCCCCATCTCAACCCCACCTTATGAGTTTTCCCTCCTTTTGCCATTTTTGTAATGTTTAATTGGTCAAGCGGACCACGAAATTAGTGAATTTAATATTTTTTATATTCAAAGTATTTCTACTCACTCAAAGTGTTTGTTTTCTGCGTAATTATGCCATTCTTAAGTGTTGTGTTGAGAGTGCCAGTGAGATATTGCTGTTTTATGTTTATATACATTGGATTTTGAAGGGATGGGGAAGGAAGTCGGTATAAAAAGACATAAAATTATAAGTAATTATTAACACGTAATATTTATATTTGACATTGAAAACAATAATTTATAAGTCAAACAATACCTCGCTGCAGACAAAAATTGCTTTTTTGTAATATATTTAAAAGTAAATTGCAGCTATTTACAGAAACTATGTAGAAAGGCTTAAAAATTAATGAGAGAGAGAGAGAGAGAGAGAGAGAGAGAGAGAGAGAGAGAGAGAGTGAGCGAGCTAGAGGGACGAACCCCGTCGCCACCGGTTGGACTGCTATGATTAGTAAAGGTTACCGAGCCTTGTAAACTTTCAATTGTGCGCTCTCTAATGGTCGCCTCCTTTTTCCGTTTTTTTGTAAACTTCTATCTATCTCGCAAATGTTGAGATGGAACCCAGTCTGTCACTTTGCAGGTTGCAGGCGTTCTGTGTTACATGAATATGTGTGTACCTTTTCCAATAGAAGTCTCATCTCAAAATCAACTTCTCGACCCAAAATTTTCGGAGAGTCCAATTTGAAAAATATCCGTTTTCTATTGCATGCGTGGACAAACTTGTGGCTTTCTTTTTATGTATCCAATCTAATCTGTGTTGGTTCATTCTAACATTGATTTTTTGCTTTTTTGACCAACATATTGAACGCTGCAACCAACACAGGACACCCTATAAAAGACATTAGACTGGGAGCAAATAGGCTAATGAGATGAGCTAAGCTTTAGCAAATTTGCTAAATTTAAATTGTATTTACTTGGTACCGCCAAAGGGTCTGTTTTACACAATTGTTATGGCTTTAGTGAAGGAAATATGTATAACCTTGCTTTATTTTTAGATATCTGTCATTTCTGTTTGTATGTATATAAAATGTTGGAACAAGGAATATACTATCTTCTTAAAAGTCGGTATTCATTAAACCTTGACGAATTGAAAAATCTTAATTATAAAATAAACAATTTTATTATATTTCTACCTATATATTCTTTTTTTATAGCAATATGTTTTAGTTGGTTTTAGCTGAACAGAGCAATTATTCAAAGAGATTATGTTATGTAAAGTGAGTTCGATATGAAAAGAAACTCCGTTTAACCCATCCTTGACGGCCGTTCAAAGTTGAACCAGGATCATCATTTGGACTCGGTTCAAGATAAATTAAAAACCGCCGATGTTTGAGGTGAACTAGGTTCTGTACTGAACCACGTTGGTGCAACGGGCATTCTCGATGCATTCAAACACTACTGCCCAAGTAGTACACTTTCCATTCCGGGTCTTAAACGACGATAGTCTCGAGACCTTGTGACCCCTTAAATTCTCCAAGTCCCAGCCCACGTCAAGCAACATGTTTCTTTTTTATAAGCCAATGAGTGGAATAATTTTTTTTCAGATCTTACTTTATGCATTGGCCAAAGAAAGAACTATATGAAACCCGATGAGGCGGAGACGACCAAAGGGGCCAGGAGGAGGACCAAAGCCGCCCAACACAACCCAGCGGGGACAAAAGGGCCTTATAAAAATCAAGCGCCCCGACCACAACCGCCTCACCCAACCTAGCCTAATCCTCTAATTTAAATTTCAATGCCACATGACACCAGAAAATCAAATATATGAGTATATATATCTATATGATTAGTACCAATTAAAGTGTCCAAATTGAAAGGTCGTTCAACACTTTTACAACCAGAAATATTCCGTAATAAGTTCGCGCTCTGAACTTCGTACTCGCTACAGATCAAAATTATGTGTTTGAGATCCTTGACCTCATCGCATGTAGCACAATTAGGGGTGGGTCATAAATTTATTTTATACAAATATGCTCCACATATACCGTGCCCTGTCCTAAGGCGAGATATAGTAGAGTAGAACGCCTTACACTTACCCCCGACGCAAACCAGGGTTGCTTTTGAATGTTGGAAAATACAGCTCGATAATGTTTCCCAGCTTCCGGAGAATTGTACAAAATGCCATTTTTCTGAACATATTTTTTTAACGTGATTTTTAAGATCTCCTTTAGTATAGCACATGTCAAGAGTAGCGCCACTTTCGGTAGAGCAGCATCGTTGTGGCAAACCCCCGAAATTGGCAAACAATACTCCCCTCCCAACTGCGGACAAGGTGCGGTACCTCGGATTGTACATCGACAAACGCCCCACGTCGAATCCTCACACAAGACTGAAACGTCAGGAGGTTATGACACGATTTAGAATTCTTGCACGACTTNCTGTAGTTTCTTAAGAATCTCGATAATGAGATATTCACATTTAGAGTTTAGACTGAAATTTTTAATTTTTTGAATGACGTTTAGACAATACGTAAAGATGCAGATTTTGTCTGACAAAATATCTGTGGCATAACATAAAGCATTGATTATAGCAACGATTTCGGCCGAATAAATAGAAAATTTTTTGGGAGAGAAACTTGTTTATGATGCTTATTTAAGGGATCGAAAAAAGCGCATCTATTAGAGAACCATCCGTAAAAATTAGTCGAAAATCAGGAAATAACCTATTCACATCAGCTAAAAATTCCTTCTGCGCTTGTAGAGGAGGAAACTCGGAATAATCCCTGAACGTGTAACAATCGATTTCTCTTACAATTGTCTCGTATTGTAGGGTAAAAATTGGAGGTATAATGCTTTTGTATAGAGAGAATATAAGGGGAGTTAAAGAGAGAAAGGAGGAAACCAACAGAGGGGATTTCTTTTTTTGCCAAAACAAATTTGTGAGGTCTTTGACTACCAACTGATTGATTTCAGAAAAGATGGGACTAACTTATGAATATAGCTTAATTACAAAATTACCCGCCAACTTTTCTCTTCTGATTTCTAATGGAGGTTCACATAGTTCTGCAGATAATGCTGAAATGAGTGTACTTGGTAAACAACCTAAAATTGAGTGGAATAATCAATAACAAAAATGCTTATCAAAAATTCATTTTTGACGTAAAAATAATGATAAAGTGTTTTGCAGTATCCGATGTGGTCGTGTTATTTTTACAATAACTTACTTTTTTCGAACCGATTTTCAAACGGTTTTCATTATTTTTTATAAAACGGAATGGACCTGATGATAAAATCCAAAAATAATTTGAATATTTTTAACACATTGAAATATGGATGTAATACTTCGAATGTTTGAAAATAAAGGTTGTTTAAATCTTTGTATTAGTCTTGTTGAGAAAGCCGCGGTGTATTATTCAGTTTTTAACATTTTTAGTTATGATTGAAGTTGTATTGTAAAAGAAAACATGTAATTATTTGGAAAAATCACCTGGCTTGACGTTTCATTACATAGACCATCCACTGTAAACAGGAAAAAGTCCTTATTAGCACTGTGCTTTTATTTACACGAAAAAGCCTTTTAATTCACCCTTGGTACTTTTATCCGGGAAAATCTAATTGAAAGTTCTTCTTTGGGGGCTTTTTCTATTATTACGGAAATATAATGAAGGGAGTTACTTTTTTAACGAGCTTTATACCACCTTTTTCGTGTGTTGTATTGATTTAGTTTATTCGCATTAGGTTAATTACGCTTCATTAAACTTGCTTAACATAGTTTCTTATTTCATAATAATAATAATAATCTTCATTAACGGCTTTCGTCAAAACAAGAGAATACACATTATGTAATAGATAACAATAATTTGTTTTAAAAAAAATTAAATGATTAAAAAATATATTTACATCGTATTGATTCATGAGGCTTCATGCTCTTCTGATTGGCCCATGACATAAATAATTGATTTCACAAAATTTAATAAAAATAGATCAACATTTCTGGTATCTTTTTGAGGAACATTTAAGAATTATTTTATGAACAAGTATGGTTTTAACAACAGGTTTATCAATAAGGTTATTATGTAATTTATATAAAAATAAAATATCGTTTATATTTCGTCTTTGTTTGAGATCCAATTGACAATTCAGCTCTCCGTGCAACATAATTCACATATTTAGCACATATTAAATGATCTATGTGCTATGTGTTTTAATAGCATAGTCTGATTGTTTTTCTTTTTTTCAGCATTAGAGGTTATTTAAGCTCTGGTATAGTTGTGTGGACTGGAAGAAAAGGAGGTCACTAGACGCAGGTATGAGGCCGGAGAACCGAGCGCCACCGCAGAAAATTTTATCCTACTTATATTCACTAATTTCGTGGTCCGCTTGACCAATTAATACATTACAATTAATTCAGGTTTTTAGTTGAGATGAAAAAAAGTTAATGGCATGAGCGGGATTCGAACCCACGATCTTCGGCTAGATACGCCGCTGCTCTACCACTTGAGCTATCGTGACCTCGATCCACTCGTATATCAACTCCCCATCTCAACCCCACCTTTTGAGTTTTCCCTCCTTTTTGCCATTTTTCAAATGTCGTGTAATCGGATTGGATTCTCGGCGACAAATGAAATGGCCACGGAGAGCTTTAGTGAAAAATGGCAAAATGGAAAAATTGAAAAATGGGTTCGAATCCCGCTCGTGCCATTGACTTTTTTATCTTAACTAAAAACCTTAAGTAATTATAATATTAAAATCTATTTTAATTTATTTTATCAAACAAAAGTGTATGTATTTTTTATATGATTTTTTTTTAATGAAAGGAGCGGGCGCACTCCGGGAAAATAGTCAAGGAAATTATTTCCTTTGAAAGAAAAAAGGAATATGGCTCACTGGATGGTACCAATTACTTTCATGGAGCTCCAACCTCCGAATGCCCTTTTTGTTTTTGTTTTCTCGCAACGCCCTATCAATAAAGACCCCGGTGGAACATGGGAACGATCGGAGTGCGCCTCTGACAATTTTTGTTTATTTAAATTGGTGAAACGGGATTTTTCCGTTTTTTTAAAGGAATGTTTGGTCTCGACCCTCTCTTGTAATCGAGGGTTGAGGCAGGGGATCTATGCACACGTTGTCGGTGGGTGAGGTTCCGTCAAATATTCATAAATTCTTAAAATACGGCCTTCGCACATTTGATTGTTTTAATGTTATACAAGTATGTATGTGTATACTTGTAGTGTATGATTTTTGTCAGATCAATTTAATCGCTATTAAATAACAAAATATATCTTTTTTTTAATAAACTAATCTAGATTGGGGTCGATGGAGTATTTTTATAAATATTCCGCCATCGACCCCGAACACACACTCATACGCTCTCAACGTTCGAGGGGCGATGATGATGTTATATTCACCCTCACCCCTCGCCATTCTCGCTAATAAATACATGCTCTCAGACAAAACATCAGACATATTATATACAATAAAAAAAAAAAAACAATTTCCCCTAAAAAGCGGAACAGGGGACCCCGAAAATCGCTGCAGTGCTCGAGTACCATCTTCAGATTAGATGGCATGCCTACACGCTCCCTGTAGGGAGCAAAGGCATGGCATGTTTCCAGTATGTGGGACACATCGAGCAACCTTTCTCTGCATAAGGGGCACCTGCGCGGGCTTTGGCCAAGAGCAGGTGCCCGTGTGTCAACCGTGTATGGCTTATTCTTAATCGTGCAAGGACGATTCCTTGTTTCCGGCTCACGTTCTCGGGGAGGCATCTCCGAATCGTAGCCTGAAATGTTTCACATATTTCAGTTTAACAGTTTCAATTGTATTTTTTTATATATTGTATAGACTTTTTTTTAGTTTAAGTACGACAAGAAATGTAATAATTGGGTAAATATTAGCATGACTAAGAAAAGTGTGGATTAGAGTTAATTGGGTTTTATAATTTTGAAAATTATTTAAAGAAATTGGGCCAAAAGGAATGGGTTTTTTGACAAATTTTCCCTATTTAGAAAGCATAATCGTAGTATTGTGTTAAAAGAAATAAGATTTTTGACAAATTTTCCCTATTGAATTAATTAAACTCATCAGTAATTGTTTTCTAGTAATTGCCGACATTATAGTCACCAGGAACATTCTTCAATATGAAAACGGGTGTAAAACTTCTCCAGTATCCGATACCGTATTTTTTTTTAATGGGTACCAGAGGATTAAATCTTGCAACTGGCCCGGAGGGTGGATGAGAGAGGGACGGCCTAAGGGCTGGTTTGCGAGCGGCTATGAATTGAGGGTGTCACTCTCATTTTCACAGGTCAAGCTGATATGTCAGGGAGAAGCATTGTAGAGTGAGACAATACCCAGGGGTCAACCCTGGCTAACACAAGTGGTTAGCACACAAGATACCAGAATTACACGTGACATTGCACCAAAATGCTGGACGAGATATCTTGTATGTTGCCCATCAAGCTCGTTTTTATAGCCTCTACAACTTCTAATGGTCCAATTTAAAAAATTGGACAATCCTTAATAAAATATAGAGGGTGATTATATACAAGGTGTCTTAAAGCTAATACTTAATTTTTGTGGCAAACTAAAACAAATGGAATAATATCGACACATCATTGACAGTAAATAGGCGTAAACTGTATTCGATTTTCACACTATTATAATTATTTAATATTTTTTTAATTTGTTTAAAGGGAGGTCTTTATAACCCTAGTGCCGCCATTTGGTTTCTCTTCCTTTTGCAGATAATTGATTGAAAATTATAAAATATAATTTCAACTAAAGCCGATTAGGAAATGACAATTTGCTCAGGTCTGGAAGATGTACTACCCGCTACAACGAATTTCCTCACTTAAGAAGAAGATGAAAAGGGCGAAGAAAAAATAATCAATTGTAGGGCTGGAGTGTCCCCTTAGAATAATACATAGGTTGAATGAAAATTATTAACATTTTGACATAAAATAAACCTTGTCGCTGATCACCACAACAAGGATTTTTTTTGTCAAAATGTTCATAATTTCCAATAGAGCGTCGGTGGCCGCAACGGTTTAGACGTCGCCACGGTAAGGTAAAGGTCCGGTGTTCGCATCCAGCGGCCCGGCATTCGAACCCGACAAACCTAAAAATAGGCTATTATTCAAAAACATCGGTACCCAAAGGATTCATATAACCACATATTTAAAATATTAGTACATATTTTAAAATTTTAAGATTTCATTTTTTACAATTAATTAAGGTTTTCAGTTGAGATAAAAAAGTCAATGGCACAAGCGGGATTCGAACCCACGATCTTCGGCTTGATACGCCGCTGCTCTACCATCTGAGCTATCGTGGCCTCGATCCACTCGGACACCAACTTCCCATCTCAACCGCACCTTTTGAATTTTCCCTCCTTTTTTGCTATTTTTCAAATGTCGAATCCCGCTTGTGCCATTGACTTTTTATCTCAACTGAAAACCTTAATTAATTGTAATATATTAATTGGTCAAGCGGACCACGAAACTAGTGAATTTGATTTTTTCTTATTATTAAATATGTTTTTGTTGGTTCAACTTGTTCAAGATTGTATCAAACCAAGAGCCATCCATGGGTATGTAGAGGAAAAATATCATTATTTTTTATATGAAAACATTCAGTTTGAATATGTAAATATTGTTTGATAGAGGTGTTGTGAGAGAACAAAGATACATTCGAACCCGACATACTTACAAATGTTTTTTTTAAACACCGGCACCCCGAGGGTTGATATAACCTTGCGAACCCGCGTTTAAAAAAAAAAGAAGTTCACCTAGCTACCAACTGAACATACATTCTGGAATTGCATGGGAGAACTAAAGATTCAAGCTTTGTACTGAATGATATAAATGCGTCCATGTAACTTTTAATTACAGAAAAAAAACACTTTTACCGTATTCCTCAATAATACTCCAAATCGTCAATTCCAAAACCTGACTGTGTATGCTACCTCGTGTTATATCTCAGTTCGGCCTAACCTTGAACCGCTACAAGCGGCAAAAGAAATAAATTTAACAAGCTCTTCGGATACTATAAAAATAAATATTAAACGTATAGAAAAAAAAACACAACTCATACTAAAACATAACACTACTGGAATCGGATTACTATGACGGACTGGTAAACCTTCCAACACAAAATACTCAGAACAATTGTTAACGCTATCAAATACCAGTGGTTAAAAATCATAATCCCAAACAATTTTTCTACAGACCACAAAAACTATCCTCAAATCCAAATCTAAGCCCGATCCGTGTCCAGCATAAACCAGTCAGGCGACTGAAACGGAGAAAAGCTGGGAGAGCATTGATGGCATCTGATTCCTCTCGTGTTACAGCATTGAGCATACAGCTTGTGATTTAAACGAGAAAAATATTAAATTGCAGCTCATTAGACATTGTTGGGTGTTTGCACTGAAAGTAATAACAATAAAGAATTAAGGATTTGTCAATTGCAGGAGTGGACTGTATTATTTAAAAGTCGTCAACGTCGGAGCATCAATTGCTAGAGGAGGAAAAACGCCTCCAGAAATGGGCTAAACTCTTAGCTGAATGGCCACAATTGGATAATCCTCTCAGGCTATAAACTTACACTTATCGAAACTTTCTAATTAAGAAAGTCCAATTAACGAAAACAATTACTTTAATTATTATGCAAAGAATGGTTAGGAAAAAATCGCGTCACGAGCAGGACTCGAAAGAGGAAAGTGCAAAACGTCGTGGCTTGAGATGATTAGTTGTTATCGAAATTCGAAGACAGAAGTCACAATTAATAGCTCAAGTGGTAGAAGCGCTGGGGTCGTGGGTTCGAGTACCGCTCGTGTCACTAATTTTTCAACTCCATACTTTGCATAATAATTAAAGTAATAACATAATAAAAACGTCCATATTCCTAATCCCTCTAAAAATCATAACCGATAATTAAATCTTATTATATCCTATTGTTTCTTTGATCTGAAAGGTACTTTCGTCGTTCTCAAATACCGTTATAATTCTGTCAGATGAGTTTACCTACGGTTTTATTGCGTTTGTCTATTCTTCTCAGAAAAGCGTGTGTTAAAATATTAATGTAATATTGGGCCGTCAATCATCCTTGAATTCTGTGAAGGATTCCTGTCCTATTTTATGTCATGCTAAACCGACTGTTGTGTTCCATACTGCCAGGCTTGTTTCGTCTTATTCTAGATGCTAGAGTTCCCTTGTTATATATTTTAGTTTCTGATGAATTCAAAACGTTAATTGGACATGGTTTTACTTTTAGTTGTTCCATAGTTGGGTCAGGATTCGTTAAAAAAAAAAACAGTCGGTACTACTGAAGCGTAACAAAAGGTTTTTCCATGTCTTAAAAAAGATAAAGTATCGTATATATACATTATATAAAGAAGAGAAATAACAGACAGAAAATTACCCAACCTTAAATTGGAGGAACAAGATATAATCAAAAAGACGGGACTTATTTGTAATGTAAGGATTTTTTCCAAATCAGTGATTTTAACATGTTCTTAGACGGTATTGGCAGAATAGGGTAAAGCCAGAAACACAATTACCCGATGCTACGCCATGCGACGCTACCCGATGCTACCCGACGCAAATCCAAACTCCGATTTTCCATAAGGTTGCATTACCCCCGTGCAACGCTATGCTATGCTACCCTACTCTACGCTCTGCGATCCCCACTGTCCAGATTTTCGTCGGGTCGCATCGAGTACAGTCGAAGACAAAAGAACCGGACACTCATATTTTTATTCAAACTACATGTATTATTGTCGTTATATTAATTACAACATACTTATTTTAATATAAACCAAATTAACTGTGATTAAAAATTAATTAGTTTTTATTTAAAAAATTAATTTTAATGGTTTGGTAGAAAATTAATCAAAACACCGGAATACGATTTTTTGATATAATGAATTTAACTAACAATTTATTGTACTCGCTTCGGCGGTACATATACTAAAATTGGAACAATTTATTACACGGTTTTGCTCATAAAATTTAATTAACAATTTATTTCATAGTTTTGCTCGTAAAATTACACCATTTTGTAATGTCGGGTAGCATCAGAACAGGACACTCATATTTTTTGTAGTTTATTTCAAACTAAGTACATGTAATTTTGTCGTTATATTAATTACAACATGTTATTTTAATGTAAACCAAATTAAACGAGATCAAAAATGCATAAGTTTTTATAAACATTGTTTAATTATGATGGTTAGGAGTAACTTTATTTAAAACAATTAAGTTTAACAAACAATTTATTAGATGGTTGTGCTCATAAAATTTAACTAACAATTTATTACAAGGTTTTGCTCAAAATAGTGCATTAAGTACAAAAGATGCGTTGCGATTGTGATAGTGATTATTGTGATAAACGCTGTGGACTGTACGCGACGTGTGCTTGCGTCGGATAGATGTGCACACCCCACCAAAACGTGGCTAGGCGTCGGGTAGCGTCGCATGGCGTAGCATCGGGTAGTGTGTTCCCGGCTTAATAATATTTGTACCAAGTGACTACTATTTTTGCAATTCATTCCAATTTGAATTTTTCGATATTGGTTTTAAAAAAGTACAAGGTTTTTTACTACACAGGACATACCTCATCCAGTAAAGAGAAAAACTGCGGATGAGAATTTATATGCAACATTCTTATATAATGCTTGCAAAGGGATATTTTCATTAACGATTTTTATTTTCGCCAACTGCTTCGTAGCAATATTCAAGAGCACGTTTCCTACCGTATGACCACTAATGATTAATTGCCCCCCTTTGATACTCATATTTCTCCTTTTTAAAATTTCCGAACTCCTAAACTTGCCTATAAATTGTCGAGGCACTTTACCCAAGCTGCACCCCTAATTCTCTTGACGGGTGCGGGGGGGGTTGGTGAGGGACTCAACCACATCCATTAGGCGGCCGTTATCCAGCTCCGTTTCTGGCCTAACACGCTCAGTTTTACTGAGAAGAAATGTGGAGTTCTGAGCGAAATTTATAAGCACAACGGAAAAATTTCTGCACTTCGAAAAATTATAAAAATTATTTATTTATCACTAAATATCCTTGCACATAAAATGCTATTTAAAATCTAATATTTGCGAAAAACATATAACATTGTACTTTCATATTTCCGCCATTAATTAAGAGTGAATAAAAATACCGTTCTGTTGGTTTCGACTCTTAAAAGTCATAAAATCATCATTCATCTTATATTTAAGCATTGTGACGCAAGTCTTGTACTGCTGTCCTTTTTAATTTGAACTTGGTGCTCAACCAAATAGATATGATAAATGTCGATTTGTTAATATTATTTTATTCCGGTTGATGGCGGGATACAGTGCGGTTTCGAACGCAAATAACGTATATCGATGTAAATACGAGAAAAACTAATAAAGAGGGAGAGTGAGGAAAGAGAGAGAATGAGAAAGAGTGAGTGAAGGGAAGTTAGAAGGGAGAGTGGCGAGGGGAGAGGGGAGGGAGGGAGAGAGAGAGAGAGAGAGAGAGAGAGAGAGAAGNATTCATACAAATGAGTAATCCTGTAAACGTAAACAGAATATTTTATATAGATTTTTTTTAATGAAAACTTAAAATCCTGCATTATTTTCCGGACAACCCAATATTAAATTAAGCAGTTCCTTTTTATAAAAACTTTCCGATTTACAGTTCATGTCAGGATTAAAATCCCCTATTAGAATAATTTTTTCATAATTTAGCACTTGCGATTCTATAATAGAAAAGAAATCTTTTAAATGAGTTGCTTTTGGAGGTCGGTATACAACAGCTAGTAGAAGACTCGAGTAATTATATTTAATTTCGCAAATCAAAAATTGAGCTTTATGTGAATACTCATTTGGCGATTTGGAAATAATCTTTAAATTAAATTCTTTTTTATAGTATATTGCTACTCCTCCACCCTTTCGACCATACCTGTCATTTCTGATTAGATAGTCATTTTTTAGTGCAAAATCACTCGAAAGAAGCGGTGATTTTAAGAATGTTTCTGTAATACAGATTAAATCAACCATACCAGACTCAAATATCTGACCAAACTCCAGCTTATGATTAACTAAAGAATTTACATTTATATGTGCTATCTTAATATGCTTTTTACAATGCATAAAAGCATTTCTAATATTTGTGTCAAACGTCATATCATGATAAACAGAACAAGACAAAAATGATAACAATCAAGATCCAAAAAAAAAATCCAATAAACTATTCCACCATTTGACTTAATTCATCATAATAAGTGTACACATGGGGACCGCGGTAGCCGAGTGGTTAGCATGAGAGACTCTCACGCCGCGGTCGTGGGTTCGATTCCCACCGTCGCCTCTGGCCCTTTTTTCACAATAACCCCCCCCCAAATTTGAACACATAAATATGAATTGTCACATGGCTAATATGCATAGTATACACATCGAAGCATCAAACAATGAAACGAATGAAACCAAAAATACAAACATTATAAAAAATGCCATAATATCGACAGAACTTAATGAGACACATTAATTCATTCCGAATCACATGCATAAGTACTAAGAAAGCAGATAGTATATATTTAACTTGCAAGACAATAGTTTATTATTTTTGAGTGAACACACAATTTTACCTATCATTTGTTAGTTTAAGAATATCTTTCTCTGTTCTGATATATATTATATTGCTGTCTGCCTTCGGTTTTACGCATAGATTAAAGTTACTATTAAACCATACATATTTAAAGTGTTTTTCCTTTTGAATAACTTTTACATTATGACGCATTTTTTTATTATGAAAAGAAAGCCTATTATTTACAAAAAATTTAACCAGATCTCCATGAATCATTCCTAAATCGCGATTCGTAATGTTATTTTTTTTTTTTGTATAGTTTCATAATTTCTATTTTATCAATTTTACGCACAAAACTAACTACTATTATACCAGGTGAATTAGTAGAAGGATTACCTCTGGCTCGGTACACATCGCTAATATTGTTATCACTTATTTGAACGCCGATAATTCCAGAGATCTTCTTAACAATGTTTAGCACATTCTCATTTTCAACCTTTGGAACTCCATGAATTTCCATGTCATTAGACAACAAATTTTGTTCTAACATACTGTTTTGATATTCGATTTCTTCCATCCTTAATTGCAAATTGGTGTTAACTTCTGCTAGTGAATCAATTTTTTCCCCAGTTCCTTTATCTCCTTTGCATTATTCTCGATGAGGGCTGAGTTTTTTTCGACTATATCAGAATACTTATTTAGGGATGAGATAAAATCCTTTCTCATCTCCCTTAACTCCTCTCTGAAGGATTTGATCTCATTTAGGAGAGCCGAATGTTCCGATGAGCCCTTCGCAGCGCATTTGATTTCGTCATTAACACATACGCATCTTACTTTCAAGCAGTTCGGGCAGGTCCATTTTTGTTTATTGTCCCTTAAACTCATGAAATCCTCCTTAGATACTCCAACACATCTGGGATGAAAAATATTAATATTTTAAGGGGAATATGTTGAGAAAAAAGAAAAGGGAGAGAGAGCGAGGGAGAGAGAGAGAGAGAGAGAGAGAGAAAAAAAAACAGAGAAAAAGGGGAAGATATTGAGAAAAAAGAAAAGAGAGAGAGAGAGTGAGAGGAAAAGGGGGAGAGAGAGAAAAACAGAGAATAAGGGGAAGATGTTGAGAAAAAAGAAAAGAGAGAGAGCGAGGGAGAGAGAGAGTGAGAGAGAGAGATAGAGAGAGAGAATGAGAAAGAGAGAGAGCGAGGGAGAGAGGGAGAGAGAGAGCGAGAGAGAGAGAGAGGAGAAGGGGAAGATGTTGAAAAAAAGAAAAAAGAAAAGAGAGAGAGAGAGAGAGAATGAGAGAGAGAGTGAGAGAGAGAGAGATAGAGAGAGAGTGAGAGAGAGGAGAAGGGGAGAGAGAGAAAAACAGAGAATAAGGGGAAGATGTTGAGAAAAAAGTAAAGAGAGAGAGCGAGGGAGGAGAGAGAGAGAGAGAGAGAGAGAGAGAGGAGATGGGGGAGAGAGGAGATGGGGAGAGAGAGAAGAACAGAGAATAAGGGAAAGATGTTGAGAAAAAAGAAAAGAGAGAGAGCGAGGGAGAGAGAGAAAGAGCGAGAGAGAGAGAGAGAGAGAGAGAGAGAGGGAGCGAGAGAGAGAGAGAGAGAGAGGAGAAGGAGGAGAGAGAGAGAGAGAGATAGAGAGAGAGGGAGCGAGAGAGTGAGTGAGTGAATGAGTGTGTGNGAGAGTGAGAAGGAAAACGCGAATGAAGTATTGAATGGATGTATGCAGTTTTGTTTAGATTAACCGAATTTGGTCAAATACTTAGAGACTAAATAGTGAGAAAAATAGAAGGATAGATCGAGATAGAGAGGTAGAAAGAGAGAGAGAGAGAAAACGGAAAGTAGACAGTGAACTAAAAAAGGTAGAAACAGAGGGAGACAAAGATTGAGAGACAGAGAAAGAGAGAGATAACGGGAGATAGAGAGAACGAGAAAGAAAGAGAGAAAAGTAATATAGAGAGAGGGGAGAAGGAAAAGAGAGATAGAGAGTGAGAGCGAGAGAAAGGGTGAATGGACGAATGAATGAGAGTGTAAAGAGGGAGAGAAAAGCTCAAAGCGATAAACTGAGAGAATGACAGTTTGAGGGGGAAAGAAGGACCCGTTACCATGCACCATTTGTCGATATGAATTGTTTTTACAATAGTTCATCCAAAGTCTGGTATTGTTTGTGTCTAATTTGTGACTATGTTGTGAGGCAGAACATTTACTGAAGACAGAACAGAAAAACCAATACCTTTGATAATAAAGAATTTTCCAACCGAATGACTTTCTATAGGGATAATATTAAACAAGCTCTTCGGGAATAACTGATGTATTTAAAAGGATAAAAGAATTTAAATTTCAGAAACTGACTTTACTGACATATGGTACATCTGATAGAAAAATTTGTTCCAGAAAAAATCCTCTTCCTTTTGTAAATAATTGAACCGTGGATGGCGAAATATATCAATATGTTGAACTGTGAAAAATCTAGAACCTTTTAAAAAAGAATGGTTTCAAGCTCATGATATTTATCCGTCATCGGGAAATAATGCGGGTGAGAATCGTTGAAGATTAATAAATCGATACGACCGGATGAATTAAAGCGTTCTTTACTTTTAGAATCAAGTTTGCCTAGATAAGCTCGCGTTCTCGACCCACTTGACATTTATTAGCTGAGAATGGCGACATAAAATAATGGTTAATTTATATGGAAATGGGAAACTTACACGTCCCCAGGAGTCGACGAATTAAAGTGAGAGCACCCGGATAACATCAAACCATAAAGAAGATGAAATTCATAAATACTTTACACTACGGTCTATAGACGGATTCAATATGCTCAGTAATTCATAATAATAAGTTATTTATTCATTTGAAACGAAAAGTGAACTAGAACATGTAGTTTAAAATAGTTCAATTATTTGAAAAATAAAATTTAAAAACAACGATATTTTTCACTTTATAATGATTTTGGAGTGTCTTAAAGGAAATACGTTGGTTGTTGAGGAAAAGTGGGTTCAGATCCATTTTGCATTACTTTTTCCAAATTGAATCTCTAAAAAAATATCAAGGACTATGCCCAAAACAACTAAGTGGGATAGACATGAATCGGACACTATTTACTCCTTAACTAAATGATATAAACTAATTGTAATCTTTTCTCGAAATCTTTTAGTAAAGTAATTCCTGTCTTAGAGGTAGGCTTAAAGTCCAATTACCCGTTGGATGTTGCGGATGAAGGGTCAAACAACGACACAATACATTTTTCATACTGTTTTCAATTAAAATACCGGGGGCTATGATGGGATTCGAACCCAGAACCGCTAGTTTGGCAAATACGAGTAAGACACAACCACTACTCCACGCCGTCCACTTCAAAAACCTTTTGATTAATTAGAATAATACTTTACACACATGTTTGTGAATTTGGGCCTAAACAGAAAGAAGACCAAGACATTTCTTAAGTTAGTAGTTTTCATTCTATAAAAAATTGAATTTTTTTTCCTCAAAACTATCGGGTTGTCCGGAAAATAATGCAGGATTTTAAGTTTTCATTAAAAAAAATCTATATAAAATATTCTGTTTACGTTTACAGGATTACTCATTTGTATGNTATTTTGATTAAAGAACATTGCTTTAAAGTAACTAGTTTCTTTTTTTTTGTTTAATACCAAAATCCTGCATTATTTTCCGGACAACCCAATATATATTGTTTCACGATTTTTTAGCTTTAACTGTCACAAGCATATACCTAATAATTCTAGAAATTCATTATCAGAACAGGACAATAAAACTGAGAAAAAAGTTCACTTTTAGAAGCAAAAAACTGAAAAAAAGTTTTAATTCGCATCGGAAAAAGGTTGTTATGACGTTTCAATAGAAAGAAGTTCTCATTTTGATGTTTCTAAATAATCGACTATCAATTATCATGTCATAACCTCACTAGAAATTTAGAATTTTTTTCATTTGCATGAAAGTTTCCCATTGATAGGTGACAAAAGATATTAAATTACGTTTTAAACCTTTCCAAAATTTGGGCTTGGAACGGATAAGAAATTCAGTAATCTATAGCCAAAAGGCAGAAACAAAAGGCATGAAAATCGGACACCAAAGTGAATAGGCAATTAGAAGATATGTACGAGTAAGCTGAAGGTGATATTCACATAGCGTTGGAAGAAGGTAAAATTATGAATAAATACTAAATTCAACATGGCAGTTGGAAGTGGAAAGTTGTTTGTCTCATATTGTAAAATTGCCGAAAGAATTTGAGATTCCCCAAGACCTTGTTGTCTGGGGAGGTAATCTGTTAATCCGTTTGTGGTACACTTACCCACGACATCAACAACTATCAGATGTTTTGGGTGCTGCCTTTCTCCTCATATTTCCTTATCTTTTTTCAGCGACAATACTACCCCGCTTTCACATCACCTATCATTCATCTATATGCGACCGAAAATCAACCAATATTTCTCTTCCAGTGCTGAATCTGGTAAAGACAAAGAAATTCTCCCGAACAGGCTTCAGCTACTAACAAAAGGGTTTCGTTTGTACATCTATGGCGCATTTAGACAGAAAAGAAACAAATTGGCCAAATGACAATGCAGGAGTTAACAAAATCATTAAGTGCTGTGTTTATTACCCATCTTCACCCCAAATTGAGTTCTATTGCCACTAACTACGATATAAATTCGCTAATAGAAGAAAATAAGATTTTAAGAGAGAGAACAAACAAGCTAAATCTGAGCTGGCCTTGCTAAAAAAGCGACCTAAATCATACACGTGACCAATTTGAAAAGTTAGATTACAAATTACATAAAAATAATCTAATATTCAAAAGCTTAAGGTCTACGGTGAGTGATGATGTGAAATAATTAGGCATGGAATTTTGTGAACAAACACTGGATATAAGTATTGACTATACGTGTCTCCAAATATATCCCCTAGGCGGAAAGGATTCATTGGGGAGGCCAGTACTTCTTCCTTTTATCCACTTCCAAGATTTCAATTGTGCATAAGGCTAGGAAAAAGCTAAGAAGAACAGGCTTTTTTATTCAGGCTGATCTATCTCACAGGATGATGTATAGAATAAATAAACTCCTGGCCCTCCGGAAAGAAATTTTGAGGGTCATTAAAGGTATAAACAATGTTAAGGTAGCTGTGTTTCAAGACTCGTTTCTTGTGGGAAATAATAAATTCTACTGGAACTCAACCGGAGGGCTTAGATGGGACAATGAAGATAGTCCTTTAAGACTGAATGAGGTGTGCGGCCACGACTTCTCGGAGTTCATTGCAGCAATGAGCACAGAGATAAAGGACCGTTTACTGTACTACAGTAGCAATAGTTTTGGCCAGAGTCGCACAGGCGGAATGAGTGTGGAAACCAATGAAGGCATTAGGAAGAATGTTTATATTTTCTGCATCAATCCACTGTCAGCAAAACATCCCTCGGACTCTACATCTCTCTGATCAACTGTCATGAGTTCTATACTGTCCAAATAAGCAATTTACACAAGTTGTCAACGATCCACCAAACTCTGCCTGGGTTCGGTCTACCGTCACGTTGAGTTTGCAAGCTCTCCTCCTTTAATTTCATTTCTCTCATATAACATCAATGGTCTGAAATCAAAAGTTTCTGACCCACTATTTGTACAATTTATTAATCATTACAGTATTGTTTTGTTAGAGACATTGATTGAAGTAAATAAATATAATTACTACGAACGTTATTTTTCTGAGCATAAACTAAGTTTGGTGCCAGCAAAAAAAAAAAAAATCTAAATTTGGTAGAGCAATGGGAGGGCATTTATGGGCGACCAAGACCCGAGGTGTTAAATGCATGTGTAGACTCGTACCCCATCCCTAAAAGGTCTGGGACTTGGTCGGCTCACGTGTCCTTCATAAACCTTTTGAACTTGTTCACAAACCCCAGGATTGTGGACCATTTTATCCTGTGGAGTGTTTTGGTTATGTCCTCTNGCTATCCGCCTCTTCATTGCCATGGTGTCCTTTATGTCCTGGTATCCAAATAAAGGTTACCTTGTTCTCAAACCTGGAAGAGATCCTATTGATAAGATCTATAGTTTCCTCCACCAGTCGTGAGGTTGACAAATCTTTTTGTAATGCCCTAAGACTAGCCTGACTGTCAGAAAAGATTTTAATATCTTTTCCCTTAATTTTATTTTCCATTATATGGTATTAACTATAATTTACATAAAACCTGCAACTTTTATACTTTAGGATGTAAAACTCTGTTTAGTATTAAGACACATGAAATGGAATTGTTTATATTACCAATTTATTTAAATTGTAATTTCTGGAAGGCGATTTTGAGGATTTAATTAACTTTCTCAATGAACATGTAAATTACAATTATATTATTATGTTGATTGGTGATTGTAATGTACGAGTGGGTTCTTCACAAATAATCCCTGAAGATCTGTTCGTCAATAATTATAAATGCAGATGGTTTAACTATCAAAAAATGAGGTTGTTAATAACGTGGGTAAATTGTTGTTAGAACGACAAAACGCTTTTGTCCGTTGACGAAGGTGAATTTTGTAGGAAGCATGGGTTCATCAGTAAATGTCCTTTGTTGTGTCCCACTGCAGTGCATGTTTGCGATTGATGATTTCAAGGTACTGCCAGAACCTTTCTCTGACCACCGTTCCCTTCACCTCTCTATACCTATATCAAACTTCCTCAGACGACAAAGCTCTACCCCTCCTCTTTCAGGCAGTCTGGCTTGAGAGCAATTCAAAGCTGTACAGAAAAAGAATCGATTTGACATTAAACAATATTAAATATTTTCCTACAGATCCACAATATGCCAATGCCCTAGTGGGAGTTGTTAAACTTGCATGTCCCTCTGTGAATTCTAAATCCTCTTTTGTTAAGTCCAAAAGGAAGCAACTGTGGGTGGACAGCAAGTGCCTTCAAGCAAGGCAGAAAGAGGTCTTTTGGTCTCTTAACTCTACTTCGCGAAGCAAAGTCTATATGCGTGCAACACGCGTATAAGACTGCTATTAAGAAATACAAAGAAATTTTTGCAGATAAAAGGAGCTACTCCGCTCTACAATTAGCGAGCTACATGCTAGGGACTCAAGTTCATTCTGTAAAATAGTTAACAAATTTAAAAATAAAAATTTTCTTTGCGGTACATACATTACAATGGATACCTGGTTGTCTTATTTCAGTTACTTAACCCACATTACACGGTCGTTAATACTTACTAATATGCAGAGCCATTTGACAGTTACTTGGAAGCTCAATTTAATCACCAAAACTTATAGCTGTTTTATGAAAATTAAAACAAAACAAAGCTCCTGCCTATGAAAGAATAAGTTACGAATTTTAGAAATATGCTCCAATCAGGTAAATTATGTTGATGATTGCTGCCATCACATTAACAGAAAATATCCACAACAAAACTGGCTCTGAACAGCATTTGGCATGTCTTCATCTCACAAGATGTGATTCCCCTGCCCACAAAAATAAAACTATTTAATTTAATATGCCGCTTGATCCACTCTTATGCTGCTCAAGTATGGGGCTACGAAAGGTTTGAGCCGCTAGAAAAGATTCAACGCTTCTTCATAAGAAAGTTATTTGCCTTACCTACAACAAGCACCTAATTACATGTTATATATAAAAACCGAACTAGGCCAGTTGTATTTGTATACATTGCAACTCCATTTCAAATACATAATATTATTGAAAATCATGAAACTCCCAGATTGTCGTTTGCCAAAAATAGTTGCCCTTGAAATCATTAATTGTGGTGTACTCTGGTTTAGGTTGTGGAAGACCTCTCTAATGAGCTGTCATGCGAACTCTTCTCTCCGCATAATGTAAAAATTCGGCCCCCTATCTTTAAAGAAATACTTGCTAATATAAAATTAAAATTTGTTTGTGCGCACCAGGAAAGAGTCTCGTCTACTTCACGTTTCTTATTTCACAGACAGTCAGGTAGCAGCTAATAACAGATAATTCACAAGGCTTGTCTTTGGGTGATCTTCGCTGGCTTTTCAAGATCAAAGGTGATCTTTTATGTGTGAATGGTGCCCCTTTCCGTCTCTAGGAAATGAATCGTGTCCTCTATATAATTCACGTGTTAGGGAGAACATTGTTCATTTTTTGGCTGAATGCACCATTTTGTCAGTGATCCGCCGTTTACACTTGAATTATTCTGTAATTGCAAAAGACCAGTTTGTTGTTCTATTTAAGTATAACTTTCGGAATTTAATTAAATATGCTCGACCGGCCCGGCACTACCGGCACGAATTAGTGATGGAATTCAATTTTTAATGAATCTTTGTTTTTCTTTTATCTTCATTGTTTACTTTAATTTTTTTCCTTATTAAGTATTTCTTACCTTTTCCTTTGTAAAAAAATATATTATTATTACTGAATAAAACATTATTTTAAATATCTCTAACATCGAAACGAGTTCAAAGGATATCATATAAAATCAATGCAAAAATAATATAAACATTATATCCCTTGTGCTTGTTTATTCTGAAATTATGAAATCTAACTTTAGTAATGTAAAAATATATTTCCAGTGATTCAATTATTTCTTTGAAAACATTATTAAGTGCAGAAAACCTTTCTGTGGCATAGAAACCCACACTATTGATGAGCATCTCAGAAAAAATTCCCCGCAATGAAGGACCAGGTTAGCCTCGTCTGTCTCACTTCTCTTACGTATTTTTCTTATGTGTGCAAAAATAGACGTAGAATGAATACATAAATATAAAATTCTTTCGTTTTCATTACTCATTGTTATTAGTTTTATTAATTTAATTTATTCATTCTACGTTTATTTTTGAAATTATTAATTTTTCTCTAATTTACAGTTGACCCCCCCTAGGGTCGGCGGACCACAGTTTGGGAATCCCCACTCTACTTTATTTCCATTTAGTTATTTGCAAGTTATATGCAATTCGAAACGTTCATATTTTTCATAAAGGAGGGGGGAGGTCATACTATAAATCGAACTTGAGCCACTTCCCCTCTTTATAACTCGAACTTTTATTTGTTATATTCCTGTAAAATTCCACGTATTGTTGACTTACAGCCTAAAGTATCTTCGATTTTTCTCTAGACAGTTATATGTTTTCTCAGCACTCGCCACTTCGGAAAATCATTTAGGCAAACGACGCCATAACTCAGTGAAACACAAACCTCTTTACCGAGTTTTTTATTAATGCAAGTTATGAAGTAACCAGTTGCCCCTCAGACCACACGTCAACAAAGTCAGGCGGGTCGAGACGCCCGCCCATCATCTTAATCAGCATTTCTTTAAAACGTATAAAAACCCTAATCCACAAATAACTGGAACTATTCTCAACTGGATGTTCTCTCGATATTTTCAACCATTTATGTTTATGTTTAATATGTATGGGCATTCTGTCAATACTTGTCATGTTCGTTTATTTTCGCCGTCACCATAAAGAAGGTCCTCATCAAGAAGTGGCGTCTCAGCCGACACCTGAGTCTGTTTCTAAAGGACTGTCTTCTTTCTCAGGAGCTTCGAACTTAGGGACGGAGGATTTATGGAGTAAGCAAATGCCCCTCGGACCGACACGTCTGCAGTCCAGCTAGTCATCCGCCCATCATCCCGCCCATCTATATATATATGGATTGTATCCATAGAGATTGGACGCCTTTTAATTGGATGTAACAGTCCTTCGCCCTTCCCATAATTTGCCTTTGCAAAGGAACACTGCAAACACGATCTTACATACTTCAATATACGACGCCTCATTTTAGGAAACCAGAATGTTTCGCCAACCAAAGTCATGCACCTATCAAACCCATGATTTCCTACATCATCATGATGTCTTTTAACTAAATTAAACCTCGCCATCCTAGGAACATATAATTTATCGCCTTTTAGAGTTATCCTATAAAGTCGCCCTTCCTTGAGTCTATAGTTACTGCGGATGTCAGAATCAGCAGCCTTTGTAGTCAACACCTTTACAATATCCTGTGTAACAGGATCTTGTAACTGGACTGTTAAAAACCATTCACCTTCCGCCATGTTCACAACCATTACAGGATTTCTACTCAAGGCATCTATATGTTGCATTTTTTCACCTGGTCGGTATTCAATTTCTAAATCATATTCCTGTACCGCTAACCACTACCTAGCTACACGAGGCATCAGATCTCGCTTTAGCAGTGTACTCCTAACTGCTGAGCAGTCAGTTATAACTTTGAAATGAATACCTAGCAAATAGTCTCTGAAGTGTTTAATTGACTCTACCACCGCTATTGTTTCCAACTCATAACTATGATAATTTTGCTCGTGCACACTCGTCGTCCTGCTAAAATAAGACACTGGTTTCATCTCGCCTGATAATTGCTTCTGCAGTAATATACCTCCTATTCCATATTTACTTGCATCAGTATGCAATTCTGTATCAAGTTGACTATCATAAATCGCCAAGATTGGTCTACTTGACAGCAACTCTTTCAATTTGTTAAACGCCTGGTGTTGATCCTCTACCCATCGCCAAGTAGCATCCTTCTTTGTCAGGTCTGTTATGGGTTTCGCCAATAATGAAAAACTATTTATGAATTTTCTAAAATATCTAGCTAATCCTATGAACTGACGGACATTATGCACACTTGCAGGGATTGGAAATTTAGCAACAGCCTCAATTTTCCTTTTCGCAGGTCGCACGCCTTCTGAGCTGATATCAAACCCAAGGTATTCAATCTATTCCTGAAGAAAAGAACATTTTTCTAGCTTCAGCTTTATTCCAGCCTTCTCTATCCGATCTAGCACCTTATCCAACAACACCAATCCAGAATCTATATCATTTGATGGAATTAATATACCATCCATGTATGCTAACATATCTTTTACACGCAATTCACCAAGCATTTTATTGATCATGCGTTGGAACACTGCTGGGGAGTTAGCTAATCCAAAAGGGACACGAAGGTATTCATATTGACCATCTGGTGTAATGAATGCGGTTTTATTTATTGAGTTTGGATGCATAGGAACCTGATGATATCCCTGTGTCAAGTCCAGGGTAGTAAAGAATCGCTTATTCGCCAAGCGGTCTATTCGATCTGCGATTAAGGGTAAGGGATATCTATCTTTCAAAGTAATGGCATTCAAAGCTCGATAGTCAACACATAGACGAACATCATTTGTCTTTTAGGGGCCAATAGTACTGGACTTGCAAACTCAGAGTTAGACTCTCGAGTGATTCCTCGTAACAACAACTCTCTATACGTTGGCGCACCAACTCACTTTCAGAAAACGAAAGCCGATAAGGTCTGTAGAAAATAGGCACCAGCCACTAGTAACCATACTAGTCAACTTAATTTCCATTTGTGCCAGATCTGTCACACCTAAATCTTCACTGCTTTTAGAAAAACATTTAGCCCTCCTGGACAACAAGACATGCAGTTTTTCTCTATAACCATCGCCAATGTTGCCAATCATCACTTCTTGAAAGTTCTGTTTTCTAATTACAGTGACGGACTTAGTAGGCTCCAGCTTATCCGCTCGGCCTATCAGTCTACCCTTCTTTATCTTCATTTCTCCCTTTGACAGGTTAAAGATAAGCAAACTATTCGACTCACCACATTTAAAAGTACCACCTGGAACAGCTAAAGATTCATTATCATAACTTATTAGCTTAGGATTCATTACCACTGTGTCACCAATTTGTCCGCCTATAACATCAACTCTTATCGCCGCTGCTGTTCTTAACTTAACTGCTTAACTCTAACATCTTCAGCCAAAACCACATGAATCCTACTTCCCACAATGTCCAAGTCGATCATTGCCTGAGACAATTCCATTAAGTTGTTTGCCTGTACAACTCTTTGTACTCTATTCTGCAGAACTAATGAAACAACTAAAGAGTTTAAACCTGCCTGTCCAAGGATTAAATTCACAAGTCCCAATGCACCCTTAGTGACCTCCGCCTGAATTTGCAATTGCACATCATCAATAAATACACAAAAACATGCAACACCTAGTGACATTTCAACGCCTCCTGCAAAGCCTTCAAGAATCATAGGTGATTGACTGGAGGCATAACCGATCCGCCTAGCAAGATCCAAACTAACAATATTGCATGCACTTCCGGTATCAATGTAAATGTTGATGTTTTCACCATTCGACAAGGTGCCAACACGCAAATAAGTATCATTAAAATTTATATTAATCATCTCTACCTGAAAACTTGAGCCAGAAGGCTTTTTAATTTCCATCTGTACCCCTTTCTGGCGGGACCCGTATGTCCTTCTGCTCCACAATTTATACACCTGTCCATCTTGGGTAGTGGGCAATCCCGGCTGAGATGACTGCCCAACCGTTGGCAGTTGTAACACCTGATGAGCCTCTCTTCCCTTCCGCCTCTTTATTGCCTAACAGACTCTTGCCTTTTAGGAAAATTCGCCTGTGGACGGGTCGTCTCTTCCATCAAGTCTCCACCTGTAACACAGTATGTCTCCATACTGGCTAAAAATTTATTGTAAAGTGCTTCCGGTGTTCGACACTTAGCCGCATGAGCATTGGCCTTCAATTCTTCAGGAAGACCACGAATTATGCAAGATACTGCATTCTCGCCTTGTATGCAGCATCTTGTGCACAATTCAAGTTTTGCTCGATAATACTGCGTCATGGTCTCTGTTGGACCTTTACGCCTCAAAACCAACTCCTCCAAGACAGCAGAAAAAATCATATCGCCTAGGGAACGCCTTTTTGAACGCCGCCTTCCACTCCTCACAAGTCAAATCGTACCTGTCAAGACGATTGAAACACTTCTTCTCAGCTTTCGCCAACTTCTGCTGCATAATAATGGTTCTCAGACCATCCATGAATTCGACCAAGTTGGTCTATTTTGTTCAGCCACCTGTCGACATTGACTTCGGAATCATCCGGGTCAAAGGGATCGATGATGTCGCCACTGGCCGCGAACCGACGCTTACTTCCCTCTGTAGACCCGGAAGTCTCTTCATCAGTCGACTTCGACGACTCGGACATCTCGCCCAAAACCAACGCCGTCTGTTGCTAAATTGTCCGCCTTATTTGCTCTGTTAGGCCGCCATCTAGCAACTGCCTAATGATTGCTGCGGCACAATCCGGCAGTTCAGCATTTGGTTTAGGGCCGGAATCGACATTTCCTTGAGATTCGCCTGAAGAAGCCGAATCCATCTCACCTTCGCTCGCCTCAAGGTTTAAGATGTCTTCTCGGTCTGAACTTCCCCCAACCCACATACTACAAATCGCCTTTATGTTCCGTGAGCTTATCCCACTTCTGAAATGTAAGGATTATTAAAAATAAATATCAATTTTATATAAAAGTAATTTAATTAGAAATCGCTCGAATACAAGACGCGGTTGTCCCAAACAACCACAACTGCGTAGTCTCCGTGCGTACTGCGCCGTTTTCTCCTCTGCTCTCTGACGTCAACACGAACCCCTCAGAGTTGCCAACCGTCCCAGTGTTGCCGCCGGTTCTCTTCTAATTTTTCGGAGGGGCGCCTCTTTTCCCTCCACTTGTCTTCGTCCATAACAATATATATATTACGCAGGGTGGGCGACCAAAACCGGAGGGGTTAAATGCCTGCCCTAAAAGGTCCGGGACTTGGCCGGGTCACGTGTCCTGCAAAATCTCTTGGATTGTTCACAAACCCCAAGATTTTGGACCATTTTATCCCGGAGAGTGATTTGGTGATGTCCGCCCTTTCAAAGATTTCAAATCTGGACGTAGCATACCTATCACACTCTGTGAGGTAATGTCTTGCCGTTTCTTCTTTTATTTTGCAAAAACGGCAAAAGGGATCTGGTAGAATACCCATTACGGAGAGGTATCTTCTCAGTGGGCAGTGGCCCGTCAGAATATCTATCCGCCTCCTAATTCCCTTCCTTGAGATAGAGAATAGCCATTTCGATTCTGCTGGTTTGATAACCTTAACGAACTCCTTCGATTGCCTGTGTCTGGGGGATAGATTCCATTCCTTAAGGAATTGTTTCATGCCCCAGTTATTAATACTCTCCTTCGCTGT
This sequence comes from Cimex lectularius, assembly GCF_000648675.2. Classification (NCBI taxonomy): domain Eukaryota; kingdom Metazoa; phylum Arthropoda; class Insecta; order Hemiptera; family Cimicidae; genus Cimex; species Cimex lectularius. Next base: position 563,824 of record NW_019392784.1, on the reverse strand, counting down.
TCTCATAGAGTGAGGTAATACCGGTTGTGGCCCGACAAACTCAGCATTAGAGCCTTCTTTGGCTAGGCTATCCGCCTCTTCATTGCCATGGTGTCCTTTATGTCCTGGTATCCAAANCCAACCCCTCAGCGTTGCCAACCGTCCCAGTGTTGCCGCCGGTTCTCTTCTAATGTTTCGGAGGGGCGCCTCTTTTCCCTCCTCTTGTCCTCTTCCATAACATGATCTTACAATTATAATTCGCTTAATGTCGTTTTTTAAATTTATGAGGCTATTTAAAGGTCAGTGGTTTTTTTATAAATTTAAAAAGTAATGGGAATATATTTTATAATAGTTAAAACAAAAATATATACACATATCGATGTCTGTATGAATCTTTAGGGTAAAGTGGCGGCAAATCCATTGCGGGACTGATAAGTTTCGTGATATGGGAATTCGTTGTGTTGTCTTTTAGAAATTGATTCCGACAGTACAAATGACAGAATAAAAAGTTCATATTTTGCCTCACGAAAATGCGTCATAGTGATTATTCCCAACTTCTTCAGGAGTTTCAGAACGTCAATTCCAAAATACCACCTGAAGATCCTTTCGGTGCATCCGATCTGAAACGTCGTCACATTTTCATTAAACAGTACTTCTCTTACGAAAGGTAAATATGAAAAAAAATGTACAGACGAGCAGCATAAATTTTAAATGGCTCGGTATTTCCGTTTATCTCTGAAAATCTGAAAAACCACCCTTGATAAGAAAGGGCATTAGGTTTAAAAATTGTTAATCAGTTGTTCGACGTGAAGATCTTGTGTCGCCTAGAGATGTGTGAAGGTGTAGGTACGCTTCTAACCACTCATGGTTGTCTTGGTAAGGTAAGCAATGGTTATTCTGTTCTAAGATATCCAAGAATTATGAAACCCATCACAACCCTTCTACACTAAGTATATTCAATCTCTTCAACACTGAACTGTACACCATGGTTGGCCCAGTTACATGTCAAAATTGTTCAATTTTGACAAGCCATCTGAGATGATCTGGGGACCCTGTCCAAATCGATCGCTGCCATATCTCTACTTCACTAAATTCCTCGAATTTAGGTCAAGGTATGCCAGTTCTCGAATCATCTTCGCATACGGGTCTAAGACCGGAGAAGGTGTGCTGAATTCGACGGACTCTACCTCCATATTTGCAGTGTGTTGGCCAAGCTGTATGCATTCTGATCTGGTATGGCCTTGGAGTTGGGCATTCCTGAGAGGATTCATCCTTTCTTTTTAACTGACTGATCTCAGAAAAACAGTAGTAATTTTCAGGAATGACCTGAAATAGATTAGAGAAAAATTTAGTTAGTTAACTTGGGCACCAGACATAAAGCCAAAGAGAGAGAAATTTGAAGAAAGATTCACCTTGGGTTTAAATCATAAAAGAAAATGCTCAGACCAGTAAGCATAGGCAAGAGTAAGGATCACGTTCACTGTATTAAGCTAGAAAAACAGATAAAAATAAGGTAATAAAGAATGGCTTATTTAGATATTCCATAGAAATATTTAGATGGACATATAAATAAGTAAATAAAAACAATACCATGTAAAAATCAGTAGTGAAGAGATTTTGAAACTTTTCAAGTTTCAGATGGAGAGACCTGTCTCTTGCAGGAAGTCTATCCAATACAGAGTACAAGGCTGGATGATGACAAACATGTGAATGAGGAGGCAAAAGCCAAGATGGCCCACCCCTCCAGACCTTACTATCATACCTGTCCTCTTATGCTAAAGAATATGATAATGAAAAGGCGGCAGCATCAGTGGACTGGATCATCCAAGACACTTGTGTATCTAGAGCATGATCAATAGGTGGTCCCCAGAGAATCTCAACCACAGAAAAATCTATGCCAGTTACTGGACATGGGATAACTGTTTTGTTATGTTAATCAGAAACTCATCCACCGTTCAAGAAAACAAAATGCTGAAAACCATTTGATGGAACGAACAGGGCAGGATGATATAAAATGTCCAAAATACAAGCCAACCACCTTGCAGACCTCAATAAAAAATCTCACAAGACTTTCAGCAACAGAAAATAGCAAAATGCTTCTGACAGACAATTATGGCATAAATAATTACACATGGAAGTTTGATGGGATTAATGATAGCTTAAAAATTAATAAAATTCAATGGCAGCTCATGAGAATCTTCTATGTTGGTTTTGGAAGCCTGGGCTCAGACCACCTGCCCAACAAAACTAGGCTGTGATGATTATTCAGAATGGTTGGGCAGAATAGAACTCAATACAACTTGAATATTATTTGCTGCCATTGACTGCATCACACCATACTTTCGTACACACGAAAAAACAATATATCTTATAAAATAAATGGTCCTTATATCCTTTTAAAACCAAAATGGCACCCAGAAACTATAGGTTCAAGCTGTTAAATTAAGTGGTGTACGCTCTCTATAAGGAGACAATATGTCTCTTATGTAGGATACATCAAACGTTTTTGCCTGGGGGACATGTGTTTATTAGTACTGTATTAATTTACAAACAAGCATGGACGTCACAACTTGCAGGCCGCACAGCAATTCTTGTATAGGAACCATTCTAGACTTCTGTTAGAGAGAAATAAGGGCCACATGAAGGACCTTTGTAAGTAAATAAGGTAGTGTCACCTATCCAGGAGACCAGTAAATACTAAGGATAGAATGCATTGGTCATGATCAATCTGGTTCTATATGTGATCAATATTTTATTTTATTTACTTGAAACCATAGGTCTTAAAATTATGAATAGATGTTCATATTGTTACATATTATATATATATNTATATATATATCCTGATGAAGGAGATGTATTCCTCGAATACTCAACTAAAGAACTGTATATTTTCTGATTGGCCTCATCCCTGATTGCATTTTTAAAATAAATTAAATAATATCAAGAAATAATTGTATCAGGAACTCCTAAAACTTAATCGTTACATATAAATATAAGCATTATAGTGTTGTCTGAGAGGTGGTGAATTTGTAGCTTGATCATCTCTGATCATCCATGCTGAACCAGTGAGAATAGGTGAACCAGGATTATCAGAGACAAGCAATACAGTTTTTATAATTGAATATAAAGTTGTAATTTTTATAGTCTTTATCGAATATTTTAGCCATTCGAATGTGACAAGTTGTCAGATTTTGGAAGAAGACCTGAGAGATTACTGTGACCTAATTGATGACAGGAATGGAATTAATAATTTTGCTCATGCAACACTCGGCCTTGTTGCTAATCTGAAGATCGGTAATTTCAATAAATCAAATCACTATAACCTTTATAAACATTTTTTTTCTTTCTTATCAAATAAGTTGATGGTATTAAACAATCCATATAAATATAAGGCACAAAAAAAATTCTAAACATTATCCATCATTTTTGAAATCAGTTTTTGCTGTCATACATTTTCAATTATATTTTAAAACTTTAAGAATAAGAAGGTAGTAAATCAAATCTCTAAATAATAATTTAAAGATTTTAATAATCTGTGACAAATATTTTAAGCTTACTTGTTGGTTATATATTATATTTTTCAACAACAAAAAAATCTGATCTTTATTCTTTTTATAACAGATAGTTCATCATGGAAAAGCTCTCTAAAATTAAACAGGCCCAAACTTGAAGATTTGTTGGTGCCTCTTCCTGGAGAATGTTACAACAAAAAAGATGAGGGATGTGCAAATTTCACACCGTCTGAATCTAAACTCAAGAAATCCTTTTCTACCACTCCATTGGCTGAATGGAAGCCTAAGAATAATGAAGAATATTTCTCCACTCAAAAAAGTAATCTATTTGTATTTTTTCTCCATATGTGTTTTAGTTTTATTAAATTCTTGTTTAATTTGAGAACAATTGAAAATAACATACCAAACTCAAGAACCTCTTGATTATTAAAAAAAAATTATTAAAAGGTCATTGTTTGGACTGTTGTCCATGGCACTCGAAGGTTCGACAATATTTCACACAAATGATTGTGCTTCATAAATTCCTTAGTAATTTGTTTTGGATAAATAAGAAACTGTAAAACTAACCAAAGCTAAATAATTCCAGGTTCAAGTGAAACTGGATTTGTCCCAAAACAGCCCAAATTATATTCTTTGTATGGGCAAGAGTCTGTTAATCATAATCAAAAACAATTTGGCAGGCAAAATCAAGGTGATAATAAGCTTGTTTGTAAGTCAATACTTGATCACGGATATCTTATTTTTAGATATATCGAAGTATTTTAAAGGGAGGTCTATGAGTGGCAGCAATGAATTAGAAAATCCAAACAGATTTGATAACGGGAGGACAAGCAGTCAAACGAAAAAAGTAAATAATTATTCTTAAACATTCGATGGAGATTTTCATCATCGCCTTTACAGGTGTATGGAAGGACGAGAACAGCCATTGATGATGATTTTGATGATGTCCGTACATCAAGAAAATACTTTGCTCGTACTGGTGGGAGATATAGAAAGAGGGGTAATCACAGTCCGGAAGAAACCCCTACTATGAATGTTGAAGATTGTTTCATGACTGCCAGAGAACAGTTGGTAAGTATTTAGCACAACATACGAGATTAATTATTATTTAATATCTTGAAATTTAAGCTGCTGGAAAATCAAAAGAAAAGTGGAAATCATCAGCAAAATGAAGATAGGACAAGTTACCAACCTGTTAACCCTGGTAAGAAGACTTTGGGAGGCAAGAGACCAATTAGAAAAGAATTTGTTCCTCCATTTAAAAATTCAAACCGGTAAAGAAATATTTTTTATTTTCCAGATTTATTTCATCAATAAAGTGAGAATGTTTTATAATGAGATATTTTTTCTGTTTTCAGAGAGGAAACAGGTAACAGAAATGACAGCTCACAATCTGAAGATAGCCAGAGCCAGGAAGAGGTAGATGAAAGATTGAAAAACATTGAACCACGGATGGTAGAGCTTATAAGAAATGAAATCATGGATCAAGGAACAAAGATTGGCTGGGACGATATTGCAGGACTTCATTTTGCAAAATCTACTATTCAGGTATAGTAAGAGAGGAAATTTTTGTTATCACTAATAAGTAATTTTTTTTTTTTAATTTTAATAGGAAATTGTCGTCTGGCCTATGTTGCGGCCAGATATTTTCACAGGCCTGAGACGGCCTCCAAAGGGCATTCTTTTATTTGGCCCTCCGGGAACTGGAAAAACTCTGATCGGTATTTAAAGTGTTCTTTAACAAAAAATCATATATTTTATTTTTAATTTTGTTTTAAATAATAGGTAAATGTATTGCCTCCCAGTCAAATTCTACATTTTTCAGTATTAGTGCTTCTTCCCTGACATCAAAATGGATAGGAGAAGGTGAAAAAATGGTCAGAGCACTGTTCGCCGTAGCAAGGTTACTATTTAAATTATTTGTGAACTCTTTAGTTTAAATGTACAGTAAAACTTTCTCAAATGGACACTTATAATTATCAGACATCCCTTATGTCTAGAGCGTGGACTCCTGTGCAATTGCATATTTTTTTAAGCTGCTCGGAACATCGCAAAATCAGTTATTTATCTATTTCCAGTTAGATTGGGAATTAAAAAAAAAAAATTGCCCATCAAAATTCAGTGAATCTATTGCTTTAAACAAACTCCTCTATTTCATAGTCCTATGAACTTCATTATATTTCAGTTAAATTTTGCATCTAACACAAGCATCCATACGTTTATTTAATGAAAAAAAACACCAAAATCTGGATGTACATAATAAATCTTCTAAAATAGCAAAATAAAATAAAATGGAAGAAAATCTTAAATTGATGTTTGCTGTACCACTAGTCTTATTACTTTTATATTTTTTGATATAAAATTACAGAATTGTGTTCATTTGTAAACTAGGTTCTCACTTGGCGTTACTAATTTAAAAAAAAAAAACAAGCAGTCTTCTGTCCATAAGTTATTATCGAAAAATAATCAGAAAGAATGTTTAACAGATTTTTATCATTCCATGGTAGCTTCAAACATCCCTTTGAGCAAAGATAATTTCAGGCCTTTCAAGGATTTTTTGGAAAAATATTGCAGAAGAGAGTTCACTTAGAACAATGTAATTAGGAGTATATTTCAGTTGTTTCAGTTCGACAGTTGTCAAAATCAAGAAAAATGTTGAATAATTTAATTTATATAATGGTTGATGAAACATGATCGCTCGTGGTATAAACATTTGCTCCTTAGCAATCAACATCCTTGATCCTAAAACAATGCCAAACCGTTAAGCAATCTGAAATTTTTGAAAAAACAAATGACACTTTAACAACCTCTGTCCCAGATGCAATCAATACCGAATTTTACTTTTAATAACACAGCTCCTTATATGATAAAAAAAAAACAATATTTACACGCATTCTACCAGTAAATGGTTCAGGCCTTGCATGGCCCATGGACTGAATTTGCAAAATATTCCCTCAAGTTCACAACCGGCTCAATAATGGCAAACAAACAAAACAAAAAAACGTAAAGCTCCTCATTGAGCTGTTAATACAAAACCAATATGGACTGTCAACTTTCTCCTGAAAATTTAATTACACACTAGGGAACTTGGCTGGAAGCCGTTTATTCTGCTGCGACAATTTTTAAAATTTAAAGAATTGATATTCCAGATTGATGACATTGCACAACCTTTGACATAAAATCAATTTTGTCTGACTTTTATACGGTCACAACTCACATATAGGACATTTTCCAATTGCCGTTAAAAAACTCAAGGAGAGAAATCTTACTGTAAGCCACCAAATAAAAATCGTGAAAGATTTTGGAAAATCATTGGAGAAGGTTAAAATTAAAAGCGAGAAAGGAATTATAATTCATTATAAATTCAAATAATTTTTAGAAAAAATCCTGAATACAAAATTCTCAAAAAATTTAATGATAGTTTGAACAGAAATGTTTATTTTCTCAGGTGGAAAAGACCAAAAAATTACTAAGTTGTTACAAAAATTGCCCTCTTATGAGAAGTGAACGATCATTTTCTAAATTGAAACATATTTTGATGAGAGGAGACATTGTTTCACAGAAAAAAATTTAGAGATTTTCGGATAGATGTCCCAGACTCTTTACCCCGCAATATTGTTGCTCCGGAAATTGTGTCAGCATTGAATCAATGTTGCACAACATTGAATAAAGAATCCCATTTAAGATGGGATTCAAAATATACTAAAATGCAACACACCAGATTCAAGATTCATTGTCACGGAATGTCTCGGATGCAAGAAAATGAATACCCGACGCATCTCCGCGGCAAAGAGTCCGAACAAAGAATTCCAGTGCGTACCAGGCTTTAGGTATAAAAACTAATACTAATTAATCAGAATAATTAATATGATCAATTATGCCCACTAAGCAAATATGGATTAATCTAAAAATAATAAATAATCTAGCTAAATGTACTGTATGCTGTGAAAGAAACGTTTTTATATTTCTTAAAACTAAAAGATTTTTTATCACAGAGTTCACCAACCTTCTGTGGTCTTCATCGATGAAATTGATTCATTATTGAGCCAACGTAGCGATAGTGAACATGAAAGCTCTCGAAGAATTAAAACTGAATTTTTAGTACAGCTTGTGAGTTTCCTTATGACTTGAATTATTTCAAATTTAATTTAAACAAATAATAATAATTAAAGGATGGTGCCACAACTGGTGAAGAGGATAGAATTTTGGTTATTGGTGCTACAAATAGGCCTCAAGAGCTTGATGAGGCCGCAAGAAGACGATTGGTGAAGCGGCTTTACATCCCACTACCTGATTTGGAAGTAAGTGTCTATATGAAATAATAGAAATGGGTTCTCAACATTTTTTTTTCTTTTTACAGGCCAGGAAACAACTTGTGTCCAATTTGATGAAAAACGAAAGGAACAGCTTAACAGAAGACGCCATAATGGAGATCGCTACACTCACTGACGGCTATTCGGGCGCCGATGTCAAAAATGTATGCCAAGAGGCTTGTCTTGGTCCAATTAGAGCAATAGGACCAACAATGATGTTCAACATATCAGCAGAACAGGTACTAGGCTTATTATCAAAACTGAAATAAGACTGACAATGTTCTGTTCAAAGGTCAGACCTGTACATGTGGACGATTTCAAAGCTGCTTTAAAACGTGTGAGATCGAGCGTTTCATCCAAAGATTTAACACAGTATATTATCTGGGATGAAACTTACGGGTCAGGTGGTGTATGAATTAATTCTCAGTTTAAAAATATATTGTTAAATATATATGTACTGAATGCAATGTTTCATAATAGTTGCTATGTTTATATTAACCTTGTTAGATTTCAGTTAATTTCTTCTTCTATTTGAAAGAATTGTTTTGTAGATTGTGAAAATGTTGAATAAAATTTTTTTTTTAAATTAATTATATTTTTTATATAAGGGCTTGGTTGAGATGGAAAAGCTAGTGTCATGAGATGGATTCGAACCTACAACCTTTGGCTAATACGCCGCTCTGACCACTTGAGCTATCGTGACTTCGATCCATTCGAATACCAACTCCTTATCTCAACCTACAACCTTTTGAATTTTCCCTCCATTTGCCATATTTTCAGTTTTCTTTTTCCTCGAACAAATATACAGTAGTTACAATAGCTGGAGACTAATATTTTATAAAACAATAATTTATTCTTATATGTACACATTTTCCAAAAACTTGGAAGAACATTGCCCATATGACACATACTTTTAATTTATGCTTAAGCATAAATCAGCATATGATGTGTCAAAGTTATTCTTTTCTAGATTTAAAGGGTTTGTTTGAAATGGTAAAATAAACAAAAACTACTAATATATTTATTTAATTCATTTCAACAGTAACAATAGAAAACTAAACAATAAAAATGGATATTAGTTTTTATTTCGAGCTTTGATTATATTAGCTATAAAAAATTCACCGGCTTTGTAAGAACTTCTGACTAATGGTCCACTTGCTGTATACAAAAACCCAAGTTTGCTACCTTCGTTTTCCCATTTTTTAAACTTTTCTGGAGTAACGTACTCAACAACTTTTAAGTGGCGTTTTGTGGGCTGCATATACTGTCCTAGAGTAACGCAGTCGACGCCTGCAGCCCTCAAATCTTTCATAGTACGCTGAACTTCTTCATCTGTCTCTCCGAGTCCCAGCATTATTGAAGATTTGGTTATCAGGTCTGGTTTGAACTCTTTCGCGGAATTAAGGACAGAAAGGGTTTGTCTATATTTAGCACGCGGGTCTCGTACGAAAGGAGTGAGAGATTCGACAGTTTCGATATTATGTGCGAATACATCTAATCCAGAATCGACGATGATTTTCACGCAGTTTTGATCACCTCTGAAATCCGGAACGAGACATTCGACCATGATTTTTGAATTCTTTTTCTTTATCTGCCTGACGGTTTCAGCAAAATGGTTCGCCCCTCCATCTGGAAGGTCATCCCTGTCGACAGAAGTGATCACGATGTAATCCAGGCCCCAAGATGATATGGCAGAGGCAGTGTTCTCAGGTTCCTTCGGATCAGGCAGTGGTGGATTTTTAGCCGTTTTGACAGAACAAAACCTACAACCTCTGGTGCATGTATCTCCAAGAACCATGATCGTTGCCGTAGCAGTGCCATGTTCTCCTCCGCCCCAACATTCCCCGATATTGGGGCATCTTGCTTCTTCACAGACCGTATGTAGATTGAGGCCTCGTAGCTGTTCCTTGATCCTGGAGAAGTTCACACCCATCGGTATCTCCTTCTTCAACCATGGTGGAAGCCTCAGCCTGTCCTTTTCGCCCTTCTCTCTTTTCAATTTACCTTTTGAAAATTTTTAAAGAATAAAACTAGTAACTAAGAGAATTACAGATGTCTACTGATAAGTTAATAAAGAATTTTTTCCCCTACCTTTATATGAACTCCAGTCTTTTTCTTCGACTTCCCCTTTGATGAATTCTTCCAGGCCAGGGCCGGAGGCGATTTCCTTCATCTTCTCAGGAACAGCATGTTTGTACCTCCTGAGGCAGATCCCAGGAGACTCGATGATCCTTCGGGCGAACATACCCTGCCTCGACCCAGGACGAGGGATGTTGAAATTTCAAAAGTCGCCCTTCAGAATCCAGATCAACATTGATAAGAAGTGATATCAAATGAGAGAGAAAAAAAATCGCTCAGTTCGCACTACAAGAAAATCTTTTTTTTAGCCTTGTTTAACCATTGTAATTTCATGTTAAATATACTGATTCATGCTTTAAAAAAATTATAACTATATTTAATATTAAAAAGATGAAAACGTCCATTGATATAAATTTACAAAACAACGAGGAGTCATTTATTGCATTTTCAAATCTAAGATGATGTAATCTAATTAGACAAAACAAAAATTGTATTTTTAATGAACAAAGTTTTTGTAATAAATTAATTCTACAATAATATCGGGCATTGCCTTGAAACTAACATAAAATTTCACTGTAATCGCTCGTAGCGAAGTACCAAAAAATTTACTTTTTATATAATACACAATGATACATCAGAATTTATTTAACCTACTAAAACTTTATATTAATTATTGTATTATTATTATTTTTGGGGTATACTTTTTTGTAAATTGTGGGGAAAATGAAACTGCTCCTCTCCGGTTTGTAAAGGGCTAGAACCCGTATGCGATATGACATACAACGAAACCTCCCGACCGTGCAAACTTGCTGATTTCGGCTACATTTGCTAGTTTATAGTTTCAGAAATTAATCGGACCCGGTTCAAGACTACGAGTTATGAAAAAACGTGCCTAAAAGGGAGAAACTCAAGATGCCAACAAGTTTGGAAGAGATTTTGAAAGAGGGAGACAGGATCCCGACGAGCGAGGAGATTGCCGAAGAGCTGACCAAAGATCTCGAGGCGGATTGCACCCTGGCCGAAGGGGCCCAGGCAGACGAACCTCAAGACACTCGAGAACCCGAGACCCAGGGGAAACCCAAAGACGACGACCTGATCGATGAAGACGAACTGAAGAAAAAAGACACAAAATATTCCGAAGATGACAGGCAGGTTTGTACAATTCTTCTTTAAAATTAAATTAATAGTAATGAATTTTGAAGAGATTTTCATATAAACTTTAAAGAGAAGCCTCCAATAGCGCTAAAACTTTATTATCATTATTTAGAGGTCCTGAGATGCGGTCTGGTGTGATGTAGGTTTAGAAAAAAAATTTCTTTATCGTGCCACTGTTTCGATCTTTATTGAGATCATATTCAGGGCTCAAAGGGTGTGTTTTCTGTTCAGATATGTCACTGTTGTGTGTTGTGTTGAACCACATCAATGACCATTTGAACGCCATTTCCCGTTCTTATCATGAATGTTTGCATTTGCAGTAGTAGCAAAGCAAAAGCACATTCAGCCAGCTTTCTATAGCAGTTGAGAGCCTGATGTGTCGCTTGTGGCATTGATAAAATGGATTTATCCGCTTCAACCTGTTTTATATTATTACTCTGCGGTATTTTATGGGGTTGAAGAGGATGATTTTTGTCAAAATGAAGGAGCCTGTGATGTCATTTTCCACATATACAACAACCACGGTGAGAGTTGCATGAAGAAGTTAAGTGTGTGGCGGACATGCAGTTAAAACATATTCTTCCTCGTGATTTCAGGGATGAAAAGTCAGTAGCCGCGCTGCAATGGTTAAATTGGGAGCGCTTGAACAATAAGTAGATTTGACTACACTATGGGCATTTGGGCAGAGCAACATCCGACCCTTCGTCAAACCAAAATTCACAGGCGATGTGTATTGTTCATTTTTCAAGTGTTATGCTGATGGATAAATTCTATGAGTTCTGAAAGAGTGGGAATGGTGCTTGGACGCCCTCTGCTTGCCTTGAAATGTTGGCGCAATGACGGCATTAATAATCTGAAGATTAAGGTGAGAAGGATGAATTCTCCTTCGTCTTCCAACTTCATTTCTAAATGAGGTGACGCTCTCCAAAACCTCTTCCATTATCTGGTGCATGGAGTTCAAATTGTCTTTCATTACAGATCGGTAATTGAAAATTCGGGTGAGATTAGTTGCTTGTTGGTTTAGGTTGTACCATTTCAAAAAGGTTGACCATGACTGCGGATATTCTACCTCCGTTAGCAGTATTAAGGAAATCGCCTGTAATGCGGAGCCTTGTAGAAAGGACCATAGATAATGATATTTTTGAATTCTTGACAATTCGGGGTTCGTTTGTATGAGAATGTTAAAAGTATCCCTATATGTCGGCCACTTGGTCAATTCGCCATCGAAGGTTGGGAGGTGGACTGTTGTAAGTACTGCATTTCTGTTGCCTTCACCAGGTTGTTGGTGTACCCAATATAAAGTGTGAGAGATTTGTAATATATATGTTCCATTTTACACTAACACTCTCAACACAACACACAACAGTGACACATCTACATAAAAAACACACACTTTGAGACCTGAAGATGATCTTGATAAAGATCGAAACGTTGGCACAATAAAGAAAATGGTTTTCTAAACCTTCACCACACCAAACCGTATTCACGATCTCTAAATAATCATTAATTAAGGGCATTAAATACTACACACTTTATTATAGTCAACAGATGTACAAATTCTTTCTATGCTAGTGATTTATCCATTAAGGTGATACACAAGGAAGTGTGTATCAACTTCCCAGGTACTTGATAACATGATACCTAGGGTCAATCTGTTGTCAAAATTGTCTTTTACTGATCATTTACAACGTACAATTAGAGAATAAAACTGTGTTAACCATGAAAATATTCCTTAGAAGGCATTGACTTCAGTACTGACAATTGGATACATGGTTGTTTAGAGAAACTGTTTCAATTTCCTTTTAATTTTCCAGCATATTATGACACATTTTTTCATTGTGTTACTTTTTTTTCCCCCCAATTTTGTTTTCAGAAATATAAAAAGGAGGCAGAAGCATTAAAATTGAAGGGGAACGATCAATTCAAAGCTAAAGAATTCAAGGAAGCTGCTCTGACATACACACTAGCTTTGCGAACATGTCCATACAGTATTTCAAAAGACAGATCAGTACTCTATGCAAATAGAGCTGCTGCAAAAGTTAAATTGGTAATTCTTTGCCCAAAACAAAAACAAAATATATAGATTTCTCTGTTTTTTATATTAAATATTTAATAGGGCCTAACTGAATCTGCGATAGAAGACTGTAGCAAAGCTTTAGAGTTAGATGATCATTATTTAAAAGCATATTTAAGAAGAGCTCAGTTATATGAGGAGAGTGATAAACTAGATGAGGCGTTAGCAGACTACAAAAAGATCCTTGAGTTTGATCCTACCAATAAAGATGCCTTAGAAGGAAATTTTGTATGTGAAAGTTGAATATATTTAGATAATTAAGCCATTTATTAATTATTAATTATTGTAGAGGCTACCACCTATTATCAATGAGAGGAATGAAAAACTCAAAACTGAAATGTTAGGTAAATACAGTTGATTTATGCAATATATTAATTTAAACAATAATTTTGACTTTTTTTAAAGGAAAATTAAAGGACCTGGGAAACATAATTCTAAAACCATTCGGCCTTTCAACAAACAACTTTCAAATGGTTCAAGACCCAAATTCGGGCGGTTACTCGATTAATTTCAAAAAGTAACCCATTTTTTTTAATTTTTGTACATAAATGTTAATGACATATTTATTTTTCTTTGTTGTTAAAAAAAAAAAAAAATTAATTCAAAAGTAAATTTTCTTTTATAAATTGTACAGCTGTTGTCTGTTCAAATTCTTTGATTTGAAATTCATGTATCAACATTTATACAAGCATAACACTATTATTTACGTACACGTTTGAAATGGTCTAGCCGTGCAATAATCTATTGTGAGCAAAATGGGTAGCACAAGAGATATGATTATCAGCTTTGTCGAAGGTTCATGTGAGGACAGGTAAAGTGTCAAGCCTTGTTTATTTGTATTATATATTGATCATATTAACATAGGTAATAATAAAAACATTATTCATTGTAAATACAATATACTTTATATTTTTGTTCGTTTTTATTTATTCCTTTATACCTTGGTAAATTATAAACTGCAGAATAATGACTTTTTTCTTACTCAACGCTCTCATTCCACCCATTTTTTAAAATATTTTTTGTACATATTAAACAGTTTTAAACTTTGTTAATTTGCTTGGCAATTAGAAATGCAACATCAACAAAAGCTGGATTAGTAGATAAAGTCTGGTTGATTTCCCGCCCTCCAGAGGGTCTGAATGCAAGACTGCCTTTGGTAAATTATAAACTGCAGAAAAACGACTTTTTTCTTTCTCAATGCTCTCATACCACCATTTCCAGGTTTCGGCCTTTAGATTAAACTTAGAAAGGCAAAAAGGCTATTCTGTAGAAGAAGAGATAAAGCCCAAAGTCAAATGGGACGACTTTTGTGCAGACTTACCACCAGACAAGGAAGGCGGCTGGTGCAACTGGTACAAAGTTGACGGGCCGTGTGAAAAGTATGACAAACAATTAGGTAAAGGTTCAGAAAAGGCTTCATCCGAAAAAAACAGCAGATCTCTAAAGAAGAAAAACAAACCTACTTGAGCATACTACATGTGACACACAAGATAATACACAATACATGTTCCATTTCTTACCATTTTGTATTTACTACACAAATAAATTTGTTTAAAAGTGTCTTTTGTTTATAATATCACTGATTATTTTCATTACAAAATTATATTAATTATTACATTGATCTACATTCAAATAAGAATATTTACTATTGATTGGATGAAAAATGATTGTTCTACTCAGTTTTTTTTCTCTCATAATAATCCAAATATTTAGCACTAAATGCTCTTCACCAGACTGAAATGAACAAGTACATCTTTATGTACAAAAGAGGTACTTGTGGATATCAGTCTGACAATGAACGTTTAGTTCTCAAATCTGGGTTACTGTGAAAAAACTACTATGAGTAGAACCATAGTTTTTCAACAAATTAATTGATGTACTCATTTCACCTAAATTATTTCTATTGTGTTACTTTTATTTCAATCGAACCCTATTATGGAATAATCCTATTTGATGTCCATGCTGTTGGAAGTTTGTAATTTTTTATTGAATTTGAGCACTTTTTTATAGTTGAGATTTTCTCTTATAGTCTGCAGGGTGATGAACCTGTAGTTGGACTGTTTATCCTTGCTGGACAAACCTCTAAAGATGGTGAAATGCTAAAACGCATCTGATAGATCAACCCAGCATGGATAGGCGGACCGAGACATAAAGATAAAATTACTTTTCTATAGTCCTACAATTTTGCATTGTACTGCAGGCCAAATCTGCATTTGTGAATTCTCCAAGGTAATCCAAACAAACCTACTTTCAAATTGTAGCGCTACCCTTCTCCAGAGAGAAAGCATAAAGGGAGGGAAATTAATTAGTGTTCACCAATTGTGTAGGTAGAAAACAGGCGATGCAATATCTCATAAAAGGCTTGGTTCAGCAACCTCATAAATTATAATTCATTAAATTCAAAATGTTTTCTAAGCCTACATCACACCAGACCACATCTCACAATCTCTAAATAATAATTCATTACACACAAAGCTTCAGCCATGGAAGACTGCCACAGGAAGTTTCATCTTTGACTATTTTTAATAGCCGTATTTGGGTGCTAGTGGTGAGTCATTGCAGGTTGACTCTTGTATTTGAAGGCCAACAGTTCTTTGCAAAGCCCTTAGAATTTTAATTGAGATTAATTTGAAAAAAAAAGTGGACTGGGTTTGTCTCTTTTCTTGTGGGTTTAGATATCGCACAATCATGTTTTTTTCCCAACAACCATCATCAGTCTTAAGTACATTGACTTAAAGCCCCTCTTGTAAGGCAGGAATTGTTTTACTTTTGATGCTGAGATTCTCTTCTTTTTTTCTCTCATTTGTTCATTTCCATTTAATACTCATCAGTTTACTTTATTGTAGTCAAAGAGGACAAGACTGTTTCTTTTACAAATTGGATTGAATAGGTATTTAAGAACTGTAATATTTTTTATTATTTGAAATAGTGAATTCAAATATAAATGCAATTTAAAAAAAAAAAACATGATTAGAAGAAAGTGGCGCCATGGGTGGGTCAGATCGGCAGAGAAGCTCTCATGTATCAAGAGCATTGCAGCCCTCGGAGGCTCTGACTCATAGAAGAAGGGTCATCCTCCCCAGTTAAAGAAAGGCCATGTGAGGTTGACATACGGACACCTACTTTTGTATCGAAGTTAATGTGTGTCCAGCATGTAGAGAAAGGTTGCTGACTTAATTGACAGCTTCAATGCTCCATATAAAGAGCCCGTAGGAATGCCACATGATATGAAAACTGTGCTTGAGCAGAGTTGTTTTATTGTATATATTACTGATAGTTTTGAGACCCTAGAGCATGTTGAGAATGAATGAAATGACAGGCTCAACTCTGTGCGTGCAAATACATATGTACGTGCATGTACAGATTTGATCTTATATAAATTAATAATCAGTGTATATAATACATAAAAGAGTTCATGTAAATCTTTTCATTATCATAAATAAGATAACGTCGATGATAAAATTCACACAATTAGAAATCCAGTCTAAAAGATAATAATATAACACTAAAATGTTATATAAAGGGTTAAAAGGCCAGACTAATAACTGATCTCTTTTTTTAAAGAGATTTAAACTTAAATAAACATTAAATTCAAATGTTTTGATCTTATTCCATTGATCCCAAATCAATCTCATCACACATTCTTTTGCATTTTCACTGTTTATTGATTTTTCAGTTATCAAAATTTATGATTTTGCTTTTTAATAAAAATGTAAATTTTACAACTTAAATTCAGTTTTTTTCCATTGTTTTTTTCTATTAAAGATGAAAATATTATATTTCAGAATCGGAGGGTAAAAAAAAGGATGACTACTAGAGAAGAGAAACATTGCTTTTTATAAGACTGTATTTATCGTAAAATATATAATATCATAACCAGATTGCTCGATTATATTAAACATTTGTAAAGACCAAGCTTGGTTTTCAAGTTTTGACGAATTTGTTTGCATCGTTTCCACCACTGAAGACTGTGATTTCACCGTTGTTGCAATAATCACCTTTACACAAGCATTTCACCTCTGTCTTTCCATCTTTCATAGGCGCTGAAGAACAACCCGCTTTTGCTGCTTCGATATCAGCACGGGTTGCACAACCCCTTCCAGTTAAAACAGCATCAGTGTTTCCACCTAATTTTTTTCAATCAGTTATAATTTTTATACTTTAGTTACAAAAATTGCCACAGTTTTTCAATAACTTGTCAATTTAGCGTTAATTAGTCGAATCTTACCAGACACTGGTTTCTGAATTGTGATGAGGCACCAGTCAGATGAACAGGTACTGTTTCTGCTAGTGTCCTGCCTCTTCTGCCAGCAATTTCCTTTTTTTCCAGATGAGATGCACCGATAGCAGTGTGTAGCTGCAAGAAAATAGAATGTGAACATCTTAACATTAATAAAACCTAGTTGATTAATATTTACCGAAAACAGAGCACACTACAGATATGATGATGAGAGTGAACAACAACTGCACCGAGTTCTTCATGATTAACGACTGGCTGAAAAATCAAAATGTTTATCTAAAACTGCTTGGCTTATTGACCTATCAATGATACTGGTTTTTTTTTTTAAATTAATTAACAAAGATCAAAACAAGATCCAATAAAAAGGAGAAATTTTAATAAAAGCTAGTATAGTTTCAGTTTCCCACTTACTTTCCAACCTTCCTCGCTAAGATCAAAGAATGGAATGACTGTGGCCGTGAGACTTAATAAAGGAAACACCAATCCAGAAAATTTATTCCTATTAATTCACTCCCACTTTCTACTTTTGTATACTGCCAATTTGCTAAATTTCTTAAAGAGATTGAGAGAATTGTTTCTTATTTTGAAAATTTAACATTTTTGTTGTCAAGAAATCACACGATATGCGTGATAAAATGTTTTGAAGTCATACTGACCATTAGGGATATTAGTTTATTTTTAATTTTTAAAGTGCTTGTATTAGTTTATTTTATGAATTATATTTTCAAATAAGAAAAGTAGATAAGTATACAGGAATTTATTAATCTTAGCAATGTTAGAGTTGGTTATAATTGAGTGAAAAATTTGGTCAAAGCACAGCGGATATGGTTGAGCAAGTCTGACCTTCTCATAATTGTTTGTAAATGCAAATGCTATTTCAAACGTGCTTTCCACTTCCTCCTATTTTGTTTTGCTTTTTCTCAACTTAAAAAGTTGTAAACTACAATACAAAACCCTTTTAATTTTCCACATTATATTGCCACAACAAACCATTATATTGCACTTTTATTGTCTGAACAATTGGCATAAATTAATTAATGTACTTTGATTGACTTCTAGTTTTATTACAATATGTTCTGTTTAATTGAGGATATGTTGAAACCAAACATAATTATTCAAATAAGAATAGGAATTGTTAATAGAATTGACATTGATGCGCACAATTGAATATATTTATTTTAAAACAAAATATTAAGTTATCAAATTTTGTAACATGTGCTTTTATGAACACTGCTAAAAGATTTATAATCCTCACATGTTTAAACACTAAGTTTTTTATTTGTAGAAAATATTCTGGCTTCTTTACTTTCAAAATTTTATGTGCAGTAGATTTCACTAACAGAATGCAGGTCCTAAATTAAGAACAATTATTAAGAACATATATTTTGTAAACAAATTAGCACAATGTACAGAGACTGGGATACACAGGGAAGAAGTACGTACTGAAAGTTTCAAACTTAGAATGTGTCTATGTAGTCCTCTTTTGGCATTATTACAATTTAGCAAGTCTTAGATTTTTTTATATATTTAATTAAGATTTTGTTTACAAAAAAGCACACATATCCAATAATGGCACCATGACCATATTCTTTAAAAGGATGTCTATGCTTTACATATTTTTTCAGAATTATAAATCATTAATAATGTGAAAACTAGGATATAAATTATCTGCATTTAGTTTTATGATGACTTTATAAGCAACAAAATAATCCCCAATATCAAACAAAAATATGTTCCAATTTGTTTATACTGAAATTGTTAATTATATGTAATGAAAATTTATGTACTAATATATTGGCTCAGAGACACCCTGTATTGATACTTACATCGAGATGCTTGATATTTAAAAAAAATATTATTGACATATTATATTTATAACTGGGGTAATATATATGTGTAAAATGGAATTTTTGCTAATATGTTTTTCCTTTGTAAAGAGCAAGCTTTTTCACCTTGTAATTTGAGGTCAACAAGGCGAAGAAATGAATATGAAAGAAGAGCAGCAGGTTAAAGCCTAAATCTAAAATTATTTAAATAAAAAAACAAAACTATATATTATTATGATTTCTATGTAGAACTCAAGAAAGAACTTACAAAGCAAAGGATGGTGTTTAATTCAAAAAATCAATGCAGACCAGCTACGGCTGGTGTCGTGTTGGACATTCCTTCGACGGTCACTGGGCCAGATAGAGTGAAAATGGCAAGACAAAAATACAGTGTTGGTTCCAAAGTGCTCACCAAGAGTAAATCGATTCCAAGAGTAGGTACTGCAAATAGGCAAACAAAAGGCAATATTTATCGTGGAAAATTTCTACATCCGAAAGCGTCAAGCACAGTTATAGAAAGGTCAGTTAGATATAGACCTGGAAGTGCATCTCATCGTACAACAAAGACTTCTTCTAGGACTTATCTGAGGCCTAAATCTGGATGTAAACCCAAAGCTGGTGCTTCGACATTGAAGTCTTGCGCCCCAAATAAATCCGAGGGTTATCAACAGAACAGTTCATTGGCTGGTGGCACCAGTCCAAAGACTTGTGAATCGCCTCGTAGGAGGGACGCTTCTCCTATCGAGCCAGCCCCTCCTTGTGAACCGATCACCTATAGGCCTAAATCCCCAAGAAAGCCAGCAGAAGATTATCAACCCATGCCCGGTACAAGTACAGGACATTATACTTACACAAGTAACATAAACCCCAAAAATTTATATATTTTTTAAATTGCTGTAAGTTATATTAACGGGTTATTGCAGATTTTTCAATAAGTTCAGAAGACTTGTACGCACCTCCAAGTCCTCCTATACGTGTAACTTATCCTACGAAGGCGAAGACAGCCAAAAATCGATATGGAAAAACTGTTTACTGCCCGACATATAGTTGTAAATATTATAAGAATCTATTCCTTTTTATGAGTACAAAATTTAATTGGAAATAAATTTTTTATTGTATTAATAATTTTTTGCATTGTTTTCATCTTTTATTTATAGCAACAACGGGTCAAGTTCCGCAAACCTCTGATGACTCTAGAGATCATTGTAAACAAAAAAGTTAGTAACTAATTTGACTAAAAATATATCATAAATAAGAGAGTAATAACACTAATAAAAAAATTCTCAAGGGTTTGTTTTAATTAATGTCATTATTTAAAATATATTAACAATTTATCATGTTTTATAGAGAGAGATAAACGTGAATATCCAGATGTTGCATCAATCTTAGAGAGTTGTGATCCCTGTCAAAATCTTCCAATACCAGATGAGTTGCTGCCAACTCGAGAAGATTATGAACATCCTAGTAAGTTTTTTTAATTATGTATTATGTTATCACATTGATAAATGGACCGCAATGGATAAGTGCTTAGAACGTCCGACGCACATCTGTCCCACTAGCGGTTCTGTGTTCAAAATCTGGCATAACCCATGTATTTTTAATGTCTACAAGACTCAATAGGTATTTGGACGTTAAGCCCTCCTAAATAACAGGAATAACTTCTTTTTTTTAATTTTTTCATTGGCATATTGACATGCAGGGCAAAAATATAAAAAGCAAAAAAGTTCAGTAAGTCCTGTGATACAGAAGTACTTAACACCAACCTGTTGAGTCCAAACAAGGGGTCAAATCACTTTGCAATTTTACAATTCAAATTCAATGGGCTTATGCCAGGATTTAGGACAGAACCATTGTTCACAGAACCAGACTATTGTAATCATTGGTCGTTATTTCTTAATTCAACACAAAGTAAAATTTAATTACTGTGTGTCAAATTTACATTGATCAATAACGTGACTGTTAAAACCTTTTGAAACTGACTATTATAAATAGGTCAACAATTTTTAAAAATAAATTAAATAAACATTATGAAATATGTCTGTGATATGATCAACCTACTGTTTGATCATCTCTGATTATCTTTTTCTGTCTAATATTGCTGAAAACTTTTGGAACCCCAAAAAAAAATATACATACGAATAAGCAAGTACATACAGATCAGGATTTACAATTTTACATGAGCAATTTCATTGCAACACATGTGTAATTTTTTTAATGAAAAATATGTTTCACTTTTATACATGATACACTACATATTTAAAAATTGTATAGCTTTAACACAACTACATAACAAAATCACAAATATAGGCAAGGTAATGAATATAAAATTTTTATTATTTTCTTTACACATAAAGCTTATATGTACTGTTTTAATTTTTAACTTTTAAGTAATTTAATTGTTTTCTTAAAGGTGCTGCATTATCTAAATTGGAGAAGTTCTTTAAATTTATTGATAACGTCGAACAACAAATCGGGGAGCACGCTGTGAAGCACAACTACTCCTACGGATCTCTCTTAGAGTCTAACAAAGAAAAGGATTTTTCGGAATCAAATGTTTCCAATTACAGACAGGATTACCAAATTACACAATCTACTGTATCACAAGACTTAAACTGCCAAAAACCCATCAGACAGAAGACACAAAGTATGAAGAAAGGTAATGTACACCCAAGAGGGAAGACACAGACGGGTGTCAAAAGAGGCAGCAGTTCAGCAAGAGGAATGCCAGTGGCACGAGGAGGAACGAGAACTAAAGGTGGTAGACAGCCCACAGGAAGGGTTTGTTCAGAACGCAATCAAAAGGGAAAAAGTTTCTCCTATAAAAGTTCCTTGGAGAAAATAAAAGAAAGAAGTATTGAACATGAAGAAAGAAAGTGCTTTGATCAAATCGGACGGCCTCCACTGGTTAATCCCATAATCGAAACGGCCCAGCGAATGATAAATAAGATGATTCCTTGCCCTGTAGTGACTGATATCCGTTACACTATGCTGTACACTTGTTTGGAGTGGGCATTGTCGCAATGCCCTGATCCAAATAACATTCCTCCTGAAACCAAAATGATCAACGCGATAATGGACTGGGAAGAAGAAGTGGAACGCCTTACAAAAGCAGGTATGAAAAATTATAAAAATTACTTTGTTTTTTGGCACTATTTTTTTTCTCCTTGTCACAGGGGAAAAGCCTGAAACGATAATAATAAGACCAGGAGAAATTGATCCTGCAAGTGTAACTGTTATCAATGTCCAAACACAAACTGAAGTCTGTCCTGTGCGCACACCACCTCCTGTGTTTAGACCTCCAAGCCCTAGACCTCAATATCAGTTGGATTCTAGGTTTGTACTCTTTATTGTTCTAGTAAAATATCTCAACTTGTTACCACATTTTTTGTAATATTAAAATCATATGATTACAAATAGTACTAATTAATGATCAATTTTGGTGTTGGATGACTTATATTAAAACTAAGTCATTTTTTAGTTAAAAAAATAAAATACCATTAAAATAAACTAATCAAGCAATTTGTAAAAAAAATAGAGCCAACATAAGATGGTTGAAGTATTCCCTCATATAAGTAAAAGAAAAAGTCAATAAATACAGTCTTTTAAGCCCAAAATAAATAAATAAGAATTGTGTAATGATCCTATTTGATGTAAACTGTGTTTCAGGTATGCAGAACATTCGATATTGTCACCCGAATGCTCACCCCGAGAAATTCCCCCAATGGAAATGGATGTGTGTCCACCTAGGCCTGAATTACACCAATATTCATATCAACCTCCTAAGGTGCGATCCAGGCCGAAACCCGAGATATTCCTCCGAAGAATGTAAGTAGATGTTTTTAGACAATTATTAACAATTAACTAATCTCGCATTGCAATTGACTAAAGGGCTCAACTAAGGGGAAGACGTGGTGCATATGTGCAGCAAGAGTAAGAAAATTTTTTTTGCAAATGTATAATATCCTTATGACTAATCAATATAAATTATATTTCAGTTTAGTTGAATCTGATTCAACATCATCAGAATGGTAGGCATATTCATATTCCTTGTTTAAGTATAAAGAAAATTTAGTTTAATTTGATGTACCCAAATTATTTTCTTGATCTTGATAACAATATATTTTTTCAGCCCTGACCCAGGCATGGAAGATAATGTATTGGACGATGACCTTGCTTGGCTTCGAAGGTAAATTGTTATATAAAAAAATTAAATTTTATTTCAAATTTTGGATTATCAATCTTTATTTATACCAAATTCTTAGAATTGAAGAGAATGACGACATTGAATTTGAGGTAGAAGTTGAAGATTTTGATGCTCTTCCTGAACCGGAATTGCAGAATTTCCTCATACCGGAGACAAGGTTTTTTTTTTTTTTTTAATTTACCCCTTTCCTAAATATGTAATGAAATTTTCTTCCTGTTTTTAGGGTTATATCCGCTGTGCCTACGGCTGAAAACCCCCGAGTTGCACAGCTTGATATGCAGAGCGTGCAAGTGATAAGAAATCCCGAGCAGTACATGGAACCACTTAATGAAAGTGTTTCTGCACAAGCATGTACAGCAGAAGTTTAGTCAGGTAAAAAATATCTATGTATATACAGTAGATTAAAAATAGTAATTAAAACTGTGTTTATTTTAGGAATACAAGTCTTGTTTGTGTTACTGGAAGATGGCATAACACTCTGTTCCTATGCTTGTGTTTGTACTGCCATAACTTATCCTTTTAAACACATTTCTGTTCTATCAAGTGTCGTTCTTTTCCTATTGTACCAATTATATCATCAAAATAAACAAAAACACTCCCAACTAGCAAATAAAATAAACAAAGCTCACAAAAAGAAATTTTGTTTTTAATGTAAACATAGATTCAGTATGTTCTTAATGTATAACCCAGGTATTATTACAAAGGCCTTGCATGAAAAAAAAAATTTTTTGCCATTCAATCTCTTTGATTTGTTAAATAATGTCACTATTCTCAGTTTATAGGACACAGTAACTAAAAAAAATCCTCATAATGAACTAGTGAAGTTAAAACCAGTCCAGAGTATGATTTAAAGAATTGGTATTTTTAGCTGAAGTTTTCTTAATCCAGGCTGTAATTTCATTGATTCTGTATACAATCTGTTTTTTCTTAATTTTTACTTCCAGAGTTAGGTGATCATAAAACAAGAAAATCAAATTATTTGCTGACAATGCATTTCGGCCTGTGACATTTCAGTCAGGAGAATGGAATCACACAAATATTTTAATTATTTTTGTAAGGTGCAAAAGTTTTCTAAGTATATATAACAGTCATAACCCAAGAAAAGATAAAGCATGGATTACACCTTTGCATTTTTCATGGCTCACTTTACAGCATAAAGTTTGCAGACTTCAATTTGCTCAGATCCAAATCTTATGGACTGATAAAACTGGGTTAATTGTCTCTTCACGGATGAATAAAAATTTGTACAGTACCATGATTGTTGATTGATAATGCTAGACCTAACAGAGCTAGACTCGTAATCGAATTCTCGTAAGATCAAGAAATTCGAAGCCTGGATTGACCGGCTTGCTTATCAAATTTAAATCCCATTGAACATTCATGGGATCAACTTCAAAGAAGGATTTTATGCTGGAATACCCTTCCAAAGATCTGGATAAACTGCAATCAGCACTTCTAGAGAATGAAAGGTGTCACAAGAAAGCGTTAAAATGCTTATAAAGAGTATGCCTCGTCGACTTCAAGCAGGAATTAATACTGAAGGTGGACCAACAAGATATTAGAATTGTGAAAAAAATTAAATTACAAAAAGTAACATGTATATCAATTTTTTCCTAGATTGAAACATGTAAATTTTTTAATTTTTAAAAATATTAAAATTAACTTCCTCGTCAATAGTTAAAAATCATTAAAGAAAAATTAATTGTTTTGTTGTATTTTTAATTTTCCACTTCAATTGAAAAATAAGTATGTATTACATTATTTTTATTACATGTTAATATTGTTTGTTTGACATATTTTCATATAATGTATTATATTGTTTTATTTTAAGAGTTTTGTGTTTTTTTATATATTTGTGATATTATTTACTTAAATTTCACAATAAAATTATTTTAATGGTCTTTAATGAATGTTCTAAAGTTGTGGTACTTTGTTTTGGAAAAGGGAATTTTTTGGGGGATCCTTGTAAAGTTTTATGTCTGCTGGGATTGCAGAAAAACCTCACTCGTGTGTTTACTGTTCTAAAATGTCAAACTGATAAACTGATAAACCCTGGGTTTTCTTCAGTAAGTAAATCAAATATGGAAAAAATGGAAGGAAAAGGGAAATTGGGAAATCCGTACGACATTAATGGACAGTACTTCAATCCTGACATGTTCCTTCAAAAACTGCTTAAGGTACGTTAAAATATGGTTTCATCCTTATAGAAGGTAAGAAAATATTCAACCCCAGCCTTCCATACTGCTAAAATCTATCATGCAGACATAATATAGGACCTGGAAAACATTAAAACAAGAACAAATTAAAATTTCTTCAGATTTGTTTAAAGGACACGCAGAAGATTTAGTTATGCAGTTAAATTTCCTAGATTATTATATATTCTAGATTATCTAGAACCTATACAGTAAATTTAGCTATTGCTTATGATTGTTTGTTTTCTCTCTTCTTCTTTTGTTTTTCCTGATGATCAAGCCACTGCCATGTACATTGAGACTATGTAGTGAACAGGTAAAGATATGGTCTCCATGGCTGGTGGTTCAACTACAGAAATTCACCCCTTGCTCTGACGACGAGCGACTCATTTAAGTTATCATATGGAGACCGTATATGTAGCTGTGGCCCTGGTCTAAATCCAGATAAGCATAGATAGGCGGGCGACCAAGTCACACTTCAATCTAACATGTAGCTTACTATTATTGACTGTCTCCCTAGTTCTGACAGATGTTTGTACTGTCTTTCGTATATTAGTACATCTGCCAGGAGCCACATCACCTACTAGTAGTTTGACTCGATACTTTCCTGATGTATTATAGATGAAAGTTCATGGTTTAGCTGTAAATCGTCATGGTAGATAGATGTTTTAATATAGAGAGGGTGGTCTGGTGTGTACCTTCTCAACTTCCTCAATGTTGAAGTACTCCAGACTTGTCACCATACAATAGAATGATTGTTTGGAGATCGTGAAATGCGGTGTGGTGAGAAGTTTAGAAAAACATTTTCTTTCATCATGCCAACATTTCGATCTTTATTGAGATTATCTTTCAAAGATCGAAATGTTGGCATGATAAAGAAAATGTTTTTCTAAACCTACATCACACCAGATTGCATCTCACAATCTCCAAATAACCATTAACTAACGATCACTAAACGATACACAGAATATAATAGTTTTTATTGTGTTCACACCTGAACCTGGCATGGATCCCTGGATACTCAGAACATAGAGCAACGAAAAGGTTGACATGTTAGCCAACATGGACTCTCTTGGCCCAGAACCCTACTGCGCCCTAACAGCCTGCCACAAAAGAGGATACATCTTAAAATGGATCCTTAATGAGACCAAAACCTGGTGGAACAACACCACAGGGATGAGGCGCGTGAAGATATTCATAGAAGGACCATCCGCAAAAGTTTCAAAAGAATTACTGGAAGGCAACTGAAAACAGAACCAGGATTCTGGTTAGACTCCTGACATGGCACTGCCACTTAAGAAGGCACATGCACCAGATAGGAATACATACAGAAGAAACACTGTGCAGGTACTGTGCTGAGGAGAAGACTGTAGAATACATTTTATGTTTCTGTGAATGTCTATGTTGGTCCAGGTTCTTGCAATTACTACCAGAAAAGCCACAAGCAAGATCCTACACCAAGGAGCTGCTGGCAAAGCTGTGGAGGCTGGTTAATATAAAAAACAGGGGAACACAATAGATCAATTCAGGTCGAGGTGCAGTAGACCTTGTTGCTGCCTCTTTTATCCCTATCCCTATTGTGTTCACAAGTTCATTGTACCAACATCAAAAAATAAATATACAATTTATTTGCTTTTTACAACCTTGAATTCATCCTTGTGGTCATATAGGATTTTCTATTAATAATTTTTTTACAAATGCTATGAATTTATTAGTCAGTAATGATTTTATCTTATTGGATCTTATTGAGGAGCATGTTGTATGTCCGAATTGCACTGTTTTCTGGGCTATTTGCTGTTTTTTCATTAAACAGAAAGGTATTACTAAATTATTACAATTTCTAGTATTTATCTTGGTTGTTTCAAGCGAGTCTCAATAATATGGCTTTCCTTAATATAGTTTAGACTAGAGTAAATGTATAGAGCAGGTACGGTCATTGCTTTCAGCTCCTTGGCTAGTGGTTTACTATCATCCTTCCGTTTTTTTCTTAAAGATTATTCTTAGTGTTTTTTTCATTTTTAGTATTTTTCTGCATATGTTTCTCCTCGCCAAAATCTAATGCCTTAATTTACAATTCCTTGAAATAATGATAAATATACAGTTTATAGTATATGGATATCATACTATCACTATGTTTAGTATAAAACAGATCAAGGCAAGTTTTCTGCATATATAGTCAATATGATTGTGCCAATTCATTTAAGCTTATTATCTAGTACAAAACTAGAAAGTTTACAGTTTTGTTTTCAATATCATAACTGATGAAGTGATTTTTATTCACATGTATAGCTAGGAAGTTAGCATAAAAATTACCACATCATTTAATATTTTTGTCAATTTTTTTATATTTTATTTACTAATAAAATTAGTATAATCAGCAAGTTGGAAGTGTGAAATATTCTTATCTGTACTATTTACAAAAGCTTTTAAGTCATTTAAATATATCACAAAAAATATAGGTCCTAAAATGGATCCCTGAAGTACACCATATTTGACTACTTCATGACTAGAATAAATTCCAGTTGTTGGTGGTCTCGGGCCAAATGAAGCTGTGTGTTCTGGTGAATTCTGGTTCTCTGAATAGGTGAAACGCCATCAATCCATACTTATTTAATATTGTTCGAGCAGTTTGTTCAGAACTTCCTGGAGCTAATGAATTGTTTATATATGCGCTCAATATTTAAAAATTAATAAGTATAACATAATATTGTTATCTGTATGACTACAGGAAAATGATTTGAGGGAAGTAATTGACAAAGAAGACATTATTGTCAAAGACACCCAAAGCTTACATTCTGACATGCAGACTTTGGTGTATGAAAATTACAATAAGTTTATATCAGCGACTGACACAATAAGAAAGGTACTGTATTGTATTGATTTAATAACTTTCAAATTTTTAATAAATGGATTTTCAGATGAAAACTGATTTTAAACAAATGGAGGCCGAAATGGACTCTCTGGGCAAAAACATGGATTCGATAACACTTTTCTCTGGGCAAATTTCTAACACGCTTCACGTAAAATTACTTGAATTAATTATATTTCAAAGTATCAGATTATAAATTAGATTTTTTTTTTAAATATAGGATACAAGGCAACAAATAGCAAAACTTTCAGCAACCCATTCCCTCTTGGAAAGGTTGCAGTTTCTCTTCAAACTTCCTAACAAGTTGAAAATATTGATCGAGGAAGGATCTTATTCCCAGGTGACTTACAAAATATATTTTTAAAAAAAATATATGGTCATTATATGAATAATAAATTTATCTAGGCTGTTCAAGATTATATGCAGACCCGGCACGTTCTGGATCATTATGCCCACTTGGAGTCTTTCAGTGGAATCAGAACGGATTGTTTGAGCATTATCGATCAACTTAAGGAAAAATTGCATGAACAATTCAAGAGTAAAGAAGTAATTTCAATTTTGTAGTCAGTTTTTTCCTAGAACGTTGAAAGTTTTCCTTTTCAGGCGACACCAAAAGAATTGACGGAAAGTGTTGAGCTTCTTTTAAAGTTGGACGAGCCTGTACAAAGTCTTTATTCTCAGTATTTGGAGCATGCAGCCTCGAGGCTCCATGATAACATTTTCATACTGGAATCTGAAAATACTGGTGATGTAAGTTTTAAAACGATAATGTTTATAAAGCAAATATATATTTTTGTAATTGTTTAAAGGATTTGGTGGATTTTGTTAATATTGCAAATAAAGGCTTTCTCTGTGAGCTCTGCCTTGTTGTGACGTCTTATAAGAATGTATTTATTTCCACCCCAGCTGATGGGTATGTATAATGTAAAAAATTACTTTATGGTTGTTTATTCAGAATTTTTTAGTACCAGTCATGAGGATGCTGAAGATGCAGGTCGAAGATTGAGTGAATTTATATTTGAGCAAATGGAAAAATTTTTAGAGTGCATACGGGCACGTGTTTTTATCGAACTGGAACGATCAGACATTCCTATTTTAGTTCAGTCTCTAGATATATTCTACTCAAAGCTCTGCTCTGTTACCACCCTTTTTAATGATAATCAATTTGCTATGTGAGTATTACATTGAATTTATTATCTTGAAAACAAACTTGTAAATTAACAATTTTAGGAGGGGTATACAGTTAATTATCGAAGTTGGAGAAAAACAAGCTGTTTCACAGAGAGAAACGCTTGAGGAAAAACTTAACGAGTTGATCCGCGGCGTGAGGCAGAGTGTGGCCCAAGGACAGACCGACATTAGTGAACTTTCTACAAATTTAGTACTGAACATTGTTGAGAGTGTGAAAGGTGTTTTAGGCCATTTCACCGTGGGTAATTAGTATTTTTCTAATTAGAAACTTTACTCAACATAAATGAAATTTTCAGCTATTCATTCAACCAGAACTTTCATTTGCGATTGACAAAAATTTCATTGCAAAGTTCTCTGCAAATTCAATGAGGAATACGTTGGTTATAAATTTCATCCATTATATTAATAAAACAGTTATGGGTTTCACAAAAAACCAAACACCTTCACTTTCTACACTTCTTATTTTGGCCAGTGTCTGTTTAGAATTTTCGTCGACACACATCAATTATCTAGTAATTTTTATTTATTTTGTCGAATAACTCAATCGCTTATGATTTTAATGTATTTCTAGTTATGTCTTGTTGACGAGTGGTTTAACACAAAACCGACAGCGCAAACTAACACTCAGAAAGAGGAATTGTGCAAGGAGATGCAAACAGATGCTCAAGAGCTGATCAATCATTATGTCAAGGTGCAAGGGAACATCATAAGCCGTGTCAGTCAGACTTCAAAATCCACCAGTTTAAAAGAAATAAGTATTTTTTAATTTTTATTTATTGAAATTCAGATGGTTCGTAAGTCAATTGAGACTCGAGATTGGGCCACTGGATCTGAGCCGAGGACAGTGAGGCCGGTCATGAAGAGAGTGATGGAAGAGTTAGCTTCATCTGATTCAGCTGTTGGTTCTTTGTTTGAGGAGGGGGTTCAGCCAACAGAACCTGGTTCTGGTTCTCGTCACCACCACCATAGGTTTTTTTTAATACTTAATTTTAATTTTTAAATGTTTAATTTTTTAATAATCTGTTTGATACAGGTCTGTCGGTCCTTCAGTTTGGTCGCCATCCACTGGCCACAGCTACACCCACAACCTCAACAAGATATTTTCAGATAAGATAGAAATATTCTCTCCCGTCGAACTGACCAAAGTTTCAGTTTTGACTGGTGTTATCAAAATTGGTTTAAAAGTATATATTACAATTAGAAATACATATTTTCGTAAATTGATCTGTTATTGTTTCTTAGACCTTTTTAGAATGTGTGCGATTGAAAACATTTAGCAAATACGGACTGCAGCAAATTCAGATTGACGTCCATTACTTGCAACTTTACCTCTGGAGATATGTTTCTGATGAAAAGTAATATATATTTTTTATACTACGTCAAATACTTACAGTGTTTGTCTTTTTTTCAGAATTGTTCATCTACTTCTTGATGAGATCCTGAGCAGTGCTATTAATAGATGTACAAACCCGGTTCTCATGGAACCAAGTGTAGTCGAAATCATTTGCGAAAGGGGTTAAAACCAAGAATTAAACGTTAACATTGTTTTTATAAGACTTTTATGTATATAATTTCTTCAGTAAAATTTATAATTTATTTAAGGTTTGGTTTTCCTAACTTGTTTCCATTTGACACATTTTCAAACCGAATCCATTGAAAAGTTGAAAATGTTACAGAAATGAAAAAGAAGTCTGAATAGCTGGATAGTAAGCCATGAGAATCACCAACCCCAGGTGTATGTGTAGGCAGTCTAGGTTGCCGATCTTATGACGGGCTATCAACAGATAGGTCATTTCATCCCCCAACACAATCATTCTCCATATTCAATTTGATTCACCCTCTCATTCATTCTTAAATACATTATTTCTTATTACATACCATTTACTCAGATAAAGTTGTGGGGTACTCACTATTCTTCCATCACCCTTGACACCTACTATATAACTAACCTAATTAAGGCTTGGTGGGTACTCAATATTTCGCCATCGACCCTCTCATACTGCTCATTTATGTTAATAAATACATTCACTCTCAACACACACAACAATGTCAACACTATTTGCAATAAAACAACCTTGTTTCCTCCAAGAATCAGAATAGATACTTGCTGTTGTCAAGCCAATTCTCATATTGGGGTATTCTTACTCACTCTTTACAAGGAGCCAAGGAATGGCAACCTTCTATTAAGTCCTCAAATCATATTCAAACTAGTTCAATTAATTATACTTTTTATCTAAGGTCTTGGTTGAGATGAAAAGTATAATTAATTAAAATAATTAACATGATCAATTATGACCATTAAACTTATATGCAATAATATATTAAAACTAGTACTAATTATATTTTTGCACACTCAGGGAAAAATTGCTAAGAAAAACAAAAGAAAACTTTTCAGGATTGCAATTTTAAAAATTTAGACCTTTGGTACAAGCAGGATACTATTTCTTGCAAGTGAATAAATATAATTTCCTAAAATGTTATGTATTGTAACTTTAATAACTATTTATAAAACAATTTTGATTATTCTGACAAATTAAGTCAGCTAAAAAAAAAGTCTTTACTTTATAATTAAATAGTAGTATCTAAATTATTCGATCAAATTGAATAGTGTGGATTTCAAAAAGTATAATTACATCAATATTTGCCAATGAACACGACGTAGAAGTACATTCATTACATTATGTTGGCGCAAATGAACTGTGTGGTAAATTGAAAAAACATCTTCGTCAATATTTACGTATTTTAATGTATGTGAAATTTTGATTATGCTGACAAACTAAAGCTTATTTAACTAAACAAAATCTATACTTATATACTTTAGTTATAATAGTATTTAAAATTATTCTTTCAAAGAAAATTTGGTTTATTACAGAACATAAAAATTACATTAATAAAAAAAATTAAATTTTTAAATTATTGTAAATTATATAGTATATTTTAAAATGTTATATAAATAATATTTGCAAGCAATTACATAAAAATAAGCATACTTAGTTGAATTACATTCAGTAAAATTGTTAATTAAAAATAATATAAAATTAAATATGGAAACGAACATACATGTACAGAAGTGAAGTTAAATAATTTATATGAAAAATATTTTAATGCTATAAAAATAACGAAAGAATTTAACTTAAAATATACTATGCTGTATACTAAAAAAATAGTATTATACTAAAATATACTAAACTTGAAATAATTGAGTTTTGTGGTAAATTGAAAGAACACTTCATCAATGTATGTGTAATTTTGAGATTATAACAAATTAAAGCTTATTCAACTACAAAAATTCTTTACTTCATAATTAAACAATAGTATCTAAAATTATTCGAATATTATTAAAGTGAAACTTGTTGATAACAAAAAATATAGATCAATATTCGCCAAAGAAGACATAGAAATATGTTCATTACATTATGTTGGAACGAATGAGCTGTGTGGTAAATTAAAATAACATCTTCATAAATGTATTTTTTATGCATGTCATTATGTATGTGTAATTTTGATTATTATGACAAATTAAAGCTTATTCAACTACAAAAATTCTTTACTTCATAATGAAATAATAGTATCTAAAATTATTCGATCAAAGTGAATATTGTTGATAACAAAAAGTATAATTAGATCAATATCGCCAATGAAGAGGTAGATATTCATTCATTACATTATGTTGTAAGTATTATAAATACGTAAAGTAAGAAAATAGCTTAAAGAATGTTTAATATACATAAATATACCTAAAAAAGATCACAACATAGAAAACATAGGAATATGTTCATCACTTTATGCTGGAGCAATTGATCTGTGTAGTAAATTGAAAGAACATCTTTGCCAATGTATTTTTATGTATGTCATTATGTATGCGGGGTGAGCGTTAGACGTCAAGGCCTCGCTATCTCAAAGGCAGTGGGTCTACTCTTCTATAACCAGAAGTTGTTAGTCCCTGTTCTTGTTCTTATTCTTACGTCAAAACCACAATCATTGTTCCTAGATTCTGTTCTGTTTTGGACGAGTATTATGCTTTTTTTCCAAGTCTGGGATCCGTCGATTTTCATTCCAAGCGGGCTAGAAATGGAATTCAGTTAGTCGTAACTATTGTTTTCACATGTATATACGTTTTATTTATTTGTTATTTTTACGAGGCGAGCAATATGAAGCCTGGAAAAGGTTTGGTAAGTGTTGTGTACAATCCTTTGTTGTTAGCACTTTGTAAAAAAAAAAAAATAAAAAAAAAAAATAAATTTGATTTGAGTGTCTTTGTTTGTCGCTTAGGCTAATAATACAGGCCCGATGGACCTTGTAGCTCCAAGGCCTCCGCAGACACAACTGTGCATGAAAGTGTTTGTTCAAAGGGATTACGGAGATGGGACGACTGTGAAATTCCAGGCGTTGTTTCCACCAGAGCTAGAAGGAAAGGTAACTTGTTACAAGTGTGGGCAGATAGCAGAATTATCGTACGGGAATGAAAAAAAGCAATGCCTTGAAACTTGTCTGCATCCACTTAGCATTTTATTTTCATTTGCTTATTTTCTGTATTCTTTATATGTTGTATTAGATTAGAGAAGGAATCAGCCTCTTTACGTTCTGTGCATCGCGACCAGTATTGATCTGTGATGCATCTCCATTGTTGACTAGAGTTCTTCATTAAGCTTAAGGTTTTTTTTTTACCAGATCCCAAAGCTTTTTTAAAGACTCATGTATATTCTTCAGGCCTGGGCTTTTCCTCTTCCAGAAGTAGGAATCTCAGCCTACATAAGCCTTTGCACCAACAGAGGACTGGTCCACTGCTTCTTCTTCTTCTCGGCCATATCACAGGCTTTTTTCTGCCACTCGAAGTCCTATACATATGCCTACAGAATCTGCAGCGTCCAGTTCACAATCCAACTATTAAGTTAAAAAAGTAAAATAAAGCAATTTCTGTCATGAAGGACCTTTCAACAGTTGTGTGTCAAACCACTTCACAATTCATTTTTCATACTATAATCAATTAAAAAATTATGGGAAACACTGGGATTCGAACCCAGAACTGTTAGTCTGGCAAATATGTGTTGAACTCTGTAACCCACTGATTCCCAAACTTTTTCTGCCACCCATATAATTTTTCTGCGGTGTCCCAAGTAAAAAAAAAAAATTGTATATCAGCATGAACTTTATGATAATACAGTAATTCGTTTCCAATTTAGAAAAGCATTGATATATCTAAACCTCTTATTTTGTCTGCAATTTTATTTAATAAATAATCAAAACTCCTGACTTTCTTGTGAAATTGAAAAACTTGCAGTTTGAACGCACTTAATGGCAACAATATAAAAGCAATTTTTTTTGTCCAATAATATAAAACACACAATTGCAGCTGTCTCGTTAACATCCATGTTGAGATTGGATGGCCTCCAGGGTCTTAGTTTTTAGGGTTTTTTTGTAAAAAATATATATNTTATTTTTTTTTTTAGTGGTGCGCTTGTAGTAATTTTCGTAGTAAGTAGCAATTTGGGAATCACTGCTCTAACCACTCCTCGGCCACACTACTAACACGTCCTAGATTTAGTATTTCTATCGTTAGGTTCTGCTTTGGTCCTTTAATGAACTTTGCCCTGGGCTACATTCCCATTGAGTGGAGGACTTATTTTTAATCCATTGCCTGATGGATCAACTTTTTTGGCAGTTTGGTATGCCACAAAAGGATTCAGGGCTAGTACATCATCAAATTTTCCTCAGCCAGTTTATCAGCCTCTTCGTTGCCCCTCTTCCCTGAACGCGAGGGTAATTTTATTGTTTCCACCGCTATTCCAGCTCTTGCAATGTACAATAAATTGCCGGCTGGCTTCAATAATCGAGTTTGTGAGATTTCTTCCTATGATCTGCAGGATATATCAGACCTGTTATATTACGGACACACCTAGTAGACCAAAATGATCGGAAATACCTAAACTACATCTAAAATTATTTTTCATGTTCATGAATTTTTTTCTTTGAAACAACACATCAATTTATTTATAATTTGTGCTGAGGTCTATGACCTATTGGGTTGTCCGGAAAATAATGCAGGATTTTAAGNGTATGGGAAATTATTTTGATTAAAGAACATTGCTTTAAAGTAACTAGTTTCTTTTTTTTTGTTTAATACCAAAATCCTGCATTATTTTCCGGACAACCCGATAGATCATCCTGTTCTGTTTTCAGCATTACACTATTTTCAGTTGTTGAATATGTAAAGATTGCAAAATTCCAAAATTTGTCTGACAAAGCTGGTGAGAATAGGCAGACCAGGATGATCAGGATAGAATTAAATATTCTTAAGTTGTTGACTTCTGGCTCTTTTTATATTTTTCAGTTGGACAGAGCAGCTTTTGAAAACACTGTCAGCCAGTTGAACGCATATTTTAGAGAAGCTGAAGAGGGTACTTGTTCGACATACTGTGAAGGCTGTATGGCTTGTCTTACTGCTTATTTAATGTATATTTGTACCCAAACACATTATGAAAAGGTATTTTTTTAAATTAACATTTATTTATAATTATTATTAAAACTTAAACAAAATTTCACTTTCAGTGTCTGAGAAAAGTAGCAAAATTTGTACAGGAGCAAAATGAAAGGGTGTATAAGCCGAGAGGGCTTCTCCTCACCAATCCGGTTGACAGGGGTCTTCGAGTTGTATCCTTTCCATCTGTGAATTTTTATTTACTAATTACAATAAAATTTAGACAAAAATATTTTCTTTAATATCAACCACTGCAGATAGAGATATCGATTCTGGATCAACCACTTGTGTCTAGGACGTGACTTTCTTTATCCGAATCAACTGAAGAGTTCTTTATGTGATCTTCATTCCTCCCCGCTGTAAATGAAATGTTTCGCTTTTAATTACTTAAATATTCTCTCTTATCTGAAAATTTAGGAGATCCCTTGTTTTCCTTTAAATACCGAGTAGGTTTCTTCCATTGAACGGTATTTTGTATTAAACAATTTTTGTTTATTTTTTTCCCCTATTAGCCAAAGTTTCACACTCTCCATATCGTCATGACTGATCAGTGATTTTCCATTAGGGCCTGTTTTGTATGATTTCCTCTAACAACAAATTTTGTGTTGATACTTTTTTAATTAATTTAGAATTCCTTAGTTTATTTTAATAGTTTCTCTCTAATTTTATTATATTATAACTATTAGAAGTACACCAGTATATTTTTTATGTTAACATTTTTTAATATATATATTTTTTAAATTAATGATTTAACCCAATGTTTATACTAAATGTGTTTGATTCTCCCTGATCATTTTGGTCAGTCTTCCCCCTCCCATTGACACAGTAATCATTTTTTTCATGCTCATTAATCTTTATTTAATATTTGCTGCAATAACTAAGCTGTTAATTGTGTTTTAAAAAGATCATTAGACTCTAAACTGATAACACATTTCCATTTCATTCTGTAAATCAGATATGTTCTCATACGACATACATACTTTATATTTGGAAAGACAATAAATGGTCTTTGGGTTATAAAAAAAAGAAAAGAAAGTTTATTACTAACTTTGGTGATCTATGTTCTGCTTCCTTGTTTTACACATCTATTTGTTGTATGACATCATTTTTTGTAATTATATTTATGTAAATTATAGCGAAGGTGGAATATAATATTGTATCCAGTTGATTCGGATTTGATTTAACCTTTGATTTTGAATTGATGAACTTTAAATTAATCTTAATTACACGATAGGAATTTTATTTTTTAAATTTGGTTGTAAATTTGGGTGATATTGTGTAAGATGTTTGAAGTATGTTTTATAAATTATTTATTTAGCAACAAATTGTAATTATTGAAAATATCATTGTTGACTATATTATAGATACTTTTGTTACAAATTATAACTGTAATAATTTATATACTGTGAAATTTAAGCAATTAAAAATAATTCCCTTTCTTCATGACCTTTTGCCTTAAACGTGTAAAATAATGAAAAGATTAATACTAATTTTTTTGTTTTTGTAAATAAATATATTTTATATTGAAATTTGATTCCTCCTCTCCTTGTTTCTGGAATCCAAAAATAAAGTGTAATCACGAATTTTAGCAATGTAGGGATTGTTTGTGTAGTTATTTGAATAAACATAAATTATTTATGACAAACAAATGTAATGGATATATTTTTAAATTTTATTTTTGGTGTAAAAATTGAATGTTGATACTTTTTTTATATATACAAAATTCCTATTTCATCTCTCATTATTTCAAGGATAAAGGAAAGCGACAATCCTATAAAATTTAATTTTTTTATTGTTAAAAAAGTTTGATCAATCAGTACAACATAAATAAAAATTAAGTACACAATAAAATCTTAGGACAATAATAGGCTGCTATGGCCCTAGAATAATTTACAGATTATTGAATTATTATCCTCTGTATTCAAATAATATATTGGAGTAAATTATTAATACAACATTCCATTAATTAAAATCAACCATTAATTTAAGGGAAGAACAATGTAACATTGCAAGCTGACTTTTTTTTTAAATTTAGGATTATATAAAATGTATACTATAACAGTCTTGCAACTCATTGCTCATGAAAAACATTAATAATGTTTAGGGTTTGACTGAACAGGGTCATCCTGTAAAATTATCTAACTATAATAATTAAAATTTTTTTTTCAATATTTTATAACAATTGCACGTAATTGGCAGGGAAAAGGCCGAAAGTCCCGTTGGGAGCGAGCCCCTGCCACCAGCCGGTGTCGATCTGGTCTATGTGCGTTATTATGTCTCCGGGGTCAAAGGAAATCTCAGTTTCATCCGCTGGAATTTTGGTAATGAGTTAAGATTTTTTTTATGTAAGTACATGTAGATATTAAAATTACCAGCTTGATAGTCATAAAGGGCTTCAGCCTTGATGCCCAAATTGACAAATTCTTCCAGAAGCTCTGTTTCATTTAAAAACCCAGGGTCCAAATATGTATTTTGTTCATCTTCAGCTGTGGGATTTTGTTCAACTTTAGGTACTTCTTTGGGTGGTTCATCAAGAACTTGCTAAAATAAAATTGTAGTTTACCACGTTGCCATCAGAAAACAAGAAATTTTATTTTTCAATGACAGCTTTTAAATCGTGAACAATGCCCCGAAGCTTTAAATTTAAAATCTTAATTTTTGTCACAATTGATGTTTGACATTGTTGAAAATTAAAATTGAAAAAGAGGAAATAAAAAGTTACTTTTTCGTTGTTCACACTAGTGGTTGTTGTCTGGGTTTCACTTAGTTTTTCCGTTGAATTTGGAGGATCGCAGGATTTCTTCTGAACATCTGAAACTTTATTCTTTTATTATTTCTTCATTCTAAAACAATGTACAATGTATACTACCATAGAAATTATTCTCTTTGACAGATGATCTTCTCGAATTCATCTGTCCTGCAGATGTGTTCTTTTCAAATACAGCCCTGGCGTCAAAATTTCTCTGTTTTATTATCTCTTCGGCCTCTTTTTGTATAGAATCTCGTTTAACTACTATCCTTTCTGGACTTTCTCTCTTTCTCATCATTTCTTCCGCCTGGAGTGGAATTGGAGGGAAGTGATTTATTGAAATTATAAAATATTGTAATTAAATTATACCTCTTTTTCTTGCCTTTCCTTTTCTTCAAGTTTAGCTTGTTCTTTCCTTTTCCTTTCTTCCGCCAGCCTCTGTTTTTCCTCTTCTTCCTCCTTTTGCCAAAATTTATCCCTTTCTACGGCGTTTATCTCGTTTTTGGGTATCACCCTTTTATAAACAGTCCCCTGAAAAATTCACGAATAGATTCAAAAGTGTAAAATATAAAAATAAGCTACATACGACTGGTGCTGTTTGGCGGTCAGCGTCACCAATCCTTTCTTTAAAACTATAAGTGGATCCAGTCGACTTGACGACTTTTTCCATGACTACATCCTCCTCAACCTCCTCCTCATTCCTTGCGTTGATGGTCAAATGTGCCCCAGTCAATAAATTGCGCACATCTCTGATATGATTAGCACAAGTGCCTTTTCGAACCTGAGGTGCCCCTTCGCCTTGCTACGGTCGAGTGAGAAACGTAATTAAAATGTAAAATACGACAAAAATAATTAATTTACCCAATTAATGAGAATAAATTTTGAAAGGCTTGTTTTCGGATCCAGCACCTTCACAAAAGCATACATTATTTTACCACTATTCAACTCATCTTTCAGTTCTTCCAAACCTCCATCTAAAAACAAAAATCTGGATTAATACTAACATATCATGGGTTGAAGTGACTTGTCAATGTCAGCAGGCTTACATGGATAAAAATTAATATGTAAGCTGATTCCTTGTAACACACGTTATTCAGTTATGAAGACTAAGCTTAAAAATCTAAATAATATAGGTTTATGTATATATTTAGTTTTTTTCTTACCTCCTTTGGATACGAATTGAAGATTGTTCGTCTGTCCTTCATACCCGAAAAGGGCCCTTAAAACGTCACAGGAAAATAAGTAAGGTACCGGAATAAGAGGGAAAGTTAGTTATAGCGTTAGGAGAATTGCGTACCAGTTCGTCTGGGTCTTGTCGTCCAAGACGTCCTTCCAACCGTTCACAATATCCACTTTGAACTTGTCGAGATTAACAGCCATTGCAGTGTTAAAAGCTCGGCCGGGCTGATTAACTCTTGGACAAAGGAAAAAAGCCGATTTTTCTAGATCGCCTTTAATTCAACGCCGGCTTGCATGTCCGTGAATGGAAATTAGAACGATTCCAGTGTACAAAATAATCCCCACCCTCGGTAGTGAGGCCCTTGCCTGACAGGTACAGCACCTAACGCTAACGCCCACGGCGAGATGGACCTTGACAATACTGACGACAACCACCTGACAAGCGATCAGACCGGTTATCGCGACACACTCGTAGACTGGTAAGATGTTGCCGCAGTCCACTTGAATATGTCAACTTTATTATAATAAATGAACCTAAATGAAACTTGCTTAATTATTTTAAGTAGCGATAGGACTCATTGTAGTTGAAATATAAGTTAGATAAAGCAATTTAAAAAAAGATTCAATTTGAACATGTCAATGATAAATTAGTTGACTACTCAAAATCAAAAACCATAACTATATAATAATACTATACATGTTACTTGTAACTAAAGACTTATACTACAACTCATGTATGTCAGCCAGCCATAATTGAATTAAATTAAAACTTGATTTTTACCATCTTGTACTGCATGTGGTGAAGATAATATGACAACACATCTGCTGAACCGCTGTGAAACTTTAGCCTATGAACGATTGTCACGAAGGGAGGAAGCTGAATGAGGTGCGGCATCAGGGGGGAAAAAACTTGATTTATTGGCCTTATAAGAGCATCAGCAAAAAGTGGAAATTTAGTATCAGAAAACAATAAAATGTCATTAATAAAATGAGGAAACAAAAGTGGACTAAGATGAAGGCCTTGAGATACACCTAAAGAAGCATGAAATTTGAAAGAATTTTCATTTGCAACTGCACTTTTTGTACTATCTTTTACACATAATCAGTGGACTTCCTTCAGAAGGTCATTTACATTTATGAGATTATTAATTTTATTTTAGGAAAAATCTTTCCTCACGTAAACTTAGATTAAATTAAATTTTAACTCGACATATTTCATATTAGAAATTGTTTTTCGTCATCTAACTTCCAAACCACCTGGACCAGATGAATTCATACACTACTTCTATTAAAAATAAAGTTTTAAGAGTTCTTGTTTACTGGCTGATTTTAAGTAAGTGGAGTTATTAATTGCGTTATAATCCATTAATGCTTTGACCAGCAAATTAATAGAAATGTGAAGTGAGTATGTTGTTCAATCTTTATAAAAAGTTAGAACTACTCAAGAGAAGGAGTGAATCATCTTCAGTAAGTAGGAATTATATTTTTATAAAGAAAGGCAATCTTAAATTTCCTTAAAGACCGATTCAGTCCCAACATTGCCAAGGACTGTAACAGTATTGCAAATCATCAGACCATTATTTACATATTGCTTGTAAGATCAGTGCTTGAATACTATTTTCCTGTTTGGAATCGCTACACTGCAAAATCTATTGATAACTATCAATCGATGAAATTTAAATTCCTCAAAATTCTTGCCTATAAAATTAAGTAACTATTACCGACTATAGACAATTTGAACAGTACTTTAATTTACTTCCCCTAGAGAAACGTTGACTTTGCTCTGATTTACTTACTTTTGTCAAAATAATTTTTTTTTAAATTTATAATAACAATGCTAAACGTGTTCTTTTTTAAAGGAATTTTTATATGAAACATTCTTTCAAGCTATTTTCTTGCTTTATATATTGTTTATTGCTTAAGTAATTTTTTCCTTTGTTTTACTTTGGTATTTTTGTATTTTATATATTGTTATTTTTATATTTAAACATTTTTGAAAAAAGGATTAATTTTATAAAATTTATTAGCATTATTATTATTATTATTATTTTTTTTTTTTTTTGACTGGGGCTTCGACATCTAGGTCATTTCAGCCCCCAACTATCTATTTACCCTTTCAAACACTACATTCATACAAATAAATACATTCATACACATAAATACATTCATACAGTACACTCATTCCGTTTGGTCGGTGAAGTACTTGATATTCCTCCACTGACCTATACTTAAACTAATCTAGATTGGGGTCGATGGAGTACTTTTATAAATATTCTGCCATCGACCCCGAACACACACTCTTACGCTCTCAATGTTCAAGGGGCGATGACGTTATATTTTACCCTCACCCCTCGCCATTCACGCTAATAAATACATGCACTCAGACAAAGCATATAGACACACCACATAAGACATATTATATACAGTAAAAAAACCCAATTTCCCCTAAAAGGCGGAACAGGGACTCTGAAACTCGCTACCGTGTCGAGAACTCTTCTTAAGTCTGGCGGTATGCCTACACGCTCTCTGTATGGAGCCAAGGCATGAAACACCTCTATTATGTGGGACACATCGAGCAACCTTTCTCTGCATAAGGGGCACCTGCGCGGTACTATTATTATTATTAATACAAATAAATACATGGGGTTGAGATGGGGAGTTGATGTCTGAGTGGATCGAGGTCACGATAGCTCAGGTGGTAGAGCAGCGGCGTATCTAGCCGAAGGTTGTGGGTTCGAATCCCTCTCGTGCCATTAACTTTTTTTCATCTTGACTAAAAACCTTAATTAATTGTAATATTTAATTGGTCAAGCGGACCACGAAATTAGGGAATTATTATTAATATAAAGTGATGAATGTATTCCTAAGTTTTAAGTGCTGATTATTGATTTAATTTTTATGCTTCTAATAAACCAAATTCACTTTGATTGAATAATTTTTAATACTATTATAAGTAAAATATATAAGTAAAGACTTTTTTAGATGAATAAGCTTTAATTTGTCATAATAGTCAAAATTACACATACATAATGACATGCATAAAAATACATTTATGAAGATGTTCTTTCAATTTACCACACAGCTCATTTGTTCCAACAAAATGTAATGAATGTATTTCTACGTCTTCATTGCAAATATTGATATAATTATACTTTTCGTAATAAACAATATTCACTTTGATCAAATAATTTTAGATACTATTATTTAATTATGAAGTAGACTTTTGTAATTGAATAAGCTTTAATTTGTCATAATGATCAAAATCACACATACATAATGACATGGATAAAAATACTTTTTTTGAAGGTGTTCTTTCAATTTACCACACAGCTCATTTGTTCCAACATAATGTAATGAACGAATTTATTCATTGGTGAATATTGATCTAATTATACTTTTTGTTAACAACAATATTCACTTTGATCGAATAATTTTGGATACTATTATTTAATTATGAAGTAAAGATTTTTTGTAGTTGAATAAGCTTTAATTTGTCATAATAATCAAATTACACATACATAATGACATTTTTAAAAATGCACATACATTGACAAAGATGTTTTTGCAATTTACCACACAGCTCAATTATTGCAAATGTAGTTTATTTTAGTATAATAGTATTTTTTTAGTATACAGTATATAGTATATTTTAAGTTAAATTATCTTTCATTATTTTTATAACAATAAAATATTTTTCTTACAAATTATTTAACTTCACTTCTGTACGTGTATGTTTGCTTCCATATTTAACTTTATATTATTTCTAATTAAAACTTTTACTAATGTAATTCAACTAAATATCCATGTTTTTATGTAATTACTTTCAAATATTATTTATATAATATTTTAAAATATCCATTACAGTTTGTGGTCGTGACCAATTAACTTTTTTCAATTAATTAATCTTAAAATGTTATATTAATTTTCAATGGTAATGTAAAAATTTAAAATAACAATGATAAAGGTGATCTTTTTAGGTATATTTATATGAAACATTCTTTCAAGCTATTTCCTTACTTTAATAATAATATTTAATAATGTTAAATAATTAAGTAATAATAATATTTAATACTTAAGTAATTTTTTCCTTTGTTTTCTTAGTTTTGCTCTTAAATTGTCATATTTTTATATTATATATTTTTACATTTAAACATTTTTTTGTTGTAAATTTGATTAATTTCGTAAAATACACTATTATTATTACGTCTATAATCCTTTTATAACCAATCCCTCTCCTTAGAAATTATCTTCCTTGAGGCCTGTCCTTAAGGTGACGTTATAACCTTCCTTGAGGTTATTTAATCGGCGGTCAATTCATTGGAATTAGGATTCGTCGACTGGATAATGTCATCAGGGCAGGGTCTGGTGAACAAAGTGCCCAGGGTGAGGGAAGTGCTCAACGACCCGGAAAAGAGTCTGGCCGAAAGGTTCCGCGCCCTCTTCACCCTGAGGAACATCGGCGGCCCCGAGGCGGTCCAGGCGATCGGCGAATGTTTCAGCGATTCATCCGCAC
Organism: Cimex lectularius; assembly: GCF_000648675.2. Classification (NCBI taxonomy): domain Eukaryota; kingdom Metazoa; phylum Arthropoda; class Insecta; order Hemiptera; family Cimicidae; genus Cimex; species Cimex lectularius. The sequence goes on along the minus strand of NW_019392784.1, from coordinate 519,271 downwards.
TCCTCAAACACGAACTGGCCTACTGCCTGGGTCAGATGCAGGACAAAACGGCCATCCCGATTCTCGTCGGTGTCCTCGAGGACAAGTCCGAAAACCCGATGGTTAGGCACGAAGCCGGTAACTAATCATACACATTGCAACTATTATAATTTTCTTTCTAGGTCTAAAAAATATATATATATTTGCTACTATGTGTTTATTTTTAAAAAATTAATGCGCATCAAAGCATAAGGCAGGGCTGTAATCATGCCTAGCTAAAAAATACTCATCCACCCCTATAAGTACTTTTAATTAAACTGCTCAAAAATGAATAGGTATATTTGTAGTTTATTCTTATTCTATTAATTTTAATTAAATTAATCAATATATTCTTGTTAGTTGGATAAAGCAGAATAGAAAACACAAACCAAAAACAAAAAAATTGTTAAAGCTCATTTATAATAACAGATTTACTTGAGAATAGTAAACATGAAGATTACTCATTTCATAAACAAACACCTTTTCTCGTCTTTTCTCCATTTTAATCCAGTCTGAGTTTCAGTTCAGTTTCTTCTGTTATCGCTATACAGACAGAAACGAGACTGTAAAAACACCATTTCAATTCTATGCGGCGATCACTGCACCATATTCTCCTGAGTTGCTGTCGTCTCAATGGGGCATACGATGTAAGGCCAACTTTCCATGTACGATTACAAATCGTTTATGTTGGTGAAAACATCTTGTACTTCATTTACGAATTGGTGGGCACAATGGAAAGGGTTCCGTCCCGCAGCAGTGACAATATTTCAGTCCTCCCTTACCGCCATAATACGCTGAGATCCACTACCAGGTCTTTTGGCACTTCCAGTCTCTTGGAATCAGGCTAAAGACCACGCACTGAGAAACGTTGACTGCCTCTGCGATATCCACTTGCCGGTGACCTCGATGACTCATTATCACAATAATATTGTGAATTTCTGGTTTAAGATGATGTCTTTCCATGGTTAAAGAGAATACAACTGGATTAAAATGAAGAAAAGGCGAGAAAAAGTGTTTCTTTACGAAATGTACATGTACAAAATGTAACACGATACTTTAATTTTATTATCAGTAAACGTATTTAGAATAATAAATTATGTCAAATAATGTGTGGTGTGTTACGCAGTTAACCTGAATACCAATCATTAGTCAACCTGAATGAAATCACAAAAGTGCCAACAATTTCATACACACTAGCAGAAAAAATTTATAATGCATTTTCATGTTTACTATTCTTAAATAAATCTGTTATTAAAAATGAGGATTAACAAATTTTTTGTTTGTATTTTATGTTTTGTTTTATCCAACTGACAAGAATATATCAGTTAATTTAATTAAAATTAATGGAATAATAATAAATCACAAATATCCCTAGTAATTTTTGTGCAGTATTTATACTGATGGGCAGATTTAATGCACCACTCAATTGATTTAGTTTAAAATTAAATCCATTATCTTTCTACATTAGTTACAGATAATTAGGAGCTATCATAGTCAAAATAAACATAACAGAGAGATATTCCACTGTAAACCAGTCTGCCTTGACACATTTACACCTTGTTTGATTTTAATACGAAAATGTAACCCGGATTCTATTTCTACTTAAAATGCTGTAACTTTTGAACAGGTTGTTTCTGTAGATGTAATATTTGGGATGTTGTAATTACTGTCATCAGAGAGCTATTGTATCATCCCCGTTCTGTACCTATAGCACGCCAGAGAGTCCTAGTACACCAAGAAATTTGATTAATCGGGCCAGTTTCAGTGTTTTAATTTCTTCTATGGTTATGGACATTCCAAAGCTCCTTTTATTAATTATAAACCATTTTAATTACCTTTGTAACGATTGTTGTTTTGTTATTGCAGGGGAAGCGTTAGGAGCGATTGGCTGTAGTAGTGTACTTGACCTCTTGGAAGAATATAGTAAAGACCCACAGTTGGAAATAGCGCAAACCTGCCAATTAGCAATAGAAAGGATAAAAGGTTCAAATGAAAAACCTAATAATACAAATAGTAAATACCTCTCTGTCGATCCTGCTCCGGCAGAATCCATGAACGATATAGAAAAATTAACAGAAACTCTACTCAATGATAAAGAAAATCTTTATAAAAGGTATAAAGCGATGTTCGCCCTGAGAAATATCAACAGTGAAGAAAGCATAATAGCGCTTTGTCAAGGTGATTTTCTTATACTAAATTAATAGGCAGAATTTATAATAATTTGTTTTCTTTGAAGGTTTGAAAAAAGGTAGTGCCTTGTTTAGACACGAAATTGCGTTTGTTCTCGGCCAAATGCAAGAAGCGTCTAGTGTGCCTTATTTAGTTGAATCACTCGCCGACGAGAATGAAAACGAGATGGTGAGGCACGAATGTGCCGAAGCGCTCGGTTCAATCGCAACCGAAGATTGTGTGGAAGTCCTGAGAAAATATTTAAACGATAAAAGCCGTGTGGTGAGAGAAAGTTGTCTTGTCGCCCTGGACATTGCAGATTACGAAGAGTCCAATGATTTCCAATATGCAAACACCGCTCTCAAAGTATAAAATTATTTTGTAAATACAAAAATCCATTTATTTACAATAAAAGATCTATAAATTATTTTTTGGCACATATTTATAATTTCAGTCAAGACTCAGAATATGAAACAAATACTGCATCACCTCCAACATTCACCAGACACTGGGCCTAGAAAGGAAAATATTTATGATGACAAAATTAATTTTCATTTCGTTAAGAAATTTGCAGATTTTTAATTACTTGGTTTTTATGGGCATTGTTTGTCAAATGACATTCAGACATAGTGTAAGAAACAAGAGCATTTCCTCCAATAGCTGTAACATGAGCTCGAACGATAGCCAGAACTTCCGCTATGAAGCCATGCACAAAAGCGCTAAGACCTGCCTTTAATTTGAAACAAAATATTCTATAATTACCACTAATACTAAAATACAAAATTTTATTCTTGATATTTTAATTTGAATTGTGTTAACAGAGATACTTACTTCTCGAATGCATGAGCTTTCTCTTATGAAAAAGAAATTCAAGTTTCCAAGGTAAGATATAATTTTCCCACCTGGTACGTAACAAAGGGGAGTCACATCGACACCGTATCGTTGCTCGCGAGGTGGTGTCTGAAATAAGTTCTCCGTTAAGAATACCGTTTGAAACTTTGAAATAAGTACTTACATGAATTGACTTCCTGACAGGACGCATTATCGGTGTACTTTTTGATGAGCTTTCTTCCTCGACTTTGTCCATTTTAGCTATGTTTTCCAAAGCTGAAGGTATTGATTAATTGATGCTCTTAATTTAACATAAATAAATTTTCTATGCGAGTAGTTAAATATTACCGATATCGATGTTCTGAAGATCAAAGCGTTTATCATTTTCAGCCAGCCCCACAGCCATTCCGACCACGGATATTTGCAATTCATCTTGTTGCGGTAAATCCACTTTGAAACGTACATTCACTAAGGCACAGGGCGTCATAGCTCTTAATTTAAAATAAACACCCTAAAAATAATTAATTAAACAGTTTTTTGTTGGGTTTATAGCAGAAACAAAATTTACCTGAAGAAGCCGATGGAATTGTGACGAAACAGTCATCGAAGACGGAAGAGGGCACATTCTTGCCTTCCAGATTTGTGTAAACATCTGCAAGTTTCTAACCGGAGTGAGACCTACCACAAATGCTCCGGGAATGCCTTGTGTTGTGCTGATTAAATAACCATCCGGTGGTGTTCCTATTGGCCCAGAACAGCTAATGGAATCTGGCACCTTTAACATTAAGTTTCATGTTATTTTATTATTTTTTTTTTTTTAATTTTTTTTTTAAACAAGGGTATTTCAACTACAAGGTCAATGAAACCCTCAAGGTGCCAGTGTTTTTGAAAGAAAAAGCCCATTTGTAAGTACGTCGGTTTTGAATTCAGAGCCGCTGGTCTGAACTACAGTGATGAGCATTGTGTCAACACCTTAACCGATAACCACCGACACCCAAGAAAAAAGTGAATTATTTTAAAACATAAATAAGCAAACTATTTTACCTCAAGAAGGCATGTATCTTTGTTTCCGATTGATAAATCCAGTTCCCGTAATTGATCTTCTGAATCATCTTCATCAGAACTGACCAATTCGTTTTTCTAAATAAAAAATATATATGTATATAATAATAAAAGGTAAATAATTATGCAGAGTGTCCTTTTTAGATGGCCCGGCTGAATTTCTCTAGAACCAATGACGCCATCAGAAAAACACAAAATACGTGCTTAATATTTTTTAGTCTAGTTTCAGGATTTTACCTTTTTTGGAGAAAAATTATACAGGGTACCTGAGGCCAGTTCAACTTCAAAATTTCAAATACGACCTTATTCATCCTGACATATTTTAAAGTGTTTTTATGCTGAAAACAATGGTACTCGGATTTTAATTGGTAAAAAAAAAATGACTAAGTTTTGAAAAAAAAAACCAGTCATTTGGTTTGCTATTAATTAATATTATATTAATAAATCACATTTGATGTTCGAACTGCCTGCCGTGTGTAAAGATGCAAAGATTTGCTCTTTTTAACAACCACTCTTCACCGGTGCTCAAAGGGATAGAGTCAGGGGAGATGGATAGATAAGAATTTTCTCTCCTTTGCCGCAGTTCTTCAACTGAGGTTGCTGGGTTATGATTGGCGTAGACACTATTTTTTAAATGGCCCCACAGAAAATAGTCAAGTCAAATCTAAAAAGGACACCCTGTTACAGTATTGGGTAAGGCTTAACTTACATGATCGGAAGGAAATCTCGGTATAGGAAGGGCCTCGAGAGTTATTCCAGTGCCAGTAGCGTGACCGACCAATACTCTTTCACCCAAAGATAACTCCACTCGGAGACCAACAATGGCATTGGCTCCAACAGCACTCAACCTATGCATCAATTGTGTATGAAGCTCGTACTCTAAAAATGGTAACGCGTCTGACACTTCTTTGGCATTCAGCTCTCCTTTGCAGTCTCTTTTATGGCGGCATACCAACGCTTGCACTAAACTGCCTTTCCCTTGTAAAGAAATGCCATCAACTAATTCAGTCGTCGTCATTAAAATCTCACCAACTTTTCCTTTCCTGTAAAAAAATAGACAAATTTAAAAAATCTATTTTTTTAAAAATAAAGAATAGTCCATATTTTTAAAGATAAGAGCTTGTCCCTTACTTGCACTGAGCACATTTTGCAAATTTCATTCGAAAAGGATGGCTAATTTCATTATAAGGCATGTGGTATACTTTACACCCGTGTTCTTCTCCTTCAACCTAATAAATTTTTAATCTTATAATAGCTTAATCATTTTGTAATACCAATTATATTAAGTGTGTGGGTAAGTTTTTATCTTTTTTTTTTTTCAATCTTATAAAGGAGATACATTATTACCTGCTAAGCCCTACAAGCTCTAAGGTGGAAAAAGCCCTAATGGAAGAAATTATTAAGAAAGGGATAGTTGATCCCAAAGTCAATCTAGAATAAACTTCATAAGACACGGAAGCAGATAAAATTAATTTGAGACATTGCTTACTATATGCGATTTATGGTGATAACTTAGTAACTGAACATGTGTCAACAGTGGTTCTGAGGTTTTCATAATGGAGAGAGACAAATCAAAACCAGCCTCATTGTAGTAGGCCTAATGAGCTTAAAAGTGATGACTTACAAGTGGCATTAGAGGATGAGGACAAATAAACTATAGCAAAGCCATCAGATTATAGGGTACATCGCACAATAATACAAAGAAGAATGAATTCTGGATTTCATTCTGAAACTTGATGGGTTCACCGTAAATTGTCCCTCAGAGAAAATAAAAAACATGGTTTGTTGCATAATAAATTGGAAGGGTTTATTTCCTATTGGTTACTGGGGATAAAAAGTGGGTCCTTTATAAAAATGCCAAACGCCAAAGGACCATTTGCAAGAAGAATACAACGTCAAGATCAGGCTTAACCCCCCCCCCTCCAGGAAACCGAAAAACTTATGCCCACACCCAATATTTATAAATAACTTACTGATGTTGGATAATCGTATTCTTTTTGGGTTATAACAGCAGCAGTCCCACTCGCACTTAAAATGCAAACATCCTCACTATAAACAATATCAATTAATTACCCTTATAAATAAAGAATTAAAAAAAAAAAACAATAAAAAAAACAAGAATATTAACCAAACTGTAGTATGCTCAGAATAACCGATTACGGCATTACACGAAAGAGCTCGTGCATGGGAACGGACTTCAAGTCTCAACTCTGTCCACCAAGAATCCCTAGTTTCAGCTTCATCTCCACCGAGCAATTTAACACCCCTTGCACTAACGACACCGGCTAAAAATTGAAATATTTTATCAAATTGGCCGAGCAGTATGTTTCAATTTTGAAAAATACCTATGTGTTGTACAAAGCCCGGTGGATATTTTGTCATGGTGAGAAATGGATATTCGCCCATGTCGAGAGTATCCAAAGGGCGCTGTTGCGGCTGTATATGCAGTTTGTTGCTTACTTTTTCATTTATACTCAAACTGTTCCCTGCAAATAAATATTTTCAGTAAATATTATCAAAATTGGCCGACTTTTCAATTATCAAAAAATATCCATGGTATAAATAAATATGTATTACATAACTGAGAGCATACCGAAGAGATATATTAAATAAATAAAAGAAACGGTTCATCATTTTTTCAGTATTTTAATAAATGATTAGATAGAGAAAAGATTTATTGCTTAAATGGACATTCCTAGTAACTAAAAACAAAATTTTGTTTAAATAAATAAGAAAAAGGTTTTAAAAAAAAGAAAACAGAAGCTAAGTTGTATACTTTAACATGGGTCAGAAACAAAACATGTTCTTGAGATTTTGTTTTTGACCCTAAAGGAAAACCACTTAAACTGAAAACATTTCTACTCTTATTTCCAAGTGCAACACCAATAAAATATATACTCCTAGTAGTGTAATGAAAAGAAAATAACATAATTCAAAAAGACCACAACAAAAATGACAAAAAAAAGTAAGGAAACGCAGGCATAAGAACATTCAGAAAACGCATGAAATCTGATATTAACCACAAATTAAAATCCTCCTAATCGATCCTTGATGTTGTCCACATGCTTTTGGTGTTTCATGCACCACATTTAAAAAATGTACACTGATTAAAAAAAAAAAATTAAAAAATGTTTTATGTTTCAACAGTTTTTCTCTTTTCGTATTACCTTGTTACTGTTTGTTCCATGTTTTTAAAAATAAAATAAAAACAACATTTATTTCCGTGAGGTGTACTCACTTTTGTTATTGATCCCTAAGAAGCATTTTGGAAATACATAAACTGCATTAACTATTATACAAAAAACTGACCACAATTTCATTATATCTCTGAGGAATTCCAGTTTATTTATTTATTTCCTTTCATCAATTTTTCTGATAAATAATTAAACTTGTTACATACCTCTAGGAATGACATTCAAGTCAGAATCGGAAGACCGACGGCACAATTCCTTCTCACTTGATGACTTTTCATCGTATACTTCTCTTTTGGTTTCGGAAAACAACCTAAAATCATGGAATTTTGTAAATTAGAAATAGAAACAATTATCAAATTGTAGAAAAAAAAAACATACCCTAGTGTGGCTTTGGCATCAAGTGTAACTGCTGTTCCTAAACCTCTCACGACAACACCGCAATCTCCTTCAAGATCGAAACACTGTTTATAGCCTATGACAGCATTTGCACCTAGATCCAAAACCTAAAATGAATAAAAAAGAGTCATAAATAAATGCTGATTATTACGTTGTTTTTATTATACTTTAAGGCCAATTTTCCGTTTCACTTCACCGTTCAATTTAAAAAATAATGTCTGTCGGGCTTCGTTTGTCGTTCTGGGAGTTCTGATCTTGTCGAGCCATTGGTATTCTGGATCATCGGCAAAGACTAGCTCTTCAACAAAACCATGGACGGTTTTCATACGATAGCCCTCGGGTATTACAGGGCCTTTAAATAGTATTTATAATGAAATTATAATTGTATTATTTAAAAAAAAAAGTTTGTCGTAAATAAAGTTTTACTGGAAAAGAATTGAACACCACAGGACGATTGCCGAAACTTATTGAAATCCTCAAATAACTCCAACTTCACCACTATGCTGACTTCACCTCTAATACCATGCATTGTGTCATACACGGGGAGCCATCCATTGATTGTAATACCTTTAAACAATAGCTATTATAAAAAATACGTATAAACACAAAATTCAAATGGAAAAAAAAATTGAAAATAGTTTGCGCTCAATTCAAAATATTAATTATTTCAATTAATTATTCTATTTATGTAAGGTCTTGGTCGAGATTAAAAAGTTAGTGTCACGAGCGGCATTCCAACCCATGACCTTCGGCTCAACACGCCTCTGTTCTAACCACTTGAGCTATCATGGCTTGATCCACTCTGACACCAACTCCTCATCTCAAACCTACAACCTTTCGAGTTTCCCCTCTTTTTGCCATTTTTCATCTCGACCAAGACCTTACAATAAAGAATAATTAATGGAAATAATTAATATGGTCAATTAGACAACTAAACATAAATGGATTAATCAAAATATAAAATTGTACCTTTTACATTATTTAATCCGGTGTTGTTGTCATGTGTGACTGAGAGTGAAGAAGGAATTAAAAGTGGATTCAGGTTCAAATAGACTTTGCCGATCGAATCGTTGGTCGTATAAGTGTCATAATCCATCAACCGAATTTGTAAAGGCTCATCTTGTAATTCGGCGTCTTCTACCTAATACAAAGAAAATACCCTAAAGAGGAAAGTGTAAAGAAAAATGGATTAATTTAGAGCAGTTGTAAACTTGCCAAAACACTTCCAAGCCAAATGCAAGCAAAGTGAATTATCATATGCAAGTACGATTTTACAAACTGATCTATTGGTAGTCAATCTGCATCCTGCTGTTGGCTGTTAGTTCTGACATTAGTACTAGATAATAGTAAATACATCACAAACTGTCCGGTTCTAACAAACGGAAATGACAATGACATTCTAAAATCAGTACTGTAGTAGGACCCTCAGACAACATATTAGGCATGGATAAATCTGTTGTATAATATAAAATATATGGATCCAATAGTAGTCGTCAAGTTCAGTATATCATTTCAAACAATCAGTTTTGATACTAGGAATCCAGATATTACAATCAGATAATTTGTTATTCAAAAAGATTAGGGGTAAGGCCAATTGGATATAATCAGAAGAATGAAGCCATCTGGAGTGTCCAGGCTAGGACACACTTTCAGACAGTCAGTTATCATAGTAATTTGTCACAGACTGTATGACCGTCAAATCAAACAATTTTTTCATATGATGAGATAAGATAGTGAAAAATAGGAGACTGGTTGTCGAAATATATTTATTAGTTGTAATTTGCATTTAGGTTCCAAATCAAAAATCTATTGCGTGATCCAGTAGGAGGGTAAGTGCAGTAATAATTTTGTCTGAAAGTTCCAGTAATCCATTCCAGACAGCCGGGTCAGAAAGTAGGAAATGTGTCACAAGTTGCCAGATTCGACTGTCATTTCATACAATAAGATCCAGACAGTAGGAATCATGTACTGAGTCGTGTGAATGTCAGATCTGACAATCAGTTGAGAAATACAGCAGGTCTTCTAGTTGTCGGATTCAGAACTGATAGTAGAAAATGTGACACAAGTTGTCTGCCTCCCAAATAAAACAAAAGTTTCATACAAACATGTGCGTGGCCACCGAAATGGTAGATCCATAAAATTATTTCAGGATGCAATAATAGAATATGTGCAGATAGATATTTGTCTGTCAGTTTCAGTATTCATTCAAGACATTTGGTTCGGATAGTAGAAAATATGAAACAAGTTGTCAACTCAGATCCAACTAGTCATTTCGTACAATCGGATCACTCAGTAGGAATCATGTAGACAGTCATATGAATGACAGATCTGACAATCAGCTATGAAATCTAGTAGTCGGTTTCAGAACTTTACTTCTATCAATATGAAATGTGTCATAAGTTGTTTGTCTGCGAAATAAAACAACAGTTTTGCGCAATTAGATCAGATCCAAGGAAACATGTGACTGGCCATCAGAACAGCAGGTCCACAGAATTATTTCAGAATGCAGTAGTAGAATATGGGCAGACATTTCCCGTAATTCATTCCAGACAATCTCTGGATGCAATAGTAGAAAATGTGCAGACCGTTCCAGTAATTCAATCCAGACAATTGGTTCTGATAGATAGGAAGGGTGTCACAAGAGGTCAGCTAGATCCGACTATCATACAATAAGATCAGATAGAGGGAATTAAGTGCACAGTCATGTGAATGATTATTTGGAGGTCGTGAGATCTGACAATCAGCTGTAAAATACAGCAGGTCACCTAGCTGTCGGTTTCAGAACTTTATTTCTCTCAATATGTGTGGCAAGTTGTTCATCGGCCAAAAAAAAACTATAGTTTCGCAGAATTAAATCAGATCCAAGGAAACATGCGACTGGTCATCAAAACAGCAGATTCCAGTATGATTATTTCAGAATGTAATAGTAGAATATGTGCAGACAGTTTCAGTAATTCATTTCAATTGGTTCTGATAGTAGGAATCATACACACTGTCATGTGAATGTCAGATCTTACAATCAGCTGTGAGATACAGCAGGCCATCCAGCTACTCTTTTAGAACTTTCTTCTCACACTGGAAAATGTGGAACAAGTCAGCCTCCCAAACAGACTAATTATTTCAACAATCATATCAGATCGAAGGAAATATGTCACCGGCCACTGTAAAGGCCGATCCTGACAATTACTGTAGAAAACATATAGATCAGTGGTTCCCAAACTTTTTTGACCTTTTTATAGTCAAAAATTTCCCATGGACCACCAAGTGAAAAAGCCAGATAAATGCATAATATAAAAATTACAAATTAAAAAAAGTTTTGTTGAAGAAATATTTTTGAAATTATAAATATATAAAAATTATAATATTAATTACTTTTATTTAAAATAAAATGTAACTTGGATGAATGGGATGAGATGTTATGAGTGTATAATTTCTAATTAGTTTCTTTCTTTTGTGATGAGGTTCATAACGTCAAGAAATGGATCAAGAAAGCAGTCAACAACGTCTGTACATTAGCCCATAATGCAGGATATAAAATTGGGATCTGTTTTTGTAACTAGAATTTGAGGTATCCTTGTTCAAACATTGGTTTAAGTTCCTCATTTGTGGATATTTAAATAAGCTGCTCCTGTATTAGTATGGATTCATCTGTGTTTTAGATCTGAGTTTGTCCACGTGCAAAAGGGTTCAACACCCAATCGGGAATATCCAAATGAAGAATGTCTTCAAATCTTTGTTTTAGGTCTGTGTGAAGAGCCATTAAGTGTTGAAGTAAGCAAGCAATCTTCATCTCTAATTTGCAATTTTGAAAGATTTGGAAACTGAGAGCATTCTCCTCTTCCCAAGTTTTGTTTGTAAAGAAAAAGTCTCGCAACAAATGCAGATATTACACTTTTAGTTTTGATTAAATTTAATTGGTCACCTTGTAGTTTCAAATTAGTTTCGTTAAATTTGGCAAATAAATCAGACAAAGGCTATGTCATTTTTTGAGTTAATTAAATTGTGTCGCAAATCATTGTCTTTGGTTGCCAAACTGAATCAAAGAGTGCATAAAATCGATTTAAACATGCACTTTTAGATAACCAACGTACTTCTGTTTTATATTATATTATTTTATATTATTATTCATATTATATTATTTTATATTAAACCTTGCGCGGACCCCCTGACGTTGTTCAGAGACCCCCAAATAAATTTTAATTTTTCACGAACACTGAATGATACCAGGAATCCCTGGGGGTCCGTAGGGACACTTTGGGCACCACTGATATAGATGGTCATCTGAATGTCAGATCTGACAATCAGCTGTGAAATGCAGCTGGCTGTCTGTTGATAAATCAAAAAATCCATTTCAAAATCCAATAGTACGATATGGGTAGCCAGCCATTTAACTGTTGGCTCTTCTAATACTTCACTTCAACCAGTCAGTAATGGCAGTAGAAAATGTGTCACCAGCTGTCAGCCAGATCCGACTGTCATATCACATAGTAGGAAACATGTAGCTGACCATCTGACAGTTAGATCCAACCAATCGCTAACAATCGTAGGTCATAGTATTGTTCTTAAGAATAAATGTAAGATATTTATAAACTAGAAAGAATGCAACAGGCGTATTACCTCGAACTTGTACCATTCCGAATTCCATTGGGGGTTGAGGGATTTCCTGCATATCTCAGTCTTGTAGGAAGTCGCACCGAGTTTAATTTCAACGAAAGCGTCCGTCGTGTCCGAAGACCTGTCCATAACAGGGAGATTCCTCCCGGCGATGATCTTCACTTTTAACTTGCCGGGCATTTTAACGCGATTTCAGACTTAATGTCAGAGGCAACGGGCATGGAAATCGGACTGGAAGGACAGACAAGAAAACAAACCACCCACTTTTATGTACACCGTGTTATGCACAGACCTATAAACACTTGGACTATTTACAAATGACAACCATACTCAACCTGTTCAACAGATAAAAAGGCATTTCTCGAATCAAAAGTAAATATTGAATCGATATGTAATAAACCAAATTGAAATATTAAATGGTTATTTTTTTTATAAATTACATTTATAAAATTAAATTATTTTAAATTTATTAAATTTTTATAAATTAAATGGTTAAACTCTTTAATAACATAAATTTCGATAATTACGTGTTTGAATGAAAAAAGCGAGAGAATAAGTGACAAAACTTATAAGGGAAATTCAATCAGAAATAAATCTTATTGTTTTCCAACAAACTTTTACAACCGCGTGCAATAATTTTAACCAGATTTATAAATTCAAAAAACAATTTTTCTTGTTGTATTTCTAAGTAATTATAGCAAAAAATTAATAAATTTCAGGTGAAAAGTATATTTTAGGAATGTCGGATTGAAATGTAAAACGATACTGTTCTTGGGTTCGGCCCAAAACCGTGAGGTAGCCCAGTCTGGAGGTTATATATCAACGTCAAAATTTAGAATTATAACTTATTTTCCACAAACATTAATTTATTATATTTATCCCTGATAAGTTTGTTTTTCATATTATTATTGTAGTGATGTCGGGAGCGGAGGATACAGATGCAAAAGGTAAGGGAACCTAGCATAAAGAGAAAAAAAATCTATTTGTATTGATAAATTTTAAAAGTTTTTATTGTTTGTTCAGCATGCGATCCTGGTTGGAACGACCCACCTTACTTCAGTTACGAGCACACGAGTTACGAGCAAAAGAACAAGTCTGGAAAGTCACATTTGAATAAGAGGGTTGTTCATACGTTTTCGATGCCCATGGAGCGTTCCCAGTTCTCGGGGGATGGCCCTCCGACTAGCCCGGTCTTGCCCGATAAACCTCCTAAAGGAAAGTCAACTACACCACCTACCGAACAACCGGTCGACACCTTTGACGATGAAAAAGAAGACATAGAAGTTTCTCTGTCCGATACTTTATACAATTTCCTAGCGGTTTTGGAAGACATTAGACAACAAAATGAGGTAAAGTTAGGATAACAATACAACCAGAGAAATTACCATAAAATAGAAACCCATACAAATCATAAAAGTTATTAGAAATAAACTACACTGAGGGACAAGAAAACTGGCCACCCTTATTTTTTTAAATGTACACTATGTTCATTTCCATTGTAAAACATTGTAATGAGGTCTGCGAGGTGATAAAACTACAGCTTTATCATCACCGATGATCTTAGTTTGAAGTTTCTCGCTGGTTTTGCCTGTAACCATCTTTGCTTATTCATCTGTGACATTTCATCCTGTGTTATGTCCTTTTATAAGCTTTTAAGTGTTAAGAAGTACAAGGGGCGTGTCAGCCTGCTGTTGTTACAGTTGGTCATTATGTTCAGGCTGGCAAGCAAATAATGGACAAATGTGACTGATACATAAATCCAATGGGACAAATGATGAAAATTCCAAAAGAACCATTAACTATCAACAGTTCATCAGACCTCCATGATCCGGGATAGGTGTGGATAGCTGGCACCCCTTGCACACCTCTCCTAGGTATCTACCCTGGTACCTAGAATACTAATTTGGGAAGGATGTTATAACTGGTGGCTCTTTTCATGACATTGGGCACTATGGGACCTCCCACTCAGTGTCATGGCTATGTCTTATAGGTGGATACCAAGAAAAGGGGGGAAAACTATCAACTGTTTTCCTCACAAGGAAACTAATAAACCTTATGCCTACCTTTTGGTAGTGCTAGCTTTTTTGCAACTCCTCAGATGGCTCTATGTTTTGCTACCCTATGTCATCTACTACCCTATGGCCTTACCATTTTGCATTTCTTGAGTTTTTCTTTGGAGGGAATTCTTGAGCATCCAAGGAAGACATGGAATAAGTTGCTTTGACTTATCTTTATTAGTACAAAAAGTTTAAAATTAATAAAAAACGAATACAATAAATTAAAAAAATTAATACAAAAACTAGTATATACTAAAATCTTTACACAATTTATTAATTACTTACATAACTAACTAGCTATAAAAAAGTCTTCTCCCGACATATGTATACTGTACTGTTATACACAAAGATTATTTGAATATTGTGAAATGCGCAGTCTCAACACGACACACAGCAATGACAGATCTACTCAGAAAACACACACTTTGAGCCCTGAAGATGATCTCAATAAAGACACTGGCACAATAAAGAAAGTTCTCCAAATAATCATTAATTAACGGTCACTAAATAACATACATTATATACTATATAAAAAATACATATTTGAGAGAAAATGCTGTAGTTATATATATTACACAGGGCGGGCGACCAGGACCCGAGGGGTTAAAAGCCTGAGTAGGCCCGTACCCCATCCCTAGAAGGTCCGGGACCTGGTCGGCTCACGAGTCCTGTATAAACCTATTGGACCTATTCACAAACCCCAGGATTGTGGACCATTTTATCCTGGGGAGTGTTTTGGTTATGTCCTCTCCTTCGAAAGTATTAAATCTTTCCCTAGCATACCTATCGCATTCTGCGAGGTAGTGTCGGGCCGTTTCTTCTTTTGTTTCGCAGAAGCGGCAGAAGGGGTCTGGTAGAGTACCCATTATGAAGAGGTGTCTTCTCAAGGGGCAATGGCCCGTTAGGATACCTATCAGCCTCCTTATTCCCCTCCTAGAGTTAGAGAATAGCCATTTCGATTCTTTAGGTTTGATTTCCTTCAGAAACTCCTTCGATTGTCTGCATCCTGGGGACATATTCCATTCCTTAAGGAATTGTTTCATGCCCCAGCTACCTATATTCTCTTTTGCTGTGCTTAAAGAGTGGGGTAATACCGGTTGTGGTCCGACGAACTCAGTATTTGAACCTTCCTTGGCCAGGCTGTCCGCCTCCTCATTGCCATATGCTGTAGTTATAGTGTCAAAGAAATTGAACTGGGAGAACAACTAGTAAACTAGATTTACTATTGGAAAATTAAGACGTCCTTTTTGCGCAATGGTGATGAGACTTCATAGTTATAAAAATAAAGATATGAGAAAAAATGTGAGTTCTACAGTAAAAGAAAATTGCAAGACTCACAATCCTGATTTGAAGAACAAAATTAAGACTGTTGGAACCGTGTAAAAGATATTCAATAGTATGCAAATCAAAACTTCATCAGTTTCTATTGAAACATGTGAACAAAACTGAACAACTAAAATTGAACACATAAAAATTGAATTGAGAGAACGTGCCTTTACAGTGTTCAGGCGACATTTGCTTTTCTTTAGAACTGTGTAGTTGATTAGAGGAGGATTCATCACAATTGCTGATGACTGGAACCAGATTGTCTCAGTTGCCGACCTTTTTTCCATAATAGCTTTTCTGATAATTGTAATATTGATCCTGGCCACACACGGTTGACTTCCGATGCTAATTAGTGTAGCTAATTCTGTAGCATTTTGAAATTATTGTGGCACTAAAAATATAAAGTAATAATTGAAAGACAATTCATTAAGAAACATAGTGAAATAGTCTTTGCAAGGTGGTCTGCCAGACGTAATTTATCTCCTTGCCACATTTTTAAAATATCAATGTTAAGAAATAACCACACTCAATTACTCTACCCATATTAGACTAATAAGGACATAAAAATATTAAGGGTGGCCACTTCTTTACTACTAAGTGTATTAAAATATATATTTAAAATAGTTCCTTATTTTTTTTCCAATGACTGAATTAATTTAATTAAAAGGGACCGACAATTAAATTTTGACAGGTAAATAAAATATAGAATTTTTAAAAAACGTTTGACCAGTTCTAAATATTGTTTTATTAATAATTAAATGTTTTCTGTGCACCATGTTTTTCTTAGAAATAATTGTTATTAAGTGGTTGTAAGGAAGTTGCTGCGTTTTCTAAGGTGAAAAAAAAGAGGGTATTTATATGTTTTACTATATCAACATATTATTTGCCCCAAATGGCATTAATAACAAATTTGAAGCCTTCTTACCAAGGCTTTAAATACAAGAAAAGTCATAGATGATTAACACCAAATAATTAAAAATCAACCACGATACATTTTATCATACTTTATTACAAGTTTAAATTTGTAAAATAAAGACAACTTATACAATGAAAACCTGTTACATTGGCAGATTTTTATTGTTTTTTGCTTTTTATTGCACACACTGTAACAATTTTTTGCATTTAAACTGAAACAGTTCATGTACAAGAAGAACTACAAATGCAAAATAAAATATTTCTTCATTAAAAAAATGAAAATGACAAAATGTTTTCTGGTAGTAATTATTATTATTTTTTATTTACTTTTTAATGGTTTAAAATAACTGTTGTCACCTAGATCGATTCGTTATTAATCGTGTAACTCACCAATTTCAGAAAGACAGTATTGAAATAAAAAAACGACTGGACATATTAGAGAAGATGTGGATCGACGGAAGTTTTCCAAAAGACGTCCAGAAGAAAATCTATTCGATGTCAATAGGTGTTTATGTTTTCAGTATTTTATTTAGGATCAGATTTTAGGTCAAATCAAACAAGTTTGAGGGCAGAGTAATTCGTGCAAACATACGATAGAAATCAATGAAACGCAATAACATAACACGTAACATGATGAAACACGTAAATGTCCTTTTTTTTAAAATAGCATCACCACTTTTCAAACAAACAGAACGATTAGTGTAGTAGTATGACATAACAGGGGAACATAATTCAGTTTGTGGCTTGGAAGAAAGTCTGTAGCTGTAGAAAGCCCACATTGTAAAGTAAATATTAAAAAATGAAACAAGATTTTAAGTTATTTTCATAAAATAAGACCTGGAGCTCTTTTATGGTATACAGACAACTAAAAGATGGGAAATGGTATGGTCATGGGTGTAAAGGGGCCTAATTTTGAGCACAAGGGCCCTTGGCACCTTCTTTCAAGCTAGCCATAGAAATATGTGTACATGAAATAATAAAAATCTCATAGGTGCAACAATAATAATTATTTCAGACAGCGAGTCAGATTACCAGGCCTATGAGATCACCTCAAAAATTGTTTTAAACTGCCAACAGTCTCTGAAAAAACTGGGATATTCAAATAACCTAGTGTTAAAGAGGATCCATAGTCACCAGGGAATTAGAGGCAGCAGCAAATATATGTGCTAACAAGAACAACTCATAGGCACAATCTATTTTGTGGCATAAACCATAGCCATATTAAAAAAAATAATATGGAATAAGAATCTCGGGAAAATAAAGAACACAATAAATACTGGAAGTGCGAACTAGGTATGAAGCAAACAAAAAAACTGCTTGCACAAACAATCCAATGGAGAAAAGAGAAAATCCTACCTAACTAACAGAAAGAAATTAAAAACTCTGGTATATTTACTGGAAATGTTTCTGATAAATACCACCTTAAAAAATGGGACTATCAACAAATGACCAATCGATTATGTCTAGAAGACAGAAACTACTTGAGCCATACTGCTCTAGTTGCCATACCCCAGAGAAGAATTCTCTACCTCATAAAAGAAATGAAAATTTTACAGGAAATCCTTATGACACGTTGATTGCATCCTATTTGGCATGTTGGTTGCGCACGGTGGAACCAGATTTTTCATGTAAGCTCCCCGGTACTTAAAAATTTGGACTTTTTACAAATGTTTTTTACATTCTGAGCTATATAAATTTATATGACGCAACAGTCACGTTCCTACAGCGCTAAATAAATGAAGTAGGCACCCTCAGAACCTTTGTCAAGTAAGGGTGTTAAAGTCATTACATATTTCTACAATAACTTTTCCTTTATTTTACATGATCATACAAAATGGATAAATAATTAACTAAAATACACATACACAGAAAAGCAAATTAGTTTTCACAGAATAAATAAAAAATCACGGGGGGGGGGGACAGACCATGGCTAGTGATACTTTTGTCCTTCCTGAGGCACCCCTAGAATTTTTAATGGAATCGTTTAGAAGGTGAAGGTGAAGTGGGGGATAAGTTTAACGGGAGGGTGCAGTTCGTGCGGTCCACACAACCGGAATACACTTGGCATGATGCATTGCATCTTATACAGTCATGCTAAGTGCTAAAGGGAGAAATCTCTGCTATTCCAAATGAGGAATAAGAAAGGAATACTTTATTTGTTAAGGAACAGTAGAATAAGAGCAAAAATAAGAAAAGGTACATACTCTGCTCTCAAGTTACACCCTTGTAGGTTTTGGCCTAAATCTGATCCTAATTTAACATCCTCATACATTTTTTAAGCTGAGATTTAACCAACCATTTCAGCCTTAACCGAAAAAAACGAAGAAGAAGTCAACAGGCTTCAAAGGGTTCTGATGGTCAATCACTCGAGGCTGTGCAGCAGTTGGATGGCTGGTATAAGAAAACTTATAAATGCAAATTTGAATCCTTAATGCTTGAAATATTACAACTTTCTTCTTTTTAAAAATAAGTAACTACCACTGTAAATATATTTAGTAGCTCTTATTTATTTTATTGCCTTAAGAAAGAAAAACAAAAAATAACGTAAGGTGTTTTTAAAATTGTTTTTTTGTACATTTTGATAAATTTGATTACAATGATTTAAGAGGATCTGAAATAAGAAATGTATGTTATAAAAATGTATTTATTGTGGGAGGTTAAAATTTGTCTACTATCAAAAAATAAAATAAAAGCTTGTAAACAACAAAAGAATTCTTATACAGGATTTCATTCTTGCTCCCCGTTTTCTTCTAAATCCTTTTCTTTATTCTTTTTCTTCTTTTTCTTTTTCTTTGTGGTTTCTCCTTCGGCAACTTCTTCTGTGTTTTCTATTTGACTCAAGTTCATACTGTTTTCATTAACACCTAAAAACAAAAATCAAAATATTAAGACAATCTTTAGAATCAGTAGAAAATAGTTAAGGATAGTAATTTAACCATTTTCTTTGTGTTTCCTCTTCTTGGCCTTCTTCTTTTCTTTTTTAATTGCAATAACAGCCTCAATCTCTTTAGCAGCTTCTTTCATAACATCTACATTCTTTTCGGGCTTTTCACCAGTAATATAAAATTTCAATCTGTCTTCCACTTGGGCTTTTAATTTCTCCCCGTAAATAGAAGTAGATACATCTGCAAGGCAAGTGCAATATTATTTCGCGGACATTATTCAATATTGATTTAAACGACATACCTGAGAAGCAATCTATTCTAGAAGCAATAGTGCATTTGTTTGCAAGAAATCGAGATATCCTTCCTTTATTTTTTAATTCAGCTTTTGATATGAAGCTGGAATGGTACAGAAGACCGTACTTGGGAGTTTTGGTACTCCGAGCTTTCAGCGCCCTGAACAGGGCCTTCTCGGCACCTAAGATCTGCACAGTACTGGCTGGAAACTTGGCTAAGTTTGTCAACGAGCCAGCATGAGAAATTAACCTTGCTCCGACCTGATCTCCAATCAGCGTGGCAAGGTTGGGCGCAATGCCTTCCATCTTTGTATGCAAGTAGTTACTCAGTTTTGTACGGTATTCAGAAAGTCCGATGACACGACTAGCAAACAATTCAATATTTAACAAGTCAACGGGTGATATGTCCATACCTGTTAAACAAAATAAATTATAATTCTATTTTTTTTTTTTTTAATGCATATTGGACAAAAAGTTGAAATAGTTTGTAATGATTATAATTGAACGAACCCATAGAAGATTTTGAAGCATCATAAATGGCCTCAGCTTTGCTACGGTCCATAACAATTTCTTCAAGCTGATCAACTTTGCTGTCATCCAGCTCTTTACGGTTTTTGATAAATTTGACACATTTGGCATACAAGTACATTTCTGGGACGAGTTTTGCAAGTTCTGGAAAATGGTAGGAATACCATTCGCGTATCCTCATGGCGAATATGTTAATGTCCTTGTCAAGCTGGTCCAAGAGGCAGATGCTCTGTATAATCATATTGTCATTTTTGTGAATATTGAACTTGACCTTCGCCCTGGAATAACTATGTCCGAGACCGAGTTGCGCTACGCTGGACGCTTCTTTCGAGAACCCTTTGACAAGGTTGGAGAAGTGGTAACGGATGCCTCTAAGCACTTCAGGTACTACGCCAGTCGTCACACATGATATGCCGAGTGTCTCGCTAATAGTCGCTGCTAACTTTGGATCAGCGACACCCAACTGAGTCTTCTTTTTTTTAGGCACATTCTGTTCAAGGAAAAGCTGTAAATTCTCCGTCAAAAGGCCTATTATCAACATTAAAGAAATAAATAAATGCACTGTACATAATCCATCACACAAATTTTAACATACCTTCAGAAACACTGTTGATATTTTCAAGTGCTACAAATGCAGACTTAAAGGCATGAAAACTGACGAGGCTAACAATCTGATTGAACCGTTTTAACTCTGTAACAGACTGCTCAACTTGCGGTAAAAGCATGCCGACTTCTTCAAATTCTTTTACGCAAAAGAGCCCGTAGCCAGCGGCATGCTCATACAAAACGTATAGCTCGCTCTGTGGATCAAACAAAATTTACAATTATACATTGTTAACATGTAAAATGAACAAAACAAAAGTAATAGCACAGTGTAAAAACAATTAAATAATAATAAAGATGTTATGTTTCAGAAATTAAAAAATACTTCAAATTTAATGTATATTTTTAATATACATATTATATTCCTGGATGAATATGTTCCTTTAAAAGTTTTAAAGGATTTACAAGACCATTACTAATATGAAATTGTATCAGACCATAAAATAACCACCTTTCATGTTAATGCTTCTTCAGCAAGCTTTAGTTTTCAGTACATCTCTTTTAGTTAAACTACAAACAATTTTTTTAAAATTCCAAATATGTTGAATTTTGTGCCAACGAAAATCAAATTCCAGGAAGCTTTATTTTCTGCTTCCATCAAAAGAAATAAGTTCAATTGAAGATAGGGACCACATTCTATCCATTTCATGTTGAGTACCGGTTTAGACGGTTGAAAGAGGTAATTTAAGTTCCTTTAATTTCCTATTTGGTCACTGGACATGAAAAAATGGGCCCTTTACAAAATGTTAAAAACTGAAGGATCGTTCGCAAGAATGAAACGCTTCCATCGACATCAAGGGCAGTATTGTCCCTGCGTAAATTCCTAAAAACTGGGGGGGGGGGGAAACGCACACCCAATATATATCAGACTTTTACAAAGAAAATGGGATATTAATGTTGGCAATGTGTTAAAGAAAACTAAGGAAATTATTTTAATTAATTATAATTTTTCATCAGAACAAGCCCTTAGATAATAAGTATAATTAATCAAAATAATTAATACTGTCAATTAAGACTACTAAACATACATGCATTTGAATTTAAAAAAATAAAATCTCCCCCACAGACATGAGGAAATCTTAACAATTTAAAAATAAAAAACTTTTATATTTTGAAAATTGTCGAATTTTATGAAAACTGAAAAAAAAACAAAAAAAACATGCGCACACCCAAAATAATAGGAAAATACGTAAAAGAAAAAATAACAGATACAAACAAATAATAATCCTATAAACTTGTAAACATCACATTTAACAATGGAAAAACTGGCAATATTAGAATTAAAATCATTTTAATGCAGAGTACTCGCAATATGTATTATTACGAAAATAATATAAATAATAATTCTAAGTTGAAATAAAATGAAAGAAATTGAATCGTTAGCATAGTGAAACGCTGTTTTGTTATTACCCACCACGTGCCCACTAGGAATAATTTAAAACTAATAATTAACTAATTAATAACGTACCATTTTGAAACGGGTTTGGCTCCTCGGTTTATATTACAAATAATGTAATTAAACTCGTCGGATAATTTTTCATTAAGTTCAAAAACTAATTACTCGTAGAAACGTGGAATGCTAACATAGCCTCGCTGTGAAAGGAGCCAAGCTAAGTATTAAGTCGAAGACCAACTACCACGCTGAACTCTGCATTGGGAAGTTGAAAACTCCTGAAAATAGCTTTTTTCCATAATGAGTTTTATTTTTCATAAACCAAATATTAAAAGATAAAATATAAGATTGAAAACGAGATTTTTTTGCATTTTGTTTTTATATTTGTACAATTTATAATAATTACGTCTTAATTAGTTCAAATATAATGTTTGTGATGGTTAAATCGATCATCGATGGTAAGCGAGGTTCCGATATAACGAGGTTACTGAAACCTTGTGATGTCCATGCACCATTTAACTAGCATTTCAAAAAAATGAATTTACAACTGTAATACAGATAAATTAAACATGGTATTCCTTTCGATGTGTTTGTTGTCTGAAGTAAGTTTAATGTATGAACTAAATTAACATTTTAATTATTTTCTTGACGTAAATTTATTGTATTGAAACATGTCTGCTAAGGGTCAACTTAACTGTTTATTCTCCTACAACTGCTGAATAAATATAACCCTTTTATTAATTTATCTTTTTACTTATCAAAACATGAGACCCAAAAACCCACTCGTGCCATGCTTTCTCGCTCCCTGTAAGGGGCCGAGGCATGGCACTCGACCAAGTGTGTCACGCTGAGCTTTCTACAAGCAGGAAACGTGTCTGGAGTGTTGTGGAAGACATGATTCAATGTTGTATAAAATTTGGCAGTGGCAGGAAACGTGTGTAGAGTTTGCTCCAGAATCAGGGATCTGTGTGTCAATTGGGTATGTCCTATCCTCAAATGGGTGAATACGATCCCTTTCTTACATTTCAGACCTTCGGTAGGCCATTTTTGTTCTTAACTTGCAAGAGTTTCTCGGTTGATCCACCCCTTGATATTTTCAACGTTCTTTTGCGTTTTTTAATGCAAGTACAGTGTACTGGGGTGGAACATGGTGGTTCTTTTTGGATTATTGTGGAAAACATGAATCAATGTTGTGTAAAATTTGTCAGTGAAGGCATATTTGGAAGCAGACACTAAAGAAACTCTCTTAACAAGTGTCTACCACGTGGAGAGAGAAAACTGAATAATTTAAGAATTACACTCAGCTGTTCGTTTGTGGGATATTGAGTGCTGTATAAAGACAGAAATAAAAATATTCCATCTTGGACCATTTGTCCAAAAAATTCAAAATACTAGGTAACCAGAAATGTTTATGTGGTTTTTCATTTGTTATTGTTTTAATATCATCCATCAACCTTTATATTTATATAGGTGGACATGTGTGTTGCTCACATAATGCCAAGAGGATAATGGTCAGTTCATAAAGAAAAAATGTCTTGAAAAGTTCTCTATAACTTTTGTTTATGTTTTCAAAACCCATAATTTGTGCAAGCTTATTGTGTGAATTTTAGGTTGGTACTAGACTGGCTCTAGTATAGATTCTCACTCAGCTCATAAAATTTGCATTGCGTGTGGTGATGAAACAATAAGTGAATGCACTGCCCAAAAGTGGTTCAAATGGATGGTGTTCCTAGCTTATAATTAGATTTATTGCTTGGTGTAGTCTTCATGTAAGGGAGGAAAGTTGTCAGGTTGGTCATAGGTCTTGAAATAGATGGTGGAAATCTGTAGGCAATTCTTCTGATTACAAATTCTTTAGGAAGAAGACTTCTGGACTCTGGACTTAGGTGAATAAGTCAATGAATTCTCACTGTCAGACTCTTATCATTCAGTTCTTCACTTTAACTCAGGTCCTGACTCTGACTCTCAGATCACTCAGATTCTCACTCATACTCTTACTCAGGTCCTGATTCTAACACTGTTTACCTCTCTATTTCTGACTGTAACTAATGGTCTCTATGTGTGACTCCATCTCAACTGAAACTCGGACTTTGGTACCACCCAGTGTTATACTCTGGCTTGGCCAGTAATGGGATCTGGTTATGAACCTTGTAAGCCATGGGTTAAGCAGCTGTTTACGAAGCTGTAGGCCCCTGGGTATAGCCAGGCCTTGGGTGCAGGCACCAATATTATTTTCTTTTATATCAGCCAAATGATGTGTATTAGCTGCCCAAAACATAACAATGAAATGTTCTAAAAAAGATAGCTGCCTTTTTATGCGTGTCTTTGAAATGGATAAAACACCACTTTAAAAAGAGTCTAATTGCTGAAATGTTTAATATTTTAATGTTGCATTGTCTTATTAATGGAACTGATACAATTGTTATTTTGTTAAATTATCACAAAATTAATATAAATAATGTTGGATAACGTTGCAGAAAGAAAGTTTAAATATTTTATGTAAGCCTTGTATTTCATAAATTTGAGTCAAATAACCAATTACATAACTTTTATTTTAAATATTTCAATTAAAACATGGCTGAAGGAATTTCTAAAAAATCAATTATATAAGTATATATGTTTATGATTAATAATTATGATTATTTGGAGATCATGAGATGTGGTCTGGTGTGACCACACATTAATAATAATTTAAATTTAATTTCACGATATTTTTGCATACAAATAAATTTAATACATGTAAAAAGCAATGAAGGTAAGTTAAGTAATTAATGAATTTTATTCTTATTAAAGAAGCTGATTAGAAAGAGTAAACGAAAAATATTGGACAGCCTAAGAATATACGTTAAAGGCGGTTCTGGAGGATTTGGATTAAAAAAATATGGTGGAATTGGAGGGGCTGGAGGAGATGTAATTGCTAACGGTTTAAAAGGTAAATTATTTTCTGAAGATTGTTTGAATTTCAGTAATTAATGAATTGTAATTTAATTTGTTAAGATGCAACGTTTAAAGATATTCTTAAAAAAAACCGTTCCAAAAGATTTATTGCGGGACATGGTGAGAATTCAAGTAGCAAACGGATCTTAGGAAAGAAAGGAAGTGATTTGACAATCCAAATTCCACTCGGTGTTACAGTTTATGATGAAGCAGGATCTAAAATTGGTAAATTTTACTACCCATTACATAAGTCCATCAGTATATGTAGTGATGGTTGTTTATATCTAATTTTGATCCATCTAGGGGAAGTAAATAAAGAAGGTGAAAAAGTGCTTCTATCTGAAGGAGGTATCGGAGGTTGTCAGGATACTGATTACTGCGGTAGGACTGTTGAAGGAAAAGTAGTGACGTTGGACCTCAAATTGATTGCTGACATAGGGCTTGTTGGTTTCCCTAATGCTGGGAAATCAACACTTCTTTCAATCTTGTCAAATTCAAAACCAAAAATTGCATCTTACCCTTGTAAGTTGTATGATTTTTTTTTTTTCATCTAGGATTTCATTTTTGTAATGTTTGGTTTTAGTTACAACAATAGAACCAAACATAGGAGTAATGC
Source organism: Cimex lectularius (assembly GCF_000648675.2). Classification (NCBI taxonomy): domain Eukaryota; kingdom Metazoa; phylum Arthropoda; class Insecta; order Hemiptera; family Cimicidae; genus Cimex; species Cimex lectularius. Next base: position 493,434 of record NW_019392784.1, on the reverse strand, counting down.
AATACAACGATTTAAGAACAATAACTATGGCAGATCTTCCAGGACTTATTGAAGGTGCTCATGTAAATATTGGGATGGGATTTAAGTATGAACTTTTGTTCTTTATTTTGTTTATTTTATTTTTATTTATTTTTAACTAAATATATTTAATTTTTTAGGTTTTTAAAACATGTTGAACGAACAAAAATTCTATTGGTTGTCGTTGATGTATCAGGCTTTAGACTTAGTGTGCGTCATAATATTAGATCATGTTTAGAAACAATTGTAATTTTAAACAAAGTAATGAGTAAAAGAAATTTATTTTTTATTTAGATATAACTGGCCATTAGTAAACAAGAGACTTTTTTATTTTTAGGAACTGGAATTATACAGGGAGGAGCTTCTGACGAAACCTGCTGTCCTTGTAGTGAACAAAATGGATCTTCCCCGAGCCAAGGAAACATTTTACACAATTGAAAAAAGCATTGGAAATTTAAAAGGTAAAAATTGTAATTTTTTAATTTAATTTATTTATTTGTTTTTTTATCAGGTTGATTTTTTTTTTTTTTTCAGATTGTTTCAATACTGTACCTGAAGAGCTGAGGCCAAAAGTGCCCTTCAAATTCCGCGATATAATCGGAATACAGGCTATTAACAAAGATGAAACTGAAATAAAAAAACTCAAAGATATCCTTAGGAGGGCAGTCGATGAAACTGAATTAGACAAAGAGTTAGATAAAGAATCCCAGTTATTCGAATTTATTGACAATAGATTGAAAATACACGGGCCAAAACTTATATAATATCTATAATTTTTATTATTGTAAATAATAAATATTCTCATTTATTGTAAATAAATAAATATTCTTTATAAGTACATTAGTTCGTTTACAAACCTAAATTGATATTAATTGAAAACAAATACTGTGTTCTTAAAATAGGGTATGAGTTTAGAGAAAAATATTTTCTCTTAAGTTTTTGACAAAGACAATTTTATTTTTAAAAATACCCTTCCAACTTATTAAACTTAATTATTAAAAACTCATTTAATGTTTACTGCTTGCTGATTTATAAAAGCTCAAATCTGCACATGCATGTACATATAACACACTCGCAATCTACCAGCAACTCTTGCTTTTGATATTGACAATAAATTACCGAAGGACTCGAGAAAAAACTACCCCAAGCATTGGCAATCCAGGGACAGACCTCAGTCTTAGCCATCCAGCTGCCAAGCTTGGGTCCAACTGCTAGATCATTTAAGTCCTCAACACAATCAGTTCCAAAATCCAGACCCATTTACATTCTCACTTACTCTTCAATTCTTTCTTATTTACATACATTGGTTAAGGGTGGTGGAGTACTCAATATTCTGCCATCTGCCCTGTCATAAAATACATTCACTCAACAAACTAGACATTAAACTGTCTATAAAACAGTACTGTTTCTTCCAAGATTTGAAGCAAGGGACACATACTCACTGCCGTGCTCAAGTACCATAATCATATGGGGTGGCATTCCTATGAGTCAAGGAATTGCACCCTTCAATTAGACGGGACACATCAGGCAACTTTTCTCTGCATGCCAAACTTTCTGTGCATGAACATCCCAAGGTTGCAGTAACCCCGTTGTATCAGAACCTCGCTTGCCATTGATGATCAATTTAACCATTAAAAAAAAAAAAATACTTTGGCCCAAAAATAAATTGGGCTTATCATCGGGTGAGGATGATCCTTCTTCAAGTCAGGTCCTCCAAAGGCCACCTATGAATAGTGAACTGACTCACTAACACTGCCAGTTCTTTTATCATGTTTTTTTTTATTGCATTTATAATTATCATTTATAAATGTGTTCTTTTGAGAACTAAATGCACAATTAAAGCTTGAAATTAATTTTATTTATGACATAGTTATTTTAAGCTCCTTAAAAAATATTGTCATTTATAATTATTTTAATATTATCATCCTGGACTGGTTATCCGTGCTTGTTTGGTTTCTTCAGTGATCGGCCAAATGTTACACCGTTGTCACAAAAAAATCAAAAATGGTGAAATGCTAAAATTTGCCAAATCAGACCAAGATGAGATCGGTAATGACTAAACTTCAATATCTAACTTTATTGATCATTAGATAATAGATGACTGATTAATAAACATGACACTCAGTATTAAGAAACTAAATCTGTACAGGGTGGTCTAATGAAACAAGTACACAAAAATTTTGTTCTATTAAATGAATAATTAATTTAAATAAAAGAAAATGCGGTATTCTCTATAATGTATAATTAATTAAAGTTTTAAAATTTGTTTTATTATTAAATTATACAAAACAAATTCACTTTTAAAAGAGTTATATTTCATCCCCTAATAATTATTGTAACATTTTATGATTATTTGGAGGTCGTGAGGTGTGACGTAGGTTCTAGAAAAATATTGTCTTTATTGTGCCAACAATGACCTCCAAATAATCATCAAGTAACAGTCACTAAACACAACACGTAACATTTTATATTTTAAAAAATCTATATGTATCATATAAAATTCATTCAATTAATTATTAATGCGTTACATTATACAATTATGTTAATTATTAAAAAAATTCAAATAGAAAATTTATCATATATTTAAGTTAAGAAACATAAAAGAAATTTCTCCTCCATTAGCCCATTAACCAAGTGGTTGAGTAAAAGATTAGTGAAAGTCTTTATTAAATATAGTTCATAGACAATAATGCTTTCACTTTCAACTATCCTAGGAATTTTCTTTCACCCAACATCATATCACACTTAATCCCTACTCCTTAATATTTCCAAAGCCGGCCAACCATCAATAGGTCAGCCACCTGCTCTTCCTTCTCCCTCCTTGCATTTTTCAATCATCAATAGCAGCTTACTTACGGATTTCATTCTCCCTTCCAAGAGGCTTAAACATAAGAACACCTTCACTAAGCCATAATCAGTCTTAAGATCCTTCTCTATTGTCTATTCTTCTCACAGTAGCAAAACAAAGAATTGTGAGTACCTGTTAATTATTGTCATTGTTTACCAATTATATTTATCTATTACTTGTTTGTGTAAGACACAAATTCATATTTTATATAATCCAGACATGTGTATTATACTCATATCTCTTTTAGGATTTTATGTATTGTAGAAGCTTAAAAAATATTTATATTTGTTTATTTATTTGATCCTTTGTCTTTATTCCACAACAACTATATTGAAAAATAACATTATTCTAAAATAAGGGCTGCTTAAATATATAATTTAATATAACACTAATTGTGTATACCAGTAGTGGGTTTTTCTGTTTTATTTTTCACAAAAATATTTTAAGTTTAATAAAGATTATTAAATAATTATGTTGAATGACATGTCCATTGCACATAATCACGCAAGCCATTCATTGAATATTCTCAAATGCATCTGATAGATCAAAACTATGGCAGTAGGGAAATAGGATGATCAGAAATGATCAAAGTACACGTTTACTTTTTGTAAGTGTAGCATATAAGTTTGGAGTCAAAATAAAACATCCCTTGCTTTGTGAGAAGAGAGTTGATACTTTTTATGTTTTATAATATCTATAAAAATAGAATAGGAGCAGTTCTGTGTCTTTAATATGTACATGTTATATTGTTGACTTTACAGATAGATTAGAATGTTCAAATTATTGAATTTTATTTTTTTATGGTGTAAAATTCAACAATGGAAAGTTCTAATATTTTATTTTCTAATTATTCAGAAATCGTGATATGCGGTCTGGTGTGATGTAGGTTTCAGAAAAATATTTTCTTTATCGTGCCAACATTTCAATCTTTATTGAGATCATCTTCAGGGCTCAAAGCGTTTGTCTTCTATGTAATTGTGCCATTCTTGCGTGTCGTGTTGAGAGTGCCAGTGAGATTTTGCTGTTTTATGTTTATATATGTTGGATTTTGAAGAACGTATATAAACATAAAACAGCAATATCTCACTGGCACTCTCAACACGACACGCAAGAATGACACAATTACACAGAAGACTAACACTTTGAGTGAGTAGAAATACTTTGATTGAATATAAAAACAATATATTTTGCATTGTATAAATTCCCTTTTTTCCACATCCTACATGTATTTGTTAAATGTAAACAATGTTTGTAAATCCCAGGCCCTGAAGATGATCTCAATAAAGATCGAAATGTTGGCACGATAAAAAAAATGTTTTTCTGAAACCTACATCACACCAGACCGCATATCATGATTTCTGAATAATTATCGACTAACAGTCACTACTCACCACATATTTTATTTTTTATTCATTTTTGCCACAGAATAAAGACAATGTTTACACACTCCTTCTCATTTTAAAAAATATAAAAACGACACAACCAACAAAATAGGGCAGGCCAACCACTGAAGCTGGGAAAACACACCAGAAAGAAATTAAACAAAAATAGGCTAAGGTGATCAATATTTCTCAATTTAATATAAGTCTATTGTAAAATACTCCTGTTCCGACGACTTGTAAAATCTGCAAAATCAAACATTAGTGGTATTAAAACTTTGTGGAATAGAAGTTTATTGCAAAATTCACAATTACTGAACATTGTATTTATGCGACAATTATGAGTAATATGTTTCCGTCCCTCCAAAATAGTACGGTTTATTTAGCTTTCGATTATATTTTAGATTTTAATTGTGTAAATTATTACAGTATTAAAACAAAAACACTTAATGGGGACCTCAGTGGCCAAGTGGTTAGAGCATCCAACTTGTCACGCTAGCAGTTCTGAATCCCGGCAGAGCCCATGGCTTTTTAATTAATTATTAAATTATTATTATTATACTATAAAAAATGTATTGTAAAATGGTGTGACCCTCCTGTATGGCAGGAAACACTTTTTTTACTTTTTAAATTTCTTATTTAGTTATATCCATTATGTAATAAAGTTTTTGCAACTCTCTTTCAACTACTTATGTTAGTTCTTCATAGAAAAATTCATTTGAAAATACTTGTTTATTTTTAAATAACCTGAATATAAATATATTTTTCTTTTTAAAAATTCATTTTTTGGCTATTTTAAGTTGTATCATACTTTTTATTAATATTCTTTCTTGACAACTACGTTTTATTTGACAAAAAAAAAAGAGACGGTGGGAAAAGAGAATTTTAATTGCATTCACTAATTCTCAGCAAACTTTCTATTGGCCTCTGCCCTAAGACCAAACAATTGAAAAATTACTTAATTACTATTACAACAGACAATAATGAAATTATACTTTTCTAAAGTAACTACAAGAAAAAAAAAATTAAATGGAATAAATGTTTGTCAAATATTATTGCTCTTGTATGCCTAATGTTGTTGAAATATTTTGAACTTTTATTAATTTTATAAAAGGAACAAATATATGTCCTGTAAAACCAAAGTATAACATAGAAAATATTACTTCAAAATTATAAATAATTTGCTATTTTAGCTTAGTACTATCTAACACTAGGAAAAAAATATCACAAATAAATTATTGATTTTTGTTCAACTGAAAAAAAAACCAAAAAAAAACAACCACAATTATATTAAAGTACTTTGCAATGCTTGTAAAAGACAAATTAAGCTACTGACACCATGGCCTAAGCCGTTGGTGGATGAAATATAATATTGAACAAAAATTGATTGTGAAATATTGGTAAAAGGTTGGTGACCTCTAGTTTGGCCATTACTGACCATCCCAGGCGAAGGCAGTACGAATAGGAAAATCAGGGTGATCAGAGATGAAGCTATAAACATGCTTAGTGCTTTTATTTTATGAACATTAACATTTAAAAACATAAATTAGTGGCTACAATGGTTTAGGCATTGACACAGTACTCATCACTGTAAGTTTAATGTTCCAGGTTCGACAAAACTTAAACAGGCTTTTTTTCAAAAACCAACATCCCGAGGATTTATATGACCTCTGCTGTTGCGACCCCTCGTAAAAAAATTTATTAAAATATATCAATTTTTCAAAATGGTTCCAAAAATAGCATTTCATTAAAGTCAATATAAGGAAATATTTAATTGAAGTCTATCACAAAATTATAATATAAAAGTTTGAAAATATTTGTATTTTTAATTAAATTTGGCATAAATAAAGCACTTGACTTAATAATTAATGTAACTAGCAAAGTGAAATACTGATTTTATTGTTTCCATAAAAAAATAAATAAATAAAAATAATACTATAAATTGGGTTTATTTTCATTGTAGATGTTCATGCACATAAAAAATGAACATTTCATAATATATATTGTATATAAATACAGTCTTTACTTAATTTTAATTTGAGAAAGTAAATTTATTTCTTAAGCAATATAATGTTTTGGAAGTTTAAAGTTAAATATAAAGTATATTTTTGAAATAAACACAGTGAGATTTAGGGAAGTAAAAACAAATTAAAAAATTCTTCCGATGTTGCAAGTTTGGTTCTTGGTGACCTTGGTGATACCCCGCTACTTGAAAAACAGATTTTCTCCTCATGCTCCAACTCCCACCATAAAAAATTCAGGCTCTCCGTCTGTTAACAGTGCATGACCTTACTATACCCTCTCTCTTCAACCTTTTCTAGGGTATGTCACAGACTAGTCTATTATCAGAGCTCTTGCAGTCTACTGTACTCATTCAGCTTCTTGGAGGACTGGTCGCGCTGCTCCTGTTTCTGCTTGCGGCGCTTAAATTCTATGTGCAATACACGACAGGGGTTTGTAACAGTAATGCTAAAATGATTGGAAAGACAGTCATAGTCACTGGTGCGAATGGAGGTAAATTTTTTACAAATTTTGAAATATTGGAATTTGAAATTATTTTTAAGTACATAATATACAAAATCAGCAAGCATTTTAAATTAAATCTAATAATTATTTGCTGTTAAATTTTTTTTTTTTTTTTTTGCTGACCTTGAGTTTGTTATGTATACTTAAAATATTTACGACATTCTAAACAGCCAATATTATAATTTTTTAAGTTATTTTTACATATTTACTTTTTATCTAATAATACAAATTCAATTTTAAAACATTTCAATAATTTTCCATTATACTTTAACATCTGAAATATATGACAAAGTAGGAAACTAAGTTTCCCTTTAATTTTTCCTAAATATTTTCATTCTGGAGTTTACAGTTTATTTTAGTATTAATAATATTATTAAAAGATTAAATAATTGTATTTATTTTTAAAAAAATTAGGTATTGGATATGAGACAACGCTTGATTTGGCAAAACGAGGTGCAAGGGTTATAATGGCCTGTCGGAATTTAGAGGTTGCAGTTGTAGCTCGAGGTAAATTAATAAATAATTTATTTATACATACATATTTTAAATATTAAAATTGACTGTATTCTTAAATTGTTTTCCAAGTCACTGCTGACAATTATTATTACCCAAGTGCTTGTGATGGTAGATGTATCCCTCAACCCAAGAAATGGATGAATTAAATGGAAATGAATGAATGGAGAATATTTTTTTTAAATATTTTAATGTTCTGACTAGTTTTGGCCATGTTCAAGAATATTACTGATTACTAGCTGTAATTAGCTCAAATCTGCATATGCATGTTCATGCAAACACAAGTGTGCAGAGTTAAGCCTATCACTTCTTGCAGCTTGTCGGCAATTCTAGCTTTTGTGTAATTTACACCGGATTGTTGGCAGTTCTCTTATCCGTTCAGCTACCGAGGTTGGGATCCAGTGGTCCTACATGCTCTCTATATGGAGCCAAAGAATAGAACGTTTCAATTAAGTGCGTAACATTGAGCAATTTTCTCCACTTGCCAGACACATAAGCGGACTTTGTCACAAAATTGTCATGTGTCAACCTTGCATGGTCTATCCTTCATCGGGTGAAGATTACACTTCTTCTACGAGTCAAATCCTCAAGGGCCACCTATCAACAGGGAGCTCCTCAGCCAATCTGGCCCAACAACAGTGCCACTTTTTTTGTAATCATGTTTTTCAATTAATATTTAGTCTCAGAGAACTGGATTGCAGTGATTTCGTTCTTCAAGGAAATTTAAAATATATAACCAATATAAAATATTGAACTACAATGTGGTGTACAAATAAAATCTAACATAATTTTAACTTATTTTTAGGAGAAAAATAATAAGCATAACAAATTATAATAAACATTAATTTACAGGCCAGTTTGCTTCTTTTTTCAGATGAAATTGCAAGGAAGGCAAAAAATCAAAATATTGTTGTACGGAAACTGGATTTGAGTAGTCTCAAATCAGTCAGGGAGTTTGCAGAAGAGATAAACAAGACTGAAGAGAGGCTCGATGTATTAATTCACAATGCAGGAATGGCAAACACATTTTCTAAACATGTCACAGACGAAGGTCTTGAAGTGACAATGGCCACAAATCAATACGGGCCGTTTTTGCTTACACACCTTTTAATAGGTAACACCATCATGCATGATTTCCATTACATATTTATAAACTATTGGCTTTTAGATCTGTTGAAGAAATCCAAACCGAGCCGCATAATTGTAGTGGCGTCTGAATTGTACCGGCTGGCATCTGTCAACTTAGAAAATCCTAATCCTGTAAATAGCCTTCCAGCATATCTGTACTACGTCTCAAAGTATGCAAACATTTGGTTTACTCTCGAACTTGCAAGACGCTTGGAAGGCACTGGTAAAGCACATTAAATTTGTAAATAGATTTAATATATTAAACTAATACGTTGTTTTTAAGGAGTTTCAGCTAATTGCCTCCATCCGGGGATGATTGATTCAGGAATTTGGAGGAATGTCCCTTTCCCGCTCAATTTGCCAATCAAACTAATCGCTAAATTATTTTTCAAGGTTAGTTTATTAAGTTTAAAACTAACATAAAAAAATTCATACTGCAATAATTTCTTTAGAATCCTGAACAAGGCGCACAGACTTCAGTCCATTTGGCAGTTTCCGATGAAGTCGACGGCATGAACGGCAAATACTTTATGGACTGCAGAGTAAGTGTGAAATTTTAAACCAATCAATAACTGACAGCAATAACAATTATTATTTTTAGGAGCACAATCTTTCATCGGGTGCAAAGGACATGGAAAAAGCGAAAAAATATTGGGAAATCTGTGAAGAGTTAGTTCAGCTGAAGCCTACAGACCCAAGAATTTAACATATAAAATGGTGATTGAAATTTTAAAGATAAATTTATAACTACATGTAAGTTAATTTTAAATTTTTTTTGTTAAAACCAAGTTTTATATTTATATTTTTTTGGTGTGAATTAGAGGCTTTCAAAACTAGAACCTTCTACATGTGATATTTAAATGTGTTAATATTTATATGAATTTATTTAATGTCACAACCATTTCAAAAGAGTTCTATTTTTTAAATAAGTAATAATAGTATAATTGAAAAAGCAAAATTGATTTTCTTTGAGATCTTTTATATTTCTAAGTGAATTTTAATATGAATGATTGTAAATTTTATTTGTGCAATATTAAGATGTATAGTGTTAAGTAAAATTTAATAAGTTTGGACTTTTTTAATAATTATTTTATTACCTTAATTTATTAGTAGGTAAATCTAATAATATAATTTTATGGAGATGCTTTTGTCTGAGAAAAACTAAATTAATCTAGTGTTTGCTACTGTTCAAGAAAAAAAAATCTATTTTACCATATCCGACACAAAAATTTTCTAGTACAAATACTTTATGGTGAGTGAAGGTCTTCAAGGTGATAAACCTGTAGTTTGATTATCTTCAAAGCTTCTTTTTCTTTCTTTGGATGTGAAAAAAAAAGTGTGAATTTAAGCTATCAGCACTAGGCATCCTCTTTGACTGCACGACAAGCACTCGATGGATGGATTTATGTGCACGGTTGATCACAAGGCCTACAACCCTTCAACCTCCTTAGAAAATCGGTTTGGTAGGGAGGATATGAATAGAAAGATCATGGATGAGGGTATTCAATGGTCTGAGAGTACTAACAAAGAGCAGAGTATTATTGTTAGTGAGGAGCATTTTTAACAGGATAGGATTCTGTTGATTTGATTTTTTAACCGTACCAACTTTTATTTGTCTTGCACCCTGTAGTTTCATTAGCATAAATCTGGTTGTTACCATTACTAATATGTAATAGAGAAACATGATTTAAAAAATGTGGCAGTATTGGTGGAATCCTGTGCTATAGAAGCAAGATCCTCAGAGGATCTGACTTGTACATCCTCACCTAGTTAAGAATAGGCCAGACAAAGTTGACACTTGGTTGACTTACTTTTGGGCCAAAGCCTGCATATGTATCCGGCATGCAGAGAATGGTTGCTTGATGTGTCACACCTAAATGAAGGGTGCAATTCCTTGGCTACATACAGAGAGCATGCAGGAATGCTGTCTGGATTGATAATTGTGCTTGAGCACAAGCATTTTCCCTGTTCCGATTCTTAGTGGAAACAGGGTTGTTCTATTGTATACAGTAATAATAGTTGTATATACCTAGTTTGTCTTCAGAGTGAATGTATTTATTAGCGGGAATGCCCATCATCCTAATTGAATGAATGGTATGTGAATAGGAAAGAATGTATTTAAGAATGGATTTGAGTATGAATGGGTTTGTAAATGCATGAATTGGTTGCTGAATTGACCTAGCTGCTGACACCCCCCAACCTCGATGGCTGGACGGATAAGACTGTGGTCTACCCCATACTGCCATCATTCTCTGCTGGCAAATTACTGTAAATAGCAAAAGCTGGAATTGCTGGTGGAGTACAAGAAGCGAATAGGCTCAACTCGGTACATGTGCAGATTTGAGCATATATAAATCCAAATCTAAAATCTTCTCATAAAGCAAACAATGTTGAGTTAATTTTAATTTATAAGACTCAAAACTTATGGTGTTTTTAAGTAAATTATACTTTGATCCTATCTGCCTTTTGCAGGTTTTGTCTTCAGAAGAGTTTCGATATTTCACCATCTTTAGTGGTTGGTCTTCGTGTGATTTTGTCAATTGTGTTCTTTTTTAAGTTTCAAAAATGCGAAGGGATTAAAAGGAATTAAACAAATACCAAGAAAACAGATTAAATTAAACACTGACAAGATAGATAGATACTTTCACTTACAACAAAAGATGAAGTACTAAATCAAAGAAATAAATTTATAAGTATACAAGCATTGATTAGAACCATCTGATGGAGGTTGTTGCTGGTATCATAAAAAACAATATGAAAGTTTAAAAAGAAAATATATTAAGAAAAGAAAAAACTAAAAAAAATAAAAAAATATTAATTAAAAAACTAAAAAAACAAAACGAAGCAACACAAACTACACAATAGTAAATAAGTAAAATAAAACAAACAAAAAATACAAAGTAGAGACTGACTTTGGAGAGCAAACCTGAGATGTAGTGGGCCATATCAGTAATGATAATTAAATTGCTGGTTCTTTAAAATTACCTTTGTTAAAGTGAAATAATGCCGAAAAAGGATTAATTTATTTGCAAGGGATAGGTACAAAGAAGATCGAACGCGAAGAAGGCATTTGTTTCTCTTATATTGACATATTTTTTGCAGAAACCTATGAAGATTGTCTTTCAACTCTGAGTAATTTTCCCATGAAGGAGAAAATCGAAATCATTATCCTTTTTATTAAGTATTAAACATTGACAAAAGCATGTTGTAAATTTAAATAAAATTATATATATGTTAAATTGTATATAAAGAAGTGCCTCTTTGTTAAGTTCTTCATTTCACTTTTGGAGCGTTGTTGTATGTCACAGATCGATACCTCGAAGTACGAACTATGGCACAGAAATACAAAATTAGGAATGTAACCTCGTGCGACTAGAACTTAGCGTTTAGGTCTCAGCGACTCAGCCTCTGGCTGAGTTTTATATTTTAAATGGTTTGACGTTGAAAAATCCACAATGAAGTGTTATTACGAAGTCCTCGAAGTGGACGAAGATGCCAGCGACGAGGACATAAAGAAGTCATACAGGCGACTTGCCCTCAGATGGCACCCGGACAAAAATCTGGAGACGGCGGATGAGGCGAAAGAGATGTTCCAGCTGGTGCAGCAGGCGTACGACGTCCTCAGCGACCCCCAGGAACGTTCTTGGTACGACAGGCACAAAGATTCAATACTTAAAGGTGGTCTGGGAGAGAATTACCAAGACGACAGCTTGAACGTGTACGCCTATTTCACCACTTCTTGCTACAAAGGGTTCAACGACGACGAGAACGGTTTTTACTCGGTGTACAACGAGGTGTTTAAGACTATCGCAGCTGAAGACTCGGAGTTCTGCACAGACGACGTCGAAATCCCTGAATTCGGCGATTCGAAAAGCCCCTACTTGGAAGTTGTTCACCTCTTCTATTCCCACTGGCAGAGTTACTCGACCAAAAAGACATTTTCCTGGCTGGACGAGTATGACATAAGGCAAGCCCCGAACCGGCGGGTCGTAAGGCTTATGGAAAAAGAAAACAAAAAGATTAGAGATAAAGCGAGAAAAGAGCGTAATGAAGAGGTGAGAGCATTGGTAAACTTCGTACGCAAAAGGGATAAAAGAGTACAAGAATATTCCAAACTGCTTGAACAGAAGTCCCTAGAAAACGAGAAAAAAGCAAATGAAATGAGAAAAAAGCAAATATTAGAAAAAAACGAAAAAATGAAGAGCTATGTCGAATCGGATTGGTCCAAGTTTACGAATGTTCTTGATGAGTTGGAGCAGATCGAATCGCAGTTGACAGTAGAGGATGAAGAAGAAGAATCCCTTTATTGCACCGCTTGCAATAAACTTTTTAAAACTACAAAAGCTTTTCACAATCATGAAAAATCAAAGAAACATCAGGAAAACTCAAAATTGTTAATGCAAAATGGAGACGAGGATGAAGACGAGAACGATGATGATCTTCTTGACGGGGAAGAAGATTTAGACGATATTTCCATTTCTACAGAGGATGAGGAAATAAAAACGAAAAAGAAGAAGGAAAAGAAAAAGAAAGCGTTTATGCCTGAACTTGACAACTCGGATGTCGATTTATCCCTCGAAGAAATAGAAAGGCAAAGGAATGAGAAAAAAACAGTAGAACCTGTTAAAAAACCTGCAAAAGTGAAGAAAAAAGACAAGGAAAAGAAGAAGGCAAAAGAAGAGAATCCCGAAGAGGAGGTGAAAAAAAACCTGTGTGTGACGTGCAATGAAGAGTTCCCCTCGAAAAACGCCCTTTTTAAACATTTAAAATCATCTGGGCACGCTGTGTATTTACCGGAAGCAACTGATAACAAGAAATCAAGCAAAAGTAAAAAGAAATAATTCGATTAGCCAATTTTTATTTAATTTCAAGTGACTGTGATGTGTAAAATATTAATATTAATAAATTGGAATGGAGAAACAGAAAATATCTCTTTTTCTGGCCTCATTATATCTTAATTTTGATAGAAAATGCCTCTGCTTTTTCTGACATTTAAAAAAAACAAGTTTAAATCATACATCATAGCCTAGAAGATCTGAAAAGTAAAAAATGACCAATTAAAAACCCTATATTATCAAAATAAAATAAGTACTTATTGAAATTAATCTTTAAGACAATTTAAGAAAGATCAGCCCAGCAAGAGTAGGCAGACCAGGATGATTGTTAACAACCGTATTACTGCAATTAATTACCAAAAGAATACAACTGAATACATATAATCTGTAAAGTCTAACTTGTATTTGCCAGCTATGTACTGCTAGTGGTTCTAGGTTCGAATCCTAGCAGAGCCCATGGTTTTTTAATGGATTATATTGTAAAATTGTTTGACCCGCATCTGTGACACCACAGAGTTGGACAAGCCCTCCTATATGACTAGAATTACAATAAGTGTAATATTATATGTAAATATTATAAGTAATTAACTTACCTTTACAGAATAAAAGTCAAGGGTATTTGCCTGATTTATGTTAATAGCAGATCGATTTTTGTGCACCAGTTGATGGGATCAACAAAATCATTGATAATAACACGTTTTTCAAGTTAAATTCTAAGATTCAATCTCTCATATTTATTCTAGATCATACTACTAATTACTTTGTTCCAGTGAAACCATCTATGGTTTTAATATCTGACTGTATAATAATACAAAAATTTCATATACACCAGAACATTTTCTTTTCGGAAGATAATTTATATATTTAACAGAAAAAGTGCACTCCTGATGCCAGTGGTGTTTGGTAGTTATTTGTTTTGTTTATATTTTAATTTTTATTAATAAGGCTAAAAAGATTAAAAATAGCAGTGAGGTATGTTATGTGATGAACTAGTACCTTATAGCTGTATCCTACTTTGCTTGCTATCACTGGTTTTATCTGCCAGACCTATTCTAGACAAAAAAAGGAGCCAATATGAATTCTCTACGCCCTGAACCCTAGTGTGGCGGGTGGCCTAGCATCTTGCCACAAAAAAAGGAGACACCGAAAAATGGATTTTTTCTCCAAAATCCAAGAAGTGCCAAAGCAATACTTACAAAGTTATTACTGGAGGGTAGCTGCAACTGAATCAAGATTCTAGTTGAACTCCTGAGAGGGCACTGTCGCCTAAGAAGGCGCATGCACCACATAGGAATACAGACAGAAGAAATACTGTGCAAGTATTGCCAGAAAGAAGAGGAGACTGCAGAACATGTTTTGCGTTTTTGTGAAAGTATAGGCAGATTCTTGCAACTAGGAGAGGAACTAAGGAGCAACTGGCAAGGCTATGTTATCGAGGATCTAACAGCAAGAATAAATATAATAAGCTGTTTTGCAACATCCAAACTACTGGTTCATCCTAGGCCTAGAAAATAGAATGAAGATTTTGACAAAACCTTGTTTCATAAATTATAAAAAGAACGCATATGATAAAATAACAGACAAACTACTGAAGTTGACCAAACTCTGAAACACATCTTACAGATCAAACCTGCAAGAATAGCCATAATGAAAATGGTATAATGGTGAAATGTGTATGAAGAACTTAACAGTAAGGATAAGTAGACCAAGACAAACTATAAAAAGGAACATGATAAAATAATACAGGCCAACCACCGAAGATGGCCAACGTTGAAATATGTCTGAAGAACTAAAACAATAATGATAAGAAAACTAGGATTGGATTGGAAACCATAGTTCATCACCCTATATACCTTAAAGAGAAATCTATGTGAAAAAAATTCTGGAAAATTTCAATCTCCAAGCGACGCATACAGATTACACCAGTCAATCTTAACACTTTTGTTACGGATGTCGTTAAGACATCCTCACATACGGGTGTTGTTCCAGAATGACACGTTTTATTCCTGACAGTGCACTGCTGCCTATGCCTTGAATCGTCATACAGACAAGAAACACTGTGCAGATACTGCCAGGAAGACCACATAACACATTTTAAGTTTCTGTGAAGGTTTCCTAGGTGAGGATTCATGCCTTTAAAGAACCGTGTTAAGGTGGTTAATAAAAAGCATAATTTATAGATAAGTCTTTGGCTGTTATGACTTAAAGATATTCTAGAGCTTTCGAGGTGAATAAAAATTATAACAGGGATAATTGTCAACTACATAACCATTTTATTTAATAACAAATATTGTACAGAGGAGAAAACTAAATAAATACAAAAGGAAAGATAGGCGGTTCACCTCTCCGAACTAGTTCTCGGTGTTTCCTTCACTTGAGTTTGGTGAATAGAGTTTTGGCGACGCAATGGTCAACGCAGTGGACGAAGTCCATCAGTTCTTCGACGCAGGTCTCCGTCGTCTGTGATTTCGAGCTGACCCTGGCTGAGCATTCGTTCAATCTGTCTTTAAACGATTTGCAGTTCGGTTCGCAACTTTCCTTGAGAGTCACCTGAGGGTCGACCAACTCCTCGTCGTCGTCAGACTGGGCGCTGATCTTCGGCACGACTTTACCGAACATACTGAAGCCGAACAGGGGCATTTTTTCGACTAGTTTTATGACTTTTATATTTTATTCTAATTCACTGAGGTGAATTGGTCAAAGGCCAGCCTCCAGAGGTTGGAAACGGAAATACAGATGTTATTTTAGGGTTTCACAGAAAAAAATGCTACCACCCGAACACCACAGTGCAGCCAAATGAAGCATAATTTTTTCCCATGTAACTTACTATTTTCATCCATTTTATATTTAATCTAAGCAAAGCTATAAGAAAACATTCTATCGGTAATTATCCATCACCATAAACGATCTTATATTTTATTTAAAAAAAGTATTTTTTATTGGTGTTTTTTTATAAATAAATATAAGCCTTTAGTTCCAGCAGGTTTATTTACATGGGAAGCTTTTCAATTATTTTATAATCATCTTCAGCCCCTTAACTCACAGCCTTGTTATTTATATTTTTTCGTATAACACTACTTATCAATTAATAATATGTTAACATTGAACATGAATGAGAATGTTAACATATTATTAATTTATAAAATATATATTTATTTATAAAAAAAACACCATTATGGAGTTCCACAGCAAGAACGGTGCCACACTCAACAACATCTTGAGTATTTTTTATCATAATTGTTTAACATATAATTGATTCCTTAAAAATATTTTTAAACATTTTTCATTCATATCTATAATTTAATGCATATAAGTCAAGCTGCTTGGTGAAAGAACTCAAAAGAAAGCAAGAACCACCCTGGTGGAATAAAGAACTGGGTAAACTAAGGGTCAATGCCAGTAGGGCATTTAACAAAGCAACAAGCAACTGGGGAGAGTATGAGGCTACTCATTTTATACAATCAAACCACCCACGGGACAAAAAAATAAAACTTTCGCAAATTATGCGGAGAAATATCTTCAGTATCAACAACATCTCGACTACATAAAACACTAGTAAAAGACAGAGTAGATAGATATAAACCCTGCCCTGAAGTAAACAAACAATTGATACACAGAAGATGCAAAGTAAAAAGTGATGCTATTTCTAAGTACACATTTTCCTCCTGGGATATGGATAGGGATAAAAGAGGTAGCAAAAGGTTTTTTGCAGTAGATTTGCTTTTTCGGTAGATCTATTGTGCACCTCTGTTTTTTTATGACTTACTGGCCAGCTTCAGGTTGTTAATCAACCAGCAGCTCCTTAGTGTAGGATCTTGCTTGTGGCTTTTCCTCTCCTGCAGAATCAACAAAGACCTTCAGAAAAACATAAAATGGTGTTTTCCCCTCTTCCTGGCAGTATCTGCACAGTGTTTCTTCTGTTTGTACTTCTAATCGGTGTACGTGCCTTCTTAGGTGGCAGAGCCATCAGGAGTCCAACCAGAATCCTGGTTCAGTTGCTGTTGCCTTCCAGTGCTTTCCTTTGTAAGTTTTGTATATACCCTTCTATGAATCTCTTCACGTCCCTCATGTCTGTTCCAGCAGGTTTTGGACTCATTAAGGATACATTTTTTGTGGCAAGATGCTAGGTCACAGTAGGGTTCAGGACTTAGAGAGACCATGCTGGCTCCCTCTTTGGCCAACATGCCAAGTTCAGACCATTGGTGATACCTACTTCAACCAAGGTGTACCTAGTACCTACAACCCATCCCTAGGAAATACGAGAACACACAAACATTGGAAGATAGCAGCTGAGATATGCACTGAGAAAAAGATTCTTTGGGAAATTAATTTTTTCAGCACATAGCGCCATGAGTAGACGGGATCCTTTCCATCTTGGTACAAAAAGGAGCAAAAATAATAACTCCTGGTAACTGGTGTTTATATAGATGCAACCTAGCACTAGGCTACATGCCGAACCTGACGTAGAGCAAAAGTAATGTTCATACCCAAAATATTAGAAAAAAACCCTATACTACCCAAATCTAGACAATCAGCCTAATATCTTTCTTAATAAAAGCATTTGAAAAGCTGATAGATAGCAATATAACAATGACAATGTTGGCAGACAAATCACTTCATCCCTTGCAAGGAAAGGGGCTGTTGTACTGCTTAAAGGACCTGAGCTTGGGAATTCACACTATCAAAGAGTACCTTAAACAAAAGGTTTGTTCTCATTGTTCTGGTGATGCTCAGACACTCTAGTCTCTGAGCAGAACCAAGAATTGATGGGTGTTGCATCTCATTCATTAAAATCAATTCTTAATTTCAATTTGCTTGAAACCATGAATTTTCAATATTGAAAATAGATGATAATCTGTTAATCTTATTATTAATAATAATTTCAGAGCTCAATGTATTCCTCAAAAACTTGACTAAGGAACTGAGTCTATATTTTCATATTGGTTTTATACATGAGTTTTAGTATTGAAGGTTGATATTAACTATTTTAAGTGTTACATGTGTCAACTACTTTTTTACTAAATCAGCAGTCGATTGAACTGACTTTAAGTTAATTTTAATAAGTTCTGTTATAGTTAATATCCATGAATAATCTGAATCATGGTATGGTCTTAATAAAAAAAAAAAATAAAAAAAAAAAAATAAATTTAAAAAAAATATTAAAAAAAATAAATTGTTATGTCAAGCTTTCTTTAGCGATGCTGGGACTTCAAAGAAATTTGAAATCGTATATTAAAAACTTGAAATTGTTTTGCCGTGATGATAAGCTTAAAATAGGTCAAAAGCTTGGCAGTAACAATATTGAATTTGCTTTTTCATCAAGACCATCCCGTGATCCAGATTATTTGTGGATATTACTATAACAGAGCTTACTAAAATTAACTCAAAGTCGGTTTCCACCACTGATTTAGTACTGGTACCAATAAAAATAAATAAATAAATAAGTAAAATAAAATAAAAAATAAAAAGTGAGGTGGTTATTAACTAAAAACAGTACTTTCGGCATAAATTTATTTGATTTTATTGAAAATTATCACTTCTAAAAATCTCTTTAATACTATTATAAATGAATTTAATTCAAAACAATGATTCTAGAATAAGCTTATGTACATTTCTCTTATAATAATTTGTAAATATTAGGAAGGATTATTTACAAAATAAATCTTTGGCTTAAATATTAACACTCACAAAAGTAACTGATTAATATTTTTAACTGTAAACAACAGATAACAAGGTATAAAAACTAAATAAAAAAAATTATTTTGCTGCTAATATGCAGAGAAAATAAAACATATACTTATTTAAAAAATAAAAATCAATTTTAAGAAGTGAATCTGATAATGAGAAAACAAATATTTTAAAGGCACAAATATAAAAACATTAAATTAAATATGTGAACTTTTCTCCTAACTTAATTATTCTAATGATAATATTTAAACTTCAAGGGTATCAATTTTTATTTATCTCGAAAGCTCTTGAGATGATTCTACAGGTTCATACAGTTGTGCCTCAGCAATGGAAGCTTCCATTGCTTTTATTATTGCTTGAATACGATTCTCATTTCCTCTCTCGAAGCTTTTTTCTTTGCTCTTTCCAGTCGATTTCTCTGTTTCACTAATTGTCTGGTAAATCTCTTCAGTCCGTCTAGGCACGAGATTGTAGTATGATGATTCAAGTTCTTCCTTTATATTTTCTTGCATCAAGTTTTTATACAGCACCTCCTGCAATATAAATTTTTACAGGAATAAAATATTATTAAATGCTCAAATTACACATACAAACATGTTGGTTTATTAAGTTTACCTGAGAAATCTTGTGATCAGGAATAATGTGATAAAATGAATCATTCATCGATTCGTATTCTTGTCTTGAATTCGGAGTGACTGGTCGGATTCTAGAATCTGGGGTGTCATAAAGTTCTTGAACCGGAGGTGGGGAAGACGGTAATGGTGGAGGGGGCGGTGGAAGCATACGCTTCCCACAATGCTCATTCACTGCTTCTATCCATGAGTTCAGTTCTTCTTTGTCTTGGACTACAAACTATATAAAACAATTAATCAAATAATAGCAACGGTTTAATACAAAACTTTACCTGATAAGTTTTATTTCCAGGTGAGAACAACTCTAAGACCAGGCCATTTTTACAGTTAGACTCTCTGGCTTGGTAGCCTTCTAATTTCAAAACAGAGTTGGGTCTTGTCTCACCCTGAGACGAGTAAAGTGAGAGCTTCTGCCCTATTAGAACTCCCCAACATTTCCTGGTCTGTCCCAACCATAGAAACCTTTCCTTTCGACCCAATTTACCACTTTTGGCAACGCACGAGGTTGATGTAGGTTCAGACATTGCTTCGTAACAATTTATATCTCCACCTGAATAATGAAAATATAAAAAATTAGTACTAATTAGCTCAAAGAATGATTAATTTATTATAATTTAATATTATCTATTAATTTTTTCTTTCACATGTAATGATACTCTTGAGTTATAAGTTGGTAAAATCAAACAAATTGTTTGTCAGTTTGAAATGAAAATTCTACTGGTGTAGTGTGAACCAGGCAGACGAGGGTGATCAGAAATGATCAAGCTAAAAGTTCAGTTACCTCACAACTGAATTTTTATTTTAAAGAATAAAACAAATTGAAATGATTTCTTCTTTTTTTTTTTTTTTTTCTACTTACTGGAATGTGTTGAGATAGAAGGTAATGTGGATGCTCGGCTCATGTCTAAGTAAGTCCCACTATTGTGCAATGTGCTCATAACTGGTTTCGCAGGCATGTTAGTCGTTTGACTCAGTCTTATAAAAAGTTTCTGCCGAATTTCCTCAGCATTTGGACTCAGTTTCTCACAGGATAGTGTTTCTCCCAGGTACACTCTCAACTCTAAATTAAAAAAAAAGAAGTTATTTTTGGTTCATTTTTAAAATGGATAATGAATAAAATCAAAATTGACAGTGGCAAATTTTTAAGATGATTTTCTTCTTCATTAAACTTATTACTGATTGCTGATTTATATGAGATCAACTCTGCATATACTTCACATACATACACTTGTGTACACAGATGAGTTTATCACTTCTCACAGTACGCTGGAAATTCAAGCTTTTGCCTAATTTACCTTAATTAATTTAATACATGAGCTTTGGCCCAAAACTAAGTGTCGACATGATAAGTTCGCTTGGCCTATTCTTAATCGGGTTAGGACGACCCGTTTTCTACTAGAAAGATCATCTGAGGGCTACCTATCAGCATTGCTCTTGATACTTGAAAGCTTCTCTGCCGATTCGGCCCACTGATGCTGCCACATACTTTTAATCATGTTTTTAAGCATTTTTAGTGACAGAGGGCTGGAATATGGTGGTCAGGTTGGACATCCTCGCCTTAGCCACCTTGCTCAATAAACGCACATAATATTTCTAAGTATATAAGTTAATAATTTTTATTTAAATATATGTATATTTTATGAATACATTTGAAGTGTTTATATTTTGTTAATACAAATAAAATAATTAATTATCAAATTATATAATTAACAAAATATAAATAAAAGCAGCTTAAGAAATTAATATTGTGATTAACCAACAAAAATCAGCATTGGCCGCTCTCTTATGTATAAATTTTCAATTTTTTTAAATTCAATTTTTCTGTGAGAATTTTCAAAATAAAAATAGAAAATAAATTATTTGTTGAAATGTTTATACAAGATTTTTCTGTTTAATAATCCAAGAACTAGGGGACTCAGGGTGACTAAGTGGTTAGGGTGTCCAACTCGTGTTATCCATGTTAGTGGTCCTGGGTTCAAATCCCATCTTAACCCATGATTTTTTAATCGATCATAATGTGTAGAAAGCATTGTAAAGCGGTTTGTTCCTTCGTCTGCAAAACCCAATATGTAGTTGGACATTAAGCATTCCTGTAAGACAGGAATTACTTTAGTTTTAAACCAAGATCTAGATTAAAATGGTGCATAAATGGACTAGAAAAAAATTGGTGTGCTTAGTTTCTTTAATTTCTTATTTGTTTTTAAAAAATCCATAAAGTATATTTATAAAAAATTGATTTTGTGTTTGTTGTTGTTCATGTTTATGAGTGACTATTAATTTGAGTGAACGAATTTTTTGTATTTTGGATATTGAATTTTAATAAAAGCCTGAATTTGTCATTCAATTATGTTTGCATATATTTATCAATACCAGTTTTATACAATCAAGAGACCCATATAATAATAAAAAAAGAGAAAATGTATAAAAAGATTATGAAGAAATAGCAACATAATGGAACAAATTTTGGCGTTACCACAATTTTAAACATTCAAAGAGTTCAAATTTATAAAAGTTAGTAGTTAAAAACAAAAATAATATTGGGAAAAATCGAAATTTTGTATTAAAACTTTTAAAACCGTTTATAACAAGGTTATTTGTCAAAACTGCGTATTTTTCGGTACAACGCGAAGGTAAATGGGCTGAAACGAAAATGCTCAACGAAAATATTCAACATTGTATAAATAATAGTATTTTAAAGTAGTGTGCAACCCCATTAGTTGGGACGCCATTGCGACAGAAGAGAAACATGGTACATAACGGTAGTTAGTGGCATGGGTTAGTTCGTTGCTAACTAAGAGAAAAACTAATGTTGCATTCCTAATTTCAACCACTATGCTTTCAATTGGTCGTTGACCGCAAGTTTCAAAAACAATAACAAATTATTATATAAAGTTCTTTTTATCGGTTACACGAAGTAACAATTACAAACGTTTGAAACATTCTCAACTGTTTGTTATAACAGAAACATAGTTGTTTGAAAGCGAACCCTGATAAAAATATATTCGTATTCGTAAAATAATACAGTTTGGAATATCAAGAATTAGGAGGAATGGAAGAACCTTAAACATCTCCCACGGTTTAAATCATTTGACCTTCTCCATTTTAGAACAAAAGTGTTTTCCTCGGTTAATTAATAAAGGCCATAGAAGAATAAACTCTTGCACGGGTCATTGTACTTTTACCTGCATAAAATTTTTACTCGGCGAATTTGTTCCAAATAAAAATTGTAGTTAAACAAGACAAAAAAGTCAAACGACGTTTCTGTGCTGAGTTCGATAACCGAAAAAGGAAAGTTTTAATAAAACTGACGTTCTTCATGTAACTCGTATTTCTTCTTCTTTCATGGAGCCACTTTCACTGATCTCGGTCTTTTTCACACCTATTACTTCCTACTCTTTTTTTTTTTTTTTTAATTTTTAAGGCCAAAACTTTTTTTATTACTACTAGGATTTACAAAGTGGATTTTGAGAAGGTCTTAAAGACGGAACCCCATAAAACGCACGTGGAAAAACAATGGGATAATTTTATTTCGAAACAGCCGAACAATGGGCCTAGACAAATCTTTTGAAACAGGAAGGGAACGATTGTAAAATTTAATTTAAAAATTATTCGATAGATGGCAGACAATTTTATTATTTTAATAATAAACAATACAAATATTTTTTTACCTTGGGAGCGACTTCAAAACTTATTTTACAATTGCCTTGATCTTCAGCGCGTCCTAGTCTTTTGTAACGTAGAGGTCCTAAGCTCTATTCCAGGATTCCTTTTGAATTTGAACGAATCAAAATTTGAAAAAGCACGATCTAAACCTGACGTTGAACCTAAAGCTCTCCATTCAACCTGATGAGCTAAAAGCTCGAAATCCTGATCGTTGCTAAACAACTTACTGTGAGAAGGAACTATCTTTTAAAAAAAGGATCTTGTACTTTGGTCGATCCAGATCATTTTGGTCTGCATAGCATCGCCGTATTGACAGGCCGAACAACAGGTTCATCATCCCGCAAAACCCCACAAGGAACTACTTTACTCACCTACTTTTTAAATAGACGATGAGAAAGTTATAGCGTGCATTCTGTACGATGTTAACAAGTAATAATGCAAAATTATTTGTCCGATGTGTTGTTGAAAGCTGTTTTCTTGCATGACAGGAATTGCTTTACTTTTACTTTTCACTGCACAATTAATCTGTTGTACGATACCAGTATGCATAATGCTTTATCTTTAATAGGAAGATATGGAAAATATAGAACGACGGGCTCTTTTTATTCTATAAAGTCTATAAAATATAGTACAAAACAAACACTCCATTAATGCGTAAAATAAAAAGGTTCAAACTTTTTAGAAAAATCAATCAATGATCAAATGATAACACTGTATAATTATGATAGAAAACATAAACTGCATCATTTTCATAGAGACAAATTTTGTAAGTGCCCAAAGACAAAGGTTGTGAATTATTGTGGACTTTCTTAGTCCTGGGGCAGATATGTAGACTGGAAGTAAACCCCCGTTCTCTCCATTTCCTCCATTTGGTCCTAATTGAAAGGGTCAATCGTCCCCGACACCGTTAATTCGACCAATTTGTGAAAGGAGAAGAAAGAAGTGGTGTAAAAAGAGTGAGCTTTTTTTCTTTTTTTATTCTTCTTAAACCGTCTACCAACTTCGGGCTTATTACTGAAACGGAAAAGAATTCGATGAACGGACCGGGTGACGTTAGCTTAGGTAAGGCCGAGCGGATTATAAACAAAAACAATGAGTCAACCCAGCATAATGGAGGCACAATCAACTCCCCGGATTATCGCTGTATATCCTGAATTGTAAGATTTGCTGAAGTACAAGGAGAAATTCTCGATAAAGGTGATATTCAACCGAGAATACCAACCATTACTTGTTTATTGCGTTGATAATTGCTGAATTCAAGCACTCAACCAACAGTATAACTTCTAAAAAGCTAAAAGGTTTTTTGTATAAAAGTTCAAACTTTTTGTGATGACGTTTTGACTTTTTCATTATTTTATATTTTATGCATACTATATTATTTTTTTATGATTATTCAGAGATTGTGAGATGCGGTATGGTGTGGCGTAGGTTTTAGAAAAACATTTTCTTTATCGTGCCAACGTTTCGATCTTTATTGAGATCATCTTCAGGGCCTTGTGTTGTCTGCATTTCAACAAAAAAGTTCTCTGGTTGATAGCCGATGCAAGTTTCTTCTCATTGTTGGCAATGTCCTTCGAATACTCTTTGCTTAGTGTCTATGTAGTTGAAATTGTTTCATAGAATCCCATGTTCTGTTTTTTATTATGATTTTTACATCTGCGATTTTTAGTGGTAACAAGAAAATGAGAAAACATACATATATAAAGTGACAATCTAATATGTTAGACTTGATAGAAGTCACCCATTTAGTGACATTCCCTTACATTGAGTCACTCAATCTCTCAAAAGATCTCTCGGCCGAGACAACAGCTGTTGGGCTAGTATCCACTAGGGTAAAGGTTTAAATTTTTGTGAAAGTTTTTGTTTCGGGATTTAATAATGTCAATTACAAATGGGATTAGAAGGACATTTAGGAACTTAGGTTAGGAATAGGAACTTTCGAGTGGATGTATTGAGTTTTTGTAGAATTAGATATTGTAGTTGAGTAGTCATTTAAATGGTGAGTTAAAGTTAGATCTGTGGCCAAGTAATCTAAGGAGAAATTTGTAGCGTCGGTTTCTCTGTCTTTTCACTCCTGTGGATTCCACGCCAGTCTTTTGTCAATAGCCCCAGATAGTGCACAATATCTGAGGGTGGAATGGGTTTGATTGAAATAAACCGTAGGACAGGTGGATTTTCCGAGTTTTAATTTCGTTAATTTGCGAAACCAAGACTGGAGTTAAATGGAAATGGGAGTCTTGTTTAGCCAGAGGAGGATCAGGATTAGGTAAAAGGATCGCCAGCAAAAAAAGCATATTGCATTGTTAAGGAAAACAGGCATGTCGGCTGTGAATATTGTGAATAAGAAGGGTCCGTGGATGCTGCCCTGAGAAACACCCGCTTTAATGGAAATATAAGAAGAAAAGATAGCCCTCTGAGGGATGCGGCGGTACCGGTCTGTCAAAAGGATTTTAATATTAAATCCATTAGATTTCGTGATCCGATTGACCAAATAACACCTTTCAGTTAATTAATCTTTATGTAAGGTACTGGTTGAGATAAAAAAATGGCAAAAAGGAGGGAAAATTCGAAAGGTTGGGTTGAGATGGGAAGTTAGTGTCCGAGTGAATCGAAGCCACGATAGCTCAAGTGGTAGAGCAGCGGCGTATTTAGCCAAAGGTCGTGGGTTCGAATCCCGCTCGTGACACTGACTTTTTTATCTCAATCAATACGTTACAAAAGATTAATTAAATATATTTTTAATCAAATTAACCAAAGGTGTATAAAAGAAAGGAAGCATTTGTGCTTTAACAGCAAACCAGAGTTGAAAGCACCAAACAACCCCAATGAACGAAGTTTTTAAATCGAATTTATATTTATATTTAAATCGAATCGAATAATTTAATAATCAAGAACACCAAACACGTTGTCTAATCATAAAGACTGATGTATCTTTAATCCAAATGTATGAATACTTTTATATTAGAAATTTTAGCATATAATTTTATTGTGTATTAAAAAAAAGTTTCAGTCTTGCATATACATGTGTGGAATATTGCAGTTGTAGGTTTTGTGTATTCACGTGTTCTTCTATATTCAATCATTTTTCAAATATTAAAGGAAAAGAACGATCCTAGAAATGATGAAGGTGGGGTGAATATGTAGATTCACTTTTTGTAAATGTATTTTTTTGAAAAGTATAAACCATCATTTACACAAATGAAAAACATTCCTTTTCTTAAAACAATAGTCATTATAATTTACACATTGCGTAATGTTTATCCATTGGTTGATTATCAATGTTTTGTTCCATTTTTGTTCAATCTTTCGATACAAACGGAAAAGGATAAACTTAACAACTTTATGGCCTAATATGGTCCATTTACACACACTCTACCCGTTGCCCAGCTTTCTTCTCTTTTCTCTCTTTCTCTTTCAGTATATTTTATATCTTTTAAGATTATTATTGTTTGTTTCTTTGCCGTCTTAACTCGAGAAAAAAAAGTCCCCGAATAGGACATACGCTTCGACACGAAGTCGTCCCATTTGAGTACGACGAGGTCAAGGAAAGTAAGCGACGAGTGAGCAAAAGGAATGAAAATTAATCGTATGCATGTCAAGGATTTGAAACTTGTTGTATTTGACAAGCTTTGCCCGTTTGGTAAAATCCACCAGGGCAGAAGAAACCGCATGACTTGAGTGGAAGCCAAAAGGGTGTTTTACTGAGTCAAATTTTATTTTCGGTTGAGACCAGAAAAAGAACCTCGGTAGTTTAAGCTAGCAAATTTATAATTTTTAAAAACGAATTTGTAGGTTTAAACATGTTTGTAGCAAGAGTACAGACAAAATGAAACTTAAAAAAAATTAGTCTTTTATTATAGTTATATATGTATATGTTAGTAAAAAAGCCAAGTATCATACAAAACATACGTTGTTCCAAATCCACACCCAACAAGATCAAATTCCATTCCGTATTAAAACTTCTACATAGACATTTTATTTTATAATTTTACTAAAATTGTTGTTTTATTACGTAATATTTTGTTATTGACAGTCTAATGAATTACATTTTTAATCGTTGGATCCAAAAAATTGAAAAGGTTTTGAAAAAGAGCGATTCCAATTCAGTGACAATCTTTCTTCCATAAGAGCACTAATGGATGGGTTTGGTATCTTCCCTGCTCGTTCAACTTTTATGCATATGCACAAATTATTTTTTGTGTCTTGGGACCGCGTCGCATTTGTACCGTCCACGGGGCAAGGTTCTGTATGTAAATTTTGTTTGGGTTTACAAATTCCAAACAATCGAAAATAGACGAATGTCTGAATGTCGACGTGTTGGTCCCTTCGTTTCCTTTTTACCGGGGCACTACCGCTTCAATCGTAATTATAGTTCACATCGGGAAGAAGAAAAAAAAAGGACTCAACGTTGGTCTTCTGATTTTCCAAAAATAGACGGACGTTAGGTCAATGGTTAAAAGGGGTTTTAAACGGGTTTAAAAGGCTAATTTGGATAAACGCCAATTTCAACCTTAGATGATAATTTTGGAATATTATGGATATCAACTGATTCAGTACTACATTAAAACACGCACGCGCCACCATAACACACAACAAACACGCACTCAGAAGTTAAAGGAAGTGGGACCTGGTAAATTTGATAATTTCCTACTTATTTTCGAATTGAAAAAAAAAATTATTTATTCATTGAAGTTATATTTGTGTATTCATTCATGAATCGTTCACAAGATATCTCTCTCTCTCTCTCTTTCTCACTTTTTTCTTTCTCTCACTCGCTCTCTTACACATTCACTCAGGCATTAATTCATCGCTCACAAAATCTCTCTTTTTCACATACTTTCTTACACACTCATTCATTCATTCATCACTCAAAATCTCTCGCACTCACTCTCTTACACATTCACTCATTCATCGTTCATAAGATCTCTCTCTCTCTCTCTCTCTGTCTCTCTCTCTTCTCTCTCTGACTCTCTTTCCTCTTTCTCTCTCACTCGCTAATTCGCTCACTCTCTTACTATTCAATACTTCACCCACTCACAATTAACTCACTATTTCACACACACACACACACACACACACACACACACACACACACACACACACACACACACACACACACACACANATCTGTACGCACAAACAAACAAATACAAATAATAAGTATACACAAATTATATGGCAGGCAATTTTGATATTCGATTGATCTTTCTCTCCTTTCTCTCTCTCTCTCTCTCTCTCTCTCTCTCTCTCTCTCTCTCTCTCTCTCTCTCTCTCTCTCTCTCTCCCTTTATTCAACACACACTACGGCGACCTGTGGTTTACTAAGTGTTGCTTGGACGCTTTCTCTATGTGGAACAGTCTGTTGATCGACATCAGGATTTATTCTGTAAAGTCAAGGACATCCTGTTCATTACACACTTTTTAATCCGCAAATCCTGTATAGATAATAGATATTTTAAGAGCTAGGGTTGGATATGCTTCCTCTCCTTTGCGTAGGATCGATTCAGGCGTTCGATGGAGTAGCGTCCTATGCCCGTTCCTAAACACGGTATACACCTTTCCCTTTTATCCCTTTTCATTCTGACACTACAATTCTCACAATTCCTGATGGCACTGCCATATCATCATCAAATCCCGACAAAGCTCAACGAAACCAACATGCTCATCTCTATTCCTTAGGGCAGTACAAGTGGTTTTAAACACCTCTAAATCCAAAAGGAATTTATCTTTGGCGCATCATTCTCTGTCCAGGGTATTACAATTGTAATGCTTTCCAATGGAAACTTCGTCCTTTACCTTGGGATGAATCAAGGGACTCACCTGGAACCCTCATACTACTAATTAAACCTCTTACTTGACAAGAGAAATCCGAATTGTCCCTAAACAACAAAAGACATCTATACCACCATGCTAAAACCTATAAGGACTTATGGAATTGAAATGTGGGATTCAACTAAACCTTTCAAACTCAATCCTTGCTAATCATATACGCTGAGATCTATTGTTAATGTACCATTTCGTTTCTAACAGTACTCAAAAATCCCTTTTATTAAAGACGTTGCGAGATGGTTAAAAAAAATTCACCCAAAATTGTAATCACACTGTAATCCTCATACAATGCAACTTTCCTCCCGGCCACTTTCTGACAATATTCGCTACTTCCTCATAAGACCCGCGATCTTTTTTTGAGAGATTGACTAAAAGAGTTTACTTCTAAAACGTCCGCTTCTCGACTCGTCTATGTTTGGTGGTTTTTGTCATTAATGTTACTAATTGCGCTAAGATGTTGGATGTTTTTTAATAATGTAGCCCCCACCCCATCTGGAATGTCAGATAAATTTGTCTCGTCGTGTATTGGCAAATGAAAGTATCAGTTTGATAAAATTCTGGAATTTCAAATTGAAGGTCTGAAGTTCTGAAAGAAAGAAGACTTAGAGTCTTATTTCTTATAGAATCTTATAGAATTTCCCATCAGACAATCGGAATCCCTTCACTCACCCGTCCCCCGTCGGTATAATTTGAATCGAATGAAAGTGAAAATCTCTGTGAATCTTCTATTGTTGTATTTGTTTTTTACTTGAAATCCAAGTGAAAAAGAAAGTGAAGGGCGACTTTCCTCTTCCTCAAACATATAATCCACACCGGGCAGTTCATTTCACAACCAATAATCAGTAGCAGAGAATTTTTTTTCTCTATTCCCCCGTTGAAAATTGGGGAAAGCTACACGGGCGCAGTACCATCACTTTTGATCAAATTGAAGCCAAGTTATATTACAACTTATATTCTTGAGGCAATAAAAACCAGGGATAATCTTTAACCTTGGCACATCCGTTTATTATTAGATCTTAAAACGTTCTACACTTTTAAACTGTGCATTATATTATTTTGTTTTACTTATCAAATAGATTATTATAATTTTATTTAACAAATAAATTTATTGGACGAAACGCACTGAAGGTCCAATATTATCGTCGATTGATCAATCGCTCAATTTGTTATGGATTAGGGTCTGTCACCCGGGCATGCTTTATAAACTTAAACGCTTCCTACCCACTCTTTATTATCTTATCCTGAAATCCTATCTGACCGACCGCTGCTTCAGAGTGAGGTGCGTCAATTAGTTCTCGGAAATCAACCGATACAAGCCGGCGTCCGACAAGGGAGTATTCTTGGTCTCATCCTTTATATCATCTATACTGCCGACTTAACTGCACACCCGATACTTGCAAAGAGTTAAGGCCAAGAATGAAGAAAAATATTCTCAGTGCACATTCACATTGAAAAAGTCTTGCCCTCCACTGTACATCAATAACAAAGAGATACGGTCTTCATCAATCGTCAATCATGCCAAATACTTAGGTTTACTAAGACAGACAGGAATCCCCACGCAAGACTTAAAAGGCAACGACAAGACTTGGACAACTACGAAAATTCTAGGACCGAAATCCGGCTTGACCGTCAAGACCGTCTTACAAGACTACTGCCGATCACTTTGGCATAAGGAGTGGTACTGTGGGGTTCTGCCAAGCCGATCATCCAGCGCATCCAATTCTTCCACTCAACAGTCTTCAGACAAATCCTCAAAGCTCCATATTACGTCCATCCTAACCGTTCGAGCACACTACAGATTCCCATCCTTAAAACCCGTCAAGTCGCCTTATCGGCGATGGTCTCAAGACCTTGCCCCTTAATCCCTCACACTGATTGCCAGACATGGCATGTTTTCTCCGGGTGTAACGCTGGTGTTAGTGTTATGCCCATGGCAAAAAGTATTATGATCACATTTCTAATATGCACAAATATGAATATGCTACAAATAAAAATGTAAAAAATATTATGTACAAAAAATTTAAATAGGTCTGAGGTCAAGTCAAGTACATCTTCTGTCTATGAAAAGTTTCAATTTCAAGCTTTATAAAATATTTATGTTTTAAAAAATTGTTAATATGTCAGTTGAATTTTTTTTAAACTTGCTATATTTCAAACTTTTGAATGGATAAGATATTTGATGAAATGGCAAATACTTACGCATGAAATTATTTTAGAAAGCAAAAAATATGTCATAAAAATCCACATTGCAATTGTGTACTTTCAATAATTATGGATGGATTCATTTGTTTTAAGTTGAATAATAATAATAATAATAATAGATACATCGGGTTAATCTTTTCTCAATGTGACAATTATTTCAAAATAGTACTTCAATTATTTTTCATAAAACGGTATATGTACAGGCGTGTTATTATGTTATTCAGAGCATGGCTCGTTGACAATGTCACATCCTGAGATGATTATTTTAACTGTAATTTAGTCGTTGTTTTTTTAAAAAACGGTCTTTCTTTAAAAAACCCAAGGAAGTTGCTAAATCCAGGGCGAACAACTTTACATGAGAGGAATTGTAATAATCTTTGAAATTTCTCTTTAAGTCTGCTGTTTGGCTGTGTTGTGCTTTTTGGCGAGTTAAGCTGTAAAGAAAGATTGCGAAGGGGGTAAAGAGATCCTTACTGTTATTAAAATTTTAACAAAAATTGCTTCAAACGTTCTTCCTGTTTTTTTAAGAAGTCAATGAAGAACGTTGAAGCAAGAAGAAAAAATTGTTTAAAACTTATGTAAGGATTAGAATAAGTGACCGCATGTAAAACCACAAATTTAACTGACATTATTATAATGTTAAAAGATATTGCAAGACGTCTTTTCATCATTCCGTGCTCCAGATATATTGACAGGATGCTTAAGAAAATTGACAGCCACGCCCTCGAAAATTTTATAATTTTTCGACCCCGAAGAAGAATCATGAAAGGAAATCCATACCCGTGAGGAGGTCCTTTAATTCCATAACGTACATCTTTCTTCCTTTGGTATTTCACACACGATTTATTTCGTCACGCGTAATTTCGAATTCGAGTCATGGACGTCGCGGTCTCTTCTTCAGTGCCACCGAGCTTCTTACTGGAATGAAGCCGTGTATTTTTACAATCGAGACCAAACGCCCCACCTCTATGTTCCCCCTTCTGTACCTAGTACTTTCCTTTCGTTCTACCGAGCGAAAAGACGATATTTTCTTTACGAAATAAACCGATTAAAAGCCTACAAAAAAAGTTAAAAGTACAGTTTATGTACCATTAATAGACTGAAACTGAAAAATGTTCACTTATTGCTTAATACAATAAAAGGAACTTATTGTTTAGTCGTAGATTTTTTTTTAAATCTCAAGTACCACTCAAAACTCGTGCCATGATAAAGATATAATATTTATATATATTGAATTTTAAAAAAAAGGTATTAATTAATCAAGGTATTAATTCTTGGTAAAAATATGGAAAACAAATATTTATTTTTAACACATTCATACAAATAATTCTTTCAAACTAGAATAAAACGTGAAAGCACAGCGTTGCAATGCTTAATGTGATTGCCTGGTTTGCAAAACTCGAAACCCCTGATGTGTATTGGATTGCAAAACTATCAACAACATGGATCTTCCATCCCATGTTGATGTGAGTGTAGCTGTTGTAATAAACTATATCTGGCCAAGTGGAGTTTGGCGTTACTTCTAGGATCGCCACTTCCCCTTAAACAAAACAAAAAAAAAATTATTATTACATGCTGCTTAAGTTGTACCTAACTGTAAATTACCTGGTTCACAGGTGACTGTAAGGGATTTGTTGAATTTCCTGAAAGTTGGAAAATCGTCATCCAACCTTCGATCGACTCCGTTGTGTCTTGCGAGGCAAAGAGGCCCAACTAGATACAAAACTTTGTGGTCACAATCTGAGTTTTGTTAAGCTTTATTTATGAAATTACCTGTTGTGGGTCTTGGCTGTCCTCTGAGAGTATACTGAACCCCTGCTAAAATTCTTATATTTCTATTTGATTCTTCAGTTCTTCTTTCCAAACCTCCATGCGGCTCATCTGTTATAATCAAGGGGTTATACAGCTCTGCACTGTGAGGGTTGTTTCCGCCAAATATTCTAATAGCATATGTAAAACCTCGTCTCATCCATATTTCTGGGATGAGCAACCCATTGATGTACCAAGATAGACCTGGGGAGGGCATGCCGGTGATCCCCTGGTATCCTCGTTTCCCCCCTGAGGGTCCGAGTGTCGCGGTGAAAACCCTCAGACCCTTGTCAATTATTTTTGGACGATCCCACGGTTCCAAGATTTCCTTGTCGTTTGTTGCAAAAGGAAAACAATTATCTTGTGTCTTTCCAAACTCGACGACAGCTGAACTTCTGGGGTAGATGTCATGAAATGAAGGTTCTTGGTTTGCATCCAATTTTCCAATTGCCCAAACTAAATGAGTTTTCCCTTCGGTTCTGTATTCCTTATCTCCTGGGTCGGCTAAATTAACATTGAATAAACAAATATTAATATTTTCTCAGTTATTCTTCTTCTCTGGACTTCTCAAACTTTTTAGCTAGCGGACCCCTTGCACATAACAAAATGCAGGGCAAGATCCTGACTTCAGCCACCGACCCATATTGGAAAGAATAACTGATCAATGATAATGAGAAACAGGTAGTGCACTCGCGAGAGAAATTTCACATTTTGAAGAAACAACGGTTTTTTGTGAACAAATGAGAAAAATCTAGGGTGTTCCAGAAGCAGCAGTTTCCAGTAATGAAGGAACCCAGTATCAACAATAAAATTTCTAGGAAACCGATCAACCTACCACTCTAGTCCCTTCTGCCTCATTTACCTTGCATATTTTGCAAAAATAAATGTAGAATAAAATAAATAAACATAAAAAGCTTTTGTTTTCAGTACACATTGTTATTACTTTTTAAATTTTATTTATAATCTCTCCCATCACCCCAACAGTCTTGCCTAAGCCATGTCCAACAGAACCCATCCCTACAATCCCATAAGACGTCTCAAGAGGAAATAGGTCACGACCTACTTTCTGAGGAGTAGGTGGTGAAGTTTATTAGTGAAGCGAAATGGAAAAATAATATTGATTATTTGCTCCCAGTAATGTATATATGTAAATAGCTGTAAATATATCTATGTTCATCAAATTATATTGTGAACAAATATTGCAGAGTGAAATAAAATGAAATTATTCATTAATTCTACGTTTATTTTTGTAATTATTAATTTTTCTTGAACTTCACTGCAGACCCCAGTTTGGAAGCCCCAGCCTAGATCATCCTGGTCTCCTTATTCTTGTTCATTTAATTTTTCAAGTATGTTGGGCATTTCAACAAATTCAGACTAAACCAGATCAGGATAATCTAAGGAAAATGAATCCCCCCCATGTTTCAAAATCTCTTTCAAAAACAAATAATACCTTGTTAAGTTTTGCAAGGCATTAAACCTGTATTTTTGTCATGCTTAATCATCTGCTTAAGCTTGCTGCTTTGTTCAGACATGTTTCAGCATTTTGCCATTTAATTTTTTTCAGTTATTAGTTTGACTGACCAAAGTAGCAAGAATAGGCAGATCATAAATGACTATATGTATTGTTATAACATTATGAAATGCCATACTGACCTGATTTCAAATTTCTCCTAAATGTTATTATATTTATACCATCTTCTCTAGAAGATGTATGATGCTGGTTGTCATCCATACCACCAACCAGACTGTCTTTGCAAACTCCTTTATACTGTCCCAAAACTTTCACGCACTAGAATTTCATATGATTTATGTTACAATTTTTATATGATTTAAATACAAAATTGTAATTCAT
Organism: Cimex lectularius; assembly: GCF_000648675.2. Taxonomy (NCBI): domain Eukaryota; kingdom Metazoa; phylum Arthropoda; class Insecta; order Hemiptera; family Cimicidae; genus Cimex; species Cimex lectularius. The sequence continues at coordinate 458,509 of NW_019392784.1, read as the reverse complement.
CATCATTTCAGATTATTGAAAAAATTTGGTAAAATATTACTGGTGAATTTGCTGTTATATTGTAGTCTATGGCATATCCTCTGTATCCATCTATGTATGCTACAGTCACATCAGCACCTAGCATTTGCAATTTGTGATTTGAACCGCTTTGGCCAAATGCAATGTATTCATCTTCCTCTGGAATCAACAAAAACACTAGTTTAAACAAAAATATGCAAGCGGTTTCACTTAGAGACATAACAATGATATTTTACACCACTTTCTGTTTTTCCTATTTTTTCTGATCATCAGAAGAGATTTTTTCTACATACAAAAAAAAGTTCATTTCTATAGTTGTATAAATAAAATTGGTGACAGAATTGAGATCTTTTTGTGCATTTCATAGTAAACAGTCCACTATTGTAAATTTTTCACTTTTTGATCACTAATTTCTACTATCTTTAACTTTTTGAAAATGGTTTCATAGCTTTTCTTGCAGTTCTTACAAAACCATAATTTTATCTTTTGTTATCATTTTTCCATTTAGAAACAATTTATTCATTCTTATTGCAAGTGGATGTAGTAATTTCAGCCTCTTTCAATTCCCTGGTTGTTACACCTTTGGTTTGTCTTTTCTGATCTTCCTTTATTATTCTACTGATTCATTTTTGTATTTCATTACTAAACGAAAGCTATATTAAAAAACATACAGGAGCTAAATGTTTTTGTATTTTAAACATAATATTTTTTAGTAAAAGGATAATCCTGCTCTTAACTTCTTAGAAAAAACTTTTCTAAAATATTATTTGTCCCAATTTGTTTTTTTAATTTTAAAAAAATGTTCAACATATTTCATATTTGTGTGGTTAGTGACCGTTAATCGATAATTATTCAGAAATCGTGAGATGCATTCTGGTGTGATGTAGGTTTCAGAAAAACATTTTCTTTATCGTGCCAACGTTTTGACCTTTATTGAGATCATCTTCAGGGCCTGGGATTTACAAACATTGTTCACATTTAAAAAGTACATGTAGGATGTGGAAAAAAGTGAATTTATACAATGTAAAATATATATTTTAATATTCAATCAAAGTATTTCTATATATTTTGCATTGTATAAATTTACTTTTTTCCACATCCTACATGTATTTGTTAAATATAAACAATGTTTGTAAATCCCAGGCCCTGAAGATGATCTCAATAAAGGTCAAAACGTTGGTACGATAAAGAAAATGTTTTTCTGAAACCTACATCACACCAGATTGCATCTCACGATTTCTGAATAAATATTTCATATTTTTAGAATAGCCTTAAATCTAGTTTACAACTTATATAAATATTTATATATTATCATCATCAGTAGTAAAATATATTTACCAACTCGTCCTGCTAACTGAATTGTAATTTGTGGCCCAAAAACTTCCCAACTAGCTTGTAGGTTTTTATGCAATTGAATGCAATTGGGCAGTGCATTTTTATGACTCTGCAAACAATTATAACAATTAAAAATTAAATTTAAATATTATTATTTTTTAACTTACGGATATTTTTACAAGGCTTGGAGGGACATTAGGACTATCAGGGATGAGCACAGCACCATAATTCTGTTTGTCTTCAATGTCGTATACACTGAACCAGTCTATGTCAAAGATAGTGAGATCTCCTGGTAGTTCTAGTCTTATTGTCTCTGTAGAGTACAATCGTAGTGGCTCAAGACTACATGAAATAAATTAGTTGAATTTGCGATATTGCTAAAAATATACACAAGACTCACTATCCGTATTCATCAGGAACTTTGTAGCCTTTAGTTGAAGGCTGAGGTCCGACACCGACCCAAAAATAAGTATCTAGAAAAAGAGTTTAAAAAATACAGCACACAATTAAAAATACACTTAAGGTACAAAAATACTTTTTCCAGCTCCATTATATGTGAAATCTGGAATCAATATTGTTTTAGCATCAAGGATCTGAATAGGTCCTGAAGAAACACCGTGGGATCTCCGACTGAGCTGGCCGATAGTTTGCGTAGCTGGTGGTTCAAATTCCTCTGCCATATAAACATCACCGAATGCATTCTATAACAAGTTATAAAAACCAATTAATAACTGACATCATCTGTCAATTTTTTAAAGAGTAATCAATTACTTGACTTGACAGGTCATAAATGGCAAACCATTTTATATCTGTTAATTTCTTCTTTTCTGGAAGAACAAGGGTGAAGTCTTTATTCAGGTATCTATCTAGAACATTTGTTCTGGAAATAAAAAATAATATATGAATATACAACCGTATATTTACAATGAATGTTTTAAACAAAGTTTTTTATATTGAGTTTAAATAATCAATACGCTCCCATACTTTCCATGCTGATCTGGCACAATGAATCCTTGGGGCCCTGGACGATTCGTTGCTCCAGCCCAAAAGAACGTGTCAGCGCCGTTTCCATCGTAGCTAAAGCCAGTCAGGAGAAGCGTGAATTCATCGACTGCATAAACATCCCCTGCCACCTGATGATGATACGAGTTCAATTTACCTATCAATTTCCCTTTGTATTCTTCACAATCGGTCAGACCTGAAAAATCATATTGCAATATTTTTTTTTCTTCTTCAAAATAATCTATGAATGCCTAGTAATATATGCCTTGGAGAAATTTATTTCATATCCACCTATTACATGATTACATATGTTTCTATACATTTCTGTAAATCATAATGATCAATAAATTTCTATAAATCAATGAATAATAAACATAAATTAATGTTTTGCTTATCATGTACAGTTTAAGTTTTCATTTGGCATTGATGTATTTATGAGGTATTTTGTTGAGAACTACAAGGAACTATTTGTTTATTAAATTTATGGAGGGAAGCTTGATTGATTGATTAAAAATGGTTGATTAATTCATCAGATATAATAAGTGCCTATTACATGATTACATATGTTTCTATATATTTCTATAAATCATAATGATCAATAATAAATCAATAAATAAATGTTTATGTGCTTTATATTGGTGTATTATAGTATATATTTTAAGTTTATTTATTTATTTACATAAATTGATGTTATCATGTACAGTACATGTAGTTTAAGTTTTCATTTGGCATTGATGTATTTTGTTATGAGGTATTTATGAGGTATTTTGTTGAGAACTACAAGGAACTGTTTGTTTATTAAATTTATGGAGGAAAGTTTGATTGATTGATTAAAAATGGTTGATTAATTCACCAAATATAATCCCCTAGGGCCCTCTGGCCATAACAGTTAAGGCATTGACATGGTTAATTACATCCCTGTAAGGTAAAAGTCCTGGGTTTGAATCCAGTGGCCCTGTCATACTTACAATACCCTCATAAGAAAAATAAAGCCCTCAACCAAGGAAAGTAACTCAAATAAATAATAGCTTGATCTTCTCCTGGTCTACTTTCTTACTACTAGTTTAGCCTGTCAGATGGTTCACCATCTTGGTCTGTGCGTTTTTCAGCACAGGATGACATGTGACTATAAGTTTATGCTTTATGCATATTTTTTTATGTAAATCATAAATAAAGTATTATTTTGTGTGTCTTGTAAAAAAAAAAGTATTAAATTCGAACAATTTCAACATTTTTACAAATTCGGGAAATTTTGTGTTTTTTTAATAATTATTTCAGTTTTCATCGTTGTTATTGCATGCAATGGCAAAACATATTTATACACTACTCAAATAATTCATTAATGTTACCAGTAATTGGCCGTTTTGTTAAAAGCACTGGTAAATAAGCAGGAAAGTAATAAATTATATCAAAGTATAAGTTGTCACAAAGTGGACTTTGTTGATTTTTGTGTGCGTACATGCGTCTGTGGGTGTTGTTTAGGTGTATGTGATGAATTTATGTCAAATGACCAATTCGTCGAAACATAAAAAAGACCTTAATATATAAAAATAGTCCAATAATTTGACCAATTTCTCATATTTGACCATTTAAAAAGCGGTAGACTTCTTGTTAACATTTTTAGGTGTTAAGTGTTTATCACGAAAATCAATTTTATTTAAAAGACCCTACTTTGTATAAAAACAAATAAAAACGCTTTCCTTACTGAAGAAATATAGATGTACGAAAAATATTTCAAAATAGGTGGATTTTCGAAAAGAAAACACTAAAATCCAGGTGATTTCAATTCCTAGGGAAGGTAGCACACTTCTGTTTAGAGCGTGAGTGACGGTCTACTTTTCATGTTAACAGATACTATAATTTCTTTGGTTTTTTTACTTCATTTAAACATAAAAATAAACTCTTAATAAAATTTCCTTCTATGATTAGAGTTGTATCTTCTTTTAAGTACCGGACTTCCAGACGGCCTCCTGATGAACAATGGAAAAAGACCGAGGAAAAAAAAAGAGTAGAAACAATGGCCCTTTCGACACTTGGGTTTCTCATCTCGCAAACACAAAGGACTTCTATTTCTTTCTTCTGCCTTTTTATCTTCAGCTATCGAGAGTTTTAATTAAGCCGACACGATAAAAAAAATTTCGTGCAACCGCCTATTTTACCATTTTTCCGCCCAGTTCAGCTAGGAAATGTCAAGGGCCTTTATTAAGCGGATATAGAATATTATGAGATAATCCAACTTCTGGTCCAGTTGCAAGGCCTAACGGCAATTCTGAGGTCATGCGATCAAGGATTTTCGCAATTTATCCTCTGGCAATTTAGAGGAAAAATGGATCGATTCGATAGACACGACCATTCCGTGTCGTTTTATCTATCTTGGCTTTTGGCTAAGATCAAAGTGTAGTATCTATCTTGGAGATAAAGATTTTCACCAGCATTTTATAAAAATTTACAAATCTTATGACTCATTTTCAAAAGGATAAAACAAGATTAACTCACCTACTGTAATTAAATTATTTTTACGAGCTAATTTTTTTGCAAAATTGTCATATTTTAACAAGGCAGTTATTAAAATGAACTTTATTATTGTAGTTTTTGTACTTGAGAAATTTGCATGCTTGGCGAAGAACCTGTGCGGCCTATATTGTAATCAAAAATATTATTGTATATGAAAAAATGTACACGTTTTCCAGAAGGTTGTAAGCAAATTGTGTTAAAAAATGAAGTTGCACGCTATTAATTTGTAATTCTTTTGAAGCTACACGTAATTTTAGTAGTAAAATATTGGCAAATTGTATTTTTATTTTAAAGAAAATTATCTCGAGATCACTTTCATTTCTGTACCAATGAGTTGGTACGAATTATTATAATTAGAATGTGGAATGCTGCTGTCACGCTTTCGCGAATAAATTATTCTATATTTCCCACTTTTGAACAACATCGTGATTCGAAAATAATTGAATGTTTTGACCCCTGGCTGATAATGTGATTCATTATTGGAATGGATTTCAAAATGGGAAATACGCTAATCTTTGGGTAGTTCCGTGAAGAAAGTGGGCAAAATTTGGGCCGGCTGTATTTTGCCAACTATAACCGTGCGGATTTTGAAAACCCATCCGTGTACTATTAAAAAAAATTATAAACTATATAAAATACTAAACTATCTATAAATTTTTATAATAGTAAAACAATACTTAAATTAATTTTACAAAATCCTGCGCTCTTGAAACTTGTTAAGATGTGATATAACGTTTTTAAATTTAAATTGTACGAAAGTGCAATTATAAAAATTAAAAGTTTTACTTACTTATGAATAAGATAACGATGAAAATAAGCATTGTAAGTAAAAGTATTTGTTTTAAATACTTTGTCACACCATTTTATTGAAACTTTGCTCTAGGAAGAACTTTAATCAACCCTAACTGTACATTGAAAAGGACTAGAATGGAACTATTTTATCGTGAAGAAAGAAGAAATGAAAGAAGAAAACTAGTTCTTTTCATGGATTTGACATTCAGTTCGTTTGAAGTATCCACTGAAAGCCAACTGGACTTTCTCTTCTCCCTCTTTCCTTTCTGTCCTGTTGGGCCCCTCCATGCTTTTTCCTTCTCCTTCTACAGCCTTCGGTAATCGGATTCTTTCTCCCACTACGAGATTTTTATTCCTTTTTCTTTCTTCTTTCGTTTCAGTTTGAATATGAAGTGTAGGAGCCGATTCTGACCCCTTTCATCGCATTGGCCTTCCAATTTTTCTTTTCTTTTTTGAAGTTTTCGCCGCCATTACGTTCTCGGTGTACAAGTCACTACCAAAGATGACTTCTACAGAATTTACAAGGGTCTTAATTTTTATTTAAAGTTTCCCGCCAACTTATGGGCATGATTTTGCGAAAACAAACTCGCAATACATATAATAAAAACCTCTTTTTATTAAATAATTAGTGTTTTAACTATATGTTACGTTTAATTAAAACAGGCAGCAAGTAAAAAAAAAAAAATTATACTAGCAAGTATAATATTAATAAGTTAAGTTGATTTTGTTCACTCGCATATACACACGCGCGCGCACCCACACACATCCACACACGCACATATACACGCGCGCACGCACGCGCGCACAAACTCAGGCTGAATAACTTGCTGCAGTTAAGCTCTCGAATGGGTTGATAGTCAGATCCATGACCGGATGGTTAAAGCTGCCTCCCAAAACGAGGACTTGCCATTTGTATATTCAAAGGTTCCTCTATCCGCTGTTAAAAGATATCTGAATCAACACAGCATGGCTAAATAGGAAGAAATATGGAGTAACTCAATCCAGGGACAGCTGATCAGGGGTTCTTTCCATCAGACTCCTGTCACTTACAGATAATTCATCTGTGAATATACTGCAAGCTGACACAACTTCTGACAGGACATGGAAAAATGGCAGATCTTTGTCATTTCAATATTATCCCCCGATCTTGCTTGTTCTTGCAGTCAGGACCACCTTCTCCTGGAGCGCGACAGACACTGTAATGGCTGCAGGACACTCATTGTTATAGCACATGGTGACCAGGGGTTTACTTTGGCTGCCCCCAACAAAATTGTGCTTGTTGGAAACCAAAGTGCTGCCATGTCCATGAAGGTGGTGTCAAGAATAATAGCATTCTTGTACATTTTTTTTTTTTTTTTTACAGTGATGAGCGCCGTGTCAACACCTAAACCATTGCGGCCTCCGATGCCCTCAAATATTATATTATTGTAATATATTATTAAGAGTTATTGTAATATTAAGAGCAAAAGAAAAGAGTCCGTAGTATTTCTTTTGTTGTAAATGTGTTTTATAACAAGTAATTAAGTTATTTTTATGTTTAATTCACATAATACTTAATGTACGGGGGCCTGATGAACAATAAAAAATAAAATATAATAGTAATAATTTATGTACTTAAAAAAAAAAAAAAAAAAAAAAAGCTTTACGACAGCAAGAAAAATAAGTAATTGTGAAATTTTGTAATTAGGTTGGTCAGTTGTAGCTTTATCATCTCTGATCATCCTGGTTACCTATTCTCTCATTGGTCAAAAATGTGTTTTTATAATTTAGTAAAATGTGAGGTAAAGAACACTGAAGAAAGTGAGATGCTGAAACATGTCTGGCCAATATGATATTATTTTAAATTGTGATTATTGATTGTGTAAAGGTCTGAAGATTTTGTTGCAAAACTGCTAGCAACATTTTTTTCCTCTTGGTAAAGTAGGAGTGCCAGTGTAGAGGAGAAAGCGATACAAAGTCAATTGATAAGATTGACCTGTATAATCATAACAGGAACAACTAACATGCTGAACTGCCACAATGGAAGTGGCACCAGGTCTTCCACCTCATTATTGAAAATGGAATGACCCAGACCTAAGAGAAAGCCACCACAAGAACCTAGAGAGAATAAAATTAAATGACAAAGCTATCTGAAGAAAAACTCAATTTGATCTTTACAAATAATTGTAAAAACCAGAGATTTTCAGAAGATTAAAATTTAAAATTTAAAATGAAAGTCTTCATATTGTACACAGATATATCCAGAATGGGAAAAAGTAAAAGCAAGAGTAAAAGTACTTAATCCCTTCTTAGTAAAACTATGTCAGATAATGAGATAATAAGAGGCTGCATGCTCAAAATGGAACTAATCATAGATAGGGAAAGAAATGGACACAAACTGGATTCACCAGGTGCAAAACAATCAAAAACACCAGAATATCAATAAAAACAAAAGTCCACTTCTCTCTCAGAAGATAAGAGTTAAGGAATATAATAAGCCTTTATATTGGCCATTACCAATTTTAATGCCACCTAATAAATAAATAAAATTATGTCCTTGTGATTGCAAAGCATAGGCTAGAAAACGATTCAGCCTCTTCAGAAATATTGACGCTTAAAGAAATAAGCAAACAGGAACCCTAGAAAGTAGTAAACTATCTTAAGTTAAAAAGGGTCACACCTTTTTTGAAATATAGAAGGGACAATTTCACAATAGAACTTTTATGTTGCATTGGAAGAAAAACAGAACAACCAATGACCCCTAAAGAAGGAAAAACAAAAAGAAGAAGCCAATAAAGAAACTATGTTCCTTATACGTATGTACCCAAGATATTTCTAATGCCTCGGAAAAAGTAATTAAGTGGCCCTAAAGTACAGGTAAAAAAACAAGTTGGCATAGTGATATATTTGCGTAAAAAGTGCAGCACTCACAAACATAAGATAAAAATATTAAAGCCCAGCAAACAATCAAAAATATTGATCTATAAATAGTACAGACAGAAAGACAAAAGTTAAGTAAATCCCTCTCAGAAATTGTAAGCCTCTTCACTGACCATTGCACATTAAAATGTAAAAAATGTGCAAAATCAGCAAACCACTTTACAATACATCCTTTGTACCTTTATCAATTAAAAAGGCATAAGATATACTGGGATTCAAATCCAGAAGTGCTAGTGTGGCAAATACGAGTTGGATACCTAACCAATCCGCCACCGCAGTTCCTCCCATGGCACAGTAATCCCTAAAATTCCTAAACATTGAAATATCATCTCAAAAAATGTGCATAGCCAAGAGAGGTAAAAAGAAACATAATAATTGGAAAATATTATATGTAAATTTTAAAGCTTTATTTAAAATTAAAAACTGCCATTTTGGAAAGACCTAATGTAATTATAAAAGTAGGGGACCGCGGTAGCCGAGTGGTTAGCATGAGAGACTCTCACGCCGCGGTCATGGGTTCGATTCCCATCGTCGCCTCTGGCCCTTTTTTACCGATAACCCCCAATTTGAACACACAAGAATTCGTACTATGGCTAATATGCAAGATCATAAGGCCAATAAAAAAAAAAAAATTTTTAAAAAATAAAAGAAAAAAAAGTAGAACTTGGTAAGTTGCTCAACTTTCCAAGTTATGAGTATAAAGTAGGGTCATTATAAAATTCAATTAGATTGTAGCTATCAGGTAAATCTTTAAATGTTAAGAGGCTACAGATGCAAAAATCTTGATTTTGTGTCACAAAAAGTTAAATGACTTTTTTTAAATATTGTATATGTATTAAAATCTTGATGTAAGACAAGTTGCTATTTAATGTCAAATTTGAGTTATGTTCTGCTTTTCCGCAAATACACACACTATCCTTTTAAACGTTACAAATAGAGGTATAATTGAAATGTTTAATAATATATAATATTGGTTAATTTATTCTGCAATCTTGACATCACGAACTCTCATCCAGGGGGCCTCGTTGCGCATTGGTTCCACGTGTTTTGCCCACATACAAGGTCCTTCATCCTTGCTATAGTTGTAGCTTATGCTTATCTATAGTTATACTTCACGGTCACAGTTCTAAACTTTACAGTTAACAGTTTGCAGTGGCAGGTTACTGATGGTTGACGAACTGCAAATGTTTGTTTTACAAGTCTGAAACGTTATTTGGACACGTAGTGGAAATGAGTTAAAACAACGGAGAGTGCCAGGGAAAATGAGCCAAACCTACTCAACCAACTATAACGTACTAGCTACACCCACGGCCCTTTATACACTCTTCTACTTCATTGTTTCGATATGCTTCGTCCTGAGGACGAGGGAATTTGTGTTTGCCGGGCTGACAGTGGAAAATCTTTTCGACTTCTTCCTCAAAAATGAAGACATCGACTTTATTGGCTATCATGCTAAGAGGACGGTCATCACTCTTTGTCTTCATTCCTTACTCCCTTTAGGTGAGCCGTTACAAGGAGAAAAATATTCAGAATGTAACAAAAAAAAAGAAAGGCATGGTTCTATGAAAATGTCCTTGAACTTTGGAAAAACATTTCCCCTGAGCTTTTTTCTATTTTCCTGGCCCCCATGCTGAATTGTTATGAGATCACTTGTTGGGTCTGTCTTCACTCGCTGGTTTGTTGAATTACTCAAATTCATCATTGCGACATCTTCAGTGAGGTGAAGATCAAACTTGTGCAGTTCAGCATGAGTTCACTGACTCGCAGACCAACACCCATCATCAACTCTAACTGGGTATAGCTAATAGCTTTATCTGGTAAACATTACTCTATTTAAAAGTAGTTAAATCCCATAGGCAGCGGTAATAAATAAAATCAAAGTTCCTCACTGAAGCTGGCGAATGCCAAAACACATTTAAGTAATTCAACAAACCTTCGAGTGAAGACACCCAATAAGTGACCGTATGCCAGTTCAGCATACCAGACCAATACCCACCATCACTCTTTTCCTGTCCCCTTACAACTATTAATTCATACACACATTTAGTTAATGTTGTTTTAGCTTATAATTAAATTTTTTAAAAATCACTCCTTTAAAAAAAATGACTTCCAAAATCAATTTTTTTACAGGTTATTTAGGTGGTGCTGCACTTTTTGCCGACAAGAATCTGCTGTACCAGGACAATATTTGGTTCACAGCGTTTTTCCTTTTCAGCATTGTATTCCCATCATTGACATTTACCACTGCATACTATTGGACGGTGAATGAGTTCAACAACCATCCAATTGTTAAGACCCTTAAGCAATTCTGTGACAACCGCACATCATGGAAAGCCATTGCGGCACATATCGCTCGCGAATACCGAAGGTACTATTTATATCGCTTAATAATTAAGCAGCCTGCTCACAGTCCTCTCTTGCAGAGTGGACAAGATAAATCTTCAGACGAGCACAGTCTGCAGGGTCGTTGTGACAGATAACTGGATTATTAAAATTTCCCCTTATTCTTTGGACATCGCGCACCAAAGAGATTCAGTTTTGGTCTTGTGCACGACCGATACCCACGTATTATCTCATGAAGGCAATGGTTCTGTGCAATATGTCAATATTGAAGTAAAATCAACAAGACCTGGAATCAATTCATTTTTTATAAGGTAACCCATTTGCAATATTTTAACAAGACTGTCGATTAAGAATATATATATGTATATATATTTTTTAGATGTAATGCATTAGACTTCAATAATATACAGAATCGGGTTCAGATACCGATTTCTATTATAGAAGGAATTAAATTTCATAAAACAAAGATTGAACACTTTTTGGATGTTTTCAAGGAAACTGTAGAAAAAAATCCACCCTATAGCCCCCCACCACAGGTAAACTTTACTTCCAATCTATGTTTCAATATAAATGTTTAATTATTATTATTATTTTAGCAAGAATTGGAAAATTGCATCGGATGCATGGTGGCTCAACCTTCGGTCAAATTGGTTAAATGCTGCAAAACTCCTGAACCTTGCACAAACTGTTACTGCAGGCCTCTTTGGTGTCTTGATTGCATGGGGAAATGGTAATTACCTGAAATCAATTGCATAAATCTTCCTGGTCTGTCTGACATGTTGAGGTGTTTAACTTCTTTTGTCAAAAATTACGCAAGCCGATCACTAAATACGTTGAAACGCAACGTACCTGGTGGTCAAAACCAAGTAGAACAGACAGACCAGAAGATCATTGATAATCCAACTACCTCAATAGCTCACAATAAAATCCTTATTAGGTTTGCCACTCGCCAAGAACAGGATCATCCAGAAACCTGGCTCTCTTCCGTATGCACCTGTCCTGTTTGCCGATCGATATTCTGTGTCCTCGATGTATGCCCGATTAAGTTACAACATGAAAATCAAAGTGAAACTTGAAAAAGAAATTTTGAACTTCTTATATCTCTACATAAATTCTGAGGACTTTTTGCTACTTTGTTTTAATTCAAATCAAATAATCTCATATATTGTTAAATTTGTTTAACACAACTTATTTATATATAATTATCTTATTGATCATAAAATCATACTTTTTTATCCCTCATAAAATATCTTCTTCAATAAAGGTATAAATTTATTGTAACCCACGCAACACTACCAAACTATATAAGCAACCAAATCAAAGCAAAAAGACAGTATCTATTAGTTTTTAATAAAAATAAATAAAATATTTTTAAAAAAATTATTTTGTTTTTTGAAGGTTAATACTTTAATAATGAGGTTTAGAAAATTAATATCATATAAAAGTAAATATTTATTTTCAAACTGCTGATTTTGACAAATTAATTTTGTGTTTGCCTGCAACTGCAGGGACATTGTTTAATAATGTCTTTTTATCATATTTGAAATTACTATCTATCCATATTTGCCGTAAGTCTGTTAATACTTTTCCGACAGATTTTCCATGAGGGACACCTTCTTTTTTCAGATCGACTCCGCTTACAGGAAACTTTGGAATCTGCCAACATTGTAATTCTGAGAGAAGATCTAGGTTGCACTTGTATTTAAAAAATTCAATGAGTTGTTTTGACAGCTTGTCACTTTTCCCTGATGCTTTCAAGACCATCTCCTGGTAGTAATGAAATTCGTTTGGGGTGTCGCGTTCTTGCACGATCAACATCGACAACTCCTGTTCAAAAAGTGAAAGCCTGCACCTTTTGTGGAAATTAAATACGTCCTCCTCGTTATACAGCAGGCTCGATATCAATGAGATTGGATGAAGATTAAAATGTTTACCCATTTCATATACTTTTATCATTTCTGATACGTTGGGCTTCTCAGGCAGCCCGATATATTTGTGAACACCTACTTGGATCATTTTCTGTACAATTGGTGATACAAAGTTTCCTGAAAGGATTTTTGAAACTTCTTGCCAAATCCTTTCTCCACTTATCTTTTCGAGTCCTACAACATTTTCACTTATTGCTTTTATGGTATCTTCATTGTGATCATTTGGTAGCTCTGCTATACGGCCATAGAAACGAAAATACCTGAGATTATAATACGATTATTTAACTTCAATTATAATAACATAATTTCAATTACCTTAAAATCCTAAGATAATCCTCTTGAATCCGTTTACGAGGATCACCAACAAAAACAACCCTCCTTTTCAATAAATCATCATATCCGTTAAAGTAATCAAACAGCGTTCCATCAACACCAAGAAACATTGAATTAATTGTTAGGTCTCGACGATTGGCATCTAACTCCCAATCCTTTGTGAACTGTACCTCAGCGTGACGCCCATCAGTAACCATATCTACTCTAAGGGTTGTTATTTCAAAGTTCTCATCACAAATCCTTGCCGTTATTGTTCCTTTAAAAAACAAAACATAATTTACTCACAAATACCTTTTAGTCAATAGTTGAATATAATCAAACCACCAGAACCTTAGGAAGAAGGTTTAATGAAAAACCATCAAAGAGATTGACTATTCAAAAATTTATTTACAAAATCCAATTTTAAACGTAAGTGGGAGAATTTACTGTGTTCGATTATTTTCCATTCTTTCTGGAATAATTTTATTAAACTTTCTGTGAATCTGTGCATGAAGAAAAAATCAAAATACTGTTTTCTTTCTGCCAGGTTTTCCTCCATTGAATTTTTCTCATTTTCTTTTTCCTCTCCTTTTTGCTGTTAATACTACTTTTACCATTTACATTTTTGTTGTTACAATATATCTTCTTCTGTTTTCTTATGATATTTTTTATTAATTGTTTTTACATAATATATCCAATACTTCTTTTAAATTATTTTTGTGGTACATAATACCATCACTTAATACTAATACTTTTTTAATTTAATTTATAGCCATACTTATTTTTTGATTAATTGGATGTGATGAAAAGTAGTTTAACAAATGTATTGACCGATTCCAAGAGACTAGAAGTGCCAATAGGCCTGGAAGTGGATTTCATCAGATTTCAACCCTGAGGGAGGACAGAAATATTGGCATTACTGCAAGACGGAACCTTTCTGTAATGCCTGTCAGATCCTAGATGAAGTACAAGATGTTTTGGCAAGGCCTTTATCAAGTTGGCCTAACATCATATACCTTTTTGAGACAATCTGCAGCAACAGCAACAGATCGCCACCAGCAACTCAGGAGAATATGTTGCAGTGAGCACCTAAATGAAAACACCAATGGGAATGCTGTAATGTTTACAAATCAGTCGTGTTTCTGTTTGTACAGTGATAGCAGACGCTGAAAAATCTACGGAACAGGGGATGCATACAATGCCCCAGTTCGTGCTCATTTCAGTGTAGAGTCTGGAGAAGGTGGTGTAATGATCTGGACTGAGATTTACCCTGGAGTACGATCTGGATTCCATATCGTTGAAGGCAACCCCACCGCAGTCCATTATGCCCAAGAAACTATCGAGGAATACATCCCTCAAACCAGGCGTCATTGGCAAGGATTTTCAATTTTTGGATGACGCCAGACCTCATAGAGGCAGAGTTATTCATCAATATATACAAAACCTGTAAATTTCTGCCCCTTCCCCCTTGTCTCCAGACCTCAATCCCATTGCACACATGTTGGATGCATTGCAAAGAATTTCGATCACCAACCACAGCCAATTGACCTGCAACAACTGAGTGCAGCATTGCAACATCTATGGAGTGAAATTCCTCATGAAATTAGTGACAACCTTATTATGCCTTACAGATGCACAAATTTTTAGTTAACAGGGGACATTATACAAGGTATTAATTGTAAAAAAAATTATTGTATCCAATAAACAAAATTGTGGAATTAAAGGCTTTTATTTTGTTATTTTTCAAAATAACTTAATTAAATTTTCTTTCAGTAAAAAGCAATAATTTCTAATAAATTTTAATGCAATTTACAATAAAAATAAAAATGATAGGGAAAGTAAATACTACAAAATGGCAATATACCTATTCATTTTGAGCAGTTTATTTGCACGGACTCACAGAAAGTTTAATAAAAATATTCCAATAAATGGGAGATTTTATTTGTATTTTAACTTACCTCTAATCCTTTAAAACGGACCAAATATTGTTGTAAAATGTAGTGGAGGATTGTCTAAGAGATAATTAAAAAATATTAAGGGTGGCCACTTTTTTTTTGCATCTCAGTGTTTAATGTTTTTTCTTCAAAATCAAAATGTAATGTAGGAATTTCTATAACGTGTGGTATTTAGTGACAATCAATTAATGATTATTTGGAGATCATGAGATGAGATACGGTATGACGTAGGTTTTAGAAAAACATTTTGTTTATCGTGCTAACGTTTTGATCTTTATTGAGATCATCTTCAGAACTGAAAGTGAGTGTTTTCTTTCGAGTGTTGAGAGTGCTCTGAACACAACACTCAGCAATGACACATCTACGAAAACTTGAGTCCTGAAGATGATCTCAATAAAGATTGAAACATTGTCAGGATAAAAAAAAATGTTTTTGTGAACCTACATCACACCAGACTGCATCTCACGATCTCCAAATAATAATTTCTATAAACCATTATAATTAGTGGTCTCAGTGACCAAATTACTTCTTTCAATTAATCAATCTTTTTATGTAAGGTTTTGGTTGAAATCTCTAGGTTAGTAGACAATAGAAAAATTTTCTTACCATGTTTTTCCCCTTTCATGTTGATCATCCTAATTTCTTCCTTGTTGAAGAAAGTCTTCATCTGGTCCGGAGTGGCGGTTGAAGCAAAATCAACATCTTTTGGAGCAATGCCGAGAAGAAGATCACGAACAGCACCGCCTGCGATCCTAATCTCGAAGCCGTTTTTGTCGAAAATTTCGACCAACTTTTTGAAACCGTCCGTAAAAAGGGATTTGAACTCTTCAGAATTCACTTTCATAGTGAACAAAGAACGTATGACCGGCTTGCTTTTCAACACGTTTCTTAGCAAACCTGGTAAAATCCTGAAATAACAGATTTTAAATTGGACACTAGAAGACCACACTTTTGGTTGACCTTCTTACATAGCCAGTCGAAGGAAACAAAGACCGGGATCTTAACCGATGTGATAACAAAAAATTCAAGAAAATTTCAAAATATAATATCATAGAAGGCTTTTTACTGTTAAAAACTTTATCGATAAAACGTAATCGATGCAACTATTCAATCTGGTTATAAAATATGATCTAAAATAATTATTGACGTTTTGAATAATGCTCCAATAGTTTATATATTGTTCATAAAATATTTCAGATTATACTATCTTCTGCTAACATATCTCACTTCCGACTTTTCGTTATTTACTATGGATAGGGTAAAAGAGGCGGCCATCTATTCCTGAGTAGATGTATTGTTTTTCTATTTTTTTACTCTCTGTTCAGCTTCATGTTGTTAGTCGACCTCAATAGCATTACCAGCGGCTCCTTTATGTAGGATCTTGCGACTTTTCTTCTCCTAGTTTCAAGAAACTACTACAGACCCTCACAAAAACAGAATGTGTTCTGCAGGCTTTTCTTCCTGACAGTATCTGCACAGTGTTCCTTCTGTCAGAACTCCTATCCGATGTACAGGTGGCAATGTCAGGAGTCTAATGTGTCGTTCCGGAACAACAATCATATACGAGGAAGGCATACTTCCACAACATATGTAACAAAAGTGTTGACAACGCTGGTGTAATCTGTATGCCAGCAGCTTGGAAATTCAAATTTTCCAGTTTTTCACAGTTGATTTCTCTTTAAGATCTGCAGGGTAATGAACTGGTTTCTTAATTTCTAATCATCCTAATTTGCTTATCATTATTGTTTAGTCTTTCAGACATGTTTTGGCCATCTTTATAGTTGACCTATGTGTTATTTTATTGTATGTGTCCTTTTTAAAGTTTGTCTTGGTCTACTTATCCTTACTGTTAGGTCCCTCATAACCATTTCAGCATTCTACCATCTTCATTATGGCTATTTTTCCAGGTTTGATATGTAAGACGTGTTTCAGTGAATCTTCAGTAGTTGGTCTATGTTATTTTATCATATGCGTCCATTTGATAGTTTCCGAAACAGCTTATTTTTAAATCTTCTAATTCTATTTTTTACATGATGAACCAGTAGTTTAGATGTTTCAAATCATCTTAGTCTAAGGCTGTTAGATCCTTCATAGTTCATACCAAGCCTCGCCAGTGCTCCTTAGTGTAGAATCTTGCTTGCTGTTTTTCCTCTCCTAGTTGTAAGACTGCCTATACGTTCACAAAAACACAAAACGTGTTCCAGTCTCCTCTTCCTTCTGGCAATGTCTGCACAGTATTTCTTCTGTCTGTATTCCTGTGTGGTGCATGCGCCTTTTTAGGTGACAGTGCCCTGTCAAGAGTCCAACCAGAATCCCAGTTCGGTTGCAGTTGCTTTCAAGTAATTCCTTTGTAAGTTTTGCAGATGTTACTTCTATGAATCTCTCTGCATACCTCATTCCTTGGGTATTGTAACACCAGGTTTTGAACATATTGAGGATCCATTTTTGTACGTTCTTTTTTTTTGTGGCTACATGCCGCAATAGGGTTCAGGGCCGAGAAACTTTATATTGGCTCTTTTTGTGGTCATTTCCACTTTCTCATTGCCACTATGCCCCGAATGCCCAAGGACTCATGGCAGGATCAGGTCATTTGTGTCACTGACTTCTGCCAGGGCTTCCAAACAGTAACATACACTTTGTGCCTTCATCTCGCATGAAGCTAAGGCCTGGCCTTAAGTGCTGCCTTCCAGTTAGAGAAGATGGTCTTTCAGGTGTTCCTAGCCTTATCCTTTAGTCAGTTTTTCCAGTGCTTGAGTTTTTCATCCTCAAGCCAATTTTCCAGTTCCAACTTAAGCACACATTCTGGTGGAATCAGTTAGGGTTCTGTCCCATGAGTGAAAGTGCTTCCCCTTTTTTGGCTATTCTGCATAACAAACTATTAAAGTATTAATGGTATTAATAGTAAATAAAAAATATGTTACAAGACAAATTACAGTAATAGGTATGATATTTTTATTCAACGAGTTAATTCAAGTTGCAATAGGTGTCATGTTTTGTTATAAATCTCTCTTTTAACTTTTTTTAAATTCTAGCAGGAATGTAGTTTAATTGATTAGCCTGGAATTGGAAGTTTTGTAAGAATATTTAGTACATTTATGATAGAATAAATAATGTGTATGCTCAGAAGGACCCTTCTGTGGTGTAGGAATGCACAATACCAATGAGCCTCAAACAGAAGGATACAAATAAAATGAGGGAACAATGGAACTCGCTCATTGTACACAAACAATCCAACAACCTCCTAACAAACTTTAGAAGGGAAGAGGTAACAGAATGTATTAAAGGAAGCAGGAAAAGACTGAATCCTAACAGGATTCTTATCAGGACACTGTAAACTAAATGGACTTCTGAAGAAGAGAGGCAAAAACCAACACAGCAGACACCTACTAAGTACTAACAAACTGTGATGTTACACTTGCCCACATAGGAAGTGTTTGGGACGTACGACGTAATAGAAGAGTGTGTGTGGTGAGTGACCGTTAATAGATAATTATTCAGAAATAGAAGAGATTCAACCAGGCCTACTAATAAAGTTCCTTGATGAACAAGGAATTAACGGTGTCTTTTAAGCAAAGAACGGGGTAACAATAGCTTTAAAGGGCGCAGTATAATACACCACCAATTACTACATCTATCTATGCTCAGGAAGAAACCTAGCCAATCTAGGCCCTAGATTCTAGGGTATGCGGATTGCTGATGTGCTCAATTTGTTGAACAATAGGAAAGAGAATTGGATATCGTTCTCATTTTTCATCAAATTTGAAATTATATTAAATGGTTAAAAATAATTGTTTGTCAGTAATAATTAAAGGATTTTATTATGTGAAATTGTGGGCGTATTTCGATCAGTGTGCTTTCGGCTTTCATTTGACGTAACCTGTGTTTCGTTAAGTTGGAATTCCGTCAGCTGTTACTTGTCGTCGTCCGACCGTCAAATCCAACCTCCGTAGAGATTTCACCTTCGTCTCGGCCGTAGTTATTTTTTTGTTTTCTTTTATTTTTTTACCTTTTTTTCCTTCTCGGTCTTTTTGTTCTTCTTCTCACCGGTGATATTTGCCTTTTCGCCTCTGTTCGAACAGGAATTCGTACCGCGGGGGGTTTTCGTTCCTGGTGGCCTCTTAGCCGACAAGCCCGCTTTTTAAATGTTCCCGGATTCGAAGGACGTCGGAAATTCTTGATATTCCCAGATTTGCCTTGTACCCTAAAACGAAAACTGTGCGAAAATGTGGAAAGTGAGGGAGCTAGCGGACCGAGTGTAAGTATAAAATATTTATATTTTATAATAATTCTAATTTAAAAAAAAATCCATTTTGACAAGCACGGAAAACTAAGAGTAAAAGCGTTTTGATTTTGCAAGCCACTCGCTCATTATTAAAACCCTAGATTAACATCAACAAAGACCATAAATACGATAAATAAACGATATTTTCATTTTATTTGATAGAAAGTTACATTTATGTGTATATACATTATATCATAGTGGCCTAACATTGCCATATTGTGCATAAATGACGTGCTCTAGAATTTATTTTTGTGTTTAGGTTTGAATAAACAAGTGAGTCAAAGGTGAAAAACACACAATTCATTTGGTATTATAATCAACAATGTAAATTGTTCTATTGTTCTTGACAGTAGTTACTATTCTATTTTATGCGTTGAGTATTTTCTTGTCACTTTTCTTCACCTAATGCACTGGTGCCGGAATCCGAACTGGCCGATCTTTATCTGATAAGTGACACACGTGTAACATGATATCTCACATGATCATGCCTGGTCTTATCTGTTTTCAGTTGGTCTGTTTGCTATTTTGTCAATCGTGTCCTTTAATGAAAGTTTAGAAAACTTGAATGGCCGGAAGGTTGCCTGGGCACAAAACAGCCTCTAAGATCATTAAAAGTTCATGCGGGGCTTGGCAGACCATAGAGGAATGGAAGATCAGTATGATAGGAGGCGATCAAGCGAAAGGAAATTTTTTTTCTCCATTTTTTTCTCGTTTTTTTTTTCTCTCCTTTTGGAGAATTCGTTGATTGCAAAGGGGGGAGAAGTTCTCCCAACTATACTTAATATTGAATTATGTACTATAATTATTTTTTAAACAATGAACATTATGGTGAGGTCTGCAAAATTATAATCTGACAGATACATTTCTCAATTTTTTTCCATTTTTTCCAATTTTTTTCTATGAGTTATTTAATCAGTCTTGTCCTTCATTAAAAATTTAGAAAATATGAAAGGTAGGAAGTTTGTCTGCTTGCATTTACTTTCCTCCTTTCAGAGGCGATTAAGCAAAGTAAAAGTTATTTCTCTATTTATGCTTCATTTTTTCTGAGAAATTCAGTGTATGGAATGAGGGGTGAAGAGGTGACCCCCACTTATATAATAATGAATTATTTGCAATAATTGTGTTTTTAAACAATAAACATATTGTGAATCATTGTGATGGGTCTGCAAGGACAATTGCTCATGATCAACCTGTCCTGCCTATTTCGATTGCCAGATACCTTTTTTTCCATATTTCAGTCTGTTTAAAAAAGAAAAGAAAAACAAATTCCAACCACTAAAGACCGTTAAAAGCTCCTAGCGCCTTGGCACACCGTGCAAGGAATGGAAGATCAGTGTGATTGGAGGCAATCAAGTGAAAGGAAAATTTGTTTCTTTATTTTTTGTCATTTTTTTCTATCTTGAAGAATTCCTTGTGTGCATTGAGGGGTGGAGAGGTCACCTCCCACCTGTAATAATGGATTTTTATCAATAATTATTTATTTTATTTATGTTTAAATAAACATTGTGGTGAGGTCTGCAAGGTCCTGAACCTGTAACTTGATTTCATCTTGGCCTGTCTTTTTTTATTTCTCAAATACATTTCATTATTTTGTCAATATCAGTAAATGATTTGTATTAAAACTGATGAATTTTTGATCTTGTTTAACTTAGTTTACACTAAAATGATGCATATGTACTTGAGTGAATCTTTCAAATAAAATAGATGCGTTCAAGTGAATTAAATGGAGTTAACATACATACATATAAAACATTCAACATTTGTGGTTTAAATGTTCAAGGTTTTAGCTCTTGACAGGGTTTCGCAACGTTTTCAACCACCACAATATCATTGAATCAAATGATCAAAAATAGTGATAAGACATTTTAAAAGTACAAAAAATCCCATAAAAAAGATTAACTTGCAATAAATGTTTTTAATTTTAGAACAAACAGAAAATTAAAGATAACATATCATGTGATTATCACATAACAAATAACAGGAGTTATACATTTGCTATGCAGTATTAAATCAATGTAGAAAATTGGAATAAATTTGTCAAAACTTGAGTAATACATTGTTTATATCTGATCATCCTGATGCAGATGTACTTGGCATTTCACCAAACATCTTCAATGTATCTGTATTCAGAATATTAAAAACTCATATTTTAGTTACTAAAATAAATAATAATTTTATTTTAATTAATTATACTTCTTTTCTAAAGTCTTGATTGAGATGAAAAAGTTAGTGTCACGAGCGGGATTCGAACCCTCGACCTTCAGCTTAATTACATAATTTTATTTAGAGAAATATCAGTAGATTATTATTTTTATTTTTATTAGACTGTGAGGCGTAGTGATAAGATAAACATGTGAAAGATCCGATAACTATAAAATTGTCTATTTAATAGATTATCTATATGATCTACTTAGCAATGAACTATATTGTTATAGTTGATAATACAGTGTTATATTAAAGAAAAAAATAAAATAGCATTCTTCATAAAAAATACAATAAAAATAAGATAAAATACAATTAATGAAACCTTAAATTTTAAAAACAGGAATATTTTGAATTATTGAACAACAGAAAGTCAAAGATGATATGTTTGTTATTGGTATAAATTTGCCAAAATTATAACAAAAATTAACTTCACTAATAGTTAATATTTTTTTAATTTAATGTTAAGAGATAATAAAGCAGCTTTACAGACCTTGACATAATATCTCATAATTGAACACATTCAATCATTCAGGAAAATAAATATTGTGTTACCTACTGTTTACACTCTAAAAAAATATCGGTTTTATATTTAAGGACCAATGTTGTTATGAACTATACAGAAGTAGAGGCTAAAGTTAGAGAAGCTACCAATGATGATGCTTGGGGTCCCACAGGTAAGGGTAAAACATTGATACACTTTTTATGTAAACAATGAATGCAATTTTAATTAAATATGAAATTCTAGGTGCATTGATGTTGGAGATCGCTCAAGCCACGTTCACATTTGAGCATTTTCCCGAAGTGATGACAATGCTTTGGAAACGTATGCTTCAAGACAATAAAAAAAACTGGAGAAGGACTTACAAAGTAATATTTTAACAAACAATGTTTAAAATTTAAAATACTTATTATTATTAATTTTTTTTTGTTATTTATAGAGTTTACTTTTATTAAATTATCTAGTGAGAAATGGATCTGAAAGAGTTGTAACATCTTCAAGAGAACATATTTATGATTTAAGAGGCTTAGAAAATTATGTTTATGTAGATGAATTTGGTAAAGATCAAGGGATCAATATTAGGTGAGAAAAATGGCTAGTTTATTTGAGACAAGTTAAAAATTTATTATCTTTGTATTAGGCACAAAGTAAAAGAGTTGATAGATTTTATTCAAGACGATGATAAACTTAGAGAAGAGAGGAAAAAAGCTAAGAAAAACAAAGATAAATACGTTGGACTTTCTAGTGATGCAATGGGATTGAAAGGCATAGGTAATTAATTTTTATTTAATTAGTTTTGTATTGCAAGGAATTCACTGTGTTGAATTTACATTTTCTCCACAGGTGATAGGTGGGATGGTGGTAAATGGGGAAAGGAAGAGTATGATTGGGCAGACTCAGATAAACGAAAAGACGAATTTGACAACAGGTATGAAAGTGAGAAAATTTTTATTTTAAATTACAAAATGCTAAAACAATATTTTGACTTCAAAAAAGCGATGAGGGCGAGCGTTACGATTCAGAAGGTGAAACACCAATGCCTCGTGCAAAAGAATACAGGGATTCTGAAAAAATAGACGAACCTAAATCACTTGATGACATAAGAAAGTTATGGTATATGAAAAATCATTCTAAACAAATGCCGACTAATTCTCCGTCACCACCGCCACAACAGCTTCTCCATTCAAGCAGTAGCAGTAGTAGTAGCCCAGCAAAAAAATTAAGTCCTGTTAAAAAGATCGATCTAGGAGCTGCTGTTAATTACGGAAAGGTAGGAAGACGATTAAATTGTTTTTCTTCAATTTTTATCTTATGTTTATTATTTTAGTCTGAAACAACGACAGAAGCTAAATCAAAACCAACAATCGAAGATGTCCTTGGTGATGATCTGTTTAATCCTAGGCAAGATCAAACAGCAGACAACGAATTTGGAGATTTCACAAATGCCTTCCCCGTTTCAACAGATTCAAATCAAGTCAACCCTCTGAAATCTTTAACGTAATTAAAAAAAATTTTTTTTTTTTGCAATTAATAACTCATTTTATTTATATTGTACTGAAATTTAATAGAAATCCAGTGCAGACGGAAAAAGATGATTTTGCCGATTTTACTTCTGCCTTCTCAAACGAGCAAGCTTTAAATAAACCCAGCCTTGAAACAACTCATTCACAGCCAGTATCATTAGTAAACGGCACTACTTGTTAGTATTTTATTTTAAATTTGTATTTTTTCATCCCTTTAATTTAACTTTTTCAATTATTTATTTTTCTAGTTGAAAATAAAGCTCAATCAAATGCCGATCTTTTGCTTGGGCTAAGTGTCAGTCAGACTTTGAATACATCTACATCACCAGCGTTTGGCATATTAGACTCTCAACCCCAGTCTCTTCCCGCAGCCATGAATCCGTTGGATTTCTCTGCACCACCTTTAGGTATGTTACCTCTTTCTTATTCTTATTCTGTCACTTCATTTCTTCATCTTCTTCTCATGTAAATACTTTTAGAGAGAGAAGATTTTTGTTCTTTTGTAAACATTGCAGTTAAGGAGTGCGAGCTCAAGAAGATTGGACCCAAGTGGTTGGAAGGGATGAAAGCTTGTCAAAACCTGGATGAAGCAAAAGTCTTTCTAGTCGATATTCTAGAGTTTTTGCCTGGCCCTTTAACCGAACAGAAGCTAATTGGTTTAGATGTAGAATGTTTTGACTCAGAAACAATTTCCTCATTTTACAATAGAGTTTTGAATATTGTTTTAAATCTAAGTGGTTTCAATGAAAATGATATGGTTTTGAAGTTATTCGTATGTGAGGGAGGGTCTTCCTCGATGTTTAGTACATCAATGGGCATTTTATTAGACCATTTTAAAATAACACCAAGATTGTGCAAAAAATCCGATGTTATCCTTGACATATTATTTAAACTGGTCTATTCAGAAGCATTTGTGAGTTGCTTGTGTCTGCAGTGTTTAAAAGAGAACAGCACTGTGGATTTAGTATCGTGGGAAAAATTGGTGAGAGTTTTGACAAATCTACCGGAAAAAATTTTGAATATCGATTCTAATGTTGCAACATTTTCTAAAACTAATTTTTCAAGAATTTTATATTCTCATTTAAATAAAATCATGGATTTATTGTTTAATACTGGAAATTATACAAGTATAGATACTAGGCCACTCGCTGTGTTTTTCAGTAGACTTATTTTTAATTTTCAAGATGATGAATCTGTTGAAGTGTTTATAAGATCGATGACTAAATCATCTGAGGAAAAGTACGATTTTGATGTTTATTTCAGTACTGTTTTGCAAAATGTTGAAACTTCATCTGTTGAAAAGGCTGCATTGGCAATATTGAAGTTTTCCAACAATCCTGTAAAACTTTTAAGCCAAGACCTTATGAAACTTGAAAATTGGAATTATGTAATTTGTAAAAAAATTATTTTTTATACTTACCATTCTAATGATGTTATATCGTCAAATTTAATAAAAACGTTAATGGGTTTTAGTATGTTGAAAAACATTTTACTCGAGCTGACGGGAATATGGTCGGACAAATCGGCTTTAATTCACACTTCATATGAACAACATTTGTATATTACAAAATTAATGCTTCTCTCTATTAAACTAATAAAAGATGACATTGACGAAGACGTTAATTTTAAAAATTCATTAATATCAAATTTGTTGAGAGGCGTACCTGTACATTTAGAATCAACCGTGGATAACGTTAGGGCAATTGGGATGATAACTGCCGAAATCATGCTTTCCAATATTAAAACTGAATCCGAAGAAAAATTGGAGTTTGATTACAGTGGAATGAAACCGAATCAAGACGAAGTGATTAAATATCTCAAAGAATTAGATTTTGTCACAAACAATGTTGAATGTAAAAAACAAAGTTTCACAGAAATAATAGTAAAAAATGAGAAACACGTCGAACCTAGTTCTGAAGGGTCTACAAATGATCAACACATCGATGATGAATTTGAACCTTATGATGTTACGAATGATGTTAAATTGTCTGTATATAAACGACCGAAATACCTTCGTGATCTTATTGAAGGCCTTGGGGAGACAAAGGATCACGAAATATTTGTGGAAAGTCTTAAGTCAGCAGAAGAACTAATATATAAACAGTTACCAAATGATGATGTTTCTCTTGCTATCCAGTTAAGCCAGATACTTTTGTGCTTACAGCAGAATTTCCACTGTGACAATTTTGAAGATATGAAGTTCAAAGCTTCTGTTGCAATACTCCTTGTTTATCCACAAGAAATAGCGGAATACTTATGTGCCCAGTTTCACGCAGAAGTAGGAAAATACTCCATATCTCATAAACTGTTTGTTTTACAAGTTTTATCAACAGGGGCCATCGAGATGTCCAAGCCGAAAATGGACGCCACAGAGAGTTCTGAGGAGAATAAATTAAGGTCGAGAATAATCGGTAAAACTAGAAAAATAGCCAGTCCGACTGTAATTCTCAAAGGGAGTGCAAACCGTTTTGTTAAATGTGCTGGGAGTTTCTTTTTTCCGTTGATTCGAGGCGATGGCGGTTTTAAAGTGCTATACCGACCGACTCAAGACAGTCACGATGACACTACACTTCTCTTAGTATCACTTTTAAAAACGCTCTCAGTGATTTTAGTGAGTGCGGTGAATATTTCCATAGCGAGCAAGATGGGCCGTGAACTGCTTGAATCAACTTGGAATTTGAGGTACCATTCCGAACCGAAAGTGAGAGAAGCGATCATTTCTTGCATTTTAGCCGCTGCACTCATTCTACCGTCTGATATGGACTACTTCGAAGATCTGACCGAAGCTAAAATGTGGCTAGTCGACATAGCGAACAAAGAGGTCGAAAAATCAAACCAAGTGTTTGCTGCACAAACTGCCATTTATATAGACAATAAATTTAATTTGGAAAATCTGATTTAGTCTGTTAAGTTTTTATTTTTATTTTATTTACTTTTTTTTATTGAACTGCTGAAGATAAATATAATTTTAAGTCCTACAAAGTCTACAGTTTTTTTATTTCTTTCTCAACACAATTTCTACTTTTAAGCGTGGTTTCTTTTGACACAGCAAATTGAGAATTGTTTAAATTTCAAGACAGTTTATCAGTAGTAATTAGCAATAGGTGACCACAATGTCGATGCCACACCAGTAAAGACTCTGTTAAAATGCAGGTGTTGGAGACAGCGGGATCTTAAAGCCCATGAACACCACAACTTCTACTGGAGCTCTAAATAAACCGCCTACTACACAGGTTGAATTAAAAGTCTAATAATAAGTCAAAAACAAGAATCAATGTTTACGTTTGTATGATGTTTTAGGTTGGAAATACTTGGAGTAATACAGGTAACCTAAATATAGATTTAGAAGGATTGAGCCTTACTAATAAGACTGGACGAGGTAAAACAGTACAATCACCTTCAATAAACCAGATGTCAAATCCATTGTCACCTACAACTGGTAATTGTGTTAATAATTTGAAAGTGTATTTACCCTAATGTTATATGTTATGGTAATGTTCTTGTTTTCAGGCTCTGTAATGTTTGGAGGAACAAACCGAGGGTTTCAATCTCCACCTAATAAGACGCCGTCTCAAGGTTTCATGTTTCAAGACTTTACCAGCTTTAAATGACTAACATCATAACTGGCACTAAGTTTGTCACCTGTATGAGATTCATATGGCTCAATTTTACGTATTTATAGAAAACAAGGAATGAAAAAAAATCCTATTTGGAAAAAAAATGTACATAATTAACATTGCGCTATTTGATCTTCCAGTCACACATGAAATGTTGTTTTCATTGCAAATATATATTGTTAAGAAATTATGATCGCATGTTGTTTTGTAAGTTATTTCAAGAAGTGTATATAACGTCATGATTGTCCATCATTCCTTGAACAAAATTCCTTTTATTTATCTTACAACGTTAGATTTATAATTGATTATATTAGCAATAATTCAGTATTAAAATAATTTGTTTCTGTTATTAAATGTGTATAATTTCTTAATTATTGTTAATGTTTTTATTTAGTTTATCTTTTTGAAAAAGTTTTTAACACTTCATGAAATTATAATAGTATGTAAAAACCATTTAGTTTAATTTTAGCTGGCTACACAAGCGAATTAACAAAGTAATCTAAGAGCTCATAATCAGTCGTATAAACCAATATTACCAATGACGACTTACTAATCATTGCACCTTTTATTTTTAGGTTCTATCGTAGTGATGATCAAATATTAAAATCTTAATTTGCGACTTTGGTTGTTTATTAATTAATCATTTAAAGAAATTTGATGCATTTCATATAAAAAAAATAAAACGAGAAATTATTTTTATTTTGTTTCAATGGTGAAATTGTTAATAAAACTGGTGGTGGTTCAGTTCATTCCTGTTTTATATGTATGTTGTATATTTACAGAATATATAAATATATATCTCCTTTTATTTTCAGTTTACATATTCATTTATTTTCTATTTATTTATTTTTGCTAAATGAAATTATTTAGAATATTGGACAATATCAAGCCCAAATACTTAGACAATTTTATTGATTACATGTGTCAAATTAAATATTTTTGGGGCACAGTATTATTCCTATCTATATTTTTTTTTAAATTGTCTCAGTTCTTAATACTAGAGAAATTTTTAATAAATAATTGGTAAGTACACATGCACGTATGAAAATACAATAAAGCCAAATTTCTTGGTATAAAAAATAAATAACAGTAAAGTGGGGGTGTCGGTGGCCGCAAAAGTTTAAGCTTTGACTTGCACTCACCACAGTAAAGGTCCTGGATTGCCCCTTTATTTGAACTCAACATACAAATGAGCTTTTTTCAAAAACACCAACACCCCGAGGGTTCATACAACCTCTTAGTTAAAATACCCTCGTTAAATTTAAAAAAAAAAAAAAAGGCAACTGTTAAGGTTTTGACTGCCCATCATCTGAAGGTAAAAGTCTCAGGGTTTGAGTCCAGTTGCCTTGCATTTGATTTTGAACACGTGGCCTTTTTTTTCAAAAACGGCTCCCTGGGGGGTTGATATGACTTCTGTTGTGAATTCCTGACAAACCTTAACCCACGAATTTATATTTTTGGGTCAAGATCATATATTCCTGCCTGTTGAGAAATGTTACTCCCTGAGTCCTATTTGACAAATATTTTGGGTATTTCCCTTTCACGGCTTTATAAAGAGAGCAAGTTAGACCATTCGATAGAACGCTTCATGTAAAACTACGAGGTCTGGCAACCTTGTCTTAATTTCTTTAAGAAAGACATCATAAATGTCGTAGTGCATTGTATCACCTTACTTGAGTGAACAAAACATAATAAAGGATGTATTTTAAGTGTAAGTTTGTAAATAATGTTATGCAGAAATTCACTCGTTTCGTGGTACGCTTGACCAAGTAATATCTTACAATTAATTAAGGTTTTTAGTTGAGATAAAAAAGTCAATGGCACGAGCAGGATTCGAGCCCATGATCTTCGGCTAGATACGCCGCTGCTCTACCACTTGAGCTATCGTGACCTCGATCCACTCGGACACTAACTTCCCATCTCAACCCCACCTTTTGAATTTTCTCTCCTTTTTGCCATTTTTCAAATGTCGTGTAATCTATTTGATTCTCGGTGACAAATGACTAGTTATGCAGAAAATAAATAAAAAATTATATATAATAAAGAAATTGCCCTGTATCGCTTCATAAATATAGAGAGATCATTTGACAAAATGTCATATGCTATCGTTATCATATGCTTTGACTATACAAGGTTATACCCAATGCCAATTAGCCAAAAATATAACTTGGGAACAAAAAGCTTACAATACAACCAATGAGAGGATGCTCCCAAGGAGCAGTACTAACTCCAACCTTATGGTTTCTGGTGGTGGATGACCTCCTACATAACCTAAACATAATGGGGTTTGAAGCTAACGACATTGCTATTATAAATAGAGACAAATTTGATCAAACTCTGGTCGGACTAATGAAGTCTTAAATTTAACTTTAATTGAAAAATGGCAAAAAGGAGGGAAAATTGGAAAGGTAGGGTTGAGATGGGAAGTTAGTGTTCGAGTGGATCGAAGTCTCGATAGTCGATAGCTCAAGTGGTAGAGCAGCGGCGTATTTAGCCGAAGGTCGTGGGTTCGAATCCCGCTCATGACACTGACTTTTATATCTCAACCAATACTTTACATAGAGTAATTAATTGAAAAAAGTTATTCGGTCAATCAGACCACTGACTCTAATGGACTTAATTAATTTAACACTGAGTTGGTGAAAAGATAATGGTCTAAATATAAACCCCTCAAAGCAATAATTGTACCATTCACCAGGAAAAAGAAGCTTAATCTTACAAACCTAACAAATTTTCATTTCCTGTGTTTTAAACAAGAGAAATTTCAATATCTTAAATAACCATGTGATATGGGGGCATCAGTGGTCACAACGGTTAAGGCATTGACTGGGCATATTGTCACATAAGAATCCAACGACCCTCCATTTGAACCTGACATACTTACAAATGAAGCAATGACACCATGAAGTTTTAAATAGCCTCACAGTTGAAATACCCCCATAAAAAAGTGATATAAATCACTGAATAACCTGCTGTTGAATGGATTAAGGAATAATAATTGGGCCGAGCCCGACACAGTTGATAAAAGATGGTACATTTTTAATAAAGAAGATGAAAAATGAATATTTAATTCAGGCATAAGCAGACTTCTAGATCAAATTTCTTTCTTCTCTGAAGACTTTTGTCTGGTTATTTTTTATTTATTTGTAAATAAAGAAAGAGAAAGAAAATGCATATTTAAATGTAATATTGTTTATCTTTTTTATTTTGTTTCAATAATAAAAACTAATCATAAAAAAGTATATCGCGCTACTTATGAATTATGTATATCACATAGATCCTTGTTAATAAATAACGGATCAAAATAAATTTCTCTCACTCTCTCTCTCTCTCTCCCAATTTTCTTTCTTTTTTTTCTAATAATTGAATTGGAATGTGTTCAAGAACTGTTTAAATATTAAATTAAATTGAACATGATAATAAAATTTTAAACAAAAGAAAACAATGGGACTAAAACATTCAAGATTGGAAGACTAAAACTTACATACAAAAGAAAAAATTGGCAGTGTAAAAAATTTGTGAGCTATTTACAAAAGAAATAAAACAGTTTAAAACTGATGTCATTAAAAAAGTTACATATTAGTAAATTAAAAATGTGATTTTTTTATAATATATACAAAAATGATTATATGCAAGAATCAGGATGTTGGCTAGAAACTGTTTTCCGTGACTTTCCTTTTGTATCACCTTTAACTGCCTCAATACTGACTTTGCGAGGATTTCCAAGCGTAACAAGAGCAGATGCAATTGCCAATCCAGCTTTGAACAAACAAGAACAATATAATTATTATTTAACAAACAAAAAAGCAACAGAAACTTTATGTATATATTGAGATGTGGGCATTAGTTTTTCGTTTTTTCCAATTTTGATTTTCTTCCTTATAAAGGCCATTATTACCTGCTAGCCCAGTTGGTTCTGGGGTGAAAAAATTCCTATTGAATGAGACTATTAAGCTAGAAGGCAGGATGTTGTCTAGAATGAACTATGACATGAAAGCAAATAAAATTCATTTTAGGCATTGCTTGCTAGTTGCTGGCAGTCCGATCTTGGTCATAGAGCAGCAAATGTCCGTTAAAATTTATGTAGAATTTAAAATGATAGTGGTTCCAATATTTTCATAAAGACCAGCCTCGTTGTGAAATGCCTACAAGCTTAATAGTTTCTGTTTTCATTATTAGAAATAATGAAAATGATAGTGTCACTGTCCTTAGCCCACCGGTCTTCAAGGAAATTTGAGATCACTTGTAAAAACTTAAACATGTCTATCTATAGGCATATTTAAGGTTGTTTTGCCCTGAATGACCTTTAAATGGGTCAAAAGATTGGCAGTAGCAACGAAATTTGCTTTCTTCTACAATCCAGTGTTTGTAAGCTTAAAAGCAACATCTTATTAGAGGACAAATTAACTATGGCAGATTGTCAGAGAAATTTCATGTACATCATACAACGATAGAAAGAAGAATCCGATCTCTGGGTTATGCTATGAAATTGAATGAATGAAAGGAAGACTGTGCGTAGCTTGTGTCTAGAACAACATTGAAGGAAAAACATTTTTACAAAAAGAGAATCTTTTTAATACCACAATGTTGGCAGCATGTTATAGAAAATGATGGAAATTGTGTTAAGGATTAAAACTGAAATAATAAAGTCAAAATTATTAAAGTTTGGCTTTTTTTCTAAAAAGCAAAAAAAGCTTATGCCCACATCCAATATTAATATTAGCTTAGAAAGTCAAGACTTCACCTGATTGTCCATATGGAGTAAACGCTCCTCCACCGGTTGGAAGTCTGACTAGAAGTGAAAGAACGGCTGCACGATTGCCAATGCAAGGCTCAAGAGCAATTGGGCTTGGACACTCCTTAAAAATAAACACAAATAAATTCTGACCCACATGTACAGTTAAGAGCGACCGTTAATACCTTTTTTGCGGGAGAAGGAGAAGTTGGAGTGTTGTCATTGGATGACTTATTTCTTTTTTCAATTTCAACTAATACTTGAGAAAAGGGGCGACTAGCCATCTGTTCCATTTCAACAAACATACGCTGCCGCCTTCTATACAAGTCATACTTTTGTTTTATTTTCCATAAAAATATGGCTACCAAGAGTAACAAAAGGAAACAAGAAGAAAATGTTATAAAGAACTGTTGTAAATTTAATTTAGGATATTGTGAGAATGAAATCTGAATCCATAGAGGCGGCTGGAAGTCATAAACGTAAACATAAAATGTTGTCAATGACACATTTTCAACTTTGCCAAACTTGTGATCATTTTTGTTAAAACGAGTCCTGAAGTTAGAACAGTTGTGATTAGATACAAATGGCTTTTCAGGTTGATTCACTAAAAATATTATGACAGTCAATAAGTAAAATGATGCAAATTATTGTATTAACTTGATTTATTAACCTGCTTTTATAGTTATGTTCATTTTAGCCATAACTGAACATGTTATACTAAAATCAGCATCAACATCTGCTTTTGTAGGCTCATTTTTAAAATTGATCTGTGTATAATGTCTATCATCTTTTTTCGATAAGTTAAAAGTAAATTGGTAG
Organism: Cimex lectularius; assembly: GCF_000648675.2. Lineage (NCBI taxonomy): Eukaryota > Metazoa > Arthropoda > Insecta > Hemiptera > Cimicidae > Cimex > Cimex lectularius. The sequence continues at coordinate 425,711 of NW_019392784.1, read as the reverse complement.
TCTATTGTCAAATCATCTAAAATAAAAAATGAATCACAAAAATTTATTATAAGGCAATGTGCCAGCAAAATAACTTACAAAAACATGAGCCGTGATTGGTAGGATCACCATGATAATGATTTGGACCATCACATTTTTCACAATGGTCTCCAACAATTCCTTTGGTCGTGCAGTAACATTTTCCAGTATCAGGCACGCACAAAGTGCCATGATTGTTACATTCACAGGCTAAAAGTTAACATTTAATATTTGACGTAGCTTCAAATACTTTAAGTTGAAATAAATAACGTACGAGTACAGTTCCCTCCGTTAACTGGGTAGCCGTAATATCCAGGAATACATGTTTCACAATGTTCTCCATATGTGAGATTAGCACAGGGTTGAATGCATACGCTGCTGTTGTTAGCACATGTACTGTGACCATTGCATTGGCAACCTTTCAAGACAATAGGTTATTTTGAACAACAAAATTACACTTATTGAGATAAAAATGAGTTGAATATAAATCTTACTTGGACAATGTGTGAAGTACCAATGGTTTTTAGGACAAGTTGGAGGAGGATTATTACCCCCAGGTAAGCAAATACCTTTTCCTGTTCCTGTACCATCATCACACCAACCGCATTCTGGAGCATCTCTACATTCTGAGCACCATTTATGAGACGTGCAAGCGGATTCACCTACATATTACAACTTGTTAATTAGGTAAACCCATGCATACTTCTTTTTTAATATATAAATAAGGATTAGATGGATAACCTGGTGTGAGAGGGCAGCGACTCCTCTGAGTTGACCATTCTCGACATTGGCCGTAAGGGAAAGAAGCAGTATAAGCATTTTTATCAACGCATCTTTGTTCGTTGTGGCACCAAATGCACTCCTCCTGGGTGCAATTTAAGCATGAAGTTAATTCGCTACAACTAGGCGCACAGTGACTGACCGATTCCTAAAATTTGTTTAAAAGCAAAAGTGTTTAATTATATTGTGTGGTAATAACAGCAAATCGAATTTACTCGATTCACTTTTGGAGTTACCGTATTATTAGCTAAGCATTGATTATATGTCTTCCAATGACAGTTTGGCTGCACAATACACGTTTGACAACTGTGATGGATCGGACAATTAGACCCTTCTTCAACCAGACATTCTGAGCTTAATGTTACTGCCTATATTATCACGACAAAAACCAAAACGTTACTGACATGAAAAAAAATCAAATTGTTTTTACGTACCCTAACTGTGTTGTATGCAGTAGCATGTGGGGGTATCGGTTGTTTGCAAACATTATCATGCGTACAACTGTTTAAAAGGGGACACCACCCACAGCCCAAGGATGTATGAACACACGATATACAGTCAGTCAGCTGGTTGCAAGTTAACATATTAGCTGCAACTGTGGATCTACGTTCTGGTGGACATCGGCTGTAAAAATTAATTTTTACTATGGTTAAATGGATTTTAGACTCACAAAATACTTACTCGTAATAACTTTCATCTGGATCAAAATTAGGATTGACAAGAACCTCCTTGGATATATCGAGAACCGAAAAACATTTTGCCTCTTTTCTGTCCCATATGCATTTAATACCTGGCCTAGTGTTTAAACAAGCTATCATCGTGGTCAGGCTTTTACAGTTTCCTCCTGTATACCTAAAATTTATTGGTTTTTAATTAAACTGGGAACGAAATATTTGTTTATGACAAAAACAAAGAAAAAATACTTGAGGATATCATTGAGCATTTGTCCATCAAATCCCCCGTATATATACAAGGAATCTGAAAAAACTGCAGCAGAATGACCAAATCTTGCTAGATCAGCAGTTAATGCCGATGGAACATGAAGAGGTGACCAAGAGTCACATATGACATCATAAGCGAGTGCTTCAGCCGAATAGCACTTAGCACCCTGGGATTGCGATGTGTCGTTATGTGTATTTCCACCAAATACAATCATTAGTCCATTAAGAAATGTGCCAGTGTGTAAAAAGCGTGCTGAAGGGCCATTGCTCAACAAAGTCCTACAACACAAATTAATTTTTTATAGAAATAAACTATATAATCCAGTTTTGTGTAACACATACGATGAACTCTAAATATAAAATCATACCAAGTATGGGAGTCAGGCTCGTAGGAATACAGTCGATTAGAAAGAAGAGGAGTGGCAGGTGATTCTGATATGAAGCCACCGTACACGTAGATTTTTTCAGTGAGAGAATCCCAAGCACTAGAATGCCCATAGCCTGCTTTTACAGGGAACCCTTTCGTCTTGACTATGCTCCATTCTCGAGTACCAAAATGGTACTCCTGCACAGTGTTCAAATAACCATATATCGGAGAATGGCCAAATATTACAACCATTCTCTCCAATTTCCGTTTACCCATTACAAGTGTAGCTGTATGTCCTGCCGACTTTAATGGACCTGCAATATATCAAAAGAGAAACAATTTCTGATTTAAACAAATAAACTGATAAGTTGAATTAAAATCAAAAGTCTTATAATAATAGAAAACTCATTGCAATACTTAATGAAACATGATTCTGTTCCAGTTAATTAATTTTAAACTAAATTAAAACTATCTCCAGTATAATGATAAGAAAAGAAATGAATGAAAAGCTACAATATTTTACTTGTTTCATAATTTATTTATTTGGAAGATGGAAAAATCAATCATTCATAATTTGATTCTGGATACAAATTTTTATGATATTAATGATCACTCAATTACACTTAGGAAGAATTGCGAGACGAAAAGATAATAAAAAGAAAGGATGCAACAAAAATGTTTTTCCGGTTTTTACATTATATTCAAACTTTGATATTTTACTGGTCAGTAAAACCAATAGAATGGATAAAATGCCTACCACAGAGGGATGTTGTGTTGCATGGTTCAGCCCGTACAGTGATGTTCTCCCACGACTTAGCACTGACATCAAAAGCCCAGAGTTCATTGCAAACCACTCCACCATTTTTAACCCCTCCATAAATATAAATCTTGTCCTGTAATAATAATAAAAAAATTACAATGGAGAATCAAATTACAATTTTTGAGAACAGAGATTAATATGCATTCGCTTTAAACAAAAGTTAAATGTAGATAAGTACTTTCTCGTGATAATTTAAATATTACACTTTATTAGTTATTAATTTAAACATATTGTTAATTATATTTCAATGTTACCATACTGTATGAACATGTTATATAATAAAATATACCCACCAACAAAAAAATATAAACAAACTTGTAACTTTTTTGTACTATCCAGGTTAATACAACAAAATACAACTTTAATGAACACAGGGAAATTCTTTTTTTGTTTTTTCTTTTTTAAATACCAATTGCCAAATGTAGCATATTTTGTTTTCTTTCTTATCAAAAAATTGTAAACATAATTATTTTACTTACTCCAAAAATAACTGCTGAATGACCATATCTAGGAGTAGGTGCCGTCTTACTGTCCATGTGATTGGTTTCCCATACATTTCCTAAAAACATCATGATAACATGATTATCAATCATTTTTAACAATTTTTCTAAACTGTAGTACATACCAGTAAAATCGTATGTGTATATCATGTCGGAAGTGTTGTAAGACTCCCCTCCAATAATGTGGAGGGAATCTCGCCAAACGACAGCTGTGTGCGATGCTGAACCTTTTGGGAGACTCCCTCGGGGAGTGACAACCTCCCAATACCCATGGTCGGCAACTTGCGAACAGTCTTCACCGCGATACTTAGGATTACACTCACATTTGTGTTTGTCGGCTTGACACCTCCCGTTTGAGAAAGAACAATTATTTGGGCATATTTTAGTATCACAGGCTTCACCAGTGTAAAAAGCATCACAAGTGCAAACCCCTTCAAGACAAACACCGTTCCCAGAACAATTTTCACTTGAAATCCTACTGGGGCAGGAATTCAACCTGGAACATTTTTTTACACCGTAATATTTTCTTCTAGAGAAATTAAAATGTGATAATTTTGAAAAACTGGATAAGTTCGTTATTTATCTACTAGGAAAATTGATTAATGGTATCTACTTCCTCTATGAATATTTTTGCTGACAACCATTAATTTTTTTATCATCACGATCATTTCAGACAATTTTTTTTCCCTTTGTAACGTCAGAAATAATAAATAATGAACTCCATTGCGATTAAAAGGGTTTTTATTTTTAACAAATATTTGTCAAAAAACTACAAATCAAGCATGCATGTATATGCATTTACATTAGAAAGAAACTTGCAATTGTTATGTTCAATAGTAAATGATGAAATAATTTAAAAAAATTAGTTCATAGATAATTAATTTATGACTATTCTAAAATGTCCATAATTACCTATATGATATGTTGAAACCTGACATGTTATAAGCGACATCGCTATAAAAATGTATAAGTGCATATCCTGAGTTGGCTACTATTTCTGGAATCCTTCTAATTTTGTAATCACCTTTATACATTAAACCACTGTGAAACAAAAACAAAATACATTTAAAAAAAGATTATTTTCTGTTTTTAATAGCTAAAAGTTATATAATTACTATTTAAAAACGATAATGTAAAAATGTAATTATCATATTGTTTTGCAATATTTGCAAACAAAAATAGAACAGTTCTACTTTTATCGTACACTTTGGATTTTCTACAATGAAAACAGGGAAATTATTATTATTTTAAATGCTGAGACATGCCATTTAAGAAATCTCAGGTGGACAATGCTAAAAAAAAGTAAAATAAAAATTTAAATACAACAAAATTTTAAAAAAATACATTTTTCGTACGGGATACAAAATACTTTTGTTTTCTTTTTTTAAATAACCAATACTGTGAGTAAAATGTAAGCTTCACTTTTTTTTCACTTTCATTGTTCACTCCTCACTTCTGACGCAAAACTAAGCTAATTTTAGCAACACATGCAAAGTGACTAAATTGAACTTATCTGACTATTAATATGTAGCTGGTTTTGCTTAATTAGAACCCTACTTGATTGTCGTTAAAGTCGTTTGTTATTCAACAGTACAAACATTTGATATCTCACAAAAAATTAAAAAGTAGTAGTAAAAAGTCCCTTGACTAAGTAAAAATGTTTGGAATGTTGTAAATAATTAATAAACTGAGTTAAGGATGAAACGTTTTTATAAGTATAATGGTTATTTCCATCCAGAAGGTTTGTTATAAGTGGAAAATAAGAACAATTTTTTTTTTGTACTGAGTGGTAACTGGATTCAGCTGGATACCGAGGTGCCCTCGGCAGTGCCAGCAAGAGGCTGAAGACAGTCAGTCCTGGGGGCTTTAGGAGCTCAGCAGACTAGTCATGACAGACGGTGCAAGTGAGAGGAAAAACCCGAAAAAGTTGGTCTCCTGAAGTTTGGCTATTTTAATTTTTTATTTTATAGATTTGCTTTAATTTTTTTTTTTTTTTTTAAATTAATAAGTATACCATTTTTATTTTCAACTTACTAATATAATTTGTATAATTTTATTTTATCTTATTTTTAGGTTCACTATTCGCAAAAAATAGTATGACACCCGATTTGTTATATTTTTTATATCAAACCCAGAACAAACTTCTGCACCGAGCTTCAGGCACCCATAATTATCTTTGGTCTGTTGTCACAGAACCAGTGACAGGTTTTAATTAGTCATACAACACAGCCATGTGTGCCTTTGTTGTACAAAGTTTCCTTTGTTTAAGACAAATACGGACTGAACAGACAATTGTATGACTGTATTATAAACAAACAGGAAAATAATAGAATTATATAAGTACACAATAAGTTAACAAAAGACAAAGTAGTAATTGGAAAATCTAAATTGGTAAATATAGCTGAAAATCATATTAAACTGAAATTTAAATAAATAATAAAAGCAATCAGCCAAAATATACTTTTAACCAACTTGTCTCATTAATTCTAACTCCTATAACAAACAAGGGAATAAATTAATTTTTTTGGAATATATTAACAAACTTACCTATAAACAGCTAAAAGGGGAGAATGGACTGAATCACCATCATAAATGTAAAGGTGGTCCCACCCACACTCTGTAGCAAACTCCTCAATATGAAGACGAATGGAAGAGTTTGGGACCGCGCTTCCGTCAATGAGCCAGGAGCATTTTACATCAATCGAATAGTTACCGATGCCATCGTGAATGTAACCACTAGTGCCTGATAGTCTGTGAAACAAAGGAAACAAAAATGTAACAGAATGAATCAAACATATGCAGTAGAACCCTTTTTAACCAAACTAAAGGGGGGAAGGTGTTTCTGATAACACAATTTTTCGGATAATCCATGGAAGCTGTTGGCATGCGGTAAAAAGTGTAAAAAACAAATTCCAATTGAAACTGAATGATCCATGTGTTTTACATACAAATATGAAGTTCTGTGTAGCCAAAATGTATACCAGAGAAAAATAATTTCAATAATTTTTTTGTGATTAGTTAGCTTCTTTGTCTTGCAGTTCTGCACTTTGCAAGTGTATTCATGAACTTTAAATTTAGATTTTACCCACTGTTGATATCCTAACATCATAATTAGCGGCTAGTTAACCAGGTTTCAGTTAAGCTAAGTTCGGTTAAAAAGGGTTTAGCTGTACTTTACACATCATTTTATACTGTAATGAAGATTATTATTATAATATATTTTTTCATAAATGTAAATTTCATTTGAATTTTTGATCATTTCCTACCTACTCTGGTCTACCTATTCTAACAAATTTTGGCATAATAAAATAAGATCAAGCTGCAGGTTCATCACAGAGTGTGACAATTCACATAAATTTGGAAGTATTATAATAAGTATTACACTCTGAGTGCCTGGTTTGCCTAATTAAGCTGTTTTGTCTATATGGGTGTTCCAACATTGTGCCATCGATATAACTAAGTCTGTCGGGTAAAAGCTGCAGCAGGCTACACCACAAGGCTTAAAAATTTAAATATGTTTGTTTATTGGAAAGGTGAACAAGAAAAATGAACCATATTGTGTCAATTCGGCTGGAAAGAAAATAAAACCATAATCTGTTGTTTCAATTATTATTTTATACAGCGTGATTATTTTTGATCATTCTGATCTGCCTAATAAAGTTTTTTGTCATCAGATATTCTGCATTTTCCTCTCTTCAGTAGTTGTTCTGTCAGGTACAATCAATCTAGAGGTTTATTGCTCGCATGACATAGCAAAATTTATATAGCTGTCATCTCTGATCCTCCTGAGCTGCGTAATATCGATGGTTTTAGCTGCCAAACATATCTCACTCACTAACTTCAAAGTTTGACTACGTGCCCAATAATTTTATAAAATGAACTTATGGTCTTCACTGAAGATTAGAGAGGCTGAAATGTGTCTGAAAAACCAAAACCATTAAAATGGGCTGACAAAAATAAATGGAAAGGACCAAACTAAAGGTTTATCAGCCTGCAGATCCCAAGGGAAATATCACAAATTATATTGTGTCAATTTGGCCAGAAAGCAACTAAAAAGAGAGAAAAAGAGCTGACTAATCCTGTTGTTACTAAGATAATCATAATCCTTATTTTTTGAACAAGTTTCTCAGTAAATTTAATATGAAAAGATCTTAAATAAGTTATATCACCCTGGTCTGCTTAATTAAGTAGTTTTATATATCAGACTATCCAACATTTCGCCATTTTCAATAGATGGTCAAACAGGTTAAACGATGATCCGATACAGATGCTACTTATATAAATGTTTATTAATTTTAAAAAAAATCACCAATGAAAAGGAATCATAATTATGACAATTAGGCTGGAAAATTAGTTAAAACTTATCCTCTTGTTTCAATTATGATTTTTTAAAGCTTGATTATCTCCGATCATACAGAGTTCCCTGATGTCAACGGTTTTGCCAGTCAGGCACGTTACAGCATCACATCATCTTCAGTGTTTGATCTTGAATACAACAAACTCGTATCAAACATCTGCAGTTAATTATGAGGTGTAATGTACACTGATGGATAAAACGAACCAACCTTAAATTTTTATGTATTTAGTTTTATTCATATTTTGCAAACAAAAAATAGGTTTGGTTGTAAAAATAAGACATTTAAAAAGAAAATTTTATTAGCTAATTATTTTTAAAAAAATAATAAAATAAAAAAGAGTACAGAAAAAAAAAATTAAAAGAAACTTTTTGTCCCCTTTAATACCAAGTATTTACACCTCTGGCATGAATCATGTTGTTAAATGCCTTTGCATTCCTTGGAAAAGATTTCAGATAAAATCCTGAGGAATTCTTTCCCATCATCAAGAATAGCAGTTTCCAACTTTTCTAGGGTGTTATAACCTGGGTTTAGCTGTGTACTCGTCGCTTAAATTGGTCTTAAATGTGTTTGATTGGGTTCAAATCTGGACTTCATCCTGACCAAACCAATCACTCAATTCCAACCTCATTCAGGTAGTGCTTTATGCTATGCATGCTTTATAGGGCCTGGCAATATCCTGCATAAGCAAGAATCTCTCACAAATGTGGGGAGGTGGGGTAATGATACTACATATTGTAATTACATCTGCGATGTTTGAGATCTTCCTCATGCGGGCATCCAAAAAAATGACTGCCCGGAACATCAATGACCCATCATGGAATGCCACAAGAGGAACTATACAGCATGGAGTCTACCTTTCTTCTGAGTGTCTCCATATGAAATTAGGCTCGCATGAAGTTTTGCTAAATCTCACCATATCTGTAAAAAGAACTTGTCCCCAATCTTTCTATGTTCAATTCATCGTAGAACACATTCGTGAGAATTAAAGCTGGGACATTTTCTGAGGTGTGCAAGAGCAAGGTATTTTCATTGAACCTTCTTCTTACAGTTCTGGAGGAAGTCGAAACATTTCTGACGACATCAGATTTCTTATCCCATTTCCTGTAATGCTGCAGTTTTGTAAGGCCTGATGACAAATGAATCTGTCGTCTCTCCCATCTGTAGACCTAGGTCGATCCTGTCCTGGCCATTTAGTATGAAGCCAAGCCCTGTTTTTCTGAAGCGCCGAAGAACCCTTCTTATTGTAGAGTAATCTACTGTCAGTCTTCTAGTGACTTCAAACAGACTGTATCTTTTCACTAATAATGTTATGACCCTGACACTATCATACCCTCAAATGCCTGACTGGAGCCATTGTTCAATTCTTAAAGGTTTAAGAATAAGAATAATATCAAATGAAATCAATGAAGGAAAAAGATAAACTGAAAGTGATTTTTAGGCGTAGTAGAATGGAAAGGCATAATGCTACTTTTTGCGCAAATTGGATTAATCAGTTCAAAAGTAAATAAAAGAAGTAAACAAGGTATTATTTATTAGAAAGATAATGGATTTAATTTTAAACTAAATAAATTGAGTGTGGCGTTAAATTTGTACATTGGTGTAATTTTCAAAAACCTGTTTGAAACTGTCTGAAAAGTTGTATGTTATTCTTACAGGATTATCGCCCAGCAGCATTCTTATATCAAATTTGTGTATTTTTAAAAATCTGATTTTACATTTTGATCATACATTTGTATCGTTCGGCCAACGTTAATTCCAATCAGTTATATTTATTTTGTTTAATTTCTTAATCCTTTTTTTCACTGCTTATCAGAGTCTCTGAGACGACGATTTTATGTAAAGGAAAGCTCAAATAACACAGCAGATCAAAGTTCAAAACCTACAGAGAATCCAGAAACGTCCAATGTTAAACATGAATCCTACGAGAATTTTTTTTCTCTAAAATATAGAAAAAGCATGGAAACTCTCCATTCAACACGTCAAAGCCGAATAATGGGAAATTTATCAGTTTAAAATAAATAAACAAACCGTACAAAAATACTTTAGTCGTAAGACTGTCACGATAAGAATATTAATTAACATATATAAAAAAATCAAAAAACAATACAATAAAAAAGTGACAACGAAAAGGGCGAGAGATATATAGACTAAAAATAAACTAATAACAAACTATCAGGTCAGAAAGAGTTCGAGATTGGAATAACTGGCGAGCAAGGTACAATCCGAATGTGCTCTGGGTACACATAAAACCGTGCCATTTGAAAATAATTCGATTAAAAAAGGAATAAAACATAAATGAGTATGTAAAATATATTGTTTGTTGTTTATTTTTTCTAAGTGGAAAGTTAAAAACCTAAAGGTGTGGGATACTGACTTGACTTTTCCAGTACACCACTGACAGGAAGCTCCTCTCCAGCCGTCAAAACAAACACAAGTACCGTTTACACATTCACCGTTAATACATCGAACATCCGAACATTTAGAACTTAAAGCTAGATTTATAAAAAACGAATAATAAAACGTCACTACAACGAGAAATATGCGGAACTTATTGAATTTCCGTCTGTACTTGGATTTGAAAAATAATAAAAACATTTGGACAAAATTTGACATCTTTCCACGGTCATTTCCGCGAATGGACTGCCTGCCTAGGGCATCGAAAGCTTAAGCTTTTTAGTTAGGATTGACGTCACAGTCCCAAGCGACGGGCGACCTTATCGATAACGAGGAAAAACTAGCTGGCCAATTTTCAACAGGTTTGTCAAACATTATGTTCCATTCGGTGAAACACAAATTTGAAAGAACAATTACAACGTACGAGGTACAATTTAACAACTACAAAAGTTATTTATCCTGAAGAAATACTACCCTAGCGGTAGTGTCATCTACTGATAAGGAGGAGACTCGTTTCAAACACAAATAAGCCCTAAACAAAATTCTAAAAAATTGTTAGTATTTTCTAAGGCAAATAGTTAGATAAGTGTTTTTTTCTTTATGATAACGAAAAGCCATAGAAAAGGACAAGGTTGACATTAACATTCGGCCCATTGCCTTGCTATTGGACAAGATTATCAAAAAAACCTTTAAGAATCGAGGGCACTATTACTAGCTGGCCTCCTAATAACTTCAGATATTCTCAACATTTTTCATAAATCATGGTTGCTGCATAGATATTTAGCCCACTGTCATTGAAATCACAATAAAAAAAATTAAATAAGAGATAGCCTTGATCAGCAGAGAAGCTCTTGAGTACTAAGGGCACACAATAGGTGCTGACAGTGAACCAGAGTCATTCTCCTCCTTATCAAAATAGGCCATACATGACTGACATATGCCATAGAGCTGAATATTCTTCGCTAAATAGAATTTGATGCAAATCTCAGTTTTGGACTTTTCTTTAAAATAACAATTATATGATTCAACTTTTCACGTAAGCAGGTATAACTATTAAATATATGATTATATTGTAGTGGGAAATATTTTTTGCAATACATTGATTTGATAGATTCATTAGATAAAATTATATTAACTTATATCTAGTAAATAAAAGTAAAAATCAATAATAATATGCATATAATTTTCCGTATTGTCAAACTAATAGTTGTTGTAAAATATAAACTTATACATATTATAAATTTGCCCGTAATTACACAAAATTATTATTTTAATTACGTACTTATTATATAATTTATTTTTTGAATGAAAGGGTTATTTATTGTTATTTAAGGTAAATTTACAAGTTTTTAAATTTTGGCGACGAGGAAGTCTTAGGTCGTCCTTAATATTTTCACAGAGCACTTATCAGCGCTACAGTCACTCATAAACGGCACTCACCAGATATCTGGCAATTATTGTAGATCGTTTTCTCCGAGTGAACAGTGCATTGTTTTAACAAATCAAAATTACATACCAGTCGATGGCTTTGAATCAGGCTTAGAAAACAAGCCAATCCTTGCTTAATTCTACATACTAAAATGAAAAGGGTTATCGTATTCAAGAATGGAAGTGATGTCGATGGAAAAGTATGTTTTCAATTTCATTTTTAAAATTGATTACAATCCTCTAATTCGAGCGTTTATCTAGGTCCTTTTGGTCACCCATTCATTAGACGAGCTGCTTAAGGCTGCTGGGCAAAAATTCGGCATCTCGGCTAAAAAGATATTCACTCAGAAAGGGGGTGAAATTGACGACATCAAATTGATAAGGTACATTTTTCAAAAATTTTCTGATTTATTTATCTACTGTGCTTATTAACTTAGGATTATTTCTAAACCTGACACTGCAACGTTTTTGTTTAGTCATCAAATTTTGCCAACATGCCTATTTAATTTTATACTCATCAAATTCATGCAGCATATAATTCTCTAAACTGAGACTATGGTAACATTTCTACTCAGCCCTTTTATTCTATTCTACAAAGCATTCTGTACAATTAAATTAGACTAGAGAAGGAATGGCCTCTGTATGACATATACATTGCGACCAGTATTGGTCTGTTGTGCGTTTCCAGTGTTGTCTAGAGCCTCATTAAGCTTAAGCCTTTTTACCAGATCCCAAAGCTTTTTCAAGGATCCGTGTGTGTATCCTTCAGGTCCGGGTTTTTTCTCTTCCTGGAGTAGGAATCTCAGCCTATTTAAGCCTTCACACCAACAAAGGTCATATTCCAGTTGTTCTTATTCCTGGCTGTTGCACAGGCTTGTTTCTGCTTTTTTCATCTATTATTCTAGTCTTAACACATCCTAGATTTAGTTCTCCCAATAGTTTCTGCATTAATTTCTGATCTTTTGACTATCTTTTTTGCACTCCTGTTCTTTTTTTTCTTTTTTTTACAGTGGATACCAGGAACTGGAGGAGGTCCCTTGAGTACTGCAGTTGTATAGCTTATTGTACTTTATTCCTGGTTCTTCTTGGTATTTTTTGTGAGCTTACAACACACATGAATTAAGTCCCTAGTGTGCCAGTGTTCTATCGAAGAAACTCATTCAGGATCACTGATATCCGAGCCTGCCCCAGACCTCCCATTGATGAGTGCCGTGCCAATTTCTTTCAGTTATGGCCATCGATCCCCTTAGGTGCCAGAAAAAAGTCCAGAGGTGGCAGTGAGGATCGAACCCACAACTGCTGGATCTACTAGCCTGTGTCTGATGCCTTAACCGCTTGCTACCGCAGCTCCCTTCATTTCCATTGATCATAGGACTTTTTTTAATCTGTTGTTTTAATCTATTTAATCAAAATTAAATCTAAGACATGTTAGGACTAGAAGGATAGGTGAACTGCTAACAGGCACTTCAGTTCTCATAGGCATATAGGCTCGGAACGGCAGTGTGCAGATATCGCTTTGTCCTTTGTTGGTGTGAAGACTTATTTAGGCTGAGATTCCTATTTCTTGGAGAGGAAAAGCCCTGACCTGAAGGATACACATGGGAGACCAAAAAAACATTTGGGATCTGGAAAAAGCCTCAAGCTTAACGATTGGCAAGTTATCAATGAAGATGTACTATAGACCTATAGTGATCTGCATGTTGTAAAAGGCTCAAGACTCCTCTAATCTTCTTTCTAATCTCTAAGCAATCTTCAGAGGCTCACGTTGCAAACCTCACACATAGCTGATTTTCTATTATAATAACATTGATTATAATATTTTCACCATTTACCTACCTTTTTGTTCATACTCACTGAGTGAGGTAGTCACTGGATTTGACAGGTTAACTGTGGACACTTGTGGAATGGTATATTGAACAGGTGCAAACAGTAATTATGTAGAGTGAAACAAAACAGCAGTCATGACAGCAAAGTCTGGGATGCCCCAGTCAATTTTACACCCATTGATGTAAAATCCTAAATAAATATCATAAAACATGTATAGTAGTATCATAGGTCCTGACAGACAAATTTAATTTTGAAAAAATTGTGTATAATTAATTGAGTAATTATACATTTAACAATAAGCTGAGAAAAGTAATTAAAAAGGTAGTATTAATCCAGAAAAATACCGGTCCCGCTAGTGTAGTACAATCGTTAATAAAAGTTTTCTATATGAAGCCACGATTTGCTTACAATTGGAATAAATGGGAAGTTTGTGGCATGGGCGACCAAAGTCACGGTAGCTCAAGTGGTAGAGCAGCGGCGTGTTTAGCTAAAGTCGTGGGTTCAACTCCGGCTTGTGACACAATTTTTCATTTTGAGAAAATTGTGTAAAATTAATTGAGTAATCAAGAATTTGTGTGAATACGTATAACTATAACTGTATCAGTAGACCTTAGAACCTAACTTCAGTGAATAAATTGGACAACACTGAGCTAATATAATAATCATGGTCTACCATGCGGAGAGGTGATTCTCATGTTTTGTCAACTGAAATATGATTCTAATTAACCGTTTAATATATCTTAATAGAAAAGACTACAATACAGAATATTATGGATGTATATTTAACAGGATGCTGTTTTAAAAATTTGTAATTAATTGACAATAACAATTATTTTTGAGTTATGAAATTTATGTTCTTGTTGACATTCTTGAGAGGTAATGGTTTATTTTTTTAGGGACGATGATATTCTTTACGTATCTGGTGGCGAGGGTTTCATTTCTCAAGTTGATTCTGTCAATAACAAACTCAATAGCCTTTCACTCCAGCAAGAATCCTCAAATGCCGCCATCATTGCGGCAACAGTTGAAATGAAAAAGGAGAACAAACATCCTGGACATTGGATTACACTGAATGTCGGAGGAAAGTATTTTACGACATCAAGAAGTACACTCGTCAGCAAAGAGCCGAACTCGATGTTGGCCAGGATGTTCGCAGAAAGAGAATCTGGGTATTTCATGAGCCCGAGCAATGTCGACGAAAAAGGAGCATACCTCATTGACCGCAGCCCGACTTATTTTGAACCTATATTGAACTACTTGAGGAATGGACAGCTTGTATTTGATAACAACGTTAATCCTGAAGGCATTCTTGAAGAAGCTCGTTTTTTTGGAATCGATTCAGTAATTCCACACCTGGAAAGCCTTGTATCTGCTGGACAACAGACGAGAGACAATCTTCCTTTAACAAGAAGAGATGTAATAAATGCCTTGATCAAGACATCATTTAACACTGAACTGAGATTCCAAGGTGTCAATCTGGCTGGATCTGATCTTTCAAGATTGGATCTCAGATTCATCAATTTCAAAGTACATACTTTTATAATTTTAAATTAAATTTTTTTAATGTAAATTTTTTTTTAGTTTGCATGTTTACACGGATGCCGAATGGTGGGTGCAAACTTGAGCTATTGCTGCCTTGAACGAGCCGATCTGTCTCATGCAGTATTAGAAGGAGCACAACTCTTAGGAGTGAAAATGCTTTGTGCCAACTTGGAAGGAGCTAATCTAAGAGCCTGCAATTTTGAAGACCCAACAGGAACAAGAGCAAACATGGAAGGTAAATAAGTAAAATAAAATCTTACTTTACATTAAATAATTATTTTAATTTTTTTTCAGGTGTCAATTTGAAAGGAGCAAATTTGGAAAGCAGCAATATGGCTGGTGTTAATTTGAGAGTAGCTAATCTAAAAGGGGCTAATCTTCAAAATTGTGACCTACGAGCAGCTGTTCTTGCTGGCGCAGATTTACAGGTATTTTTTTTTCCCTTTTATACCAATTATTTTATAACAAGCGTAAAAAAAGGACAAAGTTATCAAAACTGCTACTTGATTTTTTTTAGAACTGTGACCTTTCGGGCAGTGATTTACAAGAGGCGAATTTGCGTGGAGCTAATCTCAAAGACGCTTCCCTTGAGTTAATGCTGACTCCTCTCCATATGTCACAGACTGTTCGTTAATACCATTTCCCTCTTCAATGGGAAATACATTTATATGTCAAGTGAATAATAATCATTTTGGAAATGTATACATCTTACTTCCTATTTATATTGATTTGGCTGTGTCATATAATTTATGAATTTTTGTGATAATAGTCTGTACTTATATAATTGTACTTATTTATTGTTGGCTAAATATCTAATTAGAGTTTTTATATATTTTTTGGTGGGGAGGGTATGGTATGGAAAGTATTATTTTTTGCTGAATACTGTGATTATGGTCTTTTTTTTAATTAGACTTACTGCTGATTGGTTTTTAACTATTCAATTTATGTAAACTATTACGCATTTGATTTTGAGACAAATAAAATTGAATTTATGCTTAAAGTAGAAAAGTAATGTAAACCATACATTAAAAATGTATTGATTCATTATTGATCTGAGATGTAGACTATAACTGATTATCTTGCATTTTAATTCACTGCAAATAAACACAGACATTTACTGTTTATGTTTAATAATTTCTACATTTTTCCTTAAATTTTTCTTTTAAATTAATTTATTTATTTATCGATTTTTTTAATACTCATAGTAGTTGTATGTTTATAAATTGGGCAGGAATTGTTGTGTGAAAAAAGGTGGAAATCGAACCCTCAACTGCAGGGTATAAAAGCCGACATGGCCCAACCAACATGACAATCATTCAGCTACCGCGGTCTATCAGAAACCTTTTATTTTATTTTTTTAAATAATATTCTGCTTTGCTTTTTTATACTATATGTTGAACTGGCACTAGATTCATCTCACTGAACATCATACAAAGCGGAACCTCCAAGTGTAGACTGATCCAGTGCTAATTCAACATGAAATGTTTTTCTTATTAAATGTTCGTAAATTGTAACTTTTAAACAATTTTTAAAAAAATTAAGAATCTTAAGAAAAATGATCTTACATGATCTTGTTAAAAGAAGACTATTGTAAACTTGGAATTAAAAATATAACACCGTTTTATTGGGACCCAACACTGAAGATGGTAAAACCAATAGAACAAACCAGTGAATATAGGCAGACTAAGACTGATCAGTAGCGACCAATTTTAAACAAATGCTTAAAAGTAAAATTCCAAACTTTATTTAACTGTGAAATCTTTTACATTTTGAAGCATTGAACAAGATTACTGTCATAAATAGAAACTGCAAATATAGAGCCCGATAAGGTCAGAAATTTACCTCCAACTAGCATGCAATCTTTTACCTGAGAAGAGAATTTATGCACAACCGACTGAAACAAAACAGCCCAATATGTTTTAGTCAGAAAATGTTAAATTTTAACATGGAAATACTTACAATATTATCTTGTTTGACAATTTGCCAGATTTTAGCAAAGGAATCTTCAGATACAGAGAGGACAAAGCCAGATTCTGGAGCGACGTCTATTGCCGTTATCCACTTAGCATGAGCGCAGACTTCAGCGGAGAGTGTGACCTCCCTCCTGTTCTCGTTTATCGAAAAGAGCCTTATATGGCCGGAGCCGTATCCTGTAATAAGAATGTTCCTCCATATCTGTATACTCGTGCATGCCGAGCCATAGCTGGCGATGTTCGCCCATTGGATCATTTCTTCCGGCGTTATTGAAGAGAGCACAATTGATCCGGCATCATCGCAAGAAGCCAGAAGTTCCTTACAACAGGCCAAGTCCGCTATCGGCGAATTGTGCATCTGCTTTCTGTCTATGAATATCAAGTTTCCATCGTCGGCAATCCCAAACATCCTGAGAACACCGCTATTATTACCTATTCATTTTTAAAACGGTTAGTCTGAGCTTGGCAACGCAATGATAAATTGACCATACCGACACAAACGTAGTCTCCCGGAGGATTAGCTAGGCCCCTGGCAAAATGTTCTCTATCCTCTGGAGAATCATTGCAAGCATGAGAAAATCTCAAAGCAAGAGTACTTGAGTCAAATATTTGAAGGCCTACAGTTGAAGCGACAACAAGACATGCTTCATAATTAAGGTAACACCACATAACCTAGTTAAAATGTTATTTTAAGAATTCAACATACCATCTCACAGGCGATTCTGATTATTAAATTCATTAGAAAACAGCAATTTTATAACATTAAATTTATGAAACTAGTACCCTGAGAGGCAAAACAAGTTACCTACTTATTTATGATACTTATATTTTCAAATACTCTTAAGGACAAAGTTATAAAATATATCACAAAATTATTTTTGTACTCTTCCAGTAAATTTATATTTAATTTCTTAAGTGTTTGGATTGTTTTACTGTCCTTGTGATAGCTCATTCTAAAGGGGTTTATGCAAATGCTGGTTATTGTAAGCAGCAAATTGAACTGCTTTTCAAAACTTAAAAAGATGCATGTAGTGTAAGCATTGGCACTGACATTTACAAAAATAAAGTCTTCAATAAATTACACAAAAGCAACTATTACAATTCATCATCAATGTACAGCTGATAGAGGCATGCATAAAGTTGAATGCGAGCGGCCAACCAAAAAAAAATTACAAGGGTATTGAAACTACGAAGTTATATAAACCCTCGGGATGCTGGTGTTTTGGGTTAAAAATCGGTACCTTCACATTAGTGATGAGTAGATATATTTGACCTGCCTCAGGGCTAAGATATAAAGTTGATACATAAATTATAACAGAGACCAACATTAGAAATGGATAAGATATTTGCACATCTACTTTCATGCACGATAGACTGCACTGGTCATGGTGCACAAGTCATAAAGAGGCTGGCTCCTACATAATCACCTACTTTTGATGACAATGCAATTAGACAAATTAAAACCATTTAATAATTAAAATA
Source organism: Cimex lectularius (assembly GCF_000648675.2). Taxonomy (NCBI): domain Eukaryota; kingdom Metazoa; phylum Arthropoda; class Insecta; order Hemiptera; family Cimicidae; genus Cimex; species Cimex lectularius. The sequence continues at coordinate 407,281 of NW_019392784.1, read as the reverse complement.
AAATTTGCTGGACAATAACGTCGACATCAGAAGCTTCCAGAATGCCCTGCCTAACGTATTTCACCTCCATCTCCACAGCTTGTCTAAGAGCTATTCAAAGTTCTCAGAAAAGAAGACTTAACATGCTCAGTCTCTTTTGAAATTTTGAGCTGTGTGAAGTTCTTAACAAATGGCAAATCTTCTCCACCGAAGGTCCAGCAGGAGTCTTCACCTTACAGTGTGCAATCCAACCTTTTCCAGTCAGATGCAGATAAACTTATATCCAACAGAGATATGGCCCAATAACAAATTAGTGATCAGAGCTAAGCTTTCTCAAGTACCAATTCTTCCATAATGACATAAATCCCCTTGTACAGTTAGTTCTTGTATTCTGGAAATGTTGAATAATGTAGGTAGTAAACTTCTGCATTCAATAACGCTACATTTTTAACTAAATCTGTGGTACATAAAAGCATATAACATAAACATGCATCTCATGAAAGAGCTGAATACCAAAACAATAAGTTAATCTGCATACTCACCCCACCTTTATTAATTAATAAGGGGTGGTGATGATTTAAAGAGTATTATCATAATCCAATTATTAAGGGTTTGTTTATTATTTGTCCTAATCCTTTAAAACCGTAGATATGATTTTGTATTATACTCAAAGATTTATGTAATACAAAAATAAAACATGGGAGGCAACTGTTTTTGCCACTCAGCGTATGTTAGATTAAACAAATGTGTTACGAATATTTTTTACATAAAAATAGAAAGTGTTTGGAATTAATACCTGGGTTACAGTTGCGGAATACCTATCAGCACTGTCAGTACAAGATATGTACTGCGAGTTAATGTCTTGCGACCTTGTTGGAATTATGTTAATATATCCGCTATGTATTACGCCTATCGCTTCTGAAGATCTCGAAGGGTCCAGGAGTTTACAGCTCAAATTGTTCGGCAGGGCTGAAGCAGTTGCCACAAGCAGAAGCGTCTTGTCTTTCTCGTACATTTCTTAATACAGAAGAAGCAACTAAAAACGACACTCGAGCAGGTTTTGTTTAGAAGCACAGTCTCCATAGTTACTTGTCATATCAAACAAAGCATAGTTAATGGCAGTTTCTTAATAAAGATCACGAGAATTGTTGCTTGCAACTCTTAAATGGGATTAAACTAAGGTGATATAGCATTTTTCAAATTAAGATTGCTAGTATATACTGTATAATTATATTATATTTTTAATAAGAAATAAGATACCTATTGGATAATAACAGTAGGTCAATAAGCTAAATTTTGCAGTACTCAATGAATAAAGAAATATAATTTAATACGATGATTATTCGGAGATCTCACCATCATGCTAATCCTCTAGCTGTTCATCATTATTACCAATTTTTTATTTCCTTGTCCTTGCCCATTCTTCTCTTGTCTAAAAAATATCTATAAAAATTATAGTTATTTTATTCCTTTTATACAATACCATTCTGATAATTTGCATCATTTTAACAACGCAAGAAAAAGATAAAAGCGGTAGAAAAAATAATAGTGGTAACGATTATTTGGAGATCGTGAGATGCAGTCTGGTGTGACGTAGGTTTTAGAAAACATTTTCTTTATCGTGCCAACTTTTCGATGTTTAGATCATCTTCAGGGCTCAAAGCGTTTGTTTCCTGTGTAATTGTACCATTCTTGTGTGTCGTGGTGAGAGTGACACTAATCACCACACATAATTTAATACATTATATGTATTATGAAACAGAAAAATGTACTGTAACATTTAAAATAAATAAATATCTAATTATTACATACATGTTTTTGTAATGTAAAATTATATATACAGTTATTCAGATATCGATTAACGGTCACTAATCTCTACACATTATATATACACTAATCATCATTGAAAATTAATAGGACTAAACTTTTGAAATATATGAAATTTGTCTCATTTTGAAAACTCTTTTTTTTAAATGAGGATTTGTAATAGCAGAAATCATATCAATCCTCGGGGTGGAGGTGTTTTTAAAAAATGTCCATTTGTAGCATAGAACTGCTGTTAAAACTGAACTGCAGTTCAAATGCAGCTGCATTTTTGAACCTTTACCTACTATGATGAGCGCCATGTCAACGCCTAAGCCATTATGACGCCCCCTTTGGTTTGTCTTATTTAAAACTGACAATTACACTCGAATTTCGTGTTAAATCTTCTGTAAAATTTGAAGAAAAATAAATTATTAACTGATATTAAATGTTATGTTTATTATTTTATTTAGTTAGCATTAAATTTGTTTACAAAGTTATCATTACAGGAAGTACAAAAAATTTGAACAACTGCCATTTTGCAAAAGTAAGTAAAGTAATCCCTGTACAGGAGGGCTTAAAGTCCGTCCAACTACTCATCGAGTCACGGATGAAGGCTCAAACCACTTAACAATTCAGGATTGGAACCAGATCTGCTAGCCTGACAAATCCTAACCACTTGCCCACCTTGGTCTCCAAAGCTTGAGTATATTATTTGGTCATCATTATGAGAAGTACGAAAATGTATATAATGTGGATTCACAACTGCAGCAGTACTACACAAATAAAAGTATAATTTGTAATTACTACAGAACAATTACATTATACAAAAATAAGGTAGAAGGAATCATACGTTACCTAATCCAAACTACATTTTACACCACAATTCATTTTTTTATTCGGTTATTTGTCTTTTAACCTATAAGACCCGGAACGCCGTGTAGTAAATATTACTGGATCGACTTCTGGTTTTTAAAGTAAATAACATATAAAAAATAAAATAAGTATGAAATTCAAGGTCAATAACGATGTAGGAAGTATGATAACAGTGAAAAATATGGTCCAAAGTGTGGGACTAGGAATTAAAAAAAAAATAAATTACTCACAAATTTACAAGATTGCATATATTCAATGAACTGTCATCCTCATATTCTCTCTCAAAGGTATATCATTTATATATATTTTAAATTTAACAGTTGTTCTTTTTTTTCATGTTTACATATTGTATATATATATGTATACACATACATACATAGCATCATCAAAATGAAAGTATTATCATACATACCCCATATGTACTATTAATTGTTCTACAGTAGTTTCTTTTTTTCTTCTTTTTCATCAATTGTAATAGCTAAGGTTTTTTTTTCGATACACATCTATACACATATAAACATGTATATATGTATATATACATATATAGACGTATGTATATATGTATGTTTATATATTTATAGCATGTATAAACCTAAGAGAAATTAAAAACTACGCACTAAACTTAATTATTTAAAAAATTATTTATATTTATTATTTAAAAAAAAAAGAAAAGAAAAATAAAAAGCTGAAAATTAACACAGGAGTTTTGAAATTTAGTAAACAATTTTTTTCTTTTTACATTAAAATGGACAATTTTCAGGGCACAGTCAAATGATAACATTTTACATCAATTAGCAAAAAACATTTTTCATTTTGAGAGAGAGATAGAGAGAGAGAACCATTAAAAATAATTAAACATTGTGTTTGGTTCCTCTCTCTTTTTTCCTTTTTGTTGCCATTTTTTTTCTTTTTGGAGTGCCCATAATAACAAAAATAAAAAATAAATCTCACAAAATTTAAAAATAATGCCTCTTGAAATATTTATAAACCACATATCAGACTGACCATTATGTAAAGCATCACCGATAAAAAATAATAACAATAAGCTTATTTATATTTGATATATATATATATAATTTTTTTTAATACAAAAATTGTTTGTTTCATAAATTGTGTAGTTTTAAAGAAAATAACAAAACTTAAAAAATTGGACACAGAAAATTTTGTTTGCCCTTTTTAAATAAACGTTCAAGATTTTTTTGTATTTTTTTTAAATATTTTCTTTGTATTATAAATATTTATGATCACCACAGAAGTGTTTCTTTTCAATGTTTTCCTCCCCATCAGTTTCACTCTCTTCTTTCTTTTTGCCTCCATAAGTCCTTTTGTGTTTTCCACTTACACGTTATGCTCACTTTATCTTTTAATTTATAATAAATAAACAATAAATAAAACCCCTGTGATGTTTATTTGAAAGTATTTTACTTGCGCCTCACCCAAATCTGAATATACAATAATAATAAAAATACAATTCCGACAAAACCTAGGCTGGAATAAATTTTCTACTTATATACAATACAATTCAAAATTATATAATGGGAACCACAAAAGCTGATTTTGTTTTTTTAAATATCTATTTACTTTTAGTTAGTTTTATGTATATAATTATTATAAAATAGGTTTTTTTTTTGTTGATTAAGTAAAACCTTTTGTTGCACCCACTATATCATATACATATATTTGTTTTAGAAAAACTTCATAACCTTGTATACTGCCAGTGGGTTATGTGTTTAATAGCAGGATTTTATTTTTTTAAAGAATACAGGGATATGATACAAGTATTTTGTTGAGAGTTACAAGGTTACGAAATTTAATTGCCATCCCAAATAAACCATCTAAAGGAACAATTATATTAATGATAAATGTGATATATATAATAACAACCGAGGTTTGCTACTATCGGTGAAAAAAAGTTAAAATGAAAACCATAGTAATTAAATTTATTACAAGTACAAAATATATTAGAGGCACATTTTATGGAGTTATTTTACTAAGTACATTTTCAAATATTTCTCTTCTGTAGTATGTCAATTGTAGTGAGAACATTTTTAAATTTTTTTTTTCTTTTTTAAATGCGATTCAAAAACGATTTTAGGAAATTTCAAGAAATTAAAATGAGAAATTTTCATTAAATCGTGTTTTCATCACAATTATTATATAAAAACTTGTGACTAGCTAGCTGTTTATATTTGTAATGTAGTCTGTTTCGTTTTTTTGAAATTACCTAAAAATAAAAGATAAAATGCCTTAACTTTATAAATTTGTTGCTGTCCTCTTTTCATAAAAGTCTGTACACCCTAATAATTCTTCCTTCTTTTTCTGTTAATATTCACACACAGCAGACAAAAGACACACACTGAATATTTGTTTTTTATGATATTAGAATCATCATGCTGCAAACTGTTATCACTTTGAAGAGCTTAAAGTTGTTCATACAAAAAATAAATTAAACAAAAAGAAAGAAGGAGAAGACAACGACGAAAAGGAAAGAAAAGAATAAAGTTCTTTCCCCTTTATACTACTATAACTTCACTTTTCACAATCTTCTTGTAAAAGAAATAAACTCGTTCACAAGCCTCTTCAGGGTTTCAACTCTTCAATGGACTTCAGAGGGTTCAGGTTTCACCACATGGTGGTTTGTTGGATCTGCACTGCTAAGAGGCTGAAAAAATATAAATATTTTAAACATACATTTAATTTAAACGTATTAAATAGATTTATCAATTACCATATCTTAAACGAGAGAAGTCCGTTACATCAATATTTGTTTCCTGATAAAATATTATAATTTTTTTATTTAACATCTTAGAATGTTCTCTATGTTACTGAATTTACTATTCCGTTCTACAATATGCATATCGCAATAAATTAAATTCTTCTCTCAAATTTAAAATGCCTTTAATTTTCTCTAAGATGCTTCACTTATCTCAAAAATGGATTTTTGTTCTAAATCAGACTACATAATTCATAAATAATTCACTCAGTGATATTCTGAGTGTAAAGGTGAATTTTTGGGGAGGGATGTAATTTCAAAGTGGTATTCATGTGGTGTTACTGTTATTTTCTATCCTCCAGCAACTGGAAGAAAATTAGCACTATTTATGTAAACGTCACTGGTAGAGGTTTGGTGCCAAAAATAACACCTAAAACTGTGAAAACCATGAAAAAATATACTGTTATCAAAATTTTACTCGTGACCAACAGAATCGGTCATGTCAAAAATAATTCCAATATAATAATCGTTTTGCTGGTTTACCACTGGAGCCAAATGATATTTCTTTTGCTGAATGATATTCTCTAGTGCTATACCTATATGTTTTGATGTATTGAATCAACTCTGGTAGCATTCAGCAATCATTCTACAAATTCTGAAGAAATAAAAGTACAATAAAAAAAATTATTTAGTAAACAATTATTACTTCTCAGAAATGTTCAAGGTGACGTTTTTCCACGTATAGGTTTATATAGAACTTGTAAGAAAGCTGAACATGATTTTCACACTATTTTCAGTTTTGTCCAGATTTAGAATATCCCAACTTATCTTACATTTATAAATCTTATAAAATTAAAAATGAAAAGTTAGAGAGCAGCTACATAACCCACACTTAATTTTGTTATAAGGTAACACCAACTCATTGTTAGAGATGAGAACAGTTTCTATATATTTTATTATTACAAATCAGAATCCTATGAATCTGAAAACTATATTTAAAAATGGGGAAGCAATTACTAACACCACATTTTTTATTTTATGCTTCTTCAATTCTTTGCCATCAGTCTAAATTTGTTCAAGTATACTGCATTTAAGCATAATGGATTTACATATGGTTTAAATTTTAAAATATATTTGTTTCATAATGTATTAATAGTGTTGACTTTTAGTGTTTCTTACAATTTGGAAATTTCAAAATTGCTAATAAATCATAAATTAAATGAAAGAGGATAATGAATAATGCAATTTTCTAGCAAAATTAAATGTGTATTTCACAAACTGTCGAAACTTTTGTAGGTAAATTCCTCTTCTTATGTGTAATTTAGATTATATAAATGGTATAACTGTCAATTCTTTCCAATTATTGGTTTTACAAATGGATAAATGTGTATACTTCAGTTTAACCACAAGAATTTAAATCCCTAGAATTCATCACAATTATGACCAAGGGAACAGTATAGCACGTTTTAAATTTTATTGTTCTCAAATTGTGTCTAAACGTTATGACTGAACTTATAAAATTAAAAATGAAACATTTAAGTTTTATAAATATATTTTTATGTACAAGGATTTTGCAAGTATTAAAGTAAACGTGGGTAATTTAATTGGTTCTGCTGTTTTGATGGCATAGTTATTGGAGAGAAAAAGATTAATTTCAATGGAAATGCACATAAACAGTATTCCCAGAATGCTAAGAACCACTGGATATTAAGAGTATATCAATTGATTTGATTGAATACTTACAATATTGTGTGGAATCTGCTGCTGAGGTGGTGGTTGCTGGGGTTGTGTGGGAGGTTGAGGAGGCTGGGCTGCGGAATGAGGTACAGTATCATGAGCTGTAGTTGAGTGGGCTTGCTGTACCGGAAGTGCTGACGCTACCACACCCGCACCTGAACCTGCACCTGCTGCTGCAGCTGCAGAGGAATAATAGCCACCGTTGATGCCAGCTGAAAATCATACAAGTAAGAACGATTCCTTTTAAAGTAATCGTACTGGGATTGAAATATTCCCTTACATGACTTACCGTCAGGTGCGGACACGCCTGGGTACCCAACAGCAGTTGGGAAGTATTCTTTGTTCACACAATTTCTGAGGCACTCTGGTATGCGACCAACAATCGCTCTCCTAATTTCTGAAGCGGCCATCTCCCTGAGCTCCGTACACGATGCATCAGAATAGAAGGCTGCATGTGGTGTTACAAGAAGATTTGGAGCATCCTTTAATGGTCCTGTAACATTTTATATTGTTATATTCTTGTTTTGCTATGTTATTAAATGGCAATTTATTACGTTGGTCTCCTTGGAATGCATTATAAGGCTCAGATTCATGAACATCAAGAGCCGCAGCACGTATCCTCCCTTGCTTCAATGCAGTTGCCAAGGCTTCATCATCAATCAAACCACCTCTAGCTGTATTCACCAAAAATGCTCCTAAAAATACTCAGTTGATCAGACTAATGTTACATTATTGATTAATATTATTGTTTCAAGTATTATTTTAATTAGAAGTGTTACACTATTTTGAATACTTGAAACGGAACTAGAACACAATAAATTAAACAATAAACACAAGAATTTTAATTTTTAGATTACATACATTGTTTAGATTTAATTATTATTACTAACCTGGCCTCATTTGCTTGATTGTAAAGTCATTAATAAGGTGGTGATTATGTTCATTCAAAGTACAATGAAGCGAAACACAATCTGATTGGAATAAGAGATCCTAAAGAGAAAAATAAATTAATAAAAATCTACAACTTAAGAATGATAATTTACTTAGCATAAAGCATTATTACCTGTAAGGTATAAACCCTTGTAAGACCCAAACTTTTTTCAATACCATCCGGCAAATATGGGTCATAAAAAATTACATTAAAACCAAAGGCTTTTGCTCTGAGTGCTACTGCTGAACCGATCCTGCCGAGGCCAATTATGCCAAGAGTGTCACCCCGGATTCTTGCACAACCTTGTGCGGCTTCCCGTACCTGTTCAGGCCCTGTAAACTTTTTGCCTTCCCGTACCATATTTGCTAACCAATATGTCCGCCTACAAGACAAAAAGATTATTTAAAAATATATATATTAGACCAACATGTTATTAGTATTTATTTTTAAAAAATTCACCTGTAAAGATTGAGAATAAGACATAAGGTTGTATCTGCTACTTCTTCGACACCATAACCAGGAACATTACAAACAGCAATGCCCAATTCACCAGCAGCTTTGACATCAATGTTATCAACACCACTTCCTATTCGAACAATGATCCTAAGGGTTTTAAATTTTTCCAAATCTTCTTTCGTTAGAACTATGGTGTGCCACATTAAAGCTCCGACAGCTTCATTTAATACCTAGAATATATAAAATAAAAACTCATACTTGAAAGTAGGTCGTTGACTTCTTAAAACAAAGTTTGCGTATCATTCTAACAAGTTTTAGTATATTTATACTATGCAATGAATCTCAGAAGTTATATATCATGAATCGTCTATGATTCACTAGCAAACATTTCTGCTCAGGTTCTGTCCCCTGCGCTTAATTTCATCATAGATTCCAACTGAATAAGTAAAATTTATTAATTTCATTGTTTTAATTGGTCCTATTGCTAAACCAGAAGGTTGAGGGTTCGAGTCCCGCACTAATCTTTTCACCAAAACCACACTTTACATAAAATTATAAATCACTGAATAATTGCTTAGGTTCAGCAATAGGACCAATTAAAACATAATATAATAATTACTTGAAAGACCAATACTTTGCTAACAGCTCCCTGTGGCCTCTTCAAGTTTGTCGAGAATCCAAAACGATTAAACATAATTTGAATATGATGCAAAAAAGAGGGGAATTTGAAAAAAGTTGTAGGTTGAGTGTGGTATCTCGGGGGTACAGAAGTCACAATAGCTTAAGTGGTTAGCACAGTGATGGATTTGAGTTTCTCATTTGTGACACTAATCTTTTCATCTCAACCACCCTTTACATAAAATTATAAATTTAATTACCTTTTCATGGATCTCAGAAGTAGACTGAGCATCACAGAATGCAACTGTGGCTACATCTTTAAGTATCGGCATTTCAATGGAACAGTCACGCCCATCGAGGAGGGCGACAAGTGGTCTCGTCTGCATGGGCCCATTCGCAATGGGACCTCTGAGTGCATCTAACCTTGGGCGTTTGGCCAGCATTTTCCGCTTATCCATTATATCACGCATTCATCATACACCACTTATTGTCCCTGAAAAAGAAATATAATAAAACAAGTGGCCAGTTGGGGCAATAGCTTCATTCTACTGTCAGAATCATAGATCAAAATGATTTATGAACGTGGAAAACGGATTGAGAATAACAAAGTAAACTGTAACTGTTATTCATTCATGACAGTTTTGTTTTCTCATGCTGTTATGGGTTATTTTAGTGTCCTATCCTGACTCAACACAGGGTTAGATCAATGGGTACATGGGATCACGATGAGGGCTTAAAACAGAAATTAACTTTGGACTGCTTTGACGATAGTGCACAAAACAAAGATGTGTCGATGACCTGGCAGTTCTTGTGAAGAGAGGAAAACTCCAGCTAATTCTTCCGCTGTAAGTTTGTTAAATCTACGCATAACCATTGGTATCAACAATATATCTAACTATCAACAAAACACAAAGTTAAGTTTGGCCAAGATTGGCTGTTAAAACTGCGTGGTCTAGTTTTTTTTTTTTTTTTTACTGGGCATCCTGAATTAGCTTTCGAGGAATCTATAAAAAAAAACATAAATGACCATATGACGGAACTTCACCCTCACACGTACAAAGTAATACAATAATGAAGAAATATAATACAAAATAACACAATATTAGGGTTTTTTTTTTTTTTTTTTTGACTGAGAAGTACTGTAACTGCAAGTTAATGGCCAATGGTTGAAGCTTTAATTCCAGCACGTGCCCCCACCTTTCATATTTTAATTACTTTTTTATCATCCTCTCAATTAATAATTTATGGTTTTGATGTCAAGGCCTTCTTTTAAGCTACCAAGAAGAAAAATCTGTGAAACGGTTTGGCTGAAATTTTGATCGACATTTACAATGATATATAAAAATATAGTTTTTGTGTCAATCTAAAATTGTGATTAACCAACATGGAATTGTTATGGTTGGATAAATAGAGCAAATAAACAGAGATATAAGAAGAGATTAGTCTTTGATATAATCCATAGTACTTTTGTAGTAAACAATTAAACGTTTTCACAAAAACATTTTTATCTGAGATCACTTTTAAAATCACTAATTACTATCAACAATAAATTCATTTACCAATTCCAGTCTTCAAAATATTACCTTTGGCTTCATTGAATTCTACAATATTACTGTTTATACAATACTACATGACTTTAGTCAATACAATTCTGAGACCCTAGTCAAAAAGATTTATTTAACATCGTCTCTTTCAACCCATTTTAAAATTCTGGTCACACATCAACTTTTCAAATAGTAAAAGTGGATTAAACAAGGGAGCAATCGCTAGGATAAAGTGAAATCCAGAAATAATGCACCTGACAGAAAAACAAAAAAAACAGCAAGAAAGGCAAATAAGGATGGCAGATCACCATTTTATCATTCAGACTCAACAATTTGGAGACATAAAATGTTTTAAAGTAAATTTTTGTAGATGGCATTGTAAAACTGCATTATTTCTATGGGAAAAATGTGTTCACATTTATATATAGAGTGTACCATGAACAGACGTCAATATTTCAGGAGAAATTATAAATGTCATATAGGATTAAAAAGTCCATAGTCTGATTCTCAATTGTATTCAAGATATTTCATTCCAAATTAACGTTTAATTGCTAAAAATTTGATTTTTCCGTTAGATAAAGTTTAAAAAAATTACATGAACACGACAATTAATGGATGACAAAAAATTAATAGCTTTATCCCTGGTAAAGTGCATCACATTTAATCAATTGAATACTGAACAATATTCAAATTCTTCTTATCTTCATATAATATAAATCTTTATTGTAGTTAACAAAAATAAAAATGCCAGTAATGCATGCTTTTTAATATTAATAAACTGTATGCTAGATGATAATGGGTTGGAAATAAATAGTTCCACAAAATCAAATGAACACCATCAAAAAACTTGTATGCTAGAAATTATCTGTTCTTGCAATATTAAAGTTTTTCAAAAGTTTAGAAATAAGTACTCATGGTAGTTCTGTTAGAAATTAATATATTTATCTCTGGGAAATATTTAATCATTTGAATGCTAAAAAGTATTTAAATTCTTCTTATCTTCATATAATACTAATATTTAAATTATAGTTGCCAAAAAAAATTGCCGGAATGAGCTGTATGCTAGAAATTATTTCTATTCTTGCAATATCAGCTTTTTTATGTATATGATAGTTTAGAAATAAGTGATCATAATTAGTTACCATGCAAATCAATAGATATGTCTCTGGTAAAGTCCATCATATTTAATTAATGCTGAAAAGTATTTAAATTCTTCTTATCTTCATATAGTACAAATATTTAAATTAAATTGGCCACTAAATTATTGGCCAATAATGAACTAGAACAGTAGGAATAATTTTTAATTAACTGAATACTAGCAATTATTTCCATTCTTGCAATATTAACGTTTTTTATATGGGATAGTTTAGAAATAAGTGCTCATGGTAATTCAGATGGAAATTAATAGATTTATCTCTGGCAAAGTTCATCATATTTAATTAATGCTGAAAAGTATTTAAATTCTTCTTATCTTCATATAATACAAATATTTAAATTATAGTTGCCGAAATTGGCCAATAATGAACTAGAACAGTAGGAATGATTTTTATCAAATGTATGCTAGGAATTATGTCTGTTCTTGCAATATTAGCTTTTTAGAAGTACTCAGGTTATAAGTCTCATAGTTGGTTTCCACGAAAATTAATAGATATCTCTGGCAAAGTACATCATATTTAATTATTTGATTGATGGTCAATATTAAGTCCTTATCTAAACTGGTTGGTAATGAAGTACAACAGTAGGTTTGATGTTTAATGAACCATCTGAACTGTATGGTTCTGGGGTTTTGTACATGTTGATCAAACTGGAGGGGAGTAATAAGTCCATAATTTATTTTGACTGGGAAAGAAGAATCACATAGTTTTACAAGAAATTAAGAGACAAAAGCCAATATATGGGAATCGTGGTGTTTAAAAAGAAAATGGTGATAAACTGGTAGATATTGTGTTGAAACAGTCTAAAGTTTTGGAGGGGGATGCTCATAAAGAGGAGTAACTAAATCAAAGTTGCTCACAACTTGTTCTCTAGACTTGTGCTCGGGAGTGGGGCTGAATGAAACTGCGTCAAAAGGGGGAGGAGGCAAAAACAGGGAAAGAGGAAACTTCTTAAAACTAACTTCACTCTAACTGGGAGAATGAGAAGAGAAAAGAGGGAAAAGAGGAACGGGTAGAGATGGAATGGAGAGAAGGGGGCAAAGAGAGTGAAGGGCGCCGCGCAAAGTTGCAATCATCAAGAAGTTGCTTTACCGCCCCCGCCCCCGTCCCGTAACAATCTCAACATCATCCCAGTCGCCCACACCCGCCGAACGGCCCTGACTCTTTAACTCCTTTCTCCTTATCTAACACCAATAGTCCTATCGCCCTTTTTTTCTCTACATTTCACCGATTTGACGAACTATTAAAGACGAATTATTAAAATAAAATAAAATAAAAAATACGAGGCACCTACACAAAAATAAAACAGTTTGGCCAAAGTTTCAAAGTAAAAAATCTAAGTTCATATTATTCAAATGTCTATTGTGTACATTTTTTTTTCTACGTCCATTGCAGCCATCTTAAAAATCATTGATATTTATTTCGCCACTACAAGATGTGGACCTTAATGTATGCTAAAAAAAATAATAAAAGAATTGCAATCACTTGCCATGCTTCAGGGTAGTATTGCACCTTACAAGTGAGTTAGATTTATTAAGTGTGGTTGTATACAGGCTTTCGAAATTGAAATTTCTTGGATAAAAAATATGCAATTAAAGCTAAGTGTCTGTTTGTTAGGTCCATTATTTTGCATATTTTTTATCCCAGAAATTTTAGATTTAAAACCTGCTGACAACTGCATTAAGTCAACAAATGTAACTCCGTTCTAAGGTGCAATACTGCCCCGAGGATGGCCTTATAAAGGTCGAAAGTTTGGCAAGTGATTGCACTTTCTTTTATCTATTTTGACCGTACACCACATAGTAACTAAGCAATAATTTAACTGAGTCTAATTAAAGAAAAAAACATCTTTTCATTATCGTAATAGTAACAAACAATAAACAAAAGTTGAAGTTTAACTAACGTAGAAAATTATTTACTTTACAACGTTGTTTTTAACTATTTTCTGTTTCTAAACATATTTCTTTATGGAAAACACAAAGTAATAATGGGTCAAGCAAAAGAAAAAAAAAAACATTTTCCATTCAAACAATTACAATAATTAACAAAAGTTTAAGTTGATATAACGAGGATATATCAAGTTTAAGAATTATGAATTATTTATTTTACAAAGTTAGGACTATTCTCGGTTCACGGCAGCCATTTTGTTGTTCTTCATTCTAACTGCAGAACAATAAAAGATTAGTTCGAGTAAAACTTTTCCAATTATAATAACCAGAAACGTTATAACGATAATTTCAAATATAAATTTAACTATATAATTTAATTACATGTATGTAATCGTATTTACACTATTCCTAACAAGTTAGATTCGGACAAAATAAATAGTGAACGTCTTCAGTATTTTTTTTTAATTGTTGCCGATGCATTTTGGGGCCAATCTGGCTTCCCTCTTCAGGGCTTGTTGGAGTAATAATAAACTTGATTTAGAGTTTGTTATTAAGGCTACAAAAAAAAGGCAATCAAGCAAAAAAGAAGGAGTTATATTCCTAAAAATGCTCAGTACCCGGCAACTGTATGCAAGTTTCTTTTCATTTCCGACACGGTTGTGTTGTGTCCACATGATCGGATTAAGTGAAACTATTAGCAATTAAAATAACAAAAATAAAGAAGTCAGTGGTTTAAAATGTAGAAAATAAAGGCGAATATAACAGAATTTGTAATGTTCACAAGTATATTCAACCGACTGACAAGTTCCGTCTAACAGCAATTATATTTTATTGACTGAAGTAAAACAAAAACAAACAAAAAACACATTTCTTGCTGTAGTAATTAAAATAACAACAAACAATTAAAGAAAACTTAATGGTTTAAGTGAAGGTCCGCTGTTTTACAACCTTTCTCGGCAACGAACTTTCAAATCCCCGATTTTCATTTCAGAAACAAATTAAATAAATAGTGATTGGGGATGTGGAATAAATATTTCTTTTTGTAACAAAGACAATCACAATTCATAATAATTTGCTACAATAAAGTATATTTTCAGTTATTATTTTTACAAGGTTCCGAAGTTCCTATGCTTCGTACAAAACATAAATAATGTAGGCACGGGTCAAGCAAAAATAAAACATTACTTTACTGTTTTAATAATTAAAACAATAAACAAACAAACAAGAAGTTTAATATGTAGGCACAAATAAATTTATTTTACATTGTTTCTATTTAATCTAGGTTCCGAGCGGCCATCTTATAAAGTTCCTCCTCTTCATTCCAAACACAAAGCAATAATGGATAGGGTCAAGTAGTTTAGATTGGTTAAACGAGAGACTTCAGAACAGTGGCCGGGGTGGAAGCAGATGCAAATAATTGGCTTGGCTTAACAACAGGCAAAGTTCCTTTTATTTAAGATGCCCGGGCAGGTGAAAGGTTTCTTAAATTGGCTCGCCAATTTGCTTTTATAGCCAGTTTGAAGAACTGTCGAATCCCATCGAGTTTTGTCCACAAACAATTAATTTAAGTACACAGCATATCTTTTCATTTCACGATAGGTCACGCACATTTGTAAAATTCATGTTCGAATTATCAATTGTCTATAATCTGTTTAGACACTAAGTTCTAAACGTATAAAAAGTTTCATTTGAAAGTATAGCACGTATAGGAATGAGGTAATGCTGACCAAGTACAATCTATGGCCAACCTTTTCTTTGTACAACTAATGCAAACAGGTACACTGTAAGGCAAACTTTTCAAGTTCTGACGACGTCTACTTCACTTCACAAGAAGAGATTGACATAAAATACGACCTGGAAGGACAGTGTCCACAGGATATCGATTTCCCCCCACTGCCATCTCTTGAGCTATCTTCTACTCTACTCCGATCTTACAAAGCTCACTAAACTGGTCTCGATCTTCAGAACTCCGAGTGGTAATTTATTGTTCGTTAAACACATACACGACCCATTAGCCCCACCAACAATAAATATAGGGTACTGCCAAGATTTACCAACTTGTGGCGGTAGTGCTGAAGTTTGAGCCAAGTTTAATCTCAATCCATATTCAACGAGACAATAAAAGTTTGATTCAAACTGAAATTTCACATACCAGCATTCAAATAAGCAAAGCCAGCATTGGATTGGATCTAACTTTAATCAAAAGACACATAATATGCAAAGAATGTTGGGCATGAACTTATATTTGATTGACCAATTACCACAATGAAATATTGAAGCTACATGTGTATTTTTCTAAGAGCTTATAGCATTTCCATGGATGTTAGAAGTAATTTATATATAAACTATGTATACACAAAACAAATGGTAAAAACAAGTAGTCTTAGCAATAAACCTAGGTAACGTTTTGTTCAAATATACAAAAACGTCTGGAGAGGGAGTGGATTTTATATAAGAAAAGGAGAGGAAGTGAGGGAGGGAGAGAGAGAAGAGAGAAGAGAGAAGAGAGAAGAGAGAAGAGAGAGAGAGAGAGAGAGAGAAGCGAACGAAAGAATTAGAGCAAGAATAAAAGAGAGAGGAAAGGGAGGGAAATGTGTAGATTGAGAGATAGGTGATATTAGTGATGATGATGATACTAGGTTAGATATCAGCTAACTTGATCTCTTGTAACTCATTCATTTTAACAATTTCAACCCCAAAAAACACTCACTTATCATCAGTGCGTCAGATTCAATCAATACTAGTCAATTGTTAATATGAGAGGAATAGTAACGGTTCAATACAGCAAGAAGGGTCCCAGGTAACCGGAAATATACCGTTACTTGACTGGTGTTCGACACGTGTGAGCAAACTTTCACCTAGGCGCATAACAGAAATTTATAGTTTCCTTATTCCGTTTTATTTCACATTACACACCATATAAAAACCGAATACATCGTACAGTCGAATGTTAAAGTATTTATGCACATTGAGTTGAAATATTTGATAATAGTGGACCTATTGAAAAATAAAAAAATCAACGTTGATTTTTTTCTTTAATCGAGTTCTTTATGATCTCCTATAAAATAAATATGACATTTTTAGTTACAATTGAGTGAATCAGTTGCCCTCTAATGTTGTACAATATAAAAATGATTAGTCATTCCATTAATCTTTTTATCAGAGATAATTGCTTGTATTAGTAATTTGTACTGTTTTATCACGTGTACTTCATTTTTTCAAATCAATCCCATTTCATTATACATTTACATGCTAATTTATATATATTTAAAACAACAGGATATTGGGTTTCCAATCATATCGTACAATCTCATGTCGTTATCTCCATAGAGGTAAAATACAATCCCTCAACTACAATAGGCAGCAATACAAAAAATTTAAACGCCTGGGGTGATTTATTTTATTTTATATTATTCAATTTATAAAAAGGGAGGCATTAATGCGTCAGAAATTTATTGGAAAGTTGTCCAAATTCGGAATAAATAGACTCCGACTTTATTTAAAGTTGTAAAAAGAGTTTTATGAAATATCAGACATTCCATTGAGACAATTAATAGGGCTAAACTTCGCCAATTAAAAATTTTCGAATGAAAATATAAACTTGCAAAAGCTTGAGCGGGGACGGTCAATTTGTTAAATGTTATTCAATTAAATACTGGTAGCTGAAAGCATACTGAACATAGTACGGAAAGTTCACATAATTAGCTCAATGCATTTATGAAATTCAAACTTTAAACGTTAGACAATGTGTAAGGATAAACACTGATGATTATGTAATAAAATGTATGAATCTAAATTTACATGTTTTTTCCACATAAATTGCCAATGAAAATAAAGAGGAAATTAAGTCATATCGTGTTTGAATCATGACATAAGGTTCAACTAAAACCCGTTATTACATAAATTAATCGTTTTCCATTCAACAAATGTTTAATTGATGGCCTGAAGGGAATAGCTCAGAAACATTTAAAATATAAATATTCCTTTAATGTTATCGTGCATTGTTCAATGTTAAATTTTAGGCTAATAACTCGTCAAATTTTAAACAAATTTAATTTTTTATTTAGTGGTTAGAAAAGGCGTAAGTCATAGCAAATCGTCAAAAACTAGGCCTAATAAAAGCTATATTGGAAAAATGTAAGCCATCCAATTAATTAACTTAACTGTAGTTATTATTTGCATAAGTAATTTAAATATAATTTATGAAGAAAGATTAACAACGTGATCTTATGCGAATTTTAACAATATTTAATGAACTGTAAACTTTCTGTAAGTATTTGTTTCTTTATTATAACGTATATATTGATTATACCATATCACACCCTGAGGTTGTCATCTATATAATTAAATAGTTTCTGAATTTCAAACTGACACTATTGTCTATTTTAAATTTTTATTTAGCCACTTTGCAATACAAGAATAAATTAAAATTTTGTAACAAAAAACACCCTGGCAGTAATTGTTAAATAAGTCGAAAAACTGACTTTCCCTATGACATGGCTTTGTAATTGAATCATCTCATTAAAGCAGAGTACACCTTGACTGCATTAAAAGTTACACTTTGTACCAATAATGGGACAATGTAGAAAGATGATTTTATTTCCTCTACGCTTGATATTGGAACTTTATGCTAAATATGTGATGATCGAAAAAAAAAAATCACTATTTTAAGACATCTCATCTCTCTAAGCAGATAACGATAAAGATATCCAACATAACATACCAGTAGCGCGAGAAAAAAAACCTTAAAGAGAGTCTGCAAAGGTTAGTTTTTATGTTCCATGCAAAGGGACATCAAACACCGGCAAATATTCACTCGATGAAGACCCAATAACCCTACAACTTCGTAAATTTATCATCTTGGAACCAAATAGGAGTAAAGTGTATACAAACGACGACTTCAATTCATTGAAAATCGTTCAAGACCTCCCATAATCAACAGAAAGACCCAAAACCCAAAATCTAACTACTTCAAATAAAAGTATATTACAATAATAAAATTATCTTCAGAACAACAGGGAAAACAACACCAATTAAGTGAATGCAAAGTACCAACTACCCACCAATTAATCAACGGAAAATTTTAAAAATTCAATAAAAGACTGCTAAATAAATGAACCAATTAATAACATAATTGGACAACTTTCTATGCACTTTTTAAGTCTAAAGACGTATTGTGAATTATCATTGTGTTAAGCTAATATGTCATAATAAATAACAATGTCATCATCAGATGATAAGTGTTATTATGAGTTGAAAAACATTGCTTTTACATAAGTAATTATGCATAAAATTCATAAAGGAACAGTATAACGTTTAGACGATAATGAAATAGTAGCGGGTTTTATGGTATGTCCTTTTATATATGAAATTTGTAAAGTTTTCTCGTTTGGTCTCTCTTTGGTTTGATATGAGAGAAGCATAAAACGCTTTAACATAAAGCAATAATTTTGATAAAATGATACAATATTTTACAGTTGTCGTCAGATAATGATAATAAAGTGGTTTGAGACGTCCTAATGACAATTGTGAAACATCAACACTTTCTTGACAATTATTTAAGTTTAAGAAGACCATCATAGTCGTAAGAAGTGGACGTCAATAAAGTTTCCCCAGTTCGGCTTGAGTAAACGGAGTAAGTCGGGGCCGGTTGGTGGGGGTTTGAAAGCAAGTGGATTGGATGCACCGAGAGACCCAACAGTTAGTTTACCAGTTGGGTCCGTCCGGCAATTCGAAAGACTTAGCGCGTCGGACCTTTCTCCCCCCACCCGACCCAACAGAAGAATACCCCAATCTAGTGAAAAACCGGCCGGTTGAACCTGAGAACTCTTCCCTCTCCTCGGCCATCTAGCAACGCACGCTCTTGCCTCTTGGACATGACCGCCATTTGTACAAAACCGGTCGATATGCTGTGGGCGGAAACGGAAAGGCAGATGTCTCCTGCACGACTCCCCTCTCACCGGCGGACAATAGTAGCATAATTTCGATCGCTGGGACGTTTTTGTTTGGAAAACGGCAACGCTACGAGAAGAATGATAAGTTTTTCCCCATAGACAATCCTGGGGGAGAAGGGAAAAAAATTTGCACAAAGCTATGATCAATGAACTAAAATCTCCTACAAACCATGACCAGCGGTCAATTTTGGCATTTGAAACCCACGTTTTGGTTAAATATGTCTTATTGAACATTTTGTGTTAACATGAAAATCCTGGCCTGAAAAACCCTAAATGTTTCACCCATTCTGTCAAACATTAAACTTTGGAAAAAATTCACCATTCAAGTTGGCAATAAAGACAAAATAAAAAATAACTACCAAAGCTAATATATCAGTAATTATATATTATATTATTATCAATATGAAATAAATCGCTTAGAATTATCCAATAAATTTATAAAAATAATAACAGAAACATTTACTCATATTAAAAAAAAAATTACACAAACCACTTGTTTCTGTTAGGAATTTAAGTAACTGAACAAATAATTATGGGTTTTTTTCAATGATCTAAGCATCATGGAAAAAGCGATTGCAGGATTTCACCAAAAAATTCGTACAATATTCAGCCTGAAATTTGAACTTGACAAATGGAAACTTGTGTTTCTAAAATGTGCCAAAACCGTAAGGTTCTTTGGGACAAAATCCATTATAGGAGTAATTTATTGAGCCTACAGAACAATTGATAAGGACAGGGAAGTCAATCGAACCTACATAAAAAACACGAAATAGACAATATTTACTTAGTAATAAAAGCATGACTACAAAGTGTGAAAGTGACTAAACTTCTACTATAGCACCTCCCTTCCATTCCCTTGCCATTTATTGAAACGCGAACAAATTAGCAACTTTCACAGTAATGAAAACTAAACAAACCGAGACAGCCGGACTGAAAATACGCCCAGCTTACCCAACTGAAAAAATAAATTAATGCGGACACAATTTGGCAAATTGGTTACGAAACAAGATTTGAGCTATAATGACTGACAAAACTTTTATTACAAATTAATTAATTAAATTTAAAAAAGTCAGAAACTTACAATCAAGTAAATATTACAAACATCATGGGCTTAGGTTTTAAACAGAATTAATCCAATAATAATACATCTATTTTTTTACTTTTTGTTTTAACTTTTTATATCATTTGATTTGTAATGTCCTTAATAACACTATTATCATTAAAAAGTTTATTGCTCCATTATATGACAGACGTTAGTAGAGATATTTTGTAATATTTCACAATGTAACGATATTGCTACTCAAATTGACAGATAAAAGATGGAAATTATAAATTAATTGACAGATAAAAGATGGAAATTATAAATTTATTATTCAATATAAATATGTTGAATTGCCGGCATAATTTCATTTTGGGAAGATTTAACAAACTTTTCAACAGCGGTCAGAAAGGCAAACTTTAATCGAGAGAAAAGTTAATAAATTTTATTTTATAGACTGTTAATGTTAGATAAACGAAGAAAAGTGTATTGATTCAAGCTCGCGTAGAGTCAACTATTACGGGACTATTACGGCTTATTACTCCAGCGTTTTATTAGCAAGTTTGTCAATAAAGGATTAAGTTAAAATAATGGAACCGTATTTAGTAAAAACAAACAAAAAGGGCGTTATTCAATCAAACAAACGATAATTAAAGGCCGATGGTGAAAAAATGCATAGTGCATTTCGGGTGTCAAAAATAAATGAGTCATGACGTTTATTTAGACCGAGAAGATTGGCGAGTGTTATTCTCAATTTTAGACGAGAAACACAAAAACAGAAAATGGGAGGTGGTCAGAAGGGTTGATTTGATACAATATACTGTTCATACATTATTACGACAAAGAAACAGAAACGCTCAGGACCTGTACAGACTAATCGACGACAAGGATAACACAGAAAGCCAGAAAAAACATTAAAAATCATCACTTTCAAGACACAATTTCAGTTTGAATTTCGAACAAGCTAATAAGACAATATTGAGAAATAATGCGCGCTAACATACCTTCCACCCACAATGTAACAAGGCGTACAATAAATATTGACTTCTAGGGTGTCATATAAAAAATGAATTAAGTAAATTAAATAAACGAGAACCGATTTGCCATCGCTTGGGATTTCCTATGATTGTAACACGATAAAAAAAAAGTTCCAATACGATAATTAAAAATCCTAATCATGATCAAATTCCACGATGAACTTAGATTTATACCTGTAATAAGCAATATTCTTACACATTGGACGATATTTAACAAAATGTTGTAAAACAAGGAATTGTATTATATTCCGTGAAGGTATGGTGGTGTTTTATTTAATAATTACTCCATTATGTTTCTGCACCGTTTCAAAAATTGGTGAAACAGTTCAAAAAAATAAAGGAGTAAACATGGAATTGAACAGAAAAACGATTCTTGTTTGATTACTGGAAATTGCTTATAATGAATTAATGAAATAAATAAAAATGAAGAAATGAAGTTATGGTGTGTTTTGCTTAATGATTACTCCTTTATTTTTTCTGAAATGTTCCACCAGTTTTCCAAATATTGGTGGAGCAGGTCAGAAAAATAGTCTCATGGAATAATGGATCAGCAAAACGGTTCCTATTTTTGCGTACTGACGAACTGGTTGAATTTTTTCAAATTTGCGATCATTTGATCACTGTAAATTATTTATAATGAATAAAACAAATTCACTTTCGTTGAAAATTATAATAAATGAAATTAAATAAAAATAAATAAATGAAGGTATGGTAGTGATTTGCTTATTAATTATTCCTTTATTTTTCTGAATTGTTCCACTAGTTTTTCAAAAATTAGTGGAACAGTTCAGAAAAATAAGGAGTGAACATAGAATTGATGAGCAAAACGGTTCTTAATTTTGAATATTCTCGACCTATTGGAATTTGTTCCAATTTACGATTTGTCTACTGGAAATTACTTATAATGAATAAAACGAATTTTATTTTTGTCGAAGATTATACTAAATGAAATTAATTAATAATAAATAAATTAACAAATGATGGTGTTTTGCTTAATAATTAATTGTTCCTTTGTTTTTCTGAACTATTCCACCAGTTTTACAAAAACTAGTGGAACTGTTCGGAAAAATAAGGAGGGAACATGGAATTGATGAGCAAAACGGTTCTTAATTTTACACATTGACAAACTGCAGGAATTTTTTCAAATTTTTTGATCATTTGATCACTGGAAATTATATACAACAAATAAAACAAATTTTATTTTTGTTCAAAATGAATATAAACGTTCTTTTTAACGGAAAATTCCATGTCAGTCTTTGAGACTGAACGAACGGTAAATATGGAGCTTTCGACTGGGGGGGAAAAAACATGAGATTGTAATGTACATAAGATAACCTAAAAAAGTAACCTTATATATGCAAACTAACAATGAGAAAAAAATTATTTCCAATTCTCTTTAGAAAAGGGTGATTGTGAACTAACAATTAAAGAGTTTTAGGTTATCAACAACTAACAGTTTCATTATTTATTTACAAAAACAAAACCATAAAAGAATGCTGAACGAGCCGAGTTTTAAAATTAATCTTGAACTCGCCGGTCAAGGTATCAAAAAGAAATAAAACGAATGTATAGTCGGAAAATGGAAAAATTTTAATAATAAATAATAGGTTTATAAGAGTTTGAGTATGGCGTGTCTAAGACAGGCTTTCCCACTTTTCAACGGAAACTTGTTTATAAGGATCTTACATGAAAAGTGAGTTAGTAAACGTGAATAAGAAGTACGGATGGTATTTGGTTTTAAGTCAGACGAAAAATACGATATCACTTACCTCAGAACTGAGTGGAAAAAGGGTCGAATGTAAGCCACGCTGCTGTCTGTCGGTCAACGGCCGGTTCCTTAACACACAACTTCCCAACTAAAACTATCCCTTTCCCAGGATAAGAAGGTGAAACGAAGAACTCGCGCCGGAATAGAGGAGAGCCGGTGTAAAGTCCTGCACTCTCCGGTCCTGTTTGCTATTTCTCCTCCGCCTCGGCTTTACAGAGGAACGTTTTCGACTTCGGACGAAACGTTACCACGGCGTTCGGGTGCGAGTCCCCTTTACGATTTCGTTCAAGATGGCCGCCAATCGTCTCGCGGAATAACGCAGTGCGCGATATCCTACGAGACCACTACCCCCACTACTCGAAATCAACATTTAGGTGTGTACAATTGATGAAAAAAGTTTAAATTTACAAAAAACAAAGAAGAAAATTAATTAAACAATTAACATTAAAAGAAAATAAAACACTGAAATAGTTTTAAACTGTCAAAACGAAACCCGAAACGTTGTTAACAAAATCTAACTCAAGTTTATAAATGCCGGAGGGGCGACGTCAAAAAAACGAAGCAAAACAAAAACGAAAAGAAAATTATTTCTCTCACAAAAAAAAACTATTTCAACAATAAAAAAAGTTTAATCCTATTTCATTCATGCTATTCCATCTTGCTTATACAAAATTCATTATTGAATTATTATGAAGGCATAAAAATGAATTACGTTTAATTAAACTTTGTAAAAACTTGAATTACCATTATTTCCAAGATTTAAACGTCAGTTGAACGTAAAATAAACAGTAAATGTGTAAATATATACTGCTAGTATGTAAATGTATATTACTGCACTTACAAATATTATTGATTTTTTTATGTCTTGTTCGACCCGAAACTTCCCGCTTGAGAACTAACAAATTTGAATTTTAAGCTGAGGCCGGGAATCGAATTGCATAAAGAATGTAATTTATCCTTTATCCTTATTACATTACGGGAAAATTTCCAAATAGTGCAGCCTTACAGAATAGTTAACATAATAACATTTATGTGCAGTAAGAAATACATATAAAATTTGTAAACAGCCAAAAATATGTCAAGTGCAAAGTTAAAAGTAAGTATGGTACATAACACAAAACAAAATAGAAATTTAGTAGGAACAGCACAAATTATTTGTATTTGTATAGCTTCAAACTACAGCAGGCTTGAGAATCATCCACCCTGGGTGTTGGCAGTCCAGGGTCAGACCTCAACCTTATCCATTCAGCCACCGAGGTTGGGCTCCTGGGAGGCGGGTACTGTCAACAACCAGGTCAATTCAGCTCCCAACCCATCCAGTTCCAAACCTATTCATACTCGCGTTCATGTTTAAATACATTTACTTTTATTTATATACCATTCTTTAATTAGAGTGATGAAGTACTCGATATTCCTCCATCACCCTTTACACAAATTATAAAACTGACCTAATTGAGGGTCGATGGGGTATTCAATATTTTGCCGTCGGCTATGTCACATCATACATTCATGCAAATTCACTCTCAACACAACCTTTACTCATATTATACAACTATATAATTGAGGGTTTGCCGTCGACCCTCTCACATCACATTTTCATGCTAATAAATACATTCACTCTTAACATAAATTATTTATTGCACTATTATTATTGCAAATTATTATCACACTTTATTCAAATTTATTTATTTATTATAAAGGCAAAAAATCAAAATTATACAATATTATAATTGGTCAAGTGGACCAGCGGATTAGTGAATTTAATGAATTATACAGTAGTTACAAATATACTCAAGAGAGATAATAGAGAGATTCATTATGAAAAATAAGTAGTTAAAGAAACAACTGAACTAGACTTACAATAAATAACAAATAATTGGAAGTATGAATTATTAAATAAAATATAGCTATAAATATATGTAGTTAACATAATTGACAGAATACAAACAAAAGTTAACTGAATAAAAATAATTAACAGTAATATTCAAGTTAACTAGCATAATATAGTAATGAATAGAATTAATAAAGCATTGTAAATAGTGATTTATAATTTTATGTAAAGTGTGGTTGAGATGAAAGCATTAATGTGATGAGCAGGACTTGAACCCAAGCCTTCTGGTAAATACACTGCTGTTTTAACCATGCTGTAGGTTGAGATGATTAGTTGGTGTCTTGGGAGTACCGAAGTCACGATAGCTCAAGTTGTTAGAAGAACAGTGGCATATTGAGGTCGTGGGTTCGAGTCCCGCTCATGACACTAATCTTATCATCTCAACCACACTTTACATAAAATTATAAATCACTGAATAATTGCTCTGGTTAAGTAATAGGACCAATTAAAATATAATAAAATTGTAAATATTAAACAGGGCTATGTGTTTACAGAACATCAATGAGATCTGAACATATATATCTTGAGTGCAGAAATTAATTGATTTTTAAAAATGCTAATATTATCTTGGTATGAGAGATGTGGATAGGCATTTTGTGTGCATTAATATATTCATGGGATTTTCTTTTATGTAATTAATCTTATGGTCACAAATGAAGAATATTTTGTTTCCAGTATGAGAACTGGGGTACATTGAAGTTTAATTTAGAAAGTAATTAAAGAGACTCAATTTAATTATTTGTGCGTTAATAAAGGAAAATGATGTCTAGGTAAATTATTCTCTTTTCTAAAGTTAGGATACCAAAGGAATCCAAAATATTAGTCATATATAGCCTGAGGAATTTTAAGTTTATAAGCTGCATATCTCAGAAATTTATTCTCAACCTTTTCTATTTGTTAGTTTTATTTATTGTTATGTGGGGACTAGATTACACAGGAATAATCAAGATGGGATCTAACAAACGAACAGAAAAGTATTTTTGACATAGGTGAGAATTGAAATTCAGCTAACTACTGAAAATGACACCAAGATCTTTAATTTCAGAAAGTTTTGTCAAAGGAGCATTACCTATAGTATAATCATAATTAATAGAGTAGGGTATACGAATACTACCATACAACATTACATTTCTAAATATTTAGCACCGTTGAGTTCTGTTGACACCATTCAAGAGTAGTAATTAGGTCAGACTGGAGATCAAGATTATCCTGAAGGGGTTTGATGGTTTTATAAAGCTCCAAATCATCGGCATAAAAAACCAATCCTAACCACTTATTGGGTCTGTCTTCACTCACGGGATTGTTGAAAAACTCAAAAGTGTTTTGGCATTGCGCCATCTTCAGTGAGGAGTTCCTCAAACTTTTTCCTGAGTAGTTCAACTAACTCAGACTCAAAACAGACCTAGTAACAGTAGCAACCAACAACCAGGAAGCAAATATTGGAAAATAACTACTGAGCTTACCCCAGGATGTCATTCCAGGGTTACACTTCTTCTAACCTCTCCACTTCTTGAGCACAGCTTAGCTGTATAAGAAAGAAATGTGCAAAATGGGCACTATGATCATGTCATTAAAAAAGACTGAATAATGTTAAGCCGTTGAACATAATGTTCCCAGAAAAAGCTGACATACATAGTCATAATCATAGTAGCTGATATACACAGTTTTAATTATAGTAGCTGACAGACATACTCATAACCACGGTAGCTGACTTACATAATAATAATCACAGTCGCTGGCATACATAGTCATAATCCTAGTAGCTGACATACATAGCCATTTAATTTTTTGCCAGTAATTTATAGTTACACTTAGCATGCATGATCTTTAATGCTTAAATACATATTGAAAAAAGCCACAAAGATGACAGAGCACTCTGCTGTGTGTATCTGCCCAATGAAAATAAGTGGTGGTAAGAATAGGAAGCATCATCACATATGTTTTACATCAACAAATACATAATTTCAGCTGCGTCAGCCATTGAGTCCATTAATCTGCAAATGACAGCATTCGACTACGAGAAAAACTGATTCAAAGAATTATTTCTGTTAAGCAGTTTGAAAGAGAGATATCAGGAAATGGCAGATATCAAGGCTTTAGAGCATCCAACCCTTAAGGTAAACTTTTAAAAGGTCAAACGGAATATAAATAAATATGTATATTTTCTATAGGTGCCTTATGAGATCTTAAATAAGAAATTCAGAGCTGCCCAGAAACAACTCGACAGAGAAGTGTCTCACGTTCAATCTGCTGCTGTTGAGGTTGATAAAGGTCTCTCGGTGGATAACTGTGCACCACATGACATCGGAAAGCTTCTTGGCGGAATGGTCGAGAAGCTTCAAGTACTCAAAAGAAAAGTAATAAGAAATAAAAATAATCATATTTTAAAATAATTAATTGATTGAATGTTAGGCGGAAGAAAGTATTTGTGAAGAACTTCAAGCTGGTTATGTCTGTAAAAGGCGTCTTGAGCATTTGAAAGAGCATACGACTGGATCTCAGTGGTGCCGTAAACGTCTTGACCGTATGTTAGTCGAGTATTTTCTCCGTAAGGGTTATTATAGCGCTGCTTCAAGCCTAGCTCGTGCTTCCGATCTGCAGGATCTCACTAACATCGGTACATCTAATCAGTAACAATTATAAATAATCATTTGAACCACTTTCCTTTGTAGATGTGTTTCTTGTATCGAGAGAAGTTGAGAAGTCTCTTATGAACAGAGAGACCTCGAAATGTCTCGCTTGGTGCCATGATAACAGGTCAAAGCTGAGAAAGCTCCATTCGACAATGGAATTCAATCTCAGGGTGCAAGAGTTTGTAGAATTGATCAAGGCTGATCGGCGACTTGACGCTGTAAAGTTAGTGTGCCCATTTGACAAATTTATCCCTTAAAAATATAGTTTATTACAGCTGGCATTTTTTCAGACATGCCAGAAAATATTTTTGCTCGTATGAAGAAGACCAACTTGTGGCAATACAACACTGTATGGCCCTCCTTGCTTTTCCTGTCACTACAGGTATTCTATATTATTACAGTAATTACTAATAATATAACAATAACCAAATATAGGACTAGTAAAATTGGAATTTATTATTCAAGTAGGTTTACATTTCAAGAGTTATTTTATTTTAGTTTAGCTATTTTCACTTTTGGGCAGTGCGCTCACTTATTTTTCAACCGGATGCAATGTAAATTTTATAAGCTGCCTTGGCCACCCTAGTTGCAAGCATAAATTCATATAATAAGCATACATGAATTACGGGTTTTGAAGACGAGAGAAAGAAAATATTTTATAATGATTATTTGGAGATCGTGAGATGCGGTCTGGTGTGACGTAGGTTTTAGAAAAAATTTTCTTTCTTTATCGTGCCAACGTTTCTATCTTTATTGAGATCATCTTCAGGGCTCAAAGTGTTTGTTTTCTGTGTAATTGTGTCATTCTTGTGTGTTGTGTTGAGGGCACTCTCACACTGAAGATGATCTCAATAAAGATTCAAACATTGGTATGATAAAGAAAATGTTTTTTTAAAACCTACGTCACACCAGATCGCATCTCACGAACTCTGAATAAGCATTAACTAATGGTCTCTAAACACCACACATATTTTATAATTTACAGGCAACTGTCTAAGACGTTTCTCATTTATGAGCTCGTGCATTATCCACTTGGCATTACATACTTAATTCTCCTATGTAAATAGAAATGTGTTGTTGAATGTTGATTAACAGTGATAAAACAATAACAAATCAAAAACATTAAATTTTCTGGTTAATTGGTAGATTGTTAAATTGCTTGCGTATGAGGTATTTCTATTGCTTAGTAGTTCTCACCTTTCCTTCTGATCTAAAATACCATTGGTTTCAGTTGCAAGGACATTTGCTTCATTCATTTTCCTGCGAGTCTTGGAACATAACATGACATTGTTTTGCATTCCCAATTTGTTTAGCTTGGTATTGTAATAAGGACTTAGACTTCTCATGGTTTGCTGTTGTTGTTGATAGTTCGTGGTTTGAGTCTTGTTTGCCCTGCCTGCTCAAATTAGTCTTTGGGGCTATTGACATCTAGATAATTTCAGCCCCCAACACTACAAATGTTTGAACATAATTCCCATCTGAAAACACATCTCGTTTTGAGAGTGTGGATGAAAACATGTCCTTAGGAAAGGACCAAGCTCCCCTGGGATTTCGAGTGTATTCTCCCAGAGAGCTTTTGTGTCCCCCCCAGCTGGATAACGCTGAGAGCCCTTCTGGAAACCTTGTAAAAGGATAAAGTAACTAATAGAAAGGATTAACTTATTGAAACTCTGAGACATGCATATATTCATATATTCTGTAGTATATCTGTATAGTATAGCACTGTCTCATGACAGCAGTGATACAAGGTTTAATGAACCCTCCATCCAGGAACTTGATAGGGTCTGAAGCATGATGTCCTCGTCACAGATATGACACTTTGAGGAAGGCCTTCGATTTATCATGTGCAAGTATAAGCTGCACATGCCATAATCAATTGGTAATCACGACAGTAGTGTGAAACTCTTTATTTTTCCAACCCCAGCCTCAATAAACAACGTTTTTTTATTAAGAGTGGAAAAGAGAGATCCTGTATCATCCACTTTTAAACATTATTGTTGTGATCTTTTTCAATCAATTTTGAATGTGAAGACATTTTAGATTCATTTATTGCTATAACTATTTTCAACCATCTAATTAAAATTAATTATAATAAAATACCAAAATGTTGAATTTATTTATAGTTGAAAGTAAGTTTTAAAAAAAATCAATTGTCTCACCTTTAGTTAGTTGTTTCCATGCTTCCTGGATGGGTTATTATTGCTGCTTTAGTCTGTCAATATTCAGTGCTTGATCTGTGCTATCTCCTTTTTTGTTTTTACATATCAAGAAATCCCAGAAATCATCAAGCAAAGGCCAATGAAAGTACATTGATGCAAGCACTTATGAACACTCCTGTTTCACTTTTTATAAATATGTAAAAGTGAAACAACTGCTAAAATAACCTACAAATCCAGTACTGAAGATGGAGAAATGCTAATATATATCTGGCAGGGAGATAGGTATATCAGTAGCAGATCAGAAATGAACAAACTACAGGTTCATCACTTTAGAGGGTAAAAGCTTCAACAAGAAATCAGAAAGGAACTATTTTACACACATAACACTTTTCTATAAAAATATTTTATTTATTTTTCAATTTTTACCATCCAGTTCTTTATTTTGTTTACAATAACAAATATGTACTATTATCTCTGTTAAAATTATTTTAGAGTTGTCGCCATACAAGGAGCTTTTGGATGATGATCGTTGGGTAAGTTTAGTGGAGCAGTTCAGGCAGGAGAACTACAAACTCTTTCAGCTTGCTTCACAAAGTGTATTCACAGTTGCTCTTCAAGCAGGACTATCTGCACTTAAAACACCATATCCTTTTCTAAACATTTACGATTATTATGTTTTCAACGGTGTAAAAAGTAGAATTTTTATTTCAAATTATTTGTATCTGTAGAATAATTTGAAATTGTAAGATTGGTATGAATCCAAACGGTCCTTAACAATAAATACTCAGTGCTACGGCAGTTCCGAGACGCGGAACAAGTGCTGCCCAGTCTGTCAGGATTGGTTGAACGTTCTCGCTGAACCTTTGCCTTTCGCCCACTGTTCACACTCCCGTTTAATCTGTCACATATCGGGTCTGCCTCTGGACGAACACAATCAGCCCATGGCTCTGCCCAATAGCCGTGTCTACGGGCAACAGGTATTCTAACAATTGTAACTTTCAAGTTCAGAATTATCATTCCTCGTTTTTTCCAGTCGCTGTTACAAATGGCGTCAGAAAACAATGGTCAGATCATCTGCCCAAGGACTCAAGACGTGTTTTCTTACCAGAAAGCAGAAAAAGTTTATGTCATGTAATAATCATATTGAAAATTTAACAGTTAAAATTATAGAAGTATATGACTTTTTCATGAAAATGAAACATTCTATTGATTTTTATATAAGCAAAGATTAATAAAGTTTAATCTGTTCAATGATTGCTTTAATATTTATACCTATAGAGTTTTTATAATAAAATATTGTTTCTAAAATGTATGTAGGATCATAATTAAACCATAAAAGTTCCGTAACAACAATAAATATAATTAATCCACCTTTAATGAGAGAATTCTCATATATTTATTATCAATTAACAAAATATTTTCACAGACAATCCAGCTTTGCTTCTTGTAAAATAAATTGTTTTATATACATCAAATATACATCTTTAAAAATAAGTAAACAATGAAGAAGTTACAAAATAGTTTATACTGTTAAATTGATAGTGTTGCTGATACTTTAGACAAAGAAATGTAAAATATTTTTAATCCTACATTTGTATTTAACTTCCTGCTTGTAAGGTGTGAGTTTATTACTACTATTATTTTTATATAAGGGAGTGATTAAAAATAATAATAAGGGAGTGATTAATTAATAAAAAATATTAAAAAAATGTTTTCTATGATACCAATTGGTAAATTAAACATCAGAACTGCTATTTATTAATTAAATATTGAATTCTTTAGTAACAAATTGTGAATTATTATGATGAACATTGGATAGTCTTAAGGACTAACAAATTCAGAATTATGCAATCTTCTTCTATGTTGGTTTAAATAAAAACCTTTTACATCAACATTGCAAAAAAAAAAAATTGAAAAGCAAGTATAGCAATCATCTTGTTTCTGTCAATTTGCCATCATCAGTGGCTTGACTGCATGTTTTTTGTTAGTAATATCCTTTGTGTGCATAAAAAAGCATATAATTAATCCATAAAGACACTGAAAAGACAAATAGTTACCCCCTTCAATTTCTCCCAATGTAGAAAAATGACATAGCTGACCAAATAACACTCAGACCACTGAATGTGGTGAAAAGCTGCAAGATACCTGACACGCAAAATCATCAAGAATAATCAGGATGATTGTAGACCACCCAAACTGTGCGTTCACACTTTAAGTAAATATTAGGTTATTAACTAATTGATGTTTGCCATTTGTTTATTGATGTTTTGTAAAAGAATTTTTAAAATATTTTGTTATTATGGTTCATATAATTGTTAATGTTTTAATATCCAAATTGGTATGAATTTTAGGTTTATCATTTATATTTAGTTTTTTTTTTATATAGTTATCAATAACAAAATTTATATATTAAATTTCCATAATAATATATTTAAAAGCTTTTTATTTGATTTTATAAATTTTATCGCATAATTGGCCAACTAGTTAGTAGGATTTGATTATTTTTTTAAATAAGTGTACCTTCATTTTGTAATCGAAAATTGTATTTTTAACTTTTCAATAAAGTTTGTATAATTTTATTTTATCTTATGTACATTCAAACCTTTAGTTTACCTCATTGTAAGTGCAAATTATATTTTCAGAGTTTGTTATTCCCAGGAAAATAGTGTGGTACCTGATATTTCAAACCCAGGGCAAACTTCTTCTTCAAGCTTCAAGCACTCTTAATTATCTTGAGGTAATGTCACGGAATTCATTACAAAGGTTTTTGAGGTAATTCTGTTTGGAAGAAGGCATTTGGCAGCAGAATTGTGCCTTGGCATGCCAAGATTGCCATATTCAGTGTGGTCATCTGAGCTGTTATGCTATAGGGTTATGAGCAAAAGAAAAATGTTTATCAGAAATGTTTTTTCTTGCCTCTCCTTTACATGCTTCACCTTGAGACCGAGCTGGACACCACGTCATCTACTTAATGAGTCTCCAACTTAATTATAGTAAAAGTGGCTTCTTTTTTCCTTTTAAATGTAAAATAGCTGTTATGTAGTCAAGATTCCTTTAGTGTCTTATTTATAATTATCAAAACTATATTGTTAAATAAAATGAACACAATCCAACCCAATCATATTCAGATAAAGTTGGTTTATGATTTCTAAAAATAAATAGGAAGCTTAGTCATCTCACATCATCTGCATATCTGGTTATCTATTAGCCGAATTTCATTTTGTTATCTTCAGTGGTTCTGTACAGTGTTGATTTATTTAAGCTCAAATCTGCACGTGCACACTTGTACAGAATTGGGCCTATCACTTCTCGCAATCCACCGGCAATTCTAGCCTTTGTGATTTACAACAAATTAACATAGGCATTGAGAATTGGTGTAGGCAGTCAGACCTCAGTGTGTCCAGCCACTGAGGTTGGTATCCAGAGGCTATCAACAGCTATGTCATTTCAGCCTCCAACTTAAAACGTCTCTGATTCACACATTAAACCTATTCTTTAATACATTTTTTCCTGTTTCCATGCCATTCACTCAGGGTGATGGAGCTCTCGATATTCCTCCGTCTCCCTCTACTCATATTATATAAATAATTTAATTGAGGTTGTTGGTGTACTCAATATTGCGCCATTGGCCCTCTCACACTACATTCACACTAATAAATACATTCATTCTCAACATAGGGTCATGAAATTATCAGCATTATATCAATAAAACTTGGGTTGTTTCCTTCAAAAATACCAAGATACTCGCTGCACTGCTCAAGCACAATTAAATACTGGGTGGCATTCCTACATGCTCTCTATATGGAGCCTAGAAATGACATTCTTAAATCATGTGGGCCACCTGGAGCAATCTTTCTCTACATGCTGAACACATACATTGGCCCAAAAGTAAGTGTCCATGTGTCAACCTTGCATAACTTATTCTCAATCGGATGATGATGACCCTTCTTCTAGAGTGAGATCCTTTAAGGGGCCAGTGGGTCTGTATATCCCTTTTTATATTCCTGTTTTGTTTATATTGAGTTAGAATTTTTTTTTTGTAACTACAGAGGACTTTGGTGCAATGTGCCTGACAGTTAAAACCACCAAAATTATGCAGCTAAATATAAGCTTCAAGCAAATGGCCTTCCCTTACACATTTCACATATATGATCTAGCTCGTACAAAACGTCAAATTAAATTTCAGAAAAATTTGCTGATGAATTTAAAAAAGAATATTAGTTTTATTTGTAATTGATTATATGAGGTATAAAAATGTAAACAATCATGTCTTAAAAAGGTGTAATCAGTCAAGTAAGAATCAGAAAAATAATACACAATGTAAAATTTATACAGTAACGCCTTATTCACAATTTAAAGAGCATCAATCTGTTTTTAATACACCTTGTTTATGAATTCATCCATTCGAAACTTCTTCTTTCCATACAAAACATTAATTTGAGAAAAAATAACAATTTTTCAATATTTATTAGCTCTTATAAATAAATTGTTTATGTACCCAAAAACCAAATACACTTACATATTTTTCTTAAAATAATTGTACAAAAATTAAAAGTTATATTAATTGTACAAGGATAACTGTGAAATAAATTAATGAGGAATTTGAAGGGGGAAAAAAAACAAAAAACAATTTAGTTTTGCCCGTCCCTCATATATTTGCTTCTTTTTTCTCAATTTTTGTGTACTCTTTTCCTTTCCAGTCACAAATTACAATACACAAAGAGATCTAAGGATTCCAGAAATGAATTTGGAAACTCCTATTTCCATCTATTCAAACAGGGATAATAGTTGCACAATAAAAATTAAATACAAGTTTTTTTGTTTACGTTTGTTTTATGTGCATGTGTACATCACACATACAAAAATGCACACATATACACCTAAGAAATGTTATTGTTAATTGTATTATTATGTATTCATAGCACATTATTAATATACAAATATTCATAGAACATTTAGATTTGATCAACTTCCAAATCCACTTCCCTCACTTTTTAAACATCTTTTAAAAACATTGACATTTTTTGTTTTAAAGATGGGGTTGTTATTTCAGAACAGAAAGCTTATTTTCTATATACGTAAATATCATAAAACTACATTTAATAAGTAAATTAAAAAAAAGAGAAACAAAAATAACTGGCTTAAAGTAAAAAAGGAAAGTAAATCTTAATCTATATATATTATGATAAAGCTACCAACAAACAGTGTTTTAGGAGAGTATTAGAGTGCAAGTGTAGATGAAACAGAGAGAATAAGCAAAATTAATACTATTTAAAAACACCATCTTATGGTTTTCATATAATTTTAAACAAAAATACCATCTTCTTTTGAAACATCAATCAACCCTACTTGAAATTATGAGTACAAACCATTCAAATACCATATTCATAAGTTAACAAAGCAAAATGTTAATTACACATTTTTCATAGGGGAGCAAATAACATTTTGAAATATAATAAAATTTGTGTTTAACTGTAAGAATGAAATAAACGAAGCTTGACGTAATATCACGTTTGTCAAGGATCAAGTAAATAAATAAAAAATAAAAGTCAATTATAAACTGATAAATTCATTTGCATAACCCACAGGTTTCTTACCATATTACTTTAATGCTATACATATTAGCCTTACATTTATATATTTTTTCTTTTAAGTTAACATCTAATTTTTTAACTATTTACATTAATTAATGAAGGCTTTATAAAAATGTTTGCCCTCTCCGTTCTTTTTTTTAAATACATTTTTATTTTTTTCCCTTTTTTGACACATTTTTTAACTTTAATTTTTTTTTAAATTTTGTTAAATTGGTATGGAAAAATGAACGCTATTTGACAAAAAACTACAATCTACAATTCTGTTTTAAATCTAAATAGACAAACCTTTTAATAATAATAATAATAATAATGTAATAATAAAAAATAATAATGAAAAGGAAGGTGAAGTAATTTTAATCCACAATTGAAGTTTTAGGCCTTTTCAAAGTGTATTTGCTATATGAATATAGTACTAAATGATTGTGTACATGGAATCAAAATTTGGCCAGTGGCAAAAGGGCAATTTTTCATACTGATATCTGAATTTTTGATTATTTTATTTTATTAATGTTATCCTTTTTAATTTGAAGTAGGTCCACTAGAAATTTTCCAGAAAACCGTATGAACCAACTGGTATTCCATACAACTGTAACATATCAATGGTTGCATTTGTCTCGCCAAACTTTATGGTACACCATAATCCTTTCTCAATCCTTTTCCTGTTGGGTACCAAGTGTGGTCGCTCTACGGCTGGTCTCTTCATAGTGCTCGCATCCCTTCACGTATTCCTGATGAGATAATATAAAACCATTGTAAAAACACATTTTAAAACAATATTTACACACAAAAATTTGCCTATTCTAAAAGAATTAACAAATTATCCTCTTTCAAATAAAAGTAAGGTTCAATGAACTCAATATAATGGAGAAATCTTGTAAAATTTCCTCATAAAAATTAGACACATGCACACGCAAAAAGACTATAAATTTGGAGATGTTAATGTCACAAAAATGACTCTGACCTTGCTTAGTCAGATCAACGATTTAAACATATACTGAGTCAGTCAATTCATACGTAATGTAATATGTAAACAGCGTAAATTATGTGGTAAAAGTTATGTTGGTTAGTTTTGTAATTTTTAAAAATTAGATCATACACACTGATCAAGGCAGTTATCAATTTTTAAATAATAATTTTATTTAGGAGTAAAAATAATTATTTAATTCATTTCAAGTTTTTTAGAAATATAAATTTATTAAAAAACACGCCTTTTGTTAATTTTAGTCTTTACATGCAAATAATATATTATGTAATAAACATTATTGTATAACACAATATTAGTTACTAAGCACAGTGCTGAGGAACTGTAAACACAATTATTGTTAAAGCTTAAAATATAAAACTTAGGTTTTATATTGCATTTCTAAAGTTTCATATAGCCCGCCCAATTTCCCATTAACCCCTTACTAAAAAAGGTTGAAAATCAGCAGAATAAATTAGTTTGAGGAATTATTTTCATTGTAATATTTAAAAACAACTTTGTAAAAGTTAAAGAGACACCCAATGTTAATGTATTTTCTTTTTTTAAATCAGGCAAACAAAAATCAAGGTTCATCGAATTCCATTAAAAAAAGTAAAAGATCGACATTTTAACATAGATGAAATAGAATAACTTTTAAAAACTGTGTTTTTAAATTCACATGTGTCAGAAAATAATAACAAAATTCAGAAAAAAAGTAGTTCACGTAAAAGGTCAAAAAAAAGCTACGATGGATGGTCTTTTGTCCGTGAGATTTCTGCAAGACTATCACTTTTGACCGAACTGATCGTATATGATGTTACTAATAAATAATTTCAAAGGCAGAGCTTTGGACTACATTCACGATTCCTTATTTAAGAAGAAAAACTAATTGAGACAGTTTGAAATTAATATTTAATTAGATTCTAATTAAGAGATTTTCTAATATATCGGGAATTTTTTCTTTGGATTCTTCGTTAAATGCAACGACTCTCTCCTGTGTAATGTAGTTCTCACATTTGCCTCACCTGTGGATGGGTAATTCTTCAATAATCAAAAATTATTTGTAAGAGGAAACTAAAATGAAAACTAAAAGCAAAAGAAGAAAAAAAAAATGAAGAGGAAATAGATTTCTTAGAGACTAAAGAAATCTAAATCCATTTGAATTTATGGTTATATGAATTTTATTCACAAAATTTTTTTTGCGAAACGTCTAAAATTGTTGGCATCAATTCAAAATTGGTTTAAAAATTGTGTTACATATTTGTTTATTTATAAAGTACAAAAAGCGAATTTTTACAAATTTTATTCAAATATAAATAACTTGTTTAGCTTTGAATAATAAACTCATTACTCAACTAGTGTTTAAACAAAAAAATAAACTAAGCAATAAAAATGAAATAACTTTTTGCCAAAACTTTTTTTTTTTTATTGTGAAATGTTTTAAACTTTAAGTATTTTTTCATTGTAAATTATGTTTTAATACAAGAAAACTCTTAAGTTAGAGTACTGTGATGGGAGGGGTGTCGCTTGCTGGTACTAGTAGGTTTTGTTTCGTTGAGCCATCGTATCACCGATCGCTCACCTGGAATCTGAAGACCCGACTGTGTTTGTTGCGGGGGCTGAGCTTGTGCACCTGCTCCTCCCGGCTGTGGTCCGGTGGCACCACCATTTCCTCCTGCCCCAGCTCCACCACCAGCTGTCACCCCCGCTCCGCCAGCACCAGCACTGCCAGAAGGAAGCAGGGATACGGCAGCGGGAGGTACCCCAGAGCTATGCTGATTCTTTTGTTTCAGCATTGTCCAGTCGAATGTATAATCGTATTGGTGGTTCAGCGTCCTAAACAGTATTCTAAACAACTGTCTAAGGTACATGTAATCGGGAGCCTCTTCAAATCTCAGCCCTCGGCAGTAATTTAGATACATGGAGAATTCAGCAGGGAAACCCTGTAAACACAAAAGAATGTTAATGTGTGATTTTTTTCATTTTGACATATGAAATTTAAAATTTTGAATTGCAAAACTTACTTTGCATAAAACTTCAACAGGTGTTGACATTTTCTTTTCACTTATTTTTTCGTATTTTTGTTTCTTTGTTGCAGCCTAAAAAATTAAGTTATATTGAAATTTATGTAGCATTAAACTAAGTAAACCACTTAAACACCATTTGACAATAAAACAAAAAATTGAAGTAATTTTTTTATAAATAATAATTTTGAACCTGTTTGGCCTTTATAAAACAACCTTTTTCACAATGTATAGATTATCATAATAATTACCTTAAGACCCTGCCACGGAAGGCTGCCTCTGTTGAAGTACATCATTACATAACCCAGTGATTCCATATCATCCCGACGGCTAAAATGAAATTTAAAAACACTCAATTAAGGACAAAATCAGAAAATTAACATTAACATAAATTTACCTTTGTTCGATACCGAGATGTGCATTAATGGAAGCGTACCTCGCGGTGCCTGTAAGGTTTTTATCTTCTCTATAACAGATGTGCGTTCGAGTTCTATTTTCCCTGAATTTTTTCGCAAGGCCGAAATCAATGAGGAACAGTTTATTGCAGTGACGACCTATGCCCATTAAAAAATTGTCTGGCTTAATGTCCCTATGAATGAAAGACCTCGAGTGAATGTATTCAATTCTGCCGATCATTTGGTCAGCCAACATGAGGACGGTTTTGATTGTGAACCGTCGCGAGCAGAAGTTGAACAGATCCTCCAAGGAAGGGCCTAACA
Organism: Cimex lectularius; assembly: GCF_000648675.2. Taxonomy (NCBI): domain Eukaryota; kingdom Metazoa; phylum Arthropoda; class Insecta; order Hemiptera; family Cimicidae; genus Cimex; species Cimex lectularius. Next base: position 367,802 of record NW_019392784.1, on the reverse strand, counting down.
GGTCCATAATTAAGACATTGTACTCTCTCTCTTGACCGTACCATCTAAAACAAATATTTTCACTCCAATACATGTCTACGTATAGGTTAGCAAAGTAGTAAAAATCACATAAAGGCATTAACAAAACAAAGTTTAACACTTTCTAGCTGCTGATATAGAGTATAGAATACAAACATATTCTAGTTTAAAAGTTTCTATACAAAAATGTATTGCTACTTTAAAATAAATATAATTTCATCTTATATCTAAAAACTAAACAAAATTCATAATTTGTGATCATTCCATCATTTGAACAATGACTTCAATTATACCTTATATGAGGAATTCCTATTCCTCCTTGAAGTACTTTGTAGAGTTTGCTTTCATAAAGCAGTTGAGGGTGTCTTGCACGAATTGGCTCTACTTTCACTGCGACCTCCTACAAAAGGGGAAAAAATCAAAATGTTATTTATTCCTGAAACAAACAAAACGCATTCCTTAAAGCTATACAAAATAAGCGCATTGAAAAAATTACCAACTCATATTTTGATTAAATTTTTATCAAAACGGCACTATATACTTTGTCCTAATGGTTAAAATAAATATATTTGTTTGAAATAATATCAATAACAGGGCATATTTTTCTTTATTACTTTTTATACTTCATCATTGATCAACCAACAAGTTTATTTATCACTATTGTTATGGTGTCAAGGTGATGAACCTGTAATGTCTTTGACTGTCTCGCCTGTTTGTTGGTACAGTTGAAATACTAAAATGCAATCTTCAGATTTCATTTTCATTTCATTCCTACCAGCAAGGGTAGGAAGATTGAAAAATTAAACTAAATAAATAAAATAATTTATGATATATAACTAATAAATTGACTAATATATATATTATATAGAACTAATATATATATTTATATATAAAAAATAACAATATATTAAATTTAATTTTTTGGAAAGTCATTTATGTTAATAGAAAATACTTATCTTTCTTTTCTAAATTTAACTTAACTTTAGATTAAACATCTGATAGAGCCACTAACTAAATTCAATGCACTATTATCAAATTCATTATTTATTTTAAAAGAATTTTGTATTATCAGTTACTGTTCTTTCATAACAAAACTACTATCAGGCATTTTGTTTACATACAGGAGAAACTTAGCTACTGATCTTACATTTATAAATTTCATATATAATACAGTATTAAGTGACATATAATAAAGAATTAATACTACAATTAACTTCTTCTTAAATATAATATTAAATCTTTTTTTACAATTCTGAGGTGAGTTAGATTTTAAGGCTTTCTTATGTACTGCAACCTAACTAAATCTATTGCAAATTTACTCTAATTTTTAGGCATAAATCATGGAAACACTTCATTATAGTAGGTCCAACATCGCACATTTCTTTAAGTTTCCTGAAGTGTCAGTTCTTTATTCTGATTCTGTTGATAAATTCAATAATTTTTCAAGTTCTACTTCCTCTTCTTATACAAGTTTATCAAAACTAGTTTATCTCATTCAGTCCCATCATATCCTGACAAATATCAATGTGACTTCATTACTTTTAAACATTGTGATGTGTTAAGCACTCTAACTAGCTTCGAATTAATGATATTTGATCATAACACTCTGAACACTTCTTTACTATCCTTATCCTTACAACTTCAAATCCTAACAGAATAAGCATAACAGAACACTGTTTTACTCTTTTATGATATAATCTAACATAGTACATCTAGATGCACTAACCTACAACAAAACAGGAAGAAGTGTTTTGGGATGTATAATGCAACAATAGAAGAAATTCAACCATTGAAATCAGGCATACTAATCAAATTTCTTGATGTACTAGGGCTCATCCGAGTGCTATAGGTTCAAAGGGTACAGTATATTTCTCACTCCGAATACTAAATCTACATCAACATACAGGGACTAAATTCGATTTCAAAGACCTTAGCTCAGAAAATAGGTGAAAGTGTCCCAGGGGTTTTGCAAAGGAGAAATTAGTTGTTTTTACCGACAGGAAACTCATTTTGACCAACTTTGTATTATTTATTATCATTATTATTTTTTATCTTATAATACAAGCTATTTACAATTTGTATTTTAAAGATTCATCACATTTAAACCATGAGATATTTTTTGACCAACTTCAGGACTGGCTGAGACAAGGAGTCTGTCAACAATTAGTCATTTCAAGATAGTGAAACTGTTGTATTTGATCAAAATTTTACGGAAAATGCAAGGGTGAGGATTTTCAGGAAGATACTCATTACCATACTTTGTGGTGTTGTTCTCGGAGGGGATTTTGCAATGTGAAAGTAAAAGGCGAGGTTCTTAATTCAGGTAAGGGAAAACAACAGGATGAAGATATACAAGTACAGTATGATGGAGTGATGTAAACAAATTTATAATTTTTTGCACATCCAAATGAAATTATTTTATTAAATTTGTAGTTTGGTCATATCCAATCTTGGTCTGCCTGATGTTGGTTTGATCTGTGAGATCCATTTCAGCATCTTCAGTTCTGGTTGATTTCTATGTCGTTTTTGAAGTACGGATTTTGATGATCAGAAACGATCAAACTACAAGTTCATCATCCTGTAAACTTCACGGATCTCACAATTTAATTGATAATAATTGTTAATTTATTTGATTCCCCTATTAAATTTATACTCTTTAGTGTTCTTACAACAGATCACACGTAAAGTCAAACTAATAAAAAATAAAATCGGATGAATTAGGCTATCAGGTTATAAAAGACAAATTTAGACAAAATGAAATTTAATCTTTCTGTCCACAATTGTTTGGTCTGTGGGAAATGTTTCGGCATCTTTAGTGTGTGGTTGAATTCTATGTCAAGTCTTTGATCACCCAAGTGTGTTCTGATGATCAGAAACGATCAAACTTCACGTTCATCATCCTTCAGACTTCATGGATCCCACAATTTAATTATCAAAATTGTTAATTTATTTCATTACCCCATATAATTTATACGCAAAAACTTCTTACAACAGATGTGTGAAGTTGAACATTATAAAAAAGAAAATCGGATGGAACAAGTGTGTAAACCCTGTACAATTAAACGTAACATTTTAAAAAAATATGGTTAATATGATATTCTATGGACAATGTATATTACATAAATACTATTTTTTATGTACATTAAAGGTTAGAAAGAGTCAGTGTCTTTATGAGCTTGCACTCCACAACCAATATTGGTCCTTATCACGTTAAGGAATATATTTACTGTACGTATAAATATTAACTGATAAATTTGTTTCGTTCTTAAAAAATAAATATGTTTATGTAAATATAACAGGGAAGGAGGGGTCAAGGAGATGTGGATGTTACAAGTGTAGTATATTGAATGATGTGAACAAATTAAAATGTTTACAGCTCCTCTTGACAAAATTATTTTATTTTTTGTAGTTTGGTCGTTTCCAATCTCGATCAGCCTGACCTTGCCGGTTTTGTCTGTGAGCGTTTTAGCATCTCAGTCCAGTGTCTGGTTGATTCCCTTCTCAAGTCTTTGATGGATCAAGTATGGATTTTGATGATCGGAAATGACCAAATTACAGGTTCTTACACCAAAAAAAAAAAAAAAATCGGATGAAACAGGCGTATCATGTTACAAAAGACAACTTTGGAGGGGAAAAAAAATATGGACCCAACAAGTACAACAGTGTCAGTTCAACAAGAGTTCACCGACTCACAGACCAACACCCAACATGAACTTTAAAACATCTTGTCGCTCCACACCCTATACAAAACAGGTTTAAAATTTAAAAAATGTAGTAAATATTATAAGCTCTTCTGTGGACAAAGTTAATATGTGAAACAAATCACAAAGTTAAAAGGAGTCGGCCACTTTAAGACCTTGTGCTCGACCAATATTGGTCAACATCATGTTATAAATATTTAATGATAAATTGTTTAGTTTTTAAAAAATAAATATTCAACATGTATATATATAATTAAAAAATTATTACAATGGGGAAATGAACATTGAAATTTCACCCTTTCTCTAAAATCTATTTTATAAAGTAAATTTTAATATTTTTGTTAATATTAAGCAAGAATAGCCAAAAGTCGTATTTTTTGTTGTGATTCCTCTACTTCAATTTAATTTCATTGTTAAAAAAGTGTCCGATTTCACCTTTAGGGCCGACTTATTGTACATATTGGACGTATCTATGTCGTGTCTACCGTCCAATAATTGAGGGGCAATTTTTTTTTATTGTATAAATAATTAATAATTATTTTTTTTAGTTATTTTGTTCGTTTAAAAGAGAGAGTAAAAGAGAACGTTGATGGTAATTGTTCGAGTCAAAATCTTTAAGATATTATTTCGGAAAGTGTTTCTTTATTAAAAATTCTGTCGAATGCGTTGAAAGAGAGAAAGAAGTTTTAAAAAACACGAGGTGGCCGACTGGGCGAGATGGGCCTTTTGAAAAGTAGGTCCCAGATTCTGGGGGTGAGGAAAAGAAAGTGCGTATTACAGCATTGTATGACTAATAAGTGTAAGGGAAAGAAAATTGCGCTGTGTTAATCAATAAAACATTTCTAGGTTAAATTAGGGCGAATTGTGTTGCCGAGACAAAAGCAGATGTTGTGTTGTGTAACAAAAAAATGATGAAATGTCGTTTCTAGAATATAAAATAAAAACTCACTTCTCCGTTGGCGATGTTGATGGCGAGATAAATATCACCGAAGGATCCGCTTCCGATCTTCTTCACAAGACGATATCTTCCACCGATGACAAAGTCTCCGGAGTACTGTTTCGACGTCAAAGACATTTCGTCCCAAAAGAAACTCGACACACAAAGAACCGTCCCGTTTTACAGCCCCGTTCCAATTATAAATTACAGTTTATATTTATATAAAAGAAAGAAAAGAAAAGAACCACAAACAAAATAAACACCGTGGAAACTTTATTTTCATTTATTTTAATTCACCATGTAAAAACAATTTTAAAAAGAAATCGATATTCTTGAGGAATTTTTAGAAGAACCCGATTATTAGACGAAAACGAGACGGGACGACATTTTAGCTAGGGGAAAATCCACTGCACACTGGATCCGTTAACTCACAATTCGCCTTTCGAAAGGGTTCCACTCGTCCTACCACCAGGAGAGTTATCGACGCACCCCTTTTACGCACATCCCGCCCAAAACGCAAAAAAGGAAATAAAACAATTTCTCTTCATCCCATTTTTTTTCCTTTGAAAGTTTATTTTTCAAACTTTTTTGAATTTTACTCTAATAAAACAACACTCATTTGTACATATATATACAAACCAAATTATTCTTTAGGTTTTTCAATGTTGTCAACAAATTTACAAAAACGAAGTCGAGAAAACCAAATTCTACTTATTACTCCAGTTAAAGAACATCTTTGTATATCTGAGCAGACTTTGAAATCCAATAATAATAAACAATAAACCAAAAGTGACATCTATTACAATAAAACACAACTGAAAAACTTAAAACTGTTTCCACTTTGTGGTTTCAATTTCTACAATATATGGGCAAAATACAATTAATCATTAATGTGGCTGGATATCATAGGATAAGGCAAAAAATAGACTTAATAACAATATAATCTATAAACTAGGTCAAAATTATTACAATTTTACCTTCCTAAAGAGAGAAGAAAATGGAATTTATATTAACATCATGTTAAAGATATTGTAAGGAGATTGTGAAATTGGATGGTTACAAACTATGAGAATGAACCATAAAAGCGACATATATTCCAATAAAACATTCTTGATAATAATCCATTTAATAATTATTTTATCTTTGTTTATTTGAGATTTTGAAATGGAAAAATAATACACTGCAAAAGTGACATCTATTCCAATAAAACCAGACTAGAAAATTTAAAATTGGTTGAACATTTCCACTTACTGTGGTTCCAACTTCTACAATATATGGACAAAAACCCTCATTAAAAAAGAAAGGAAAAAAAACTACGTTCAAATTATTACAATTTTACTTTCCTAATGAGAGAAAAATGGGATTTTTATTAACATGTTGCAGATTATTATAAGAAGATAGCAAATTTCATTCCAATAAAAACTGTTCCACTGTTTCCAAATTCTAGTTAATATTCCACTTAAAAAACATTTTATATTTGTATATATGAACAGATTTTGAAACCCAATAATAAACGTGACATATATTCCAAGGAAATATGACAAGAAAATTGTTAATTGTTTCAATATTTCCACTTTCTATGGTTCCAACTTGTTCAACATATAGACAAAATACAATTAACACCCATATAATCTATGAACTAGGTTCAAATTATTACAATTTTACCTTTTTAAAGAGAGAAGAAAATCGGATTTATATTACGCATTTATAAAAATGTAATAAACAACAAAATAACCCACACACTAATCACAGTATATTCATAAAAAAATAATCCAATACAATTATTCAAGTTTTGTTAATTGTTACATGCCCAAAATGTTCACTCTATCAATATTGACTATTTAGGAAACTTTATTAACTTAAAATCTAGCCTTAAAACCCAGTTCTTTTTTATTCAATAGGTAAAATACATACAGGCAAACATCTAAATGGTAAAATCTGTGTGACAGACAAAACCAATGGGAATATGCAAACCAGACTAATTGGAGACTTTCAAGCAGCTGTTGTTCAACATAAACCTTCAAAAAAAAAATTTTTTTTTTGCTTCAGGACACTTTAAACAAAAGTTCACTTCATATGAAAAATCCAGCACTCAACTGCCATCAGCATTATGATAATTAAACGAACATACTTCATCAATATATATTTTTTAGTGATTAAACTTATTATATTATAAATATTATATTCTTGTGCGATCATTATATTATATGCAATATCAAAACTATCAATCAGTGACATTTTAATATGCATTCAATTAAACTAATTGTAACTTTATACTGTACTCTAAAAAGTATTGCTGATTTTTTTATTATTATAACATACTTACTTGAATACCATTGATCGCTTTCCCGTTAAGTACACCCTTGAAAAATCATTTGTTAAAATAATTGCCTTTAGAACAATTAAATAATAATTCAAATTTGCTCACATCTTTTCCAACATTTGGAATTGCTTTCCCCGAGAATACTTGGCCAAAAGAGCCACTCCCGATTTTTTTTTCTAGTTTGTATATATATTTTGGGTTACCAAAAATCTTGTCTGGAATTGCATCCCTCTTTTCCGGTGAAGACAACTGAAAAACTGATATTTTTTAAAATCTGTTATGGTTTAAGTATTCAGTATTTAGGGATTACAGAAATATTTTCTAGACTCTTTCTGTATGTTTTAACAGAAACCTTTTCAAACTTGTTTAATTTTACTATAAAATATCCAATAAACTGAACCAGTTTTTTTAGTCCTATAAATATTCATAATTCATGTGTGTAGTGTGGATTTATTACTAACCAAATGTTTAATAGATGTATGTAGTATATATCTGATATGAAATAGTAATAGCATACCTTATTTCCAGTTTTGGGATATATAGGAGAACATTGAAACATCCTTGATGGTATGTCAGTAAGATTGTCGTCACCACTTACGTCTCTCCTTCTTGAAAAACTCTCAGAATATTGCTTCAGCCTTAACAAAATGAAAATTTGCGTACCATTGTTTTGCTATAAACATTTCTAGAAAAATGGGGTCTCATCACAGGAATTTTTGATAACTTCTTGCCAACTTCAGTTACACTCTTGCCGTGGGTTGGTCTGATGCAGTACCTGATAACGGTATTTTACTACATTTCATATAAACAAAATTTTCCAAATCTGAGCTAATGGAGAATATATGAAAGAGGTGGCGAACAAAAGAAAAACTAAAGTAAAGAAGAATAGTAACGAAAAAAACAAGGTTCACAATTAATGATTTTTAATTTTTAAACATCTGGGGAAAATTCAATGTTATTCTATTGTGTTATTTGACAAAGCTGTTTTTTAATCCAAATACATACCTGGTAACATGTAAAAGTTGTGAGTATTTACAATCCACAGGAATAGCATAATGTTTAATATTCTTCGTCTGTTACATTAATTAGTACTTAAAATAAGAATGTGCCTGTCTTCCTTTTTTTATTTCCCATGTTTCAAAACACATGAAACTTCTTTCAGTCACAAATACCAACTACTATCTAACATTACTGATAGATATTTTTAAAAGTATATCGCTTTGTCCTAAGCGATTAAATCAACTCACCTGATTTAGATCAGGTCAAAAATAATAAATATACAATCCAATGTATGTACAGCTCACGGAAATAGTTTTGTTTTGTTTTCTTGTTCAGAAACTATTACTATACAACCTTTCAAAACTGTTGATTATTTCAAATTAGTTTTCTGTGTCATATGATGTACGCTGAGCAAGATCGAAAAACGATACATCTAAATGTATTGAACAGATGTTTAGTAAAGGTTGTACAGCCTTTTATGCACATTTTCTCTAAATGTGTGACAAATATATGTTCTTTAAGAACAGATTTGAATTATTTCTTAACTATTTGCTTTTTTAATTTTAATAATTTACAGAGGAACGTTTATTATACTACAATTTTAAAAATTAACAATTTCAGAACACGTGTAACATATTAATATCAAATATTCTTTATATATTTAACCAAAACAATACTGAATTTCATTGGTAGTAGCTTATGTTCATATTTAAAATAAATACTCTAGAAATATTTAGTTTCACAGACAACAACAAACAAAATTCCCATTATTGTATTACTTAAACAGAAAAAAAAATTTCTATCATCAAATACTTCATTATTGACTAGTAAGGTCAGGTTTTTTAAATTAGTTGAGTAGTTTCTACCAAAAATAAATAAAAAATATTCGACAATATGTTGATATAATTTTTATTAGCAGGCATGTTGAAGGCTGTTTATTATTGCATAGACATATTCCTTTGTAGTTGACTGACCTCCAAGATCCTTAGTTTTCACCTAAAAGGTTAATATTGCTTATATAAGTAAAATATATTCATAAAGCTAAAAAAATAAAAATTAAAAAGAGACAAAAACATACTTTTCCATCAACATACACTTTAGCAATAGCAGCTCTTATCATATCACCATAATACTGTAGATTTGCATGTTGCAACATTTTAGCACCGCATAGCAACATTGCTGTAGGATTGGCGACATTTTTTCCAACAGCTTCTGAATAAGTGTGTTTTGCACCCTTGACAAATAATAACAGTGTCATGGTAAATTTGTAAGAACCTTATCTACATTTACAACTTACAGGTTCAAAAACAACACATTCAGCACTGTAAGATGCACCAGCTACAACTCCAGCTCCGCCAACGAGGCCTGAGGCAAGGTTATCAAGGATATTACCGTACAGATTAGGCATGACCATTACGTCAAACTGTTGTGGGTGAGACACCATCTGCATTGTGCAGTTATCAACTATCATTGTTTCAAACTTAATTTTTGGGTAAAGTTTCGCCATCTGACATAATATAAACAAATTGTTAAGAATAATCGTAAAAATTATCCACGAGTATACAAAATGTAGTATTGTACTTCATTACAGCTCTTGAGGAACAGGCCATCGCCCAATTTCATAATGTTGGCTTTATGTACAGCAGTCACTTTTTTCCTGTTATTTCTTGTGGCATAGTCAAAAGCGAATTTGGCAATCCTTTCTGATTTTGCTGCTGTCACGAGTTTCAAACATTCAACAACACCCTTAAAAAAGTAAATAAATACGATGTCAAATTCATATGTAAAAATATGATGAAAAAACTACCTTGACGCTTTCATGCTCTAGAGCAGAGTATTCCCCTTCGGTCTGCTCACGAATGATGACCGCATCTATATTCTGATGCCGGAGTTTTAATCCAGGCCAGCTCTTCACGTGCACAACATTGGCATAAAGGTCGAGGTTTCGCCTCAGCTTCATGTTCAGAGACTGGAGTTCACCTGTGAGGCTATAATCAGGCGTTGCTAAAATACCCTTGAGGCAGATCCCATTACGATTAATGGAAGCTGCGACATCTTCAATAGGAGCGCTCATACTCGCATGAACTTCGGAGAAAAAGAACTGCTCAAACTCGATTGGGGCACCTGCGGCCTAAAAATTATTATTATTTTAAGTTATTAAGATGAAATTTAAAAAATAAATTAAAAATAATTTGATTAAAACTAAGTTGTTTTTTTTTCCATTTTATTTTTTACATACTATAATGCAGAGTTTCTACAACTGTAGCATAATTAATTTATTGTTTAATACACTTGGAATAAAAATTGATCTACAAGTGACAATGAACCACTCATTAGTTTCTAGATGATGGTGTCATTGTACATGATATCTAGGTGATGTTGGGAATTGAACTCATGATTATGGTGCCTAATGTGTGGCAACAAAATATAAGCAAGATGAGGCAGGCACGCTAAATCACCACAAAATGGTGACAACCAAAACACATCTGACAGACCGAAACAGCAGGGATATGAAAACCAAAATTATTCAGAAACAACCAAGATACAAAACCTTATTGTGTTCATTCTGTTCATGAAAATATGTCTTTTCTCCAATCAACTTATTTTAAATAGCAATTCTCTGATTATATTTATTTAATTTTTATTTTACATTAAAAAACTGATCACTCATTTATATAACCCCAAATCATTCATACATCATCGTACATACATGTGTGCAAGAGTTGGGCCTATAAGTTCTCGCAATCCACCGGCAATCCCAGCTTTTGTAGTTTACAATCAACGGCAGGCCCCAAGAATCACCCACCCCAGATGGTGACAGTCTGGGATCAGATCTCAGACTTATCTGGTCCAGTAGCTGAAATTGGGCTCCAGGGGTTATCAATTTAGATTATTTCAGCCCCCAAAGCAAGAAGTCTCTAAATCCAAACCTATTTACACTCTCACTAACTCTTAAATAGATTCTTTATTATTTACATACAATTGGAGTACTTGATATTCCTCCATCATTCTTTGCACCTATTACATAACTAGTCTAATTGAGGGTCAGTGGGGTACTCAATATTCTGCCATCAGCCCTCTCGCACTACACAGGCATCCTAATATCTAAATTCGGCCTCAACATACTCAAAGAAACACAAGATGAGACATCCATATAGTATTATACCTAGTAAAACAGCCCTCTTTCCACTAAAAATTGGAACAGGGTAACTAGATATTCACTGCCGTGCTAAAAATCAATCACAATTCTTTCCTGCACACTCTCTATATGGAGCCAAGGTATGACATCCTTCAATTAAGTGGGACACATGAACAACCTTTCTCTACAACATGCTGGACACATACATGGGCTTTGGTCCAAAATTAAGTGTCTGAGTGTCAACCTCGCTGATCAATTCTTCATTGGACGAAGTTGACTCATCTTCTACAAGTCAGGTCCTCCGAGGGCTATAGACAGACAGTGCTTATGATAAGTAAGAGCTTGTCTGCTGATCTGGCTCATCAACGCTTCCACTTACTTTTAATTAGGTTTTTTATTGCATTTCTATCATCAGGGGGCCAGATGTCCCAGACTAAGCAATTTCAATACACTTATGAGGCTAAGTAAGTGTTAGGTGACAGTTTTCAAATGTATAGACAAAATGGCCAACTTGATTACTTAGCAACAAATAAGGAACATCCAACACGTGAATACGTCAAAGATATCATAGATGCTTGTTGGTGTTGTTTGTCATATCTTGGTGGTTGTTAGGAGGGACCCAACAATAGCTTGAAAGCCTTTTCATTTCCACGCCAAATCTATGTGTTTTGGGTATCCAGACTACCACCTTTTTGCAAAGATGCTCTAGTTCACGGTATCTTTTCAACAAGAGCAGAAGAGGGTTGGGAGAGGGCCTGTCATGAACAGCAGTACAGCTGAGGGAGGAGTTGCTGCTGAGTAGGTAAGCAGAGCCACTTTCATCTCGGATCACCTGACATGCCAAATCGCCTACAATTCCACCATGTAAAATAAATTAAAGTATATTTAGGTAGTGAAAGTCTATTTTGTCATTCAAGAAATTGAATACATTCTAAACATAAGGTAAATTAATTGGTACAATTTGCACAATCAAACTTCAAATAACACGTGTACCTGAAAAATTTAAATGTTATAATCATAAATACCTTGAAAACTTCCTGTACGCAGTACATGAGTTCCGGTCCGACACCGTCTCCTGGTATAAGTGTGCATTTTGTTATACCTTCCGGCCTTTTAGTTTTGGCTTTCTACGGGCAGGACAATATATAAATAAGTCCTATACCATTATAAATATTTATAATCACCTCTTCTAATACTGGTGATGAAATGAAATTTCTTGAAGATAAAATTGGAAGATTGGTAGAGATCTGAAATGTGTGCGAGGCAAATTGAGTCAAAGTCATTTTGGACATTTAACGCTTACAGACTTACACTTTGGAACAAAATCTGAACATTTTTCCTTAGCAGGGCCATTCCAACAGTTGTTTATTTTAGTTAAAATAATGATGTAGAACAAGGATCGAACACTAATGAAAATAAGGAGGTTTTCTCTCTAATCTGGTGTTGGTCCAGCAACAGCACTATCTATGAAATTTTGTTTAACCGCTATTTTTAAAAGTGCGAACATATAAATATAAATTCCAAGAGTTTAAATTCTTATTTCAAAACACAACTTTATTGTGGTATTGGATTTAATAGCCAGAATAATATTTTATGCTTTATTTCACTTAAAACTATTACACATAATGCCCATGGAATCAGACATAATTTTAATATCTTAAACTGTATAATAATATGAAAAATGAATATTTGTTGGTTTAAAATCAATTATACTTTAGAATATTAATTTTGCTAACTAATTTTAGTTATATTACGCGTTTTTCACAAAGTACTGTGTGGTTTTCCCATTGTATCATAATATCACTAAAGACCATAAGGAGAACTCTTAGGGACTAAAACCGAAAATGGCCTTTTTGGCTATACTTATACAGTAGTAATAAAACCCAAATTTCACTAATCTAGTGATGAAAGAAAACATGGTTATACAGACTATCGTCATTTCTATTCCTACAGAACTGATTAAATGCACTTGCAGCAAATAGTACATTACATTTGACGACTTCGGACCTCCATCTAGTAAACCAAAGCTCAACAAAATCAAGCTACCCAAACATTAGACAGCCCACAAAGACTGCCAAACCTATGTGTCACTGGGTCAATGAAAACAACCCTGTCAAATGAACTAAAAACACTGCTAAACATGCTTCCATTGCAAATGCAGAAATCGGATGGGGGCTAAACATTTCGGGCCTATAATAATTCCCCAAGAATAATTAATAAAATCAGACACCTTCTTACAAATAGGGACTGACTACATGATCCCAGAAACCCTCTTTACAACAAACTATAGTCTCAACAGGCAACAAAGGAGAAGGAGAAATCAGATACATTGTATGGTATTGATCTAAACTAAACGGAGGAACTGTATCATGCATTTTTTGTACAGGCCCAAAATATGAGTAATCAAACTAATTAGGAAAGTACACCTCTGTTTTTCTTAACTGAAATACATGCTAGCTATCAAAGCTTATGCCTTAGGAAGATGTTACACTGAAAAAAAATCCTCAAAAGATCAGATAGCCAAGCAGCCAATAAAGGACTAACATGAAAAAAAATCATCCAAAATATCCAAAAACTGGGAAAACGCAACACCCTGATGATATCTTGGGTGCCAGGAAACAGGCATTTTGGGTAACGAAATAGATTGGTAAGAGTAGGATCAGTAGGACTGTATAGAAGACCTTGGGAAGACAAATATATAATCCTCCATCTACAAATGGTTCAAAAAAAGAAATGGATAAACTCTGAGGGATTAGACATGTAAGCTTGTGTTAAAAGAATCCTCACCAAAACTGGCAAACTTATTGCTACACTGAGAACGAGCTAAACTCAACAGTAATAGTTCTACATATGGTACTGTTACCTGAGACAACCTTACATATCATGGGTATATTCAATAATGACCCCATTCGTAGGTTATGAAACAAGAAGAAAAAACCCATCATCTTTGAATACGAATCAATGCCCAATGGAGACATAACCAGGTGTACAAAGAAAACCTAGGGCAAGGAAATGTACCAACGACAATAAATGACCTCAAACTTTAAAGAAAAGGATCAATTCAACTGAACTGAGCTAAGAAACTAGGAAAAATACAATACAGCAATGATTGGAGGGCATAACCCCCAATCTAAGATTTTCATCATCATCCCATTGGATAGCCTCAAATAGACTAATAAGTCAGAATTTCTGAATGAATTATTATTATTTATTTATTTTTTTAAGAGATGGTCAGGGAAATTGCACACAATGACAATACTAATTAATTACTAATTATTTATTGGTTTTTATATTTTATTCAAAACAGTCGTGCTTTCTCATTTTCTGAACAATTGTTTATAAAAGAGTATTTAACTTTAACATACAAAATTGTTCTGATAGTGAGCTATAGTTAATATCTATATGATTGCATTTTCACCATGAAATGGAAGCATTTACTTTATAAATTTACAAATTTTGTACTTTTTTTAAATTTAGACATTTTTATTGTTACTCAACATTTGGGGTGTATAAAATAAAGACTTTCTTTATTGCTTTTTGTTTTTTTCTAAGGGCATGGCATAGTTTTAAGTCTTTGGAAAGCCTGCTTTTCAAGGTTCTCTCTGTGATCAGGGTGAGCGATTTTGATCAATGCATACGCCCTCTGACGAAGGGTTTTTCCAAAAAGAGAAGCGATACCATGCTCAGTAACAACATAATGGACATGAGCTCTAGTCGTAACGACTCCAGCTCCTGTAAAATATTAATAATCAGTGACTTTTATATAATTTTTTTTTTCATTGTTTGTACCTTCTTTGAGTGACGGCACAATCTTGCTCTCTCGTGATTTTTTATTCATTGATTGAAGAGCAATAATAGGTTTGCCCCTTCCATCTAAACCTTCAGCAGCACCTCTGATAAAATCAACTTGACCCCCAAAACCTAAATGTAAATTTTATTTTATAACAGATTTAACATCAATACAACATTTAAAAATGTATTTACATAAAAACTTACCACTGTACATTCTTGTCCCAATTGAGTCTGCACAAATTTGACCAGTCAGATCTACTTCAATGCAAGAGTTGATTGAAGTCATAATTGGATGTTGCCTAATAATTGAAGTGGAATTTGTGTAATTAACTTCCTTCATCACTGCAATCAATTACGTAATAATAACAGTACACACTAAATAATTTGTATTATACAAAATTACTCAAATCATATACTTACAAACCATTGGGTTATTGTTGATGAAGTCATAAGTTCTCTGTGTACCAATCAAAAATGATGAAACAATTTTCCCCCTGTGTATTGGTTTCTTGTTGTTTGTTATGACACCTTTTTCGACTAGATTGATAACACCCTCAGAAAACATCTCTGTGTGCACGCCGAGATCCTTGTAACATTCAAGGTGAGCAAGCACAGCATCAGGGATGCTTCCGATGCCAAGTTGCAATGTAGCGCCATCCTCAATGAGATTTTCCCCAATTAATATTCCTATTGCTTCTTCCTCTGGTGTTGGCTTACCACCACCGTGTTGAGGTAATTTGTCATCAACGTTGACTGCAAAGTCAAAGTGGGACTTATGGACAATGCTATCCCCAAATGTCCTTGGCATTTGTTTGTTTACTTGAGCTATAAAATCAAACATTAAATGATTAGAGAATTTGAAAAGTGGTTCATACTTTAATTTAAATCAATTTTTCTCTATTAATAAAGGAGTTGCCTAGAAAAGCAGTAGTCCAGATTACTAGGGTCATCAATGGCTTAATTATATGCCACAAATATGGAAGATCACTGAGGTCATCATGAGCCCAGATCATACAGAACTCTTGGCTCTTATTCCCACCACATACACCCCTGGTATTTTTTGTCATGCTATCCTTCCCTCCCTCCCCTCAAAAAGAAAGAAAGAGAAAAAAAACCATATGCATAATTGTTAAATTCATTACATACCAGCCTACATTAGCCGTCTTGAAATTCCACACCCTAAGAAGGCAAAGTACCTTGGTATGACATCAGATGCATGTTAGTAATACAAAACACACGTTTAAAAAAAAAAATCTTTGCCCATTGAAAGTAAGCTTTTATGTACTTTATCAACAGATCTTCACTCAAGCCTATGTATGGCATCTGGCTCAGGGGCTATGTCAGCAAGACCAACCGACAAATCATAGAAAGATTTCAGAATAGAGTAATGAGAAGCATAGTCAATACACCCAGATACATCAGAAATGAAGACCCCCCCCACAGTGACCTCAAAATGGAAACAGTACAAGAAGCTATCTATATAGATGTTTTAGCCCACCATCAAAGGCTTAGAGGACATGTCAACATAGAAGCAGTCCACCTGTTAGACAGTGAACACCTAGCCAAACGATACAAACACGTCAAGCCACATGATTTATTGCTGGATGCAATGATGTGGTATGGTGTAGCTTGAAAATGAAAAAAAAAAAAAATATATAAATTTTTGTCTATAAAAAAGATTACTTATTTATTGGTAATATTAATAAAATTTATCCACTTCTGAGGATTGGAGGGGAAAAACTATTAAACAATGTAATCAAATTTCATAGAACAATTTCTGTAATGCCCATTAATAAATTGTTCAATAATCAATTAAATGAAATATCTAAAGAACTAAATTTATCTAAACTATGTATGTTCCTTGACAAACTAGGACTTACCAGTGTGCTTTAAGCACAGAATGGGGTATACAATAGCTCTTAAAGGGTGCAATATAATAATATGCACCCTGACTAATTCATCTGTCATCTATACATGTTTTGGTGATCTGGAGTTTGTTAAAGTGCCAAAGTGAAGGCAAAATACTTTTAAATAGTAAATAAAATATAATAACATGTAAAAATGTAATCAGAGCGATTGTCCATACCTATAATAATTTTGGAATGTGTCATAGCAGCTCGAACGCAGTCAACACTTGTGCCTAAACTACAAAAACCATGGTTATCAGGAGGTGAAACCTGCATAAAAAAGTTTAATATTAATTTTTTTATAATATACATAATTGAGTGTACAACAGATAAAAAATCCAAATTCAGAAAACACAACTGAAAAATGTTGATTTGTAATTAACTATTTTATTTTTCAAATCTATAATTGATATTATAAATGTACATTAAAAAATAATGGGGAAGTTGCAATAAAGATTATTTACACAACAATTCAAAGGATTAGAATATTTGACTTTTTTGTCACGTAATGTCCTTTGTTACTTAAGATGATAATTTTGAAATAACTGAATTTAAAACACAAAGGAAATGGAAATTATAATTAAATGTATTAGGTTAATGTAATTCGCCATTTATATTTTCCTCTACAGACCATGTTGTCGTTATTTTCAGACTTACGTGCACAATAGACACATCAGGCTTGTATATCCCTCTATAGAAGAGCTGCGGTATATCTTGGAGGAAAATAGGTATTGCATCACCCCTCCCTTCCGCTACGGCCTTCCTCACGTTGGCTGCCATGAAAAACGACACCGACCTGAACACATCTGAAAAAAATAGAAGAGAATATACATTTGAACGTATTTTCAAATATTTTGAGCTTTTTATTAGCTTTTGCCTTCAGTTCATTGTTTATGAAAGTTAATATTGAAATATGAACGTAACTACTATCATTGCCATATCAAGTGGAGAATTGGGTTGTAGTGAAAGTGTATTTCCAATTTTTCTATTTTTCTGTTTGACTGCTCACCTCATAATTAAATCAGCACTGCTGAAGAGGACACAACAGTTTATTGTAAACTATGGAATCGAATAAATGGGTGAGACATTTTTTTAAATTATAAGCTAAAAATTTAATATTAGCAGTTATTATTATTTTTTTAATTCATGCATATTTTTCACATTTAATATTAAATTAATAAAAGGAATTTGGAGAAATTTTTTTGAAAAATACACCTTTTTTCCCCAACTACTTACATAAATAATACAAAATATTAAATTATTAAAAGGAATTGGGAGAAATTTTTTTGAAAAATACACTTTTTTTCCCCAACTACTTACATAAATAATACAAAACACTAAATACAAATGCCATAATGTAAACTAAAATGATATCAAGCAACTGATATTTTTATAATTTAGCTTTGATAAACATCTTTATATTAAAAAATAAAAAGCAACAATTTATTTAGGGAATGACAGTGGCTGAGTCATTACATTTTGTAGGTTTGTATTTTTCATGCAGTGGTCCTGGGCTCAATTTGTAATGTTGCCTTTGTAATTTATAAATAATTTGTGATATTGTAAAATAGTCTGACCCCGTGTTCATAACTAAAGTCCTTATGATATTCGTTTAATTCAAAATTAAATTATGAACTATACTCTGATTTATGTAGTAAAAGAATTGTATGTATGTAAAACAATTTCAACAATGCAAATATATTGAAAAATCAAATTATTATTAATTTTATTCAAATTTTATTGAAACATGTAGAATGAAAAATGGTATACATTTCAGTTGTTTTCTAAAGTCCAGTATATTAGGCAAAACGAACTTATATAATAGGAAAGTAAAAAAATGTATACTCTTTTGAAAAAATTTTTTACAACCAGGTAGGAAGTAAATCAAGTAAACTTAATTCTAAAATAAGAGTGTTGTAAGTTAAAAACAAAATTATTTATGGATAAACAAACTGAAAAATAACTTTTGACTGCCACTGATCTTAAAATGGGTTTTTGCTTTAATTTTAAAATTAAATGTATAAAATTATCGGTAAAATCATATCAGTTTATATTCAAGAGGGTGTTTGGGTTAATTCCTTTAGATTAAAGTGATTAAACTCTGACCGAAATAGAAATATTTACAATTCTTATCTCATTCTAACAAAAAGCAAACTTTGATTAAAGAATAATGCTACAGTCATACCGATAACATGTCTAACTGATTCATTCGACCTTTTTTTCTTTCTTTTTTTCAAATCTAAGCTATTGTATTACATTGTTTTGAAATTATCATCATATAAAATTGACTGTATAATATTTTGGAAACCACCTGACAATTTAGGATCACAATAGCTTCCTGGCCCTTCTGTATGCATGTGGCAAACTGTGACATCAGTTAACTTGGCCTGCTCTCCATACTTCGTCATAGCGTTTGCTAGGGTTATAGGGGTGGCTGCAGCCCCGCTCAGAAATACAGTGTTTCCTAGAAAAAAAGAAAAAAAAGATAGATACTTAGATCAATAGTAATTTTTACAGTTAAACTTAATATTCAAAGATGCTAAACAAAGGAACAGACGTCATAAAGAGTATAAAAATAAAAAATTCTGACAATTGAATAATATTATTGTATATGAATTGATAGCAGTATTGTATAATATTAAAACCAATCAAATGAGATAATACCAATAAAAGGAGCAAGAAAAAAGGCTTAACAGTTTTTTGTCTGATAGAGACAAAGGAGATCACAAAGATGTAAATGTTTTTATTGCCGTTTTACGAAATTTTTTGTTGTCAGAGGGGAAGAGAGGATCAGGAAGATAAAATATAATTCACATTCCGTTTTTATCTAATCGTAACCTTTTGTTCTGCACTACTTCCTTGCTTTGAGAAATTTCAATTTGGATGAATTGACTTTTTTTACAATATAAAACTAAGTATTCTGCTGATAATTACAAGTCATTCGTATTACTTGTCTGGCCTGTCACACAATGAAAAAAATAATAATAAAAATAAGGAAAAAAGATTGAAAATAGCATGTAATTATTCATTCATGGCAAATACAAGGACAAACATTAATCATGTCATCTTAAAAACAATCACCTTCATCTTCAAGTAAACAACTACATAAAATTATTTCAACATATAATTATTTACAAATCAACACTAACCGATTGGAAATAATAGTTTTACTCACAAACTGGTTTTATAAAGCAATCTGGATTTTGAGCACTAAATGCTCAAAATCTGGATTACTGCATATGCAGTTTGTGAGTAGACTATCGTTTCCGACCAGTGAATTGATAAACCCATTCCACCTTAAATAGTCTTATCAACACTTAATTACAATTTAACTGAGGCAAATTCAATTTATTGTTAATGTACTATTTTTTTTCTTCTATAAAGCGCAGTGGGAAAAATAAAATGAAGGTTGCTTCTAGATAATCTAAGTATTGAGTAACGAAAAATTTGCATATCAATACAATTCAAAAGTCTGGAACATGTAAGGACTGGTTTAAAGTAAAAAGAAAAAGTAAAAAAACTCCATTTGAATTGTAAATGATTCTTTTTATGCATGTATGATAGTATGTAATATTTATTTTTTTCTCTGTAAATAGTTTATATAACAACCCAAAGGATTATTTTGGAGATTTTGCCCTGTTAAAATCAGCCAGGTTGGCAATACGTAACAAGTAATAACTGTGTTAATTGTGTTAAGACAGTTTTAACTTATGCTCTTGTTTTTTTGAAGAAAAATGTGATTTTTTGAAAAAGATATAGCATAAAGGTTTATACAAATTAATTACTGGTACTACTCGAAAAGGGGTTTCCTTCGGGGACTTCTACTGTCACCTTAGCTCGTCTGGTAGATCTGGGGTCTGAATGGGGTGCCTGCAACTCCTTGCAATGGGGGGAAAGAAATCCTCTTCCAGACCTTCCCGAAATGAAGAAACCCTTCCTGGCTCACCCACAGTTTACTCCTTGAAAGAACCCCCTGGCCCATCCATATATCTCCTATCACTATATACCACATCATAATTATCTTTGATAATTTTTGCCAGAACCCTCCATCAAACCCCCATAGACCTCCAATCCATAAGCAATTCAACATCAACAAACAAAATTTTTAGCTTTTTTAACTAAAATGTGTAACTTCATATCCCTTAAATTCTTGTTTCCTTTACTAGCACCTCATGTTGGCACTTGTCCGGGGCCTCAGGTGCTGGTCAGTGTTGGGCTGAATCGAGGAGTGCTACCCTGGACTCTGAGGTCAGAGAATCTCCAGTGAGCTTGGAGATGGTGTTGATGGTGACTATACACCGACGCCTCCTCGATAAAGCCATGCTTACAATGTTAAGTTTAAAAGTATCCATGTCCTGTATTTTTACAGCCTGAGGCTACTGTGGTTTGCAGGGCTTTGCTCTGATGAAGCCAAACTGTACCACTGATAATGTACAGACTTAAGGGTAAAAGACCAATAAGGCTTTACAAAATAAAAAGGAAAAACAACTAAGCAAATAGGAAAGAAATATAAAAATGTGTCACATCTATTGGTATACATTTCAGTTGTTTTCTACAGTCCAGTATATTAGGCAAAACGAACATATATAACAGGAAAGTAAAAAAATGTATACTCTTTTGAAAAAATTTTTTACAACCAGGTAGGAAAAGATAAAGCTGTGTAATACATTTTTCTTTTAATCGTGGTATAAAATAAAGGAATGCAAATGTTCAATAGTGACATATGGGAAATCAAGACAATCAAGTAATAAAATATAATGAGATAGCATATAGTTCCAAATTGATTGAAATTCAAGGACAAATAAGGTGGTGAACCAGCTTTACCCCACTTTCATGTTTATCGAGTTGCCTCCTTGACAGTAAATTTTCTTATTTTTAGAACGCTTACGTCTGTAAAGTAAGCCGCCTTGAAAACAAGAAATAATAAAAATAGCCTTTGAAGGCAAAAAAAAAAAAAATAATAATAAAATGGAAACCAAACTGGGGAAGAAAAAATTACAGAAGTCATGCATTTTCGATTAAACATAATTTTTTTGTATTAAATAAAGGTTGGATTTTACCTGATTCTATGCATTTGACGGCTTCCTCAGGAGTGACCCATACAGGCTCTCGGTTCAGGGGCTGTGCGATTTCCCGGCTGTAGCCGAAATAATTCCTGGCTAGCTTTTTCGACGAGAAAATAGGCCTCGTGCGAAGAACGGAGCTCAGTCTCGGCACCACGCTCGTCATTGTCGGCTAAATAAAACAGAAAAAAAAAGCCGAAACCCTACGAAAAGAATTTAAACTATAACGACGTAGTATTAGGATGGGCGTTCTCGGAACTACCGTCTTAAAACCTGCGAGCTAACTGAAACCTGAAAGTCTGAGTAGTGAATAACTGATAACTGGGACAGCGTGATCCAAGTTTTAGGCTCGGTGGAGGGAGTGGAGAGTCTAACTATTTACAGACGGAAAAGAGCCGGATCGTCTTTCCATGAAACCTGACGAATGTAGCACATTTACTCACTAATAAACCACCCGTTCCCCCAAATTTAATATTTTTTGTCTTAAAACCGCTCACAGTTCCACCATCATTCAAAACTAAAATTGTTTTTAATACGGGACATTTTTTTAATATAAAGTGTACAAAAATAATTACTTAAACGCCAAACAATATGTCGTTTTAAATCAATAAATCACCTTGAGTAAATGTCAAATGGTAACGACTGAGATTCAAACCCATATGCCTTATAACTTGCGCTTACTTTTCTTATATTCCCATTAAAGTGAGTATCCCCAAGGCAGCATCTTAGGGCCTTTTTTTATTAACAATATACCTTTCCCTATCTGTACTATATGCTCTTTTGTTGACGACACAGTTATCATGTCATCTAATTCTGATCCCCAGTTATCCTACCCAATTTCATTTAAACCTCTACAGAGTTGGTCTCATAAACGGAGAATAATATTTAACAAAACTATATCGACGAATATCACCTTTATTACTCTGAAAATCCACTTGTTCTACAGTCTATTTCAATGGAAAACTCATTCCAATCTCAGGTGTTGTGCACTACCTGGGACTATACATTGACAAAAGATTAATATGGAATCCCACACATGACTGAAAAGACAGAAAACTACCATAGATGAAACTTAACACACTACGAAACACCTTAGTAACAAACTCATCATTTACAAGACCCTCCTGAGACCAGGATTAATATGGCTATATGGAATTGAAGTTTGGGGATAAACAAAAAAATCCAGTTTGTACAAAATTCAATCCATCAAAAAAAATTAAAATATTAAACTTGAAAAAAATATTTAACTTAATTCATATCAATTAAAACCACTTACAATTGCACGGTTTGTTTATGCTCATTAAATCCATTAAAAAACTAAAATTGTTTTTTACATGCCAATTGTTATTATATAAAATCTACAAAAATGAATAATTAAAACACACACTTAGTGGCGTTTTAGTCTTTCCATGAAATCTGGCAGAAACAAAGCATATTTTCTCCACTAATAAGCCACCCATTCGCTCATATTTAATATTTACTTAATTTATTTCTATTAAAACTGCTCATAATGCCACCATTTGTCCGTGCACATTAAATCCTTTCAAAAACTAAAATTATTTTTCATAAGCACATTGTTTTTATATAAAATCTACATAAATGGATTATTCGAAAACCAAAACACAATAAATGTTGTTTTAAATCATTAAAAACATCTTAAATAAATTTATAATTGTTTTTAAGTTAATGTAATTTATTCAATTAAACATATTCTGATGTCCCACAGGGCTCTCATTTAGGACCATTATTGTTTATTTTATATATTAATGATATTGATTCTTCCATTTCTAATGTTAACTTTCTTCTTTCTGCAGATGATCTTAAAATTTATCAACAAATTCCAAGAGCTCAAGACACAATTCTTTTACAGAAGTCTCACTCAGAAATAATTCATTGGTTTCATAAAAATGGTTTCAATATAAATGCTTCCAAAAAACCTATGTAATATTTTTCTATCTAGATAGGCACTAAAAAAGTTTGTTCTTGTTATAATATTATATTGTTTTAAATGTTAATTTTGTTAAAAACTTAGAAGTCACATTTTAGCCCAATATGTCCTTTCCACTCATTGATAGTAAAAAACTTTTAAGTTGCTAGGCTTTATATCTCACAATACCCAGAATTTTAATATTATAGCCTTTAAGCAACTCTATTGATCCCTTGTCTGTTCTAATCATGAATTCTCCTCTCTATCTGTATCCATATCTTCTCTGTCAGAAACATTGTTCAGAAAAGTTCGAAGCAAATTATTAATTGAATCTTCTTCAAATTAAATATTTCTTACCGTTCATATTTCCTTATTTCCTATTTGTAACTAACTTATCTTTATTAGAATCTCGTGTTTATTTATAAATTATTACATTAATCAAATTATTATCCTTTACTACTTACTCAATCCTAAATTTTTGAGTTCCACTCAGTAATCAAAGACATTCCATTTTTTAATTCCTCGTGATTATCTTCTTCATTCTGGTATCAACAGACTCCAGAAAATAGTTAATAACTTTATTCCAAAGTTTCCATTAATAGATATTTTCAGTAATTCCTTACAAACCATCAGATCATATCTTCTAGCTATTCAAAATAATTAGTTTTAACTATTTTTAAAAAATTATAATTGTAAGTTTTAATTATCACCGCTTAGTGGAATAGAGATTTCTTCGTATGTGGATTTTCATAAGCTCAAATCTGTACGTACAAATTATATAACTTCCTTTAGTTATTCGTTCTTTCAAAATTTTTTTTTTTTTTTTTTGAATCTGTCCTGAGTGCGGCCTGCGGGGGAAGCAGACGCCCGACCGAGGAGCCAGGCAGCACGGGGTTCAAAACTTTATATTATATTTGGTTTACCCAAGAAACCTAAACCCATACTTGTTGATGACTACTGCCTTATTAATATTATTCCCTCACTGACTAAACTATGTAAAGCATTTGAGAAGATTTTATTTTAAGAAATATATGTATTAATTGACTTCTATACCCTTAAATTCTCTTTTCAACCTGGCTTCTGAAAATTTCATAGTTGTGAGACAGCTCTTCCCAAAATCTCAGATGATATTTGCCTAAGCATTGATGATAATAAGTGTACAATTATTGTTTTAAATTTATCCCTATTTGCTTAGTGGTCATAATTTACCATATTAATATTCCAGTTTCTTCTGTTTTTCTTTTATTTTCATTTCAACCAAAAACCTTAGATAAAAAGAACAACTAATTGGAATTATTGTTTTACTTAATTTTTCAACTATAATCGGCTCCATGAATCATAATTCGCTTATTTGGAAATTGACGCATCTTTTTGGGTTTTCTTATACTGCTTATTGTACTACCTCAACTCCTCCGATTTCTGACAGAGAGTTTAGAGCTTCAAATTATATCTCCTCTTCTGTCTCAACTTTAGCTGGTATACCCCTAGGCTCTATTCTTGTACTTTTACTCTTTTCCATGTTTCTAAATGTTCATCCATTAGTTCTTAATTTCTCTCAATTTCCATTTTATGCTCATGACACTCAGCTTTACATTCAATGTCCTACAAGCAACACCTCTGAAGCTACCTCTCTGCTCAACAGGGATCTTCATTCTCTCAACCAATGGTCAAGAAAAATGGCATTCTTTTAATTTAAACTCTAACAAATCAAGTCCTTATTAATTTCCAATAAAGCCATTAATACAGATTACCCATTAGTCCTCATATCAATGGCTCCCTATTAATTTTTATCCTAAAGTTAAGAGCTTTATTATGAAAAAGGTCTACTCGAGCTTTCATTATAATCGATGCCTTAGCTTTTTCACTCTACAGAAAACTTGAGTTCTTAATAAATCCCCAATAATTCTTTTAGTCTCATATTGTAGTGTTATGTTTTCATTTTCCTTAGACTCTCAATCTCTTCATCGCCTTCAAATTGATTATCATTCTGCATTCTGTTATATCTTAAACTAGATATCATATTTCTTCCCATATTAATGTCTTCAGCAACCATAACATTCTAAGCACTTATAAATTAGAGTTTTAATATACATATTTAAAACAAAAACCTTCAATATCTATCAACTTTTTTTCCAACTTCGTTAACCAAGTGCACCAATCATATGCCAAGCCTTTAACAAACATCTAAAACTTTAGCCTTATCCTTCAGAATTGCAGGGGCAAAACTTTGAAATTTTCCTGCTTCCCCACTGACTTGTTTCAAGTCCTTGGCATCTGAGGTTTTAAAAAGACATAAATCATCCCCCTTTCTACCCTCTTCCTTTTCTTTTCCCCATTTCCTTTTTCTCCTTGTGCTTTTCTTTCATAATGTGGTTTCATCGTGTGATTATAAATGAAATATTAAATAATATATTATTGCCATTGTTTTGCACATTTTATTACTATTTTACTATGTTTAAACAACTATATGTTCATGTATGGGGGCTTAAAGCCATATTTGTATGTTTATAAATATATAAAACATTACTGGTTTTCCTCTTGTCTTTGTAATTCTTTAGAATTGGAGCAGAAAACAGCTTTTAAAAACACAAACAATTTATCAAAAAACAAAATTAAATCCTTTTTTTAGATTAAAAGGGTGTCTTTATTGAATAAATGACTTACGTTGGAGGGTTATTTAAAACCGAAAATATAATTTTTAAAACTAAAAAATATTAGTAATCAACATGGGTTGAGGTTGCAATCGTCTAGAATGAGAATCCTAATCAAAAATGCCGATAACGACGGAGCTGGACCGTTCTAAAATTTTCAATTTTACTGGGACGCACAGTTGGACAGAAGACCTACCGATATGCAGAGAATCAGGTGGGCGATAAGAAAAAAAAACGCATTCGTCAAGTAAAATGTACAAAAAAGGACAAATATGTGTACATAAAAATACTTAGAAAACATTGTCAGTTTGTTGCCAGTTTATGTACAATTTTTTATACTGATTATGGATAGCAGAAACTGGAAGATTTCCCTCAGAACAGCTTCACAGCTTATCGTACTCCTTCCTGTCTCCATTTTGGGAGATCTCAACAACGCAGTTAATTGAGCCTCTGGTGTTCTTCTATCAAAAAAACATAACTGATTCAGGGTCTCCGAAACCCAATCCTGTTGACCTTTTGTTGCGGCCACCACATTCCTTATGCTTCAGACAAATAAAAATCCAGAGACGATGGTGGATCAAACCCATGATCGCAAGATCGGCTAGTCTGACAACCATTAGGCTACCTCAGTACCTTTGTAGGACGAATATAAAATCAAACTTGACTTGTTTCATTTAAGATTTATTTTATTAATTGACTACACCAAAAAAGTCTTTGTAGACCCTTCGTACACTTAATTTAATCCAATAATAATTGTTTTTTAATTTCTTGGTTCAAATTGGTAATTTTTCTAATTAGGTGGTCCATTAAGTAAATGAAAAATAACACTAAAATATATAAAAAATTATATGCATGGAGGCGAGGAAGTTAAATGCACAAAAATAAATTTTCATACAAGTAAATTTATTTGTCGATCAGAAATGACTAAAGCTGTTACCTCGTTTGTTGTGGTTTGATTGAAAAGAAATGAAATTATTGTTCAGATTGAGCGTCACAAGCGAAGTGTGTCTGGCATGTAGAGAAAGGTTGCTCGACGTGTCCCACTTAATTGAAGGGTGCAATTTCTTAGCCCCGTATAGGGCGCATGCCTCATGATGTGAGAATCATGCTTGGGCACGCAGCAAGAATCTGTTCTGATTCTTGGAGAAAACAGGGTTGCTTTATTGTATATAGTAATGACAGTTTTGTACCTCTAGTATGTGTTGTGCATGAATGTATTTATTGGCATGAATGTGTAGTATGATGTTGAAATATTGAACACCCCATTGACCTTCAATTAGGCTATTTATGTAATAGTTGTAAAGGATAATGGAGGGATATCGAGTACTCTACCACCCTACCTGTGTGAATGATTGAGTGAAATAATTTTTATTTAAAAAAAAGCATACAAATTACATCTTGAATGGTACACAAATAATAATGGCATGTCTAAACCTGAGCAAATGGTATGTAAATTGAAAAGTATGTACTTAATTGTAAGTGAGAGTGTGAATGGGTTTGGATTTAGGATTGCTGAAATGATCAAGCTGTTGATAGCTGCTAGCTGATAGATGCTATTGCACCTTCAATAGAAGAATTGAAGGGTATGTAGAGGCTGCGAATAAAACTACAAATAAATTTTAAGAAAACAAATATTGATAGTAAGAATTTTTGAGATTAACTGTCAGGTTGGTGCACTGGGTGCAATATGATTCGAATATTTTAATATTATTTTGTAGTCCATGCGTGGTATCTGCCAAAATGACATTATCGTCTGCATAAAGTAGTATTTTTATGCTAGCGTTGCCTATTCAGACTCCACATTCGAGAGTCGAGGGGAGATCATCAAGAAAGAGAGCGAACAGTACATTTAACCTAAAAAAAATTTGATAAACCTTCACGCCCTCGGACCTCTGATGCTGTTTGTATGAAAAGGGATTTTAGAATATTCAAAATTTTGGAAGAGAAGCCATAGTTACTAATTTTGAACAAAAGTCCTCTACGATCTACACTATCAAATGCGGCTTTTAAGTCCACGAAAAAAAAATTTTTTTTGTTTAGGCCTGGCCAGTTTGATATTAATGATATTTAACAAGACAAGTAGATTATCACTTGTACAGTAACCTTTATGGAAATCCATTTGACATTCACTCAATAAACCCTTTCTTACTACGAAGGCATCAATGTGGGATAGGACTAGAGCAGAGAAAATTTTTGCGATCGAGTCCAGGCAGGAAATACCTCTATAATTATTTACATCATTGACGTCGCCACTTTTGAATAGGGGGATAATGATTGATTTTGAAAAGGATGGAGGAGTGAGATCTGAGGAAAATATAGAATTAAAAAATTGGAGAAGGTATTCACGAAAGGCAGATGGGG
Source organism: Cimex lectularius (assembly GCF_000648675.2). NCBI lineage: Eukaryota > Metazoa > Arthropoda > Insecta > Hemiptera > Cimicidae > Cimex > Cimex lectularius. The sequence continues at coordinate 338,984 of NW_019392784.1, read as the reverse complement.
AATTTTTATAGAATTCGTAAGGAATTCTGTCAGGACCTGGGGATTTATTGTTTTTAAGCCTGGCAAGGATAGATTCCAGCCCTGCAAAGATAAAGGGGGCATCCAAAATAGGGTCAACTATATGTGGTTCGGTGTAGGAGATGAGGGTTTTGTTAGTAATGACAGGATTCAATAGTGACTTAAAATGTAGCGACTGTGCTTCGAGAGAGATATTATTTCCACAAATATGTCTCTTTGTTTTGAAAGTATTTATAGCTTGCCATAACTCTTTCAAATTTCTAGACAATTTTATTTGTTCAGCTGCTGAAAGGATGTATTCTTTTTTTCTATCAGCGCAAAGTTTTCTGTAGGAGGTTTTTGCACGCAGATAGGCTAATAGATAGTATATAACAGATAGTAAGACATCAGCAAAAATCCTCCTTAGTTATAAATAACAATGTAATAAATCGAGTGAGAGCATACCATTGCCTAGGGACGTTGTTCAAATGATCGGACTGCTGAGATCAATAAAAGGATCTAAATGGCAAGAGCGACGTTCGTAGAAATTCCATATTGTTATGCAGTAGAATCAAGGACCTTAAAAACAAGCCCACATATTGAAATTGGAAACATTTGAGATGTGTCTTTATTACAAAAAACTATTACTAACTTAAGTAATCGGTGGTGTACTTAGTATTTTCACAGTTGACCCCTTAAACCAGATGACATCTTAGAGTCATATTATTATTCATTAAATATAATTGTAATGATATGTAAATTTTAAAATAATTCTAGGTGTTGGATATGCCTGCAATCAAATGTATAGCCAGGATAATCACATGTGGCCTGAACATCCATTCGAAGAGATATGCCTTCATTCAGGATCGAGTGAAGACTCTTCTGTCTTTCTTTATGGCGTATTTGATGGCCATGAAGGAATTCAGGCAGCTGAATTCACAATGCAAGGACTTGCTGCTGAACTTCTTTTAGGGCAGCTTGCTGGAAAAACTAAGGATCAAGAAATCAAGGAAGCATTCAGGTTTTCACAATATTTGTATAAAATATTATTATTTAAAAGATAAAAATTGAGATCTAATGAATTGTCATTTTAATTGCCAAATCTCTGGTTATTGTATAACCCAGTTCTTTATATGTATTTAAAGTTATTTTATAAAGTTTTTATAGCCTTGTTCATGGTGATGTAATCACAAACATTTCAAAGTTATAATAACTTACTTTTGTTAAAAAATGCTACCAGTGTTTAACTGTAGTATTTTTAACATTAACCCTTGTGTACTGTTTAGTCAGGCTTTCCTTTCGGTTGAGAAAAATTATTTGGAATCTCTCGATGATAAGGTGGCCCAAAGAACGAGTTGCTTATTTGATATACCCGAAGGACTCAATCAGTTCGAAGCATACCAAAAGTGTCCAAATGTTGTAAGTGAAAACAGTTTTTTGACTTTACTGAATTGCTAATGATGCAAATTATGAATAATTTCAGTTTGAAAGTATACGAAAACTCAACTCAGTTTTATCATGTGGCACGACAGCAGTAGTAGCCCTTGTAATTGGAAAACGTCTTTATATCGCAAATGTGGGAGACAGTCGAGCTCTCCTGTGCAAAACGGATTCGCACGGTGTTCACAGGGTTTTGCAGGTTTCCGTCGACCACGATCTGTCAAATGAAGATGAGCTTCTTCGCTTAGATACACTTGGGATAAAACCTGACAAAGGAATTAGTAAGATTCATTTTTGAAATAAATTACTTAATTTAAGTACTAACGATTGGTATCCCTGCGTAGAAAGATTGGGCAATCAAGATAATACTCGATGCATTGGTAATTATCTTGTGAAGGGTGCTTTTAGAGAATTTGAAGAGCTGGCTTCAGCTTCAGAAGAGCCTGTCATTGCAGAACCTGAAATCCAAGGGGGTATTGAATTAGATGACTCTTGCCGGTAAGAAAATTATTTAATGTGTGAATATGTATGAAAAAAATAAATATATTGAATAAGGAGTTTTTTCCTCTTCAGATTTTTGCTATTGATGTCAAAGGGCCTTTATAAATCTCTAGAAGAAGCAACGGGGACTACTCAAGTTAATAAAGACATCGTGCAAATGGCTGTAGCAGAGGTGAGTATATCAAAAGTGTAAAGTAAGATGCTCACAAATTAAACAAACAATTTAGTTTAGGGAACAAACCACTCTGACAGGTGTAGCACAAGCTGTGGTCGACAAAGTGGTCCGGAAGCACACAGACATGTCTATGTCAGGAGTCAAACCTGAATTGATAAAACGGGATGACATATCATTATTGGTGAGGAATTTTAATTTCCCGATGCCCCATGCAACACCCCCGATGCATTTCAAAGGTAAATAATACCTATCCAAAGTGCCAAAGTGTTTACAGTTATATGAATCAACACTTTTTCTCGATTTTAGATACCCTACAGACAATGTCTGATACAAACAGCTCATCGACATGCCAAACGAGAACAAATCCGCCTACAGAAATCAAATCTTATATTGATTTTTCAGAATTTTACAAAAAAGTGGGTGAGGCAAAAGCAAATGGTACTCTTCCCAAGGAGCTGTATTTTTAATTAGAATTTATGATGCCTTAAAAACATCACTTGGTTTGAAGTTGATTATAAAAAAAATAGTAATAGTAATATTAATAAAAAAAAAAAATAAAAGTATTTTATGAAACTAAAACATTATTTAAAAAAAAAGTCAGTTTTATCTAAATTGTTGCATAAGTAACTCTTAAATTTGGTTAATACAATTAGAATTATATAGATGAAACGGATTCATTTATTTTATGACAGACTGATTATAAATTATTTTTTTATTTTATCAAAGTAAACTGTTTTAATTACTGTTATTTATTTTGTCTCTGTTGAGCTAAGTGTACAAAATTGTAAAAAAAATATATATATAGAAAATTAACTAATTAACTAACTATTCATCTAGTATTATTGTACATTATGTTGATTTTTCTTGTAAATTTTTTATCATTAATAATATATGATGTTTATTAAATTTTTCAGAAGTTTCGTTATATTCTTATCATCTGCCTTCTATGAACTCCTAACAGTAAATATTTTTATATTTTTGTTTTAACATTGGCTAGTTGATATTGCAAGAGCTTGTATTATATGAAATATGTTAAATTTTTTATCAAATAATTTTATTAAAAAAGATACAAGCAATGGTATGTTTTAAATAAATAAATCTGTTATGAATTATCCTGCCCATTAAGCTTTACATTGTGTTATGGAATATAAGTTTTTGAAAATGAATACCAATTCTTGTTGTACTATCATAATTAATTAAATAAGAATGTTTACGGATACTCAATTTAAGTAATTAGAAGACTAAAAATATCATTTCTGTTCAATTCACATCTTGGTGCTACTTGTAACGTAAAAGCAATAACAACAAGTGTTATTTTTGTTACTTATATTGCTGTTCTTGACATACTTGTTCTAAAATACTGAACGTTTCATGTCGAACGATAAATGGTTACAATAAAACATGTTTATAAAAGAAAATTAAGTAGTTAAAAGAGCAAGCTCAGTAGAGAAGAAATGCTGGTTAATATTATGTTGGATGTTCTTTCATGTACTTTGGATGATTTGTAATAACATTTTTCTTCTGTACACGTGTTTTATTTAAAGGTAGAATATATTTTCAAATTTAGAAAAAAAGCTGTGACACAGCAGAAAATGTTGGTAAAGACTAATAAAAATCACTCAAATCACACAAAAGAGATCAATTTTATACAAACATTACATTTTGATACTGGGCCATGACAGCCATGTGTACAAAGACATAGCAAAAATGAAAAAGCATAGTACCAATTTTGCAATATGTTTTAAGTGAGTTATCTTAATTTATCTGTGCACTAATGATGAGCCGCTGATTATCAGTACTGACCAAAATGCTTGTTCTTGAATCAATGAACGATTACTAAATTACTTATAAAACAAAATGAAGTAATTAAAAGGGTCAATTTTGTTTGATAAATTCCCTTCAAAAAAGTTTCTTTTGTAAAAATGATAACACCCATTTTGGAATACATTTCAAGTTATTTTATCTGTTCACTTGAGCCACTGATGATCAGTATTGATCAAAATAAGAGACTATGAGCTAGTCAAATCAATGAATAAAAATAAAAAATGAAAATAATTAAATTACAAAAAAATTACACTAATCTCAGTCTTTATTAATTTCTGAAAACCCTTGTGGTGTCATGTTTGTTTTCACGACTTTTCATTTTCACCTAGTCACTACAATATTGCACCACACTTTATGTGAGTATATTTATTTTGTTTGACATTTATATTAAATGTACTAAAAAAAAAATAATAAAGTTTCGAAATTACTTCTTTCCTGACTGCTCTTCACTATTTCAAAAAATTATTCAACAACTGTCGCTTAATAATACACATTATAAATAATTAATATTTTAATGAATATATTTTCTTATGTTTTATTATTATAATTACTATTATTATTTTACTCTCTTTATAAAACTTAATATATTTATAATATATGTACATATTAAAGCTTACCTTTAAATAGATAAATAAATTAAATAATATTGTTGGGCCAAAGATGATCATTATTGATCAAATTACTTGTTATCAAATTATATTTAATAGGAGTGCATAAGGTACTTAAATATTTAGATAATTAATTATTTTTTATAAAGTAATTAAAGAGCCAAATTTAACAGATAAAACAACTTAAATAGTTTTATGACAAAAACATATAATAATACACTGTTGGTATTCTTTTTTAAGCAATTTAATTAATTTAAAAAAATAGATTACTTATGCAGCCTTAGTTTTGATATATTTAAAAATTATAACACATCACTAAAAAGTGTGGTGTTTATCAAAAAGAGCCAAGTAATTTGTTTTTATGACATGTCTTCCTGATAAGAGTTTATACTTTGTTATATTTACTTGAGTTTTATACAGTACATAAAATTAATTAATAAATGTAAAATTAACCATTATTCGGCGTTAAAATTAAATATTTAACAATGAATAAATGAAGTTCGTTTTGTCACACCTGTGCCTGTTAAGTTAGCATTATTCAATGGCTGAAAAAATAATTGTAATAATTATATTTATTGATTATTTTTTTATATTTTATGATTTTAAGGCGTATTGAAATAAATGCAAAATTTAATTGTTCCTTATCAATTTCAACCCCCCATAAAATAGTTGGAGCGGTAATTTGAGGGGCTGATACATGGTGTATGGAGTTGATTGTTGCCAAGCATACCAGTTCGGTTTTCTCCCAAAAACCTTTTTTTACCCAACCCTGGAAATCGGGCTGTGGATTTAATTTCTCATCCGTTCCGATAAATTCTAAGGATTTCCCTTCAAAAATTGCCCTTTCTCCCACCTTCGGGCTCATCCGGCTTTTTGACAAATCTGATGCAGTTTTTAGCGGTTATGTTTTGTTGTAAGTTTGCCTGAGGAACCTTCCTGGAGTACCCATCAGTTCAACTTGTATTTTTATTATTAAACGACATCTCGGATTTATATCCAATAACAATTAAATGGTAAATAAACAGTTATTAATTCTGAAATTATTAATTTTAAGCAGTTTGTTAATGTTGAAATGGACGTAATGTATGCTCCCTTTAGTCAACTTCTACCAGGTTCATAACTTACTACACCCCAACCATAGCCTAAATATTTCTAAACATCATATAATTTGTTTTAAACTATTCGGCTGAGTAACAATTGATTTATTGTATCGTCCAATTGTATTTTACTCGGGTCGTTTTGCATTTCAGTTGATTTGGTTACAGCACTCCTAGAAACTAGTTAAACATTCGACTCTTTTACTTCCTTTTACTAAAAAACAAACAACTAAATCATTTTGCGCCTTGTATTAAAATAGCATGCCAGTTTCATAATATTTTTTTATGTTAAAAATGTTTTTTATGTAATCATAAATAGCCAGAAAGTAAGCGTTTTTTTCTCTTTTGTTTACAATAAGTTGAATCTTTTAGTTTGTACAATTCTAATATTATATTATTTAGATATTATATTTCCACAATCAATTCAAACCGAAAATGTTTATACTTAACAACTTTTTATATCTACTAAAAATATTAAAAATCCTTGAATAAAATTTAACAAAGTAGTAAGCTTTATGTACAGCAGATTACACTAGATCTTTTAAACTAAAATGAGAAGAGCTTTTTTTTTGTTTTATTTGTAAAAGGCTGAAAGCACTAATATTTTATTAATCAATAAATGATTTTAAAAAAATCATTTGAACGTTCCTTAAATTTTGTTTAACAAAACTAAAACAGTCTTTATATTTTCAAGTAATGCATAAAAAATGTTTTCTTGCTTCACAGAACTCTAAATCTTATTGAATCTATCTATGCAATTTATAAGAAAATAAAAAGCATATTTACAATAGAAAATGAAAATAACTTGTATACCTTTCTTCTTTTTATTGTGGTTAATTGTTTACTTATTTAATAATTAGAATTGCTTCTTAATATACAGCCGACTTAAAAATAAACTCATGCCTGAAGTGGCATTGTGAAGGTCACTCACAATGCTCACCTTCATTATTATTATAAAAATAATAAAACTAGTCAAAATTTCAATAAACATTTACTATTCGCATAATTAAATAAATCTCCAATATGTGAAATGTGTATTGACAATTTGATCAAAGTCAATTTAAACTATAAAATGAAATATTCTAGATTAATTTTTTTCCGTGTATAATTAATATCATTATAAGTTTTAGTTTCATGTTGTTTTTACATCCATAAAGGAAAAAGGTTGTATGAATAATCTTTTAAATTTTTTCGTAATGGTAAAATGGGAAAGTGTTAACTATATCTTAACTTGAAAATGAATATATTACAATGTTTAAGTATATAGTATTTGAATTCTGTTATAATTTTTAGAGGAAACAGAACTGTAGTACTTTATAGATAGCTTAACTTGAGCTTTTTTGTATTGATTGATTTGTATTGAGACTGTATGTGAGAGTCCTCAGAGGGTCTCACTTGTAAAATGGTCATCCATATCCGATTAAGTGTGAGGTTGACACATGAACATTTACTTTTGGGGCTGAAAAAGCTGCTCATTGTGTCCCACTTAATTGAAGGATGTCATACCTCGGCTCCATATACAAGGGCAAAATTGTGCTTTAAAATGCCATCAAGTGTTTGGTTCTCCTGTTTTGATTAATAGAGGAAACAGGGCTTTACTGTGCATAATATTTTATTGATGCCCATCTTGTGAATCGTTGGTGTATTGAGACTGAATGTATTTATTAGCACCTGTGTAGTGCAAGAGGGCTGACGGGGGAATAGATTGATCCTCAATTAGTTTAGTTACATAATATGTGTAGAGGTTGATGGAGGAATATAAAGTACTCCACCATCCAAATAAGTGCATGGTATATAAATAGAAAAAGAATTGAGAGTGATTGTGTTGTGGGCTGAAAAGACCTAGTGTTGATGATAGCCCCTAGTGTCCAATCTCTGTAGTTGGATGAATAAGACTGGTCTGACTTCCAACACCCAGGGTGGGTGATATATTGTAAATTACCCAAAAGCTGGAATCGTCAGTGTACTGTGAGAAGTGATAGGTTCAGCTTTGTACTCGGGTGTAGGAGTAGTACATCCGTGTGCAGAATTGAGCCGATATAAGTCAATAATCAGTATAGTATTTGAATTGTGATACTAAACCATTACTTTTTTCATACTACATATATTAATTTATTTAAATTATTTTATGCACTGAAACCATTTTTTATGTATAAACAATTTTTTCTTCTTATTATGCTACTATTTTCTTTTCAGAATTATCTGTCAAAAACGATTTAAAAATTTGCTGATGAAAATAATTTTCTCCTCCAGAAGAAAAAATCTACAGTAGGAAGAGAGAGAAAAACGAAGGATCTCTATATTTTTAGGTAAGAATTGAAATTTGCTTCTATACTTAAGTAAAATAATTTAAGCATGGACGTATTTTTTCATTTTATAATTAACTGCTTTCAAATATTTTATTATCTATTATACAATTATTTTTAACTTATTTATTTATTTTATTCTTATTATTTTAATGGCCTTATGTTCTTGCATATTAGCTAGAGCAGATAGTTTTGTTGTAATAAATTTCATTATGTATTGGGGGGAAGGGAATGTGAAAAAGTCCAGGGGCACAGTGGGAATCAATCCCATGACCACGGGGTCTACAAGCCTAGCCCAATATTTTTAACTTACTGAAGACCTTTAAGATTTTTTATGCCCATTGCGTGTTGAAAATATTGTAAACTATGGCAGATTTCCTTTATTTAGATGGTTTAACTAATGTTGAGCACTCCTGACCTCATAAAGGGGATGGATGAGGGTGAATGCTTGAATGTTAACATCAGTAAGCTGATGAATCAAACAAAGACTGAGTGGAAGAGGTCAAAACCAATCAGGACCTACAGTAAAGCATCACCACCAATGAACGATACAAAAAGCCGGTATGGCAGGTCGCACAAGCCCCGACTATCATGTGATTTTGTTTCAACCGACCGAAAAGTCAGTCAAATCCTTAAAGTTGATTTTGACAACCAGATGCATTACTTCAAATCGACACCATGTAACTCATACAGGTGAGTTTTTCTTTTTTAAGTTTGTTCTACATTTCAGTTTGTATAATAATAATTGAAAAATCTACAGGGTATCAAAAGCAGTGATGAATACGCCTTCTTCCTCTGGAAGTGGCAAAACAAAGGGAAGGCCTAGAAAGTTGGTAATGGAAATGGGAGCCAAGTCTGACCCTGGACCTCAGATTCAGACACGATTGCCGTTAGCGAGAAAACCATTTCCGAAGGAACTAAAAGACAGGGAACTTCAAGCACCAGCACCAACCTCAACAGAGACCATTCCATTACCTTTAGAACTTCAACTGAAAATGGAACCTCCAGATATTGATGATGATGTCGATGATGAATTACAGACAGACGATCTTGTAATAGGCGACCTTGCCTGGGCCTGTGTAGGAGGATTTCCCTACTGGCCATGTGCAGTCACAAAGGACCCTTTTGAACATGTTTACACTAAACTCAAGTGTATGTATTTGTAATTTAAGAAACTTGAGTTAATTATAAACCAAATTTAGTGATAAGAATAACAACAGCTTTATCAAATATTCATGATTTTTTAAATTTGATTTCTTTTATTGCGATGATTTATCTTCAATCATGTGTGTTTATATTCTAGTTCTGGGCAGGGGTAAGACTGGAAAAGAGTATATACATGTCAGGTTCTTTGGTGACAATGGGAGACGAAGCTGGGTGGTTAAAAACAACACTATGCCTTACTTGGGTATCGATCATTTTCAAGCTATGGTTGTGCAGTTTTCAACCCCTCATGTAAACAAACTTTTCTTTAAAAAATGTCTGAACAAAGTAACCAATAATTACAATAATTTATCATTTTTTATTTTTAGTATAAGAAAACTGATTTGAAGCTTTTCAAAGCTTTCACGGTTGGTGCGAGTGTAAGAAAACCTTGGCAAGCGGCTGTTAGTGAAGCCGAGAGTCTAAGAGAATCTCCTAGGTAAGATAAAATCATCTACTTAAAAAAATAAATAAACAATATTATTTTACATTATTTACTTGATTTATTTAGGTCAGAGAGATTACAGTATTTTGTAAATCTGTACCCCGTGGCACCAAACAAATTCAACACGTCAGTAATTATAACACCTGAGAAAAGGGTAACTGAAATAGAACCAACTACACCTTTGCTTAAAAGGAAACACGAACATGTCGAGGAGAATGGGGCTGCATTTGCTAGTGCAGAGGAGTTGCCCGAAACAAAACGGCCTAAAGTTAAGCATGTGAGCTCTATGAGTCCAACAAAATCAAGTGTGCCTCTGGCCAACCAGTCATGCATTACTGAAACACCGAAAAACAAGATTATTACCAAGAGACGAAGGTCTTCACATGGGTTTCTTGCGCAGGTGATAAAACAAGAAACAGTTTCATCTGAAAGTGCATCTTTGTCTGATGCAGATACACAGATAAAAGAAGTAAGCATATAATTAAAATGATACGCATTTGTTTTCTTATTTGCCATGATTTAATAATTACAGATTAAAACTGAACTAGAACAACAACAAAACAAATCCTTAGACGCATCCACGAATTTGCCAAGAGTGAGGAGGAAGTCAGACGCCCTGAAAAGGACTCAAGCTAGCAAACCTAGAAGTTCTGTGAAAAAAGAGGACAATGAATATGAGTACTTTCCGTACAAAAAGAGTTATAACAAATCTCTAAGGGACAAAGGGTCTAAAGAGAATAGGAAGTCATCCAAACCTACCAAAGAAGAAAAAAAATCGAAAAAATACCCTAGTGGATTTGAAACATTTTCTGAGAAACATTATGATCGTATTTCTGATGAAAATCCTCACCTTTCCAATGATGATGTTGTTAAATATTTGGAAAAAATGTGGTTAGAAATGTCAGACCTTCAGAAATCAAGGTATCAATTTCAATTTATATTCTTAACTGTGCTTGTTTTTAAACATGTTTTGCCCTGTCATGTCAAATCTTAAAATTATTGGATTTTCAAAGAAATATCTTTTTGTCGCTTGGTGAAGCTTTTCTTTGGATAAACCAAAATTAATGTAAAAAAAAAATCTATTTTAACAGCATAATATTTGAGAAGTAGAATTTATGCTAGTATTTACTAGATAATCCTAACATTATTGCTCTATTTGTTTCTAGATATCGCTCAAGATTGGCTGAAGATCAAGGGAAGGAGGTATATGAAGATGAGTCAAGAAGTCAGTCTCCTCAGCCAGTAGTTATCTCTAACAGCAAGGCAATAAAAAGAGGTATTGAGATTTATGCCTTAGCTTTTGGGGCAACTTATTTAATTTAATTTATTTTTTGTAGGATGGACTCTTTTTAGTGGGGTAAAAACTGACAAAGTGTGTCATATATGCCTTAAAGGTGGTAAAATTGTCAAATGCCGTGGGCCATGTGCTCTTCCTTTACATGTAGAATGTTCTGTGCTTCCAAGGCACCAAGCATTTGTTACTAGCCCTCAACCAAAAGAAGAACGTTTGAAGAAACGAGGAAGAAAACGAAAGTATAAACTTGATGACAAAGAAGAAGCAAATGAAAAGAAGGAAGAAGAACCTGAAGCAAATGAAAAGAAGGAAGAAGAACCTGAAGCAAATGAAAAGAAGGAAGAAGAGCCAAAAGAAAATAAGGAAGTTGAATCTAATATGATAAAAGAAGACATAAAGCAAATTAAGGAGGAAGATCCAAAGGAAACTGACAAAGAAATCAAGGAAGATAAAGAGGAAGTGTCTAAGGCAAATAAGGATAAACAATCAAATGGAAAAGAATCTAAAGAAAATAAGAATGAAGAACCTATAGAAAATAAGGAGGAAGATTGTAAGGCAAGTGTGGAAAAAGAGCCTAAAGAAAATAAGGAAGAAGAACTTAAAGCAGATAAGAAAGAAGAGTCTAAGGATAAGGTGGAAGAAAAGCCAAAGGAAACCACAGAAGAGCTTGAGACAGATGAGGAAGAAGCATCTAAGGATAATAAAGAAGAAAAGCCAAAGAAAAACGCTGAAGAGCTTAACACCGATAAGGAAGAAGCATCTAAGGGTAATGAGGAAGAAAAACCGGAGAAAAGCATAGAGGAGCTTAAGGCAAATAAGGAAAAGGCCAATGGTGATTCACAAGAAAGTGATATGGCAGAAAAAGAAATTGTTATAACATCTGAAGAAGAAGTAAAAGTTGAATCTATTAGTTGTCACCTTAATTCAGACGAAACTACTGTCCTTAATGGTGAAGTGGGTTGTGACACAGTAAACATCTGTTTGGCAGCAACAGAATTGAGCAATAACTTAGAAGTTGATAAACTGTCAGTTAATAATACAGACTTTAAAACGGAATTAGGAGATAAGGAAAATAAAAAAGGAACACAGGTTCGAGTTGTTTGTTTGTACAATTTTTTTTATGATTTGTTATAATGTTCAGTTGAAATTTTATTTTAGGATGTTAAAAATAAGGGTGAACAAACATATAACGGTAATGAAAGTAACAAAATGGAGGTTGAAGTGACTACTGGACTTCCTACTCCACCACCCGAAATGGAAAAACTGGGTGAGACGGAACCCTCTGAAAAACCAATTTCCGAAGTGTCTGAGGAATATTCTGATTCAGGAAGCTCATCAGCTTCTTGCATGAAAAAAGGGAATAAAAACGATTCCAATGACGAAAAGAAGAAAGGTTGGATGTGTAAATTATGTAAAGAAGGGAAAGATGGTCCTTGTTTTGTCTGTGGCAAAGAATCTGGCAAAGTGTACAAATGTTGCACAAGTAAGCAAACAAAAGATCATGTTAACAAACATTAAGCACTTTCCTAAATTGTTTTTAGCTTTTAGTAGTGACTAAGTTGAAGATTTTTGGTATTGTGAAGTAATTATTGGTTTTTAATGCTTTTTAAATTAATTATTTTATTTGTTAAAGGCCACTGTGGTAAAGTGTATCATGAAGAATGTCTTTTATCCTGGCCTCAGACGCAGGTGTCTACTAGCTCCAAAAGTAAACTTGTATTTCATTGTCCACAACATGCATGTCACACTTGCATTTCTGATAATCCATCAGCTAATCCACTTCGTTACTTGAATGACAAGCTGGTTCGATGTGTTCGCTGTCCTACTTCGTATCATTATGGTATAAATTTAATGTAAAACTTTCCTCACATATGAAAACTCACATTTTAATTTACTTCTAGGTAATTACTGCATTCCAGCTGGATCAGAAATTTTAAGCAGTACACAAATAATGTGTCCGAAACATTATGTTCATGAGAAGAAAAGTCTAGCCCATGTAAATGCTGCATGGTGTTTTCTTTGTGCCTCTGGTAATCTTTTTGATTATTCAAAAAACGCAATTCAATACTTAATGAAATTAATTTTTTATATTTATTTATTAGGTGGTTCATTGATATGCTGCGATCTCTGCCCAAATAGTTTTCATTTAGAATGTCTTAAAATCTCACCACCTGATGGTTCTTTTATATGCGAAGACTGCGAAACTGGAAGGTACCCACTTTACGGCGAGATTGTTTGGGTCAAATTGGGTGTTTATAGGTGGTGGCCTGCTAAAATCCTGTTCCCACAAGAGATACCTGATAATATCCGAATGTTGAAGCATAAATTGGGGGAATTCGCAGTTGAATTTTACGGATCTCATGATTATTATTGGGTCAACCGGGGGCGTGTTTTTCTCTACCATGAAGGGGTAAATACAACACAAATATCTGTGGAACAAAATCAATTTTATTCATTTAAAATTGCAGGACAGTAGCGAAAGTATTGTGAAAAATCGAACGGATAAGCTTTTTATGAAAGGTGTGGCTGAGGCGTCTGAGGCTTTTAATAAGTTAATCTTGGAAAGAGCTGATAGAGAAGCTAGTCGACCTTTACAGGTAAGACGAACTTAAAACTAACATTTTAATTTAGTGTAAAGTGAGTAAATTTATTATCTGTTTTTATTATTTTTAGAAACCACCGAAATATATAAAAATTCAAGTAAACAAACCATACAGTTCAGTCAAAAACATTGAACTAGATTCAAATAGCATTACTCCTTGTGAGTGTGATCCTAAGCAAGATAATCCTTGTGGACCAGACTCCAACTGTTTAAATAGGTACTTTGTTTAGGCGGAAAAATATCATACAAACTTATGAAAATCTTAATATAATACATTTAGATTATTTTAGTTAATTCCTTGTGTTATTTTTACAGGTTACTTCTAGTAGAATGCAACCCTGAGATTTGCCCTGCAGGTGAAAAATGTTGCAATCAGAATTTCGAGAAGAGACTTTACCCTCCCTTAGTCCCGTACAAGACTGAAACTAGGGGTTGGGGCCTCAAGACGTTGGTCCCCTTGAAGAAAGGTGATTTCGTTATTGAATACGTTGGTGAGATAATAGACGAGGAGGAATATCAAAGGAGGCTTGAGCAAATGCAGAAGACAAAAAGTGAAAATTATTACTTCCTCACAATAGACAAGGACAGGATGCTTGATGCTGGCCCAAAGGGAAATATGGCAAGGTAAAATTATTATGAACATAAATTTTAGGATCTTTAATTATGTTTTTAAATTATATTTAATTACCATTCAATTTGGAATTTTGTGATTTGTTATACTTCGTTCGCAGTAGTACCTGACTTTAAGCAAAATTTCTCTGAGTTGAGCTGAAAACAATTGATATTGGGCTATTTGGATAAACTTCATCGAACAAATTGTACTTATGAATTGGACTACAATTTTGGTTTTTAATAGTCTTAACTATTTGTATGTATAATAAAAGATTAAAAATAAAATTAGCCTCGGATACCTAAACTATTCATGTTAAAAAGTTAGAAAAGTTGACCAAAATTGTGCCTTTCAAATTTGTTTCCAAAGCCATTTAAGTTTATAATAATTGGTTTTTGATAAATTATATAACTGATGTCTGATTAGATTAGTCATTTATATTTTGATTATTAACAAAAATGTTTTAAGAGCTAAAATATGATGTAGAATTATATAAACATTGTTATTATTTATTTTATTTGTTAAGCCGGGGCTACCAACAGTGGTCATTTCAGTCCCCTAAACATTAAACAGATTAAACATTTTATACTTACATGTACACACATGAACACTTATTCATATAAATATACATACTTAACACACATATACATAAACTTACACACAGTATATGCATTCCTATATATAAAGGACGACCACATTTCCCTTAAGAAATGGAACAAGCGACCCAGCAATTGACCCGCCCATCTGAGTACCTTCTTTATCTCAGAGGCCATGCCTTCTCGCTCCCTGTAATGGGCCAGGGCATGGCACTCTTCGATGAGATGACCCAAAACCAAGTGTCTATGCGTCAGAAGTGTATGATTGATTCTCAAACGGGTTAGGACAATCCTTTCCTTTCATTTCAGACACTCAGAGGGACAATGTTCAATCACGCTCTTAATTCATAAGTGCTACGCAGACAACCCGGCTCAATGCCAACGCTCTATTACAGTTTTTTATTTTTTTATTTTTTTTTTACGAGGGTTCGCAACAGCAGAGTTTTTAACTACAGTATGAGCGCCATGTCAAAGACTAAACCTTGCGGCCACCGACGCTCCCTCTATTACAGTATTCTTTACTGTTTACACAATGGCACTGGGTCAGATCATGGTAGTTTGGTATGGAGGGTGAGATATCCCAGCTTTCGCCACCTCATCTATATGTTTTTTGCTCTCCAGCCCGATGTGTATGGTTACCCAGATCACTAACCAGAGATACTTCCAACTTAGCATATTTCTCCAAACACAGGAGCACAACAACAGGGTCTGCCGAGAATTATTATTACATTTATGGTCACAAGAAAATCAATCAATCATACTAATATTGTTCCCATCAACTTCTTCAGCTTTTCATCTTTAGATCTTCCTGGTTCCCTCTTAAATGAATTAAAGATGTCTATGGAGGAAAAACTAAAAGTTATTCTCGATTTTACCAAAAACTAGTTTTATTTTTACTTAATAGTTGTATAATAATAGTTTAAAAATTGACATATTTGTAATTGTTAAAAAAAAGTTTAGTTGAATTTAAAATTTAGCCTATAAATATTATTGAAACCTAATTACATTGTAAAAAGTGATTGTTTTAAATATAATGAGATAAATAAAGTGTAGAAAAAAACTCCTTGATTCAAAAGAGTAGGGTGTAAAAAAACTACTCTTCCATATAAGGGTGGTCATCAAAAATTCAAAATTTCACTCACTGTTGCTTTCAATAATTTTGATTTTAAATTGTAATTCTTAGGTTTATGAACCATTCTTGCGATCCAAATTGTGAAACTCAAAAATGGACAGTTAATGGTGATACTCGTGTTGGACTGTTTGCTCTCAAGGATATTCCTGCCAATACAGAAGTCGTCTTTAATTACAACCTAGAGACAATTGGTAACAACAAAGTCGAGTGCAACTGCGGTTCTTCGAACTGTGCTAAATATATTGGAGCCAAGCCTACCAAAGTAAGGACTTATTATTAACAATTTGATACAAGCACTTTTTATTTTATTTTGTTATTGCAGATCCCTGTTGAAGACAAAAAGGTGAAAGTTCCTGTCAAGAAAAAGAAAGTGGCCAAAAAAGACAAGACCTCGACAGGTGGGAAATTTAGTTTGCCCACGAAAGTAACAGAAGATAACTGTTTCACGTGTGGAGAAGGAGGAGAACTCTTGCTCTGTGATATGGCAACCTGCCCTAAGGCTTATCATCTTACGTGTTTAGGATTAACAAGGCACCCTGCAGGTGAGTTCATTCGAGGAATTATTCTATTTATTAGGTCCTATTTCATAAAATAAATTTTACTAATGTTCTATCATTTCTAGAGATTATTGATATTTAAAAAGCTTTGTTGGTTTTAGTTTACATCATCTTATGGTAGTTCTGGTTTGCATTTGTATTGTGCATGCAGGATGGTGAGCATGATATGCGCTTTTGCTTCTTGCAATGAGGTATTGAGAGTATAACGATAAATCAGAGTATCGTGCTCACCCCTACCTACGCTCAAGTACTGTGAGCGTCATATTGCACTCTAGTATTTTCACTTTTAGGCTGACTTTTCTATCTGGATAGAAATAGGGATGGGCGCAATACACACTCTCTGTATCTGCATGGACATAGGGATGAGCATGATGTCATACTCTCAGTATGAAGGGGAAATAAGAGCACTGACTGCCCTGGATGGGATAAATGAATTATACAAGTGTGAAATTTTGTTTTTAAGTATAATTAATTCAATAAAGCACTCTTAATATATTATTTTCCATTTTGAAATTATTATTACATTTTATAATTATTGTTTAACAAATATTAAATTATGCAAGTTGTATTTTTGAAAAATTCAAGTTTTTTTTTTAATTGTGGCCTGTGCTGTAACAATTATTTTGATGAATTGTGATTTTGAAAAAGCAACTAATGCATTTCCAGGGATTTTAGAGCATTTGCTGTAAGGTGACATATTTGAACTTTGAAGTTAATGAGTGCAATTTGCAGTACCCTTGGCATTCACGCTCGCTCTAAACCTTGCTCTCTTTCCTGGTTTATAGCTAACAATTTTCAAAGCATTAACACATTAATTACGGTAATGATTTGTAATACTAATCACAAAATACGGGATTTTAAAGTGCATTGTAACGAAATATGTCTAGAACAACATACAGGGGAAGGCTTACATTGTTCTCATGTACCCTCATAATTTTGGTTGCTCTCATGTTTCTACTCCAGTCACATATTATCAAAATTTTATATCTCAATCTCATTTTATTTTATTTAATATTTTAAAGGAAAATATCAATAATAAAGAGAAGAAAACAATTTTTTACTTACCACTTATGATTTATTTTACTATAATTTTGTAAAATTGTTGATTTGTTATCACAGGAGGTTGGGTCTGCCCATGGCATCAATGCAGTATATGCTCAAAGCCTAACGTCCAAAGGTGTACGCTTTGTATAAATTCCTACTGTCAGGAACATGCGAAATCCAATATCTCCCTCAATAAGACGCATGGGTTGCTTTGCTTCCATCACCACATTGTAAGTAGTTTTGTACCCACTCTCATTGCATTCGACTAATTTTTTTTTTTCCATCCCTCTAGACGGATAGTGGCTCTGAAACTGAAAAAGGTGAAGTGTCTGAAGACGAAGACGAGGATGATATAAAACTGCCGAGAGCTAAGTCACCTTTGAAAAAGACAATTTCTTATTCGAGTTACTCAAGGCGTAGTCAGCAACTAACAAACGGACACCTTTAATTTAAAGCATATGTATAAAATGTCACGGGACAAAATGAAGAAGTACATATTTTTAGTTTTAATCATATTTAACAAAACTGAAGTGTCATCAACACTTTCAATTAGTGCCTGTTATTTTGTTTGTTTTAAGAATGGACTTTTTACTAAAGTGAGACAAGAGAGAAAAATATGTTAAATTAATTATTTTAGCATTTCTATTTTTAAAGAAACAAGAACTATTATTATTGTAGTTTACAGCCCTGTTTAGAATGCTTTTTACAGTGTACTTGTGGTTTTATGATTTTATAATAGTTGTTTTTAGTTGTTCTAAATATTGAAATAAGTGTACAAAGAGAGTTGGTTAAATTTAAATAGGTAAGGGTTCAAAAGTGAAAGGTTAGATTACAAAATAATTAAAATAAAATAAATAGTTAAAATATTGCAATGTGTATAGATATATCAGTCAGTATATATGTGTGAAGGAGATATTAAATGTTCTAATCTCCAAAAAGACTTTGATAAAGAAATTTAAATAAATAAAATTTAAGACTCTGATCGTGTTGATGTTACCAAAAAGGTGTTTACAAACACTCTTTAGGTTTTTAAGAATATATAATTGAAATCTCCTTTTATAAAAAAAAGAAAGAAAAAAACGATTTTTGTATAATGAAATGCAATGTTTCGATATAGTGTTAACTATATTATTTATATATATATACATTTTTTTAAATTTTGTTTTTAATATCAACTTTTTTATATTGGTCCTTTGAACAAAAATTTATTATACACAATAAATTATTGTAAATATTAAAAAAAGCATAAATAACTTTCATTACATGAAATCATTATTCAGTTTTTATCAATTTTTGAAAATTTAGGCACATAAAATTGTAATATAAATTGAATTTGTTTTTAAGGATAACTTTGGTTTACAAAAATGATGGCCCGGTAGATAATACTAAATTTATTATGTACCCGATATTTTATACGATAAATAAATTATAATTTGGTTAAATATAAATTTATAGTATTTGTTTTATCTCAACTTCTGTCTGGATGTTTTTCCTGTTTTTGAAGTAATTTCTAAGAAAATAATAAATTAATAAGAAAATTATCAATGGAAAAAGGTATCACCGATTAAAAGAATATTTAATTTAATCTACCAAGCATTAAATGTGTACTTCAGGCTGTGAATCTTACATGAGAACAATTATTTTCAAAATCATGCTATCATCTATATTTGAATTAACCTCAATTTAAGCACAATTCTAACAAAGTTGTTTACAATGAAATTTTTAATTTTTCACATAACAAATTTTTTGAAATATTTATAAAACTAAAATATATTATATTACACCTATGACAATTGTGAAAATTAAAATAACAACTAAATAAAAACAGGTGAAATAAATTTTTTTTTTTTCTATTTAGAATATTTTTAATGAGAAATTGATATTTTTATATGCACATACATTTTATTTGTCTATCTTACATTGACTGAAGTTTCATTATTTAGAATAGAAATTAATTTATTATTAACTTGGTTATTAAGCATAAGCATCGCAAACTATAACAGGAAATATGTGATGACCATATTTATTTCAACTGCTTAAAGAGTAAATATAATTTAAACCTACAAAATTCATTGTATAAAAATAAACAATTTTGAATACGACATTCTTCTTTTTTAGTTCTAATTAAGTTTAGAATACTGGGGAAGACCTAGAAATCAAGTTGATGACTCGATGGAGTGAAACCTTAGGAACACCATCCCTTGTCAAAAGACCAAAACAATGTTTCTATGTTTTAGGAGCCATAAATAATTGGTATATTAATTAACAGAAAAGGAATTGTAAATAAACTTATGTAAATAAGATGAGAATTTTCTACACATATTTCTCCTTTTATTTTACAAAACAGCAAAAGGAAGAAAACATTTGTTTAAATCTCCTAGAATTTCTCGTAGTATACTTTTTTTAATGCTTATTGTTATAGTATCATAATCCTTTTATTTATTTATTTTTTGTATATTGGACAATTTAAGATATTAAAATAATGTATTCTGATCTCTGAATTGGAATTAAAACTATTTAGAGCACTTTTACTCATTTCTATATGATTATTAGTTACTGTTTTATTTATTTATTTACAGGTTATGCCCAGTTATATGATAAAATGGTGAATATTTACAGGTTAGATACAAGTGTTTTCAGAAATGAAAAGATTTAAAGAACAAAACTAAAATATTAAAACAAAGAACAAAAAAATAAATAAACACATAAATATTAAAACTAATGAGGCATATAGTGATTTTTTTACAATAACACTTTAAAAATTGAAAGAAAATATATTATTACAAATGAAAATTATTTTGCGTAACAAAATTAAAAATGCCAAAGGAACTGGGAATGGGAAGGGAGTTGTTCATTAGTCTTGGTAGACGGAGTGTTTGAGTTAGTTCATGGAATAGGATGGTTTTAGAAAAAATGAAATGTCTGATGTATCTGGAGATATGAAAATTAAGTAAGTGAAAATCAGAGCAGTCTATTGAATTGTGGAGTACATTAATATAATAATATCTCTATTGAATCATCTGGAAGTGAGAGTTTGAAGTCCTATAATCGGAAGAAGTAGTTCAAAAGGTGTGTCTCCATTTCTTGACATGTCTCTTGTCTCCACCTAAGAGCATTTATGTAAATAGTAAGGTATAGACTTGATATAATATACATATTTGACACATCATACTTTCATACAAAACTATTTTATAAATTAAACTATGTTATATTTATTTATATTAAGAACCATTGTATTAATGGGGTACTGTCTTGAACAGATATAAGAGAGTTTTGCAACAGTGTGCAATCAACAGGAGAGTGAATTTGAAAATTTTTACATCATCAGCAAGCAGAGAAAACCGCGTATCTGAAAAATATCATCAATTTGAAAAGAATAGGATGAAGAAGCAAACCCTGAGAAACACCAGAGGAAATAGGAAATTTCTTGGATATTGCATTATCCAATTTTACAACTCGGAATCTATCAGCCAAGTAGAATCTATACCATTTTATTGAATACCAGATGCAAACAGTTCATCACCAGAAGAGAATAATTTACGCTTTGGAGAAATCTAGATATACAGTACAGATTGGTGGTGGTAGAGCCACCCATACGAATGGCATGCTATTTCTGAATTATGAACCTATCAAGCTGTGGACACACTTTACTAAGTAACAAGGCTTCAAATACTTTTGTTAGTACTGACTGGATGCAGATGGGTACTTTTTTTACATCAGAGATCACTAGCCTTATGAATTGGTTTTATAAAACTAAATTTAAACTAAGCATGCTGGTTAATACAGAAGTAGGAGCAAGTTTACTGGATTTACATATTATGGGAGGTAATTTGTCAGGTCCAGAGCCTTTTTGTAATTAATTTCTTGATGATTTCATCAATTTGAAATCCAAAAGTTGACCGATTGATAGTATTCAGAGAGGGTGTGTTTAAAGTGAAGTTGTTGAAACAGTTACTATTTGAAATGGGTGATAAAGAATATACACTAGAGTAGTTAGCAATTAAATCATCCTTGTAGTTAGTTATTAGAAGCGGAAATACTATTTAGGTGAGTGTATGATAGCCAATCGCTTTCTATAATTGGGGATTCAATTTACATCAAGTAAATATCAATAATGTTGGTTAAGGATCCCAATCAAACTTTGATTTATAACAAGATATTGAAAAATTATTATTTTGTTAAGTGGCATTAATTTTAGTTGGTGCTGGTTTTTGATCTGTAAGTCGGTAAACTCATGCTAAACTGGAATTGGGTGGAACAGCGAACAGCTCCTCACTGAAGATGGCGCAATACCAGTGAGTATATAGTTCAATAAACACAAGAGTCAAGATGGACCTAATAAGTGACCCATTCAGCACGGTGTTAATTTGTAGTTGTTGTTAATCACGTTCATATATATCATCTTATGTTTTAGATTTATTAATTGATTTTAACTTATGATAAATTAAATGTGTGCTTTAATTTCGAATTGTTCTGCTTAGAGCTCCTTGCGACTGAAACCAACGAGAATAAGCTCAAAGTTGATGGACGCAACGTATCTCAGACAACTTTTGTATTTCGAGGGTTGATACGAGGGTCGGATATAACGGTAGTTGTGGTGAAATTAAAATGTATCGAATGTCATAGCGGTTTGATAATATTATTACCAGATTTAAACACGGTCGCCGAGCACGTGCCGGATTTTATCTTCTACGCCGGCCGTCTTTCCCTTTGATCGTGCGGGGGCATTGCTGAATAGCAGCATTAAAAGATAATCTAGGACATTCGTTTGGATCGTTTGACACTGGTTACTCCTGAGCTCATGGATGGTTGTCTTTAATTTGAATGAATAAAAAAAGGAAAATCATTAGAAACAAGTAAATAAGATTTCAGCTAAATCCTAGGAAAAAAAAATTATTTCTAAACAAAAATATCGCCTGGAAAGTTTTTGTATTATTTTGTATTCAAAATTCATATACTTTTCAAAATGCCGTTTGTTTCTAATGAACAAAAACCCTTTGGTAAAACTGAAAAAACATGGATCATTTTTTTAAATATTAGTTTCAAAAATATAAAAATGTTTCTACTGTTTTTTTTATTTAAATCATATAATTAATACTCCGATCATCCTGGTCCGTCTTTTCACGCTGCGTTTGTCTTTAAGACGTCGTATTGAACGGTTGGTCTGTAGTCGTGTGTGCGTTTGTAAAAAGTGAAACTACATATCACCACAATACTTCAAAATTTAACTTTTTCTAACCATCCCTAGTTAAAATTTAAGGTATATTTTATAGTTTTAGTTATTGCATATGTAATAAATGGGAAATATAATAAAATGTGTATGCATGAGGTGAGAGAGCAGAGAGAGAGAGAGAGAGAGAGAGAGAGAGAGAGAATAGATAGAGAGATAGATAGATGAGAGATATTAGAGAGAAAAAGAGTAAATGATGGTGTGAACTGTTGATGCAAATAAGAAAACGAGTGAAAGAGCGAGTGAGAGAGAGAGAGAGAGAGAGAGAGAGAGAGAGAGAGAGAGAGAGAGAGAGAAAGAGAGAGAGAGAGAGATATATAGAGAAATAGAGAGAAAGGGAGTAGGGAAAAGATAGATGATTAAATGAGGTAGTGAGTAGGAGGTGTGGTTTTTTTAGGGATGGTTAGGGTTTTTTTTCTTTTTTTTGCTGAAGCTCAATTTCAGCCATTTTGTTAAGTCATGGCTTGTATGTTAAATTTCTAGGCGGTCGTTTGAAACTGCTAGAAATATGTACGCTTATATATTGTAGTATTGTATCTAGTAATTCTATTAATTACAATATATATATAATGCAGGGTGGGCGACCAAGACCCGAGGGGTTAAATGCCTAGGTAGATTCGTACCCCATCCCTAAAAGGTCCGGGACCGGCTCACGTGTCCTGCATAAATCTCTTGGACTTGTTCATAAACCCCAAGATTTTGGACCATTCTATCTCGGGGAGTGATTTGGTAATGTCCGCTCCGTCAAAGATTTCAAATCTGGACCTAGCATACCTATCACACTCTGTGAGGTAGTGCCTTGCCGTTTCTTCTTTTATTTCGCAAAAACGGCAAAAGGGATCTAGTAGAATACCCATTACGGAGAGGTGTCTTCTCAGTGGGCAGTGGCCCGTCAGGATCAGCCTCCTAATTCCCTTCCTTGAGATAGAGAATAGCCATTTCGATTCTGCTGGTTTGATCACCTTAACGATCTATTGCCTGTGTATAGGTTACAATAAGCTAACCCAAAGATTAAAAGAAACGTGAAGGATGTAAAAAAAGAAATACATATTTAAAATAAAAAATAATAAATAGAAATACATATTTAAAGTTTTTGAACGATCTACTTTTATTTATAAACTATAGTATCTAGTTAACGTAAAAATAATATAATTTTGAGATTTATTGCACGTCAAAAACGTGTACAGACTTGTTTCAATAGCTGCCTAAACATGTCTAATTCTCGAATTACTGATATGTTTATATTGAAAACAATCATCCGGCTGCTTCAGCTGTCCAATCCCCACAGCCGTGATTTTTTTCTTTTAAGGACTGTAAAGCGACCTTTTGACAGACCCCAGATGAGCAGCGAGTTTAAAGGGACCACCTGATGGATGTAATCATCATCACGCTGTAAAAAGCTTTTGAAAAACCAGCCGCGTGCCTTGGATTTGCTAAAGTGCTCTTAAATACCACCCCCACGGTGCAGAAAAAATTCTGGCCTAACTCTTAGGGTGCAAAGCATTTTTCAAGAAAACTTTTAAAAAAAATTCTGCTCTATTTACAAGGAATAAGACCTGGATAAATGTATAAATAAAATGGATAAATTTTTAAAAAAATTAATTCTATTAAACCTATTTTGGGGGATGCCCGTTATAATCCCGAGGAAGTATTGAGTTTTAGGTTTAGGAAGTGCCATCGGAAACTCTTCTTCCTATCCCCAATTTCCGTTCGGACGGGTCGGATACTTTTTACCCCTTTACCAGCGAGTGGGTGTGTGGAAATAGCCAAAGGGGTGAGTTTTAATTATGTCATATGCTTGCTTTAAACCCTTCTTCCTGCCAGAATATGTAATGTTGATCAGACAGTAATCACCTCTTTTTCTTTATTATTGTTGTTAATGGTAAGTTAATATTATACAAAAAAGCTCTTAATTACCACATTGGTGGTTTTGATATTCACTTAAAAGTAAATCTCAATACTATTTGACCGTATTTTAACAAAAGAGTGAAATAATAAAAAACATCTAGAGGAAAATAAAATTTATCGCTTGGGGGAGAATTAAGTTATAATATTCAATTTTATAAAATGGATGGCCGTCGATTTTAAGATTTAGAATCTTTTCAACTTTTTCTGAGTCCATAAACAAAAATCATTCTTTCTCTTTATCTATTTATGTATCTATCTTTCTCTAACTCTCTGTCTCTCTCTATCTTTCTATCTGTTTATACATTAATCTATCTATTTCTCGGTTTCTCGCTCTGCCTTTCTATCCGTCAATAACTTCTCTTTCTTTATTTTTTTCGATCATTTCTCATTCTTTATCTTCTTCCCATTGTATTATTCTTGTACTCACTCCTTCTAACTCTTCCTTTATTTCTCTCACTCTCTCCCCCTCCCTCCATCTCTATCTCTCTCTCTCAGAGAGAGAGAGAGAGAGAGAGAGAGAGAGAGAGAGAGAGAGAGAGAGAGAGAGAGAGAGAGAGAGAGAGAGAGAGAGAGAGAGAGAGAGAGAGAGAGAGAGAGAGAGAGAGAGAGAGAGAGAGAGAGAGAGAGAGAGAGAGAGAGAGAGAGAGAGAGAGAGAGAGAGAGAGAGAGAGAGAGAGAGAGAGAGAGAGAGAGAGAGAGAGAGAGAGAGAGAGAGAGAGAGAGAGAGAGAGAGAGAGAGAGAGAGAGAGAGAGAGAGAGAGAGAGAGAGAGAGAGAGAGAGAGAGAGAGAGAGAGAGAGAGAGAGAGAGAGAGAGAGAGAGAGAGAGAGAGAGAGAGAGAGAGAGAGAGAGAGAGAGNTTTATTGACTTTATCAATTCTAAAAATTCTGAATTCTACTCAGACGGAATTAATAAGTTACCAACACGTTGGGAGAAATGTATTGAGAGTATGGGAAATTATTTTGATTAAAGAACATTGCTTTAAAGTAACTAGTTTCTTTTTTTTTGTTTAATACCAAAATCCTGCATTATTTTCCGGACAACCCAATAGTTTTATAGAGTTTAAGGAGGTGACTGGTTTTATTCTGGTTTTTTGCATACATGCATGCGTTAACACATTAGTTTAAAAATATGTTTTATTAAAGTTCAATTCTCCTTGTAATAATTCCTTAAATATATATTGGATGTTTTAGAACGTTATTATCATGGATTTCAAATTGGAACTTCGTAAACGTTTCCATCTTTTGTACATTCATTCAGCATTGATTAACCGCACAGTAACAATTTATATGTGTATCTTTCAGTAGGAGTACCAGTTTCTCATGGATGAAATAACCACCTTCTGCACAACAAACGCCTTCTGGTGGAATGTCAGTAGTCGTACAAAGTGAAACAATCATATCATGCATTTAACGATGCAATCGGGGAAAATTACTCATACACGAATTATTTCCATTTAGTCAAAAGATGAATGGGGGAAGCACGTGACACGAAAATCAAACACAGGTGATAAACACAAATCCGAAGAGCAAACATCGAACTGGTAGGGTGTACTAAATACAGGAACAATAACAGGTTTTTACACTCGATTTCCTACAAGTGCCGCTGGGGTGCTTTGATGGATATGCTACCTTAACGCTTGATCGTACATTGAAAATTACCTCAGATTTAAACATTGAAGTACAAAGATTTATTACGTATACATTAACTTATAAACAATCTAAATAAAATTGAATATATTTCATAAAAAAGGAAAAGCAATTAATTATATTTATGTCTAGCCGCTTATTATTGTTCACTGTATTGCATCGTTCTCCAGTAGTTGGTGTCTGCTGTTTATCTTGACTTTTTATAAGTTTATGAAACCAAACTTGGTCGTCTTGTCCAAGATCAAAAAATAACATCTCTTGAAGATATTTGTTGTTGGCTTAACTTAAATGATGAAGTATTAAAGATTATAAAGTTTGAAACGATGCGTACGGATTTTCTTTGGTCTAGACTTCTTTGGTTCATGGTAGCACAACAAACCCGGCGAGAATAGGCGGACCAGAATGGCAGAATGAACCAGATTTAAAACGTACATAATATTAATTAATTTTTAAAACTTTAATATTAAATAAAACGTAATATTAAATAATTTTTAATTAATTGTAGTTAAGGCTAAAAAAGAGTACACTTCGAAGGTTTTAGTGAGGAATCTATTTGAAATATATTCGAAAACTTGTTTCTATTGCTTGTACAAAACCAGGGAGAATAGGTGGACAAAAAGGTCGGAAAAGATCAAACTAAAAGTCATCTCTTTGTAAACATTAAGCTAACTAATGTCTTTAATAATTAAGGTCTTTTTGTGTTCAAAATTAAATTAAGTATTTATCATTTTTGCTTTTATTTTAACAGAAATTCAGTGAGCTAAATGGCAAAACGAACCGAGATTGTTTTGTACGTTTTAGTTGTATCTAGTTTTTCTTGCGCGTTTTGTTAGTTTTAAACCATTGCAGGAAACTATACCAATATTAAGTCAGAAAAGCATATTCGCAGGAAAATTTTTCCGCCACTCGATTTTTTTGGGAAAAATTTTAAATCTTTAAACGGGATTTCGCGAACTTAACCCGCTTTTCACTGAAATCACAAATATGTTTTCCATCTATGAAAAATTTCTGATGGCTGAGACAAGAAACCTAAGAAAAGTATCGATATGACATATGTGAATCTGGGAAGTGTTTTCCCCGTGTTGAATCTCTGGAAATAAGCAGTTTCCTCACCGACAGGCACGTCGGCCTGTCATTTCGTTAAATTTTATAGTGAAGCGTTCTAAAAGGGAGTGGAGAAAACTTTTGTGGCTTTTCAGGAATCACGACAAATTCAGTTTTCCCCCTTTCGAAGTAGGAACCGTGGAACAAGTCGTCAGATGGATGTCGGCAACCGGTGGAAAGTGCAACGGAACTTTAAGCCCCTTCTGTGAAATAAATAAATAAATAATAATCGGCTGAACGTGCATCTATCGGGATGAAGTGCGATGGGAAAAACCCCCCCACCACGGACGGTAGAGACAAGAGGGACCATGCAGGGAACAACCCTCAGTCAACCCTCCGTCGACCCCACGACAACAGTTCCTTAAGTTTTATTTACAAAGGATCCTAGATAAAACCGAGGAAAACGTAATGTATTACATTATATTATTTCATTTCCTTTTGTCCGAGTCCAAGCAGAAAAGAATTTTCAATACGTCATAATATCACACGTTTTTTTTAAATCAATTTTACGGAAAAAACAGTAGGAAATTTAAAGTTTATATTGTTAACTATAAAATAATCAAAACCACAATATTCTAAAACTAGTTCAGAACTAACAATTTCATTTTTAATTTTATCTGTAAACAAGTGTCGAATTATTTTGAAAATAACAAATGTTAACACCCTCTCAAAAAAATAACAAATGTTAAAAATACCCTCTCAAATTTAAAATTTTCAATTTTATTTTTATACGTGTTTATATATAACTTTTTTTTACGTTTTTGGTATTTAGTTTATAGCGATCACGCTTAACCAAAGATCGAGGTAAAAATTTATATTCCCAATGTATTAATTACATTGAGAATACTTGTGAATAGAAATTATGAATGATGGAGTGAGTGTGGAGTTCAATCCTTTTTAAAAAGATGGTTCCTACTCACATTAAGCATTACTTGAGAATATATTAATTAATTTTGAAAAAAGTTGTTTGTTATTTAATTTATCTTGTTCGTGCCTGCAAAAAAATCCTAATAAAATGTCTGTTCAGTTTATCGTATGCTCAATTGTCAATTGTTTTTGCTTTTTTCTAAGGTCGTTAAATAATTATGTACATAATTGATATAAAACAATAAACCTTTATAGCCAAATAGACTATAATTGTTACAACTTGATTAGTCTTTAATTATTGACAAAACCAACTATTTATAAAAATTGATAGTTAATGGTTTTTATGATAGGATGATGATTGAGTTACTAACAAATCAGAATCTAAAAAGTAGTTAGTAAATAGTTAATAATTTTGTGGAGATACTGCATAAATTTCAAGCATTACTAAACCTGAACTTGTTTAAAAAAATAATATTATTTTGTTTTTACATTTATATTGTGTCATCACAATTTGAGGATTAAGTCGCTGAAGATAATTTTTGTAAATTATTATTTTTCTCGGTGGAAAGAGGAAGTGAAGGAAGTAATGTTACGACGATAATACGGTTTGACGAGTTCGAACTCGTCTTGTTTTACACTCACCCGTTCGGAAGTAAAAGGATCAGGTGTCCTGACCGGAGTCTTCAATAAGTCACCTTCGAAACTCACGGTTATCCAATATTCATTACAAATTTAATTTTTATATTAAAACAGAATAGGGGGACCTTGAAAGTATGATCCGATCCATAATTTATCAAAATAATCAATTAAAATATTAGAAAGTCAGAAATGTGTAGATAGCAATGAAGGTACAGGATGAAATAACTGTTTGGCTTTAGCAACATTAGAAATTGTTAATGTCAAAATATATTAGCAGCCAAAAGCAGTCAAAATATATTATTGTTATTATTTATTTTTTTAAGAAAACAAAATTGACATATCAAATACAAAAAGCAAATATATCAACAAAAAATAAGTATACTCTGTTTTGTTTGTTTTGGTTTTCTAATATTAAAGTTAGTACTATTTATGTTCAAAATATATACATAGAATTAGTTAAAAACAAGTACAACTATACTTCTGGACTTGATGTTGTTCCATTAATTATGTAGAGTTAGTTCTTTATTGAAATATGAAGTATTGAAGTACATAAAGAAATTTATGAAATTCATAAACTATTTTATTAGATTCTTAGTATTACATTTTTTAGTATTACATTTTATTATGTATTACACATTTTTAGTATTACATTTTTTTTGATTGAATGCCAATTAGTTTTGTAATAATTTGTAATATCGTTCGTTTGTTAAATAGTTTTATAGGCTTTTGTGTTCGATAGGAAAATAATAATAAAAATAATAACAAACGATTTATGTATCTAACTATCTATATCTAAGTCCATTTATCCTTTCTCTCTCTCTCTCTCTCTCTCTCTCTCTCTCTCTCTTTTCCAAGTTCTGATCTTTTCCTTATATCTTGCAATATCGAACTGAAATTTTATGTTATGCCAGGAACACAGTTCTGAAATCGTTTTGATGCTCAAAATTTAAGAAATCATGTTGGAATAACAATAGAAAAATTTCGGAAAAATCGTTTAAAACGGTGACTTTATTTTGAGTTTTGGGTCAGAGCACACACTATATCATTCTCACTCTCTACTTCCCTCGCTCAGAAACAGGTTTTTAACTATTTTGCTATGCCGATGTTTTAACTTCTAATAAAAAATTGCAAAAAAAGTATATTGTATGTACTGAGTATATTATCTATGTATATTATTTAACGATCACGTAAAATTGACGATTGTAGTGCTGCAAACTGTAGGAATGTCGAACGTACGTAATCTTCGAAAGAATCCTTATATAATTAAATGTTGAATTATGTAAGGTAATGGTTCCTGATTTACAATGACATATGTATTTATGATCATAACGATTGAAGTTAACTTCAAGACTATACCAACACACCTACTAACAAACTAAGCTGAAGAAAGAACTGTTTTTTGACATACCACGTGACTGTAGAAGAGATTCATCCACTGAAACTAATTTACTAATCAAATTCCTTGATAAACTAGAACTTACTGTGTGCTTATGCGCTTTAAGCACGAGATACAATAGCTCTTAAAGGTCTTAAATTAATACATCTATCAAACCTCAAGACGTACAAAGTTAACAGTTAATATTTTCTTACCCATCAGCAGTCTATCATAGCGCACACCTCATCAGCTAAAGTTTTTATTGTTATCTTGACATAATTACTGATCAGTTGAAATCGAATAATTTATACTACTTAAAAGCAAAATTATATATTTTTTTTAAATAGAAAAATTGATTATTTTTATCAAAATTAGGCACGACAATGAACGAGTAATGTATTGACCGCGCCAAACATTTTTTTCTTCATTCTAATGGCTAGATTTCAAATTTACATTTTTAAAATAGATTAGTTTTCCTTAGAAATTTTATCAGCTTCTCAATTATTATGGTGTTATCTCTTAGAATTTCTGAGAGGCAATATAGCATATTACTTCTTTTCCTATCGTCCTCATATGCTCTGCAGGCTGTGAGAATATATTTCACAGTAATAGGCACCAGGTAGGGGATCTTCCTTGGCAGTGTGATGGCCATGTGTGAGTCTTGTTTGTCCAATTCTTAAACGAGTTAGAACGGACTCTTCATGTCTTGAGGACCGAAAAAGAAGATCCCAAGATTTGACTTGGGGTTTAACTCTCTCATTTTAGCATTTCTATTTCCATACCAAACTCGTTGCAACGCTAGCCTATCATTTCTTTCAACTGATATATGAAATCCTCATGAAGAGTCCCACCAAACATTACATAAACATTAATCTTTTAAATCGTACATTGTGTTATGATCTTACAGTGGATTTTAACTAACCAGAAATAAAATATTATTTTGTGCCCTTTGTCTAGTTATAAAAACTGTATTAGCCGATATTTGGTCAATTATATTATTATTTAACCAGAAAAGTTTACTCAAAACTCGAGGTTAATAAAACTATAGGCCTATCTCATTAACTTTATCCTTATCCAAAATTCTAGAAAAACAATTAAAACTAATTATTGGACTTTTTTTATTGAAAATAGAATAATTTCTCCAGTAACAGAAAACAGTATGGTTTTTTTCCGGGCAGATCCACTGAGCATGCTTTCTTTGATGTTACTAATTTGATTCCACAAGAAATTAATAAAGGTAAAATTACGTTATTGAATTGTTTCTGGATATTAAAAAGGCTTTCGACTCTGTTGATCATAAGTTTATGCTAAAAATATTTGAATGTATTGGTGTCTCTAATATTCTCCTTAAACTCCTTGAATCATATTTATCGGACAGAACTCCAGCCAGAAAGGTGGAAACAGTTTATAGCCCTTGAGTTGAATTTGGAGTACCGCAAGGAACAGTCTTAGGCCCATTTTTTTATATATTAATGATTTTTATTTTTTAAATTAAATCCTCCGGAAAAATATGTAGTTATGCAAATGATACCTGCACCATTTTCTCAGGTGATAATTTAATTAATTTAACTAAAACTATAAATAACGATATGAAAATTATTAATTTTTGGTTAAACTCAAACTTTCGACTTTTAAACACAAAAAAAGGTAATGTATATATTACACTTTTCATTAAAAAAGAAAATAAATACTAATAATTTAAAATTTGCTTTTCATCTTGTGATGATAATGATGAGTGTTCTTGCTGCCTATCCGTTTTGCTTACAGTGTTAGATATCTTGGTGTGACATTGGACTCAAATTTGAGATTTAATTTGCCTATTAATTCTTTGGTTTCCCGTCGGAGAAAGCTCTTTTATAATTTGAGAATTTTACGCAACTTTATGAATATTGAACTCTTAAGGGTAATATATTTTTCTCTTGCACAATTCATATTAGCCTATGGTGTAGTTTCCTGGGGATCTATTTATTTATTTTTTTAATAAAGAAAGGATCATTATTCAAAATTTCAAAAACTACAAAGAAGGCAAAAAATTATAATTTCAAAAATTTTAAATTGTAGCTAAGCTATTTTAATGCCAACATTTAACTTTTTTTTCTTCTTACTACACGTTTATTCTGTATTACGTTTGTTTATTTGTTTGTTTTTCAATATGCTTTTATTAAGATATATTCTGTTTATTTCTCTGAGGATCTCCCAAAACTCGTGCTGTAAGTACAAGCTTTGTATTTTGACAACAGGCAGGGATGTACCAAAATATTATTTTTTGTTAGAAATTTATATGTAATTACTCAATTAATTATACACAACTTTAAATTGAAAGTTCGAATGAAGAATTTATGTCACAGGCGGGATTCGAACCCACGACTTTCGTCTAAATACAAATTTCTCATTTCGACTCCTCGTTTATTCCAATTGTTTTTATGCAAATAAAGATTTATTATTATTATTTCCATGATAGCCAAACGTACCTTAGAATAGTTAGAATACTAGTTAGAAATTTTGAGTGTAAATTTCGAGTTTAACTCTTGACTTCTGTTTATAAATATGCTTAATTATCAAAGAATAAATTATTTACGTTTGTATTTGTTAGGACAAGGTAGAAATTCGTTCGTTTTATTCAGCTTGCACCCTCCTCGACCAAGGGGTGATTCTGGTTCGTCTATATGGCCAGAATCGTCCGACGATTGTTTTCATAAATGACAATTTTATAAAATACCTTCCAAAATTTGTCAAAGGCGGAAATTGAATGAAATCTTCAAAACATGTCGAAGGTTTTGACTGGGGGAATAAAGTGTCTTTCTCAGAGAATCGATAACGAGCTCGACCATTTTAGAGGCGAGAGTGGGCTTTCATTGGACGGAAGGCGTGGTTTGTCGAAACGGTAGGGGTTGAAATACACTTGCCATTTTCCACCCCCTTGAGGACAGTTTCATCCCAGACCCTATTCTAATATATACATACGAAACGTTCATCCTAACACTTGATTTTTATAATTGATAAATAAAAAACACCCTTTTTGAATAAAAGTTTTAAATGGAAACAAGTATCTGCTTGGTGAACAATAAAAGTGAGCTTATTTTCCTCACTTTGAAACAACCATAATAAATATGTTTTAAATATGTTCGTTTTATTTTTCTAGGTTGAATATATCTATCTCATTTTACTATAGAAAAGAATATGAAACAAGCAACAAGCTATTTGAAAATGTACGGTTTGGTTGGAATTTTTAAAAATAAATATTTATTACCATTTTTTATTATCATACATTATGTAGTTTTGACATATACAATCAAAGACAAAAAACGACCACACAGATTGTACTATTAATGTTATTTCATTATATTTTTATTTTATGTTGTGTAATACGGTGCGTAATTTATATATTTTTATGGTTTATGGGAACGGATGATTCATCCGAGTGAATGGATATAACACTTTTTTGAAAGTTTCTTACAATTACTTCTAATATCAGAAAATTGACAGTAATCTTTTAATGAGTTTGCAATTTTATACTGTTTATGATCATATCTCTTTTTACTAATGAGAAGTTTTAATTCTTTCGTACACCTGACAGGACAACTTGTATTGGTAACATTAGAAGATGAAACATTCAACAACAACAAACATACAAAGATTAAAAAAAATCGCTCAGAATTATCAAACTGGGCCACAAACATCCTTTGCTAGTCCACAAAAATTATTGAAACTTGATTGAGACGTGTTCTCACAATACTGACCTCGCCCCCTTCATATTACGGTTTGTTTCGTCCTTTGCAAAATTCTCTGGATGGTCAAAAAAGTCTTATTGATGATGATGGTATTCAGTCAAAAATAAAGTTTTGCAAACGTGGAAACATGTCTGGAAGGTGAAAAGCCATTGACAAAAATTTACAATATATTACAGAATAAATAAATCTCATTATTAAATAAAAAATTTTCTCTTTATTTTCTTGACAAATCCGAAAATACATAGTTGCCAATCTGATACATGAGACATTTTGCGGAGCTGTGATGTAGCACAATCTAAATCCAAGTTAAATTATTCAGCATAGTTTGTGGTGATAATCCGCATACGTATAAAAGGTTTAATTTATTTAAAATAAAAAAAGCTTTTTATACAAATCTAATTTTTATATTAACGTCATCGGTTTTGAACCGGATGCTTCCAAGGTTCAACCGAACTGTCCAATAAGGCAGCGACTATACTGGGTGTTGCAGGGTTAAATGTCAATACTGCCATTGTGGATCATTAAATAAAACGTAGTTCAGGGCCACCAGAACGAGGCTTCTATCTTGACTCTTTCCCGAGAAATTAATATTTTTCGGCTTTTAGTCTAAGATATGATTTTTTCACATAAAATCGTAATTTCTCAACTTTAGCCGCATTAAAATACAAATCTGACCTTCATTTCGCAAACATTAAATTTTTCAAAACATAACATTTCCGTTGAAAAATGTGCGCTTGCGAATACAGTAGCCGCCCAAAGAATAACAAATGTCAAAACCAGTATTTTTTTTTTTTTAATACTCAATTGTAGCTCGTGTAATGACTTTTCCAACAACATTTTTGGGGATTTCACCAAAAAGTTGCCTTATTTTATAAGAATTTATACGAAATACTCACTTTAACATGTTTTAGAACTGTTCTTAGTGAAATCTCCTTTGCAAGGTTGAAAAACGTGATTCGAACTCAAGGAGAGCAGCAACCCCAGAACATCGTACGTCTCTAAATAAAACATCTCTTTGCTAGAGGTTAGACATTCTTCACGAAGAGTTCTTTCAAGATCGTGGAGTGGATCAGGAAGTGATGGACGAGCTCTTATTCGTCTGTTGAGGTTATCCTGTTCGATGGGGTTCAAGTCTGGAAAACGGGATGGACAGTCTCTAAGACCCTGATGTTATGCTGTTGAAGGTACGTTTGCACTATGCGAGCGACATGTGGACGGGGATTATCGTGCATTATAATAGGATTGTCGCTGAATTCAACGAGGATAGGCAACGCTTGATGTCCCAAAATTTCATCCACATAGCGAGTAGCCGTCAAAGACCCTCCACGAACAACAACCAACTCTATTCGACTCTCCATTGAAATTCCGGCCCACATCATCACTGAGCCTCGTTGAAAAGGTTGGATCTGGGAAAAATTACAGGCTTCGTACCTTTCATTCATCAGAAGTGCAAATCTACACTCATCTGTAAAATGTACAGCAGACCAATCGTCCAAAGACCAATGACTGTGTTCTCGAACAAATGCGGTTCTGGTTAATTCTGGTCCTCTTATGGGGCCATACCAATCAGTCCATACTGATTTAATCTTCTTCCAGTGCGTTCAAAAATTTGGGCACCTCGAACTTCCTGGAGCTGATGAACTCAATAAGGTGCCGGTTTCGCAAAATTCTCAATGTCACAAAACGGTCATCCTGTGGTTCTGCTACCCTACGACGTCCAGAACCGGGCCTTCTATGGTAGGACTCAGCTTCTCTCAAACGTCTAATGGAGTCTCGCAGTGATTCGAAGGGATGACAATAGCGGCATACCTGGTGGAAGGTCCATCATCAAAAAGTGCCACACATCCTCAGCACTAAGTGGCATTTTTAAGTTTAAAAATTGAAATTAAGAAAACAAAGCTGAAAACTAAACAGTTTCAGACTTTTTAAATATACATATAAAAAACTGCATTTTGGAAAGTGGTTGTCTTACCAAAAACTTGATAAGATTGTTTGTAGCTATTTCAAAATTGACATGTCATGATAATTACTATTTTCTTTTCCAGGTGTAAATAAGGAGGTGTGGTTTTGGTAGGCGAGGGAGGATGCTGTGCGGGGGTGTCGGGGAGGGCGTGGTCTCGCTCGGTCTCAATTCCTTGGCCGTCGGAGGCGGAGGCGGCGGCGGAGGCGGCGGCGGAGGCGGGGGTGGATGCGTCGGAGAACAGACCTGTTGGTGGCAAAACCAAACTGGTCCGGATCCAAGCCTTGCCACGACAGATTGGAGAGATGAGGAAATGTCGGCTTTCACAGCCGCCTTCGATATAGACCCGCTTCCGCCCCTTTTCACACCGCCTCCGCTACAACCTTATAGGTAAAATTTGAAAAAAAAGGGACATTTTAGCTAACTGGGACGTTTTATCGACATTAATCACGTCTATTGACAAAATATTGCTTTCGGAATATAGTACAAACGTGGACAATACAATAGCATAATGGTTTCAACCCCAACATAACTCCAGAGGTTCAAAAACCCATTCCACAAGTTTAATTAATCTAAATAAAAGAAAGAACGACTATTTGACTGCATGGACTGCAAGATATTACACACGTATTTTTTCGAAGGGATGTTCATAAGTAAAATCTTTTTAACTCACTCCACCGCTTGTCATAAATAATTGTAACCATTGTAATGGTTTTAAATTCATTCAAACCTGTATATTTGCAATTTTGTTCGTAACTAGAAACTAGGCGTAATATAGAGGTGGTGGTCTATAGTGAGCATAGTTAACCTGACTAAATGGCAAGTCGCCTAATTGACTTTAACATAGAAAATTAAAATTTTATAATTTTCACATTTTAAAATTAAAATTTGGACATTTTAAAATATTCTAAAATTGTTTAACTACAAACTTTTTAAAACTAATATATTTGTAACCTTACAAACATTATATGTCTTATTTACAAGGTACTTCTTGATAATACGGACTGGTCATAGAAAATCTTTGATTACCATCAAACAATTGTTTGTAACCAATGGGAACTTATTTATAAAACAAGTCAAATCGAGAATATATTCAATTTTTCTTTGCGAGAGAGAGAGAGAGAGAGAAAGAGAGAGAGAGAGAGTGTGTGTGAGAGAGAGTGAGAGTTAACTAGCCAAATAGCTCAGTCTGAAAATAGCTGGAACAAATTACATAAATATTAGTTTATAAGGGATATTACAATACAGATATTATACACATACAGATATATAAACTTTTAACACTTTCAATATTTAAATCTGTTATTTGATATTTTCAAAATCAGACAAATAACATCCACTTATAAAATAGGAAGTATTTCCTATAGTTTGATAGTTACCTATCATCTTGGCCAGCATATCCACGCTGATTTATGTCAGTGTCATACACATGACTGACAAAAATCAGCCAGGATAGGCAGACCAAGATGATAGGTAATAGACCACAGTAGGAAATCTCACAATATAGAGTTTCACCTAACTACAATTTTGGGCTTGTGTACTAAACATTTAGACTTCTAAGGAAAAAAAAATGTTAATGATATAAAAGAGCAGTGAAAAATAAAATAAAAGCAAAAATTGACCTATTAGATGACCAATGATCAACATGGACAGAACTTGAAGGAAAGTTGACAATATTTGATAATGATCCTAAGGGTTATGTAGTACGTGCATTGTTGATAAAATAGTTATGGATTTTCACTTCTCTTACACTATAATATAGTACTGATTACTACTGATCTTTGTAAAGTTAAAGAAAAATAAATTGTTTTAGTTTTATAAAATCAACTATTAAACTTTACAATTTGCAATTAGTAAATTAATTTTTTATTACATAAAATTTTAGACTATTAAAAGAACTTTTAAATTGTATTGTTAGATGTGAAGGGCCTCCACAAGAAGTAGCCGATGTTCTCCTCTCGTTGAAACATGCAGTCGTCCATCCGCCAACGCCTCCTCCAAGCTATCCTCCACTTTCTACCAACTTACAACAGGTAAACTTCATATAATTTCAACAAGGTCCAAACATATAAATAAAAGCTCACTTTTCTTTTCGTATTAAGATGTGCGGATACGCAACCCTCGAGACGAACTGCTTCCAGCCAAGTTATCAGGACGCGACGCAGCACCACATCCAACCTTGCCACCAGGTAAGAGAAAGCCATTTTACACCTAGACTCGGCATTATTTCACCCCTCGATGGATATATCCGAAATCGATTCTGCCGATGTACAAAAGGGGCGGTTTATTCTTGAACTCGGGAAGCCATAAAGGTTCTGGATGGTATCCTTGGAAACAGTTATGGAACGCACGACCACCCCCTAAATTCATTTACGTACAACCCTCGCTCATTGTAATTCTCAATTGTTACAAATTAATTGAGCAAAGTTCGTACCAAATAAATACAGTGTAAACACAGTAATTTCAAAATTACTTGGCGATTTATTTGAGTCTGTAAGAATTTGTTGTACTTACAATGGTTATTTGGTAATATATATTTTTATTTTTTTATTTTTATATAGGGTACAATTTACAGGAGGTCTGGCCTTACCTAGCTTTTACATACAGATATTTTTACAAATAGCAAGCATCAAAATTAAAATAGTAACATACTTACACTGATTATATTAAATTGATTATAACTAAAATGAATATAAATAACTAAGAGTTGAATTTTTAGCTTCACTAAAGTATCATATTAAAAGTCTCTGTAACTAAAAAATTAAATTTAAAATAACATTTCCAAAAACCAAAAAAAATAAAGATCATATTATTTATTTACATCCTCAGGCTATTATGCTTATGCTATAAGAACTATCCATACTATTGTATCCCCACTACTTACATGCGGTTCATTTGATTACGATTAATTATTCATTGATTACGAATAATGAATCCGCAAACAATACAACGTCGTCAGGAAAAATTTTGGTTTTATAAAAAAGGCCCACTAGATAGAATTGGCTATTTAATAAAAGCTGGGATTATTTTTTATGTTTATAATTTTTAAACAATCCTTAGATAAAGGGACAAATACAAATATTTTTCTACTGATGGTTACATTTACAGATTGATCGTCTCCGGCTATCATTGTCTGCATATGAAAGATGGGTTTGTCTGACAGATGCATTATTTGTCAAATGTGTCTTTAAGTTAGTAGTGATTATTAAAATTAATCCATAATTGTTTAGTGTTCATACTTGAGCATATTAATTATCCCACTTAATTATTCTTTTTATCTAAGGTTTTTGGTTGAGATGAAAAATTAGTGTCACGAGCGGGATTCGAACTCACGACCTTTGGCTAAATAC
Organism: Cimex lectularius; assembly: GCF_000648675.2. NCBI lineage: Eukaryota > Metazoa > Arthropoda > Insecta > Hemiptera > Cimicidae > Cimex > Cimex lectularius. The sequence goes on along the minus strand of NW_019392784.1, from coordinate 299,741 downwards.
GTCATACCACTTGAGCTAACGTGACTTATTAGTACTGATTACTGATTTGTTAACTCAAATCTGCACATACATGTACATACACACATGTAAAGAGTTGAACTCACTTTTCGCAGTCCACTGGCTATTCCAGCTTCAATCGAGAATCACGCCGTGTGTTGGCAGTCCGAGGTCATAACTCGGTCTTATCCATCGAGGATGAGCCCAGGAACTGTAAACATATAGGTCATTTCAGCCCCCAACAGAATCCGTTCTTAAATCCAAACCCGTAACATATAAACATTCTTTCCTATTTACATACTATTCACTCAGGGTGGTGGAGCACTCCATATTTCTCCATCACCCTTTAAACCTATTATATAACTAACCTAAATGAGGGTCGATGGGAGATTCAATATTCGGCCATCAGCCCTGTAAGATTTTACATTCACGCCAATAAATTCTTCTCAGCCCTTACTAGGAGTCACAAAACTGTAAGTACCATATACACTAAAACAAACCTGTTTCTTCCAATAATGGAAACAGGGGGCCTAAATAAATAATCTCTGCCGTGCTCAAGCACAATTCTCATATCGGGTGGCATTACTCCGCAATCTATATATATGGAACCAAGGAATGGCACCCTTCAATTAAGTGGGACAAATCGAGCAACCTTTCTCTATATATAAATTGATATAAATGTGAAATGGTATGATTTATTGTCTAACTTTAACCGGTTGGATGTCGGAGACGATCAAACTTAATCATAATCTCGCAGACCTCAAAACAAGATTTCTCTGAATAATTCCAACAATTAATTTTACAGTTGGGATGGTCTGCATCGACGTCGCCCGTTTATTCATCCCCGTCCAATTACCACCCCGCCTTTACAGAATATCAGGACACAGGCACTCCTGATTACTCGAACGGAGGTCATCCCAAGTCGCCTTCGCCGAAATCAAACCTGTGTCGTATTTGCGGAAAAACCTACGCCAGGCCTTCAACACTCAAAACCCACCTTCGGACACACAGCGGTGAGAAGCCGTACAGGTGAAAAAAAACCCTACAAGATCATCCCTCTGGATAGAAAATAACTAATAACAAATTTATTTTAGATGCGATGACTGCAACAAGAGTTTCAGCCAAGCGGCTAATCTGACGGCACACGTACGGACCCACTCGGGGGAGAAACCTTTTAGGTATTATTAAACAATAATAATAATTTTTATTTACATAACGATCGATTCGTTTCAGATGCCCAATTTGCGCAAGAAGATTCTCGCAGTCTAGCTCAGTCACAACACACATGAGGACACATTCCGGTGAACGACCTTACAGATGTCGTCTTTGTAAAAAGGCTTTTTCCGATTCCAGCACATTGACGAAACACCTCAGAATACACTCCGGTGAAAAGCCTTATCAATGCAAACTCTGCCTGCTGAGGTTTTCTCAATCGGGGAACCTAAATAGACACATGAGGGTCCACAGCAGTGCGCCTTGCTGACATTTAAATGCATTAAATTTTTACATATCTAGTTTGTACAATTTAAAACTTAGCCTTTTTTCCCCTATTTTAAGAATAATTAAAAAGAAAGCAAACAGACAAAATGCGATTGCGGCATCTTAACGGGTTAGAAGCAAGATGAAACTTTTGGATGTTTAATCAATAATTAGCAACAAGTAATCACGAAGAAAAATGTACATTTAAAGCCTATTAGTTCTTTATCAAAACATTTTTTGTTATAAGTTAAAAAGAGGCAAAAGTAGTCATTCTATCAAATGATGATATGAAGTTTGGTATTTTAAATTGTTCGATTTTATTTTTATATTTTTAAAGTGTAGTACAATTTAAAACAATCAATATCACTTTTGTCTCAATAATTTTATATAATTATTGATAAACCTTTCTTTTTGAGCATAAAACTAGAAACAAAAATGAATTCATGAAATAAATAAGTTAATTAATAATAAAATGCTAATAATTTTAGTCAGTCCAATCCTTTTTTATTTTTTTCTTCGATTAATTAGTTATTAGAAGTATTGCTCATTGTTTTACATATAATGCAATGAGCATTTTATTATTGTATTTATTTTTCTTGAATCACCAAAGACTATAATTATATTCATACTTAGACATGTAGCTTCTATTCGTCTAGTCAACAATTTTCCTTTGTCTTTATAAATAATATAACTGTGATAAAGCTACCATTTTTTCTACTGTAATAAATATATTATGATAATAATTAGTTTCATTTTTGTAATAACATTATTGTTATTAAGAAAAGTTTACCTTCTCCTTTATTTGTTGCGCTTTCTGATCGACTTGATACTTGGTTTTTTTATTATTTGTTATTTCTTCATAAATCAGTCAGTCATCTTCCTAAACAAGTCGAAATTAAAAAAATAATAATAATAATAACAACTTGATCAACAGTATACTACTCCAAAAAATTGACGAACTTTGAAATTTTGATATTTTTATGTATTTACTGTTCAGTAATATTAACACCTAATAACCCCGCAGAGAAAAGGTTGCTCGATGTGTCCCACATAATAGTCTTGTCATGCTTTGGCTCTTTACAAAGAGCGTGTAGGCATGCTGCCGAATTTGAGAATGGTTCTCGCGCACGGTAGAGAGTTTGTGGGTCCCCTGTTTCCCTTTTTAGAGAATAATTGAAAATGTCTGGGGAAATTTTATCAGGGCTGCGGCCAGTTTCAGAGATTAAACGCACAATCCAAGAAGAATGGGAAAAAGGACTTTTTTTCAAGATATTCTTCGCCTCTATGAAATTTGTCATTTTGTCATTTTTTAATAGTTTTTTAAATTTTTTATCCCATCCCGGAACTTAGTTCGATTTTTAATTTAAACCATCAAAAATTCTAGATATTTTACGATTTAAGTTTTAAAAGTAAAAGATGGATTTCACATTCCTTTGGCATAAATGTTTACAAACAATTTTCGACAGTTGTATAATATCGATTGAAAACAATTAAACAAATTTTAGGTAAAAAAATGCAAGTTTAAACTTGTGAAAAATTAAAAGAAGAAATTATCATTACATACCATGGCATACATAATGGCCTGTTTATTGTGGAGTGGGAAAGAATATTTGAGTGAATAAATTACTATTCAGTATTAAGCCATTACGTTCATAGACAAACATTTTTTTTCGATTTATTTGTAATTTTGAAACTCGATATACACAAAAAGCAATAATCGACCGTTATGGTTTCGTATTTTGTATTGAAATGGTACTATGCCCTGCTTTTAGATCTTTTCTGTTGCCGTAATACGTTCCGTGGTACAACTCGAAGGTAATTATGGTGTAAAGAATTATCACAGCATAAATAAATATATAATATATGTATATCAAGATAATTTATTATAATTCAAATCTTTTGTTTCTGATTATTTTACTCTCGCTGGTTAGTTTGAGAAAATAAGCATGGGAACATAGAATATTTTTTTAAGGACATGGAACTTCATATTCCAATTTTTCCCAGTGTAAATAAATCAATTTAACAATAATATGAAAAAAAGGTGGAACTATGAAGAATAATTGATAAGAGACCTGTTGAATTATATATTGGTCTTCAATATTTATAAATAAACAATGTTATTTTCCACGTCTGCCTATACAAATAAATGGATTAGACCAAATAAATTTTAATAAATATATAAATATCAGGTTGCTGAATTTTACAAATGTGTACTTTTTCAAAGATGACATGAATAACAAATCCTGATAGTTGAATTAATGAATTTTAACAAATATTGATTCAAATTGTACAACTTGTGAATAATCAAATGAAGTATTGGAATTTAGTAAAATTGCTTTCAAATTTTAAATAAATTAAATTTATTTATTTTATTTTATTAATGTATTTATATTTACGGAAAATAAGTACAAGTACCTGGGAGTAATTTTGATATCCAACATTTTACTAGAAGAACATTTCAATCCAAATTTGAAATAAACAATTTAAATTTCTGATGTATAAAAAGTTCCTTTCCTTCCTACAAGTATATAATGCTGTTTCCAGGGCTATAATACCACATGGAGCTCAAATTTGAATTGCTATAAAAAATGATAGTTATTTAAATGCATACTTTATTTAAAATGTAATGAACTTACCTTGTAATAATTGATTAAATTATGTACTCGGAAACATTTCTATTACCCACTTTCTGTCATGTAAAAGTTGCTCAATGTGCCCTATTTAATTGAAAGGTGCGATTCCTTGGCTACATATAGAGAACATGTAGGAATGCCACTCAAAAAGAGAATTGTGCTTAAACATGGCAGCAAGAATTTGGGTCTCCTGTTCTGATTCTTGGAAAAACACATTTTTTATATTGTATATAGTTATTCAGATATCGAAACGTTGGCACGATAAAGAAAATGTTTTTCTGAAACCTACACCACACCAGACCGCATCTCACGATATCTGAATAATTATCGATTAACGGTCACTAATCTCTACACATTGTATGTAGTACTGATATTTTTTTATTCCCTAGTGTGTGCTGAGATTGAATGTGTTTATTAGCCTGAATGTGTAGTAGGCAGAATGTTGAGAACTCATCAACCCTCAATTAGATTAGTTATTTAATATGTGATATAGGGACATCACCAAATACCAAGTACTCCATCACCCTAACTGAGTGAAAGAATGTATTTAGAAGTAAGTGACAGTGTGAGTGGGTTTTGGATCTATAAAATTATTGTGTTTGGGGCTGAATGCTGTTGATAGCTGTGGCTAGACCTGGGTGATTCTTGAGACCTGCCAGTAATTTATTGTAAATTAATCAAAAGCTGGAATTGTGAGAAGTGATCAGTTCAACTCTGTACATGTGTGTATGTATGCTGGTTGCCAACGGTGATAATCCATTTTGCTTTTTACACCGAGTGAAATCTCTTTAGCAATCGCCAACATTTACTGGACTATTTAATATGTATAAATTGTCCATAAACATTCCACTACTCATGGGGTGCCCGTGTTTTGATAAAGTCCCGAGACCAAAACAATAATGATTCGTTGTGCCAATAGTTTAAATATTGTCTACCAAAACCCTAACAAGTTAAACAAAACAAAATTAAATAAAACTTACATATGATCATACTTTATGAATAATCAATGTGTGCTTATCATTTGATCTGGAAAATTGAGAATATAAATAGATATTTTATGGTAAAATTAGAATCATAATATAATGCTACAAGTACCTAGGAAATTAGCATTTAGTCAAATTTTAGAAAGAAGCAACACTAGTTCACAAAATGGAAACTTTTTATAAATAAGAAAAAAAATATATTAGAAAAGTTATGAAAAAGGAAACTTACAAAATAATATTAAAACCAAGGTTTTCAGAGGTTTTCTTTTGGTTTTAATGATTAATTTAAATAACAAAAAACCCAAATTTGACAAAAATGTTGTAAAACGTTAATCATTTTGTATAACTTACTTACAACTTATTTGAAACTGCTGTTGTACTATTATTTATATTGATTATGTTGTAGATGTTTATTTTTAATTTCTGTGTAATGCATTACTGACTGTTTACAAACAACCTCTATCACTTGGCATGGGAAAAATCTATAAAACGAGAAATGTTTTTATCTCGCTACATTTTTCAGCATTTCTTTCATAACAAGATTGTGATAACAATAGCATTTTTATATGAGGATGAATAAGCCGCTGTAATGATGACTTTACAAAAAAGCTGTTTGACTACATATTCCCAATCTGCCTTTTCTCAAACAATTATGATTGAAAACAGAAATAGTTGTAATTTCTGTCTTAGATGTAATGAATTTCTGTTTATTCTAGGTCATAGAGACAGCTCACACTCTGGGGATTGTTGTAGGTTTCCTCTGGTCTGAATGTTGTGCTGGTTGCCAACGGTGATAATCCAATTTGCTTTTTACACCGAGTGAAATCTCTTTAGCAATCGCCAACATTTACTGGACTATTTAATATGTATAAATTGATTGGTTTTATATTCTTACTTGAGTTTGTCGCAATCCCTTCGAATGCTATTTGTAGTCAAGAAGTGTTGAGGATATCTGGGACGTTAAATATTATCGGTAAGAATCATTTATTAAATCAATATTTTGATAAACCCATTGTATAATCTTTATGGTCATTGTTAGCAAGTTTTACTGCACCTCAATGGTAATTTCAGGCCTTTTCAATCTCCATTCTGGTGAAAATTGCTCAGAGATAAATTTTCTAGCACTGCAAAGTGCCCAAAACCTTGTTCAGTCAGTAAAAGCGATTCGCTTAATAAAACTAATTCCAAATTACGAAATTGGTCTTTCAATATTTGATCTATGTTTTAATAATGAATATAAGCAGAAACTTGAACCTCTTTGCATGGAATCGTTTCAACAAGGTGAGTAATTTTTTAATCGTGTATCGAATTTGTAATGTAATTGTTTAATGTTGATCTCCAGGAAGCTATGTGTTACAAGGCTACTCTGATGAAGATGTTAATGAAGCTTATGATTTTCCCGTTGTAAAACTAGATGAAAATCCACCATTTAATTTATATATAAAAGTGGTTGCGAGGACGATACATGACCTTAAGCTATCGCCTATCAACTATCTTGTTGTGGATGAGGGCTATCTGAAGAATTTTTTGATTGAAGAACTGACCATGCTACAAGTTTGCATTCTCAACATTACTAGATTTGACAAGATGTATGTTTTTGGTTTTTTTCAATGCATTTTTTAATGTTTAATTTGAATTTTTGTCTTTAGTGAGAATGTTAAAAATGGAGGAAATATAGTTTTCATTGGAAAGTTAGTACAAATAGAACAAATATCAATCCATTTTCCAGACACCACTATATTTATTGTGCCAACGGATGGATTATATAATGAAATGTCAGGTATGCAACACAAGAAAATGTAGCTTGATTTGTCCTCGATCATCCAGTATCAACCCATAAACCATAAACACTGACTATCATTGACATATAAAATATAATGAAAACTTTTTAAATAAAATTTTAACTTCTTTATAGGTTTATCTGGAGAGAAAACAATATTCCTTTTACCAACTCATGTGGAAATTGATGATCTTTTGATATCTGGAATAGCGAACGAGACAAAGGGCAATGAGTTCAATACCATAACATTATCGACATTGTCATTGTCACAGATTCAGTTGGTATCTGACGTTTTCAACTTAATACAAACCACAAAGTCTCGTTTGGAGACAGTTTGCAAAAATCTAACAATATGCAATAGCCTTAATAAGAATATATTTGATAAAGGGATAAAATCAATACCAATTAGAGAGGATAAAATACGACACCAACTGAAGGTAAGGAAGAGTTTTAGATATATATTTTAATATATATTAATAAATGTGAGGGCTCCTGCCCAGTTATGAATTTATAAAACCAAAAAAACTAAGGACAAGGGGTTAAACCACTTTATAGTACCTCTTTCGTACTATTCTCTGGGATTTGAACCTAGTACCGCTTGCAAATATGAAAGACTCTTGGCCTTATGTCCTTGCATATTAGCCATAGCATTGAAGTATATAAATTGACAACACATTGACTGAGTAAAGAATACAGTTGTTACTTTATGTAATTTCAAGTTCATCCTCAATTCAATTTAAGGTATTTCACTAGATAAATTTAATAAAATTTAAAAAATCATGTACATTATTTTTAAGTATCAGAGAGCAATTTTAGTATTAAATGCAGTTCTGCCATGAGCAATCAGATTGATCAAGCATAGAACAGAGTCATTGTGTTAAAAAAGTTTTTATTGTATTTTCTAACAACTTGAAAAATTAGATGTAAATATTACATAAAAGTTTAAAATGCTATTTTAAATTTAAATTTGTTCTTTTAGAAAAATCAGTGTTATTATTTAACAAACATTAACATCTTATACACTATTTATATATAAAAAATTGATTTGTTATAAATACTTTATTTTTGGAAAATTTAATTAATTTATATTTTCCTCAGGTTTTAAATATTGATGTCAACGATTTTACCAGTGCTATTGTATTCCTGCACAACGACCAGGGCTTTGTAAAAATGGGTGAAGTTAAAATGTTAGGTAATGAATGGAGTGTTAAACCAAGACCAGAGAACAGTTCTGAAATTGTGGGTTTTGGTTGTGATCAACCAAATTTAAACTGTTCATTATGTTCAAATTATCGAACTCTAGTCCAATTTAAAGAACAATTGAAAAGACCTAGCTTGGCTTTGAAGGAAGAAGCCTGGGTAGCGGCTTTGTTATCTATTTCTGCAGTCGGTATAATTTCTTGTCTTGCTATAGCTATATTTATTTTAGTGCGTATTTGCAAGAAAGACGTGCTAGAAGGAAACCCGTCATTTTCATTTTTAATGCTCACATCTCTGATTCTCGTGTACCTTTCAATATTACCATTTGCATTTAAAATTGAACATGACAATCCACAATTTTATTTTAAAAGTATCTTATGCGGGTTGAAAGTCATTGGTACTAGTTTCAGTTATTCTTTTATTTTTTCTGTAATGCTAGCTCGTTCATTCATGTTAGCGAGCTGTGATGAAGACGGTGGTTTTATGAGTCATGTTAACGGCTATTTACAGTCTGTTCTGTGTTTTTTTATCGCTGCTGTACAATTAGCTTTAACATTACAGTTCTGGGCGATAAACTGGGTCTTTACTGATCATGAACAATGCCAAGCAATGACTCAAGGTCCTGTATTTTTATATTTACTAGGCTACGACATGTTTCTTCTCATCTTTTTAATATTTATTTCTCCATTTATAATGAGATCAAAACGTAATTATCAAGAAGGAGGATATTTCGCCTCTTCGTCATTCCTATGCGTACTTGTCTGGATCACTTGGGCTTCCGGTTACCTCTATCTTCCTACTTATGCTGATATTTTCATATGCTCTGGCCTAGTGGCTACAGCTACAGTGATATTAGTAGTTGTTTTTATACCACGAACGTACTTGATGATGACTGGTATCGTACGAGACCACCTTGTGAGCACGCTTCCAGCTCTGACCCATACCACCTCAAGTGTTATTGATGTCAATTATCACTCAACTCAAGCACTGTACGACACAGTCTCAGCAAGGGGGCAAATCAATCCGAATTACTACTCAGAAAGACCGACAACCCCATCGACTTCTAAGATGGAAGACAGGATTGAAAACAATCCATATGATAACTATGAGAGTTCATCCTCGCCTCTGAATGTCACGAGGTTTTGACAAGAATTTACTCTTGATTGAAGTTTTTTTACTAATCTTCTAAAGGTTGTTTTCTTATCAATTTCATACATACAAAACGGTTTAAAATAGCCATTTTATATTTTAAAAAATTAACATAAAAATAAAAATGTTTATTAGTTTTTATATGTGCAAGGAATTTAATAATTATCTTCTAACGAGTACTTGATAAGTTTAAGTGAGATCTTGGAATTTATCAAGTCCAGTGTGGAATGAATTTAATTTGATGTTCATAACTTCTACCTGGTTGAGTGTTACATCAAAATCACAAGTATGTGATCTTTGATTCTATCGTTTATAGGTATTTGGCAAAGAGTTGATTATTATTAACAAACTTTATTTATTAGTGATAGTGTTTCTTCTATAAATCTGTTTGATTGTAACATCGCATATTTGTAATCTTTGGATTTATTATAAAGTCCATAGGGGTATTTGGTAAATAATTGTTAATAATAATTTGTTTTGAAAATAAAATGTTCCAAAATGTTCATGTTGTAAAATACTTGAAGACAAAACAAAATTCACATTTATATAACTAAAAAAAATCATAGTTGTTTTCAATAAAAAGATATGCATATTCTAAAAAGAAATTGTTAAAATTGTGGCCAGATATTTTTTGGAAATCAAGTTTGTTCTTATAAAGGAGAATTAATAAGAATTTCTGTTAAAATTCTTCAGTGAATTTTATTTATAAAAATTCATCTTGTTAAATAAAAAAATACTTACTTGTGTATGTAAAAGTTTCCTGGGAGTACATTGTAATTTACTTTCTAAAAAACAGAAATGGAACAAAAACATAAAATGTATCATTATATAAAATATATATTTACTTTGCATTTGTAGTACATTTAAAATGTATTTTTAAGTTATTCCTTCATTACACTATACAGTTGTGTACAGTTTTATTTTTCAAACTCTTGGACTAAAAAATACTTTGGAAACCAAAATTACATCATTCATCTATTTACAGCTTTACAATTACGATCTTCAAAAAATGTTTCCTCTAATAAAACAAAATAGTTGTGTTATTACAATTATTTTTTTAAATATACAATTCAAAGTTCAATTTTCATACAATACTGTAGAGAACCGATTATCTCTAAACAAATTATTGTTTAAGTAGGAAATTATTCATCGTTGATTGACATGACAGCAAAAAACCATGGATATTTTAAAAAGTTAAATAATCAATCCCATTTTGATTTGAATCATTCCTTAAAATATAGAAATTTGAGAATTACAAGAATAAAACTTGTATTGACATGATAATCGATTTTCCACTGTAAAATATAACAAAAATGTTAATTGGTAACAAGCTTGGAGAAAAAGTGGCAATGAAGTACTGTCCGCTTTTCTCGATAATTCACATATATTATAAAATATATTACATTCTGGAATATTCTTAATAACCATAGCAGATGTAACAAAAAAACATTCAAAGCGATAAGGCACTTGAGTGCAAATAATATAATTAAAATAAAGAAAAACAAAATTATCAGCCTAAAAAAAATTATAAAAAACCTCCCTCTTGTTTATACAATTGCTATTATAGTTAAATTTATTCATAATTACTATCTGCCAAATTAGGTGGTCTACTTAATTTCCATAACACTTATTTTAGCTTGGTAACTAATGCAAATTCTGATTCAGATCTGATTGGCATTATTGGCAAATAGTTTTTTTTCTTAGAAGGAAAAAGGTAACTGTCATTAGTTTGGCCGCTAAAATAAAAGTAAAGGATATCTATGAGAAAAGAAATATACTTGTCAAATTAAAAGCTACATATATTTACAAATTATATTGATTTTTAACAAAAAAAGTTTTCATTTTAATTAAAAAACAGGTACAACCGTAAACATTAAAAAATAAAAATTAATAAAGAGAGGGATATCTTGGTTTAAAAATATTTACAATGACTCATATTTTAAGATTTTCTCTTTACGGTTAAAATCCTTTACTCTTGTTTTTGCTGACAGTACAGCTCCTTTAACGACTTTAATTCTTCTATCAAGGCTTTATTCTGGTTTTCTAATACAGCTACTCGATTTTCAAGGCATTTAATATACTCCTTCTTCTTTCTTCTGCATTCCCTTGCAGCTTCCCTGCAAAGCAGATATAAAAAAAATTTTAAACTTTTTATCCTATCGCAAAGAATGCAAAACAAAAAAAAACCTATTCTTTAGCAGCCTCATTTCCCTTTTTCTTGCTTGATCTTCGGCAATTATTGTGCTCCCACCTAGGCTTGCATTCTGGGTAACAACTGAAAAAAAAAGTTACTTTATTGAGTTTCAATTCACCGAGACTTGATTTGATATTAATTTTAAAATGTCAATAATAAAGTAGATGTATATATAATTGCCTTAATTTAAAAGTTTTAATCAGTCTTAGCAAAGTTGCATTGATGAAAATTCTATGTGTCCACATTCTCGATTTTATTGTAAGAAGCTAGTTTTTCTTAAAAGTTTCAAAGTGGGCTGAACAAAATATATTCACCAAATGATCGCTTTTTCCTATTCTAAATCAGTGTCGAAGTGTATTTAATTTTTACTAATAAATTCTCAAAACTGTGCTATTTGCACACATTTTCGTTTGAGAAAAAATTCACCTACTAATATATTAACAGAAAAATTACCAATCTCACTTGGTACATAAAACTCTCCATCTTGCCCCTGTGTGTACTGTACAATGGTGCCCCCAGCAGTTGTGGAATTTGTCATCGTCAGCGTGTGAATGCCTTCACCTTGGCTCGTCAACTGGAGAGTACCTGTTGGTATTACTAGAAAGAAAAAAAAAGACAAAGGTATAAAGATAAATTTTGAAAGAATATTTTTCAATCAATACCTGTTTGATAGTGGGTGGGTAGAGAATGAGATGACAGTTCGCTGTCTAAATTTGAATCACAGTCCGAACCAGAAGATTCAACCTTTGTGCCTGTGACAAGATAAAGATAGGAATTAATATGAAAATCTCAATAAGCAAAATTTAAGTCTACACTTGCATTTAAATGTCAAATTTGTATAATAAAAAGAAATGTTTTTTTTTGGAGGGAAGAAAAAACTGAAAAGTTAATTTGAAAAAGGATGAAAGTATTTGAAATTAAAAGAGAAAATTAATATTTCCATTTTTCCTGAAAATAGAATTATTTATTAAGCTTGATCACCATTAACCTTATGTTTCTCTGTCTGAGTCATTTTGTTTCATTTATTTGTAACACAAGATTAGTGAAATATGTTAAGACAATTCTGAGCCAATTTAAAATTTTAAGTTTAAAAAAAGATCACAGATCAACCAATCAAGAAACATGTTCCACCAGAAAAAAGAGCAAGAATTTGCAGACCATGATGATCAAGATATTGGGTGTGTGCATAAGTTTTTTCCCTGTTCAAGAAAAAAAGTCAAACTTTCAAAATATACAAGTATTTATTTTTAATCCAAAGCATAATTTCCTTTGTTTTCTATAACATACTGCCAACTTTCTGGTAGCAGAAATTTCTCATCTTTTTTTTGTCTGATGACAGATGAGAAGAAATCTGTGTCTGAGTATCAGAGCGTTTTTGTTTGAAAATTTCCTAACTTTTTATTGGTTGTCTAGGTAGCAGAACAAGTAAAAATTGAAAGGAGCAAAGTTTGGAGGGTGGGACATTAGTAGCCAGCCTAACTTGGTGATTTTACTCTGAGTTAGTGCAACTGTGTGAGACCTGGCATTGTCATCATGAAACACAATGTTGTGTCTATTCACCAGGATTGTTGCTCTTCCTTCAACTTTGGCTCAGGACGCTCTGGCTGTGCACAATATACATCTGCTGTAAGAGTATTATGGTCGTAACAGTTTCCAATAAATTATTCCTCGAATATAGGATATTGTGAAGGGGCAATCCTGCTCTTGACAATGACTGCGGTGTTTCATTCGTTTTGCAAACGGTACTTCAGCAATTAATATTTTTGTAAAGGACCTACTTCTCATCCCCAGTGACCACATAGGAAATAACAATCTTCCGATTTATTCCTATTCAGAAAGTTTCGATTTGACAATGTAATCCATTGTTCGGATTCTTTTTTCTATTGTTGTGCGATGTACCTGAAATCTCTCTGATAGCTCTGCGAAAAACAAAAACTTAAGCACACAACCAATACATGATCATAACTAATGTTCTTTAGAAAATGTGTTGAAAAGGATTTAAAATTGTTTCAAAAAAATTATTTTCTTTTAGGAAGTAGAGATAGGTCATGTTTGACCCACTTTTTTTACAATGTCATGCTTAATATATTCATATTTTTTATGTTAGCTATGTTTCTACCATTATATTTATCTTGTCATTATTGTTCTTAAAATTTGTTTTCTACTGAATAATTGGATATTTAAAAATAAACATAATTTATTTAGTATTGAATATAAAATAAGAATATATTGAATTTGAAAAAAAAAATTTGTTTTCCATCTCATAATAAAATGTACCACCAAGATCGTTGAGTATTTTCCTGTATGAAGGCCTTCTTGTGAGTATGTCTCTCCTTTTCTTTCGGGTCCCACCTCCACCTTCCTCTTCGTTTGAAAGGCTGTCATCAGTACCAGCTTCGACCACCTAAACAAAGCCAGAAAAATATACAAATGTTAAAAAATAAACGAAACTTCACATGTTAAATCAAAACGTACCACTTGTAAAGCCTGGAGTTGACCTTGGGTTGTCTGTATGACTGAATTTGGTTTTGAGACAAGTATAACGTTTCCCTTTGTGAGGACAGGCTGGAGAGAACCTTGGGCGCTCTGTATAACACTCTGCTGATTTGCCTGTATTACACTTTGCACAGACGTTACTGCAATTGGGCTTGTGGCCAAGGGGTCAACAGGAACTCCACCACCTCCACCAGTACCGTTTTCTTCAACCATACCGTCCATAACACGTTAACACCTCTCTCTATCCCTAATTACAAAAAAAAATATTTTTAAAAGTTCCAAAGCATCATTGTACATTATATGTATATAAATAATACATTATTAACATGAATTTAAAGAAAAAAATATTTACATTCCGATTGTTATTTAATCAAATAGTTAAATGCATCTTTATTAAAACAGTTATTAATAAAATCCAAGTAATTAATCCAAATTATTAAAATCAAGGTATTCTCTTCAAAACATTTAATGTTTAATAATCAGTTTTACATAATGTTCATCACACATGCATATAGTGTAATGAAACAAAAATATGAAAAGAAATACAGCTGATACATAATGCTCAATGTTCGATTCTCATTTTATATAAGGACAGCCTAAGAAGTTCAGTAATTATGCAATCAGCATTAAGTTTTTGTACATGGAGAATATCAAGATTGCAGCGGTAAAAAAAGTATGTGTTGATTCAAAATCTAAAAAGTAATACCAAAAATAGTGTATCAATAAAAACCATCAATTATGGAGAAATACATATATATTTTTGGTATATATATATTTGAGCTTACACATTATGCATAACGACTTGTTAAGTAACAAACTCTTTTTAATTATGTAATAATTGAAATTATCAATGTAGGGTAAGGAAATTTTATTGTTATAATGCCAAACGCTCAACAATCATTGTGTATAATGTTCACTGCATATGGAAAATGTATTAAAACAAGAAATTCAACTTCTTCAAAATTTATTTATTTTTTATTTACCTTGGCTTTAATTGCTTTAATTAAAGACCATCGAACTTAACATTACACGTAATGACATTTTACAAAATGTCTAACACCATAATGAATCATAAATTCATTGTACGTGTTCACTGGATAGTCATCATGTATTATGCTTTTTATATTGTCTTTCCACTGGTAACTACTCGTAAATACAATAATTCATTTCTGCCTATCAATTACAGCCATTGCGTATTAAGGCCATTAAGCTTTGACTTATGTAATGACTACTCATTATACTGAATGTTCAACACATGACCATTAGCTCAGTGAATCAATGATGTATTGGATCATAGTACATAATGATCATATTATGTATTATGATCATAATGTCGAACTAAGTCGTTTAATGTCGAACTAAGTAATTATGCAAAATAAGCATTAAAACGAACAAGTCGTTTAATGTCGAACTAAGTAATTATGCAAAATAAGCATTAAAACGAACAATACTTTGGTGCTTCACTTTTAGCACATTGGGGAAAACTTCTCATTTACCTATTAATTATTAATAATAAAATACAATTTTAAACAAAAACATGCTCTACATATGATTTACCAGTAATTTCAAAAACAATTACTGTTCATTAAATAACAAATAAAATGTAACTTGAAATATCACAATAATAGTTAATATAAAAAACAATAAATGCTGAATTATTTAATATCTTGACACCAGTAGGGAATATAACAATTGAAATCTTGATATCAATAATAGCGATTGTGAGATTAATATGGAATACTTGTCATAGATTTCCAGTGTTTGAATCCAAGAGTCATCTTTGAAATTTTCTTTGAATTTGAATTGTAAAGCTTTCAGGCCTCTTGTCTTTCAGGCCCAACTAGAAACATTATTATATTACAACAGGAATTAATTATTGATTTTATTATAGTCAATCTTGCACAGTATACATGTAAAAGTATGGACCTTATGAACAGCATTAAATTTTGCCACTATGTACTTAGTAATTTTTATTGAGCATAAACTTGTTACATAATTACAACTTTTTTATTTGTTTTTTATTGTACATACCCCAAAGTAATTAATATTTATGATTTATGTACCAAACAGTAAAAACTGATTACAGTTCTTATTGTTTTCATTATTTTAATTCCATTGTATCATATATATTATTTTATATTTAATTAATTTCTGTAATAAAGTTTATGTGTGAATGTTAATAATGTAATTATAATGTAAAGAAATTTTTTATGTCAAGAATAAACAACAAAAATATTTTTGTAGGTTATTGCTTGAATTGAGCAGAAATCCCTTTATGAACTCTGATTCATGTTGGATGTTGGATTATTGTTATTCCTGCACTTCTGATATTGCTGTCACTGGAACTCACAGGCAGAAATGCGATTCATCAGTAAAAATAACAGCATTCCAATTATTGTTCCCTTCTAGACACTCTCTGCACCATATTCTTCTAAGTTGCTGGTGGTGGCCTGCTGCTGCAGGTTGTATCAAAGGGATATACGATGTGAGGCTAACTTCCTACAAACGCTTACGAATCGTTTGTTTTGATAAACAGCTTGCCAAAACATCTTGTACTTTATATTGTTTCTGACCTCCCTTAGCACCGTTATGCACTATGATCCACTACCAGGCCTCCTTGGCACATCCAGTCTCTTGGAATCGGGCTAAAGCCTGAGAGACACGCTCTGAGAAACACCAACTGCCTCTGCGATATCCACTTGCTAATACCTCAATGACTCATTCTCACAAAAATATTGCAAACTTCTGGTTCAAGATGTCTTTCCATGGTTAAAGAGAATAAAATGGAAACAAGATGAGAAAAGGTGTTTGTTTACAAAATGAGTAATCTTCACTTCAAGTTTACTATTCTTAAGTAAATCCGTTAGTAAAAATGAGGATTAACATTTGTTTATTTTGGTTTGTATTTTCTATTTTGTTTTATCCAACTAACTAGAATATATCGGTTAATTTAATTAAGATTAATAGAATAAGAATAAATTACAAATATTCCTATTTACTTTTGCACAGTTTAAAATGGCCACATATTTACTGCAACTAAAGTTTTGTTTTTTACTAAGACATGTCTTGAAGTAAAAAATATTTATAAGTTGTGTGCCAAACAGTAAGTACTGAATATTTTTTCATAATTAAATTGTATTTTTATACTGGAGTAATACCACGAACTGGAGCGTCTCTGAAAAACAATGGCTGTCTGGGTACCAGACACAAAGGCTGGAGGGTAATGAAAAAATGGAAGAGGTGTTAAGACCGTAATGTCCCACTTAACCACTGTGATGTAGCCCCCGTTGCTAAAATTGCAATAAAAACAAGACTAAAAGAAAATGGCAGCATCGGTGGGCCGGATCGGCAGAGAAACATCAAGAGCAATGTCAATAGATGGCCCTCAGAGAATATAACTCTTAAAGAGGAGTCATTCACATGATTATGACCCATGGATATTTAATTTTAGGTCAAAGCTCATGTATATATCCTGCAGGTAGAGTAATGCTTAATGTGTTCCACTTAACTCAAGGGTGCAATTCCTTGGTTCCATATAGAAAGCATGTAGGAATGCCACCTGATTTGAGAATCATGCCTGATAATGGCAACAAGTATCTAGGTCTCCTCTTCCAACACGAATGTTTCACTGTGTATATAATATTTTATCACCCTTCTGATGTCATGTATGTTGTATGAGTATTAAAATAGTTTTTAGCATCTGTTCTGACTTTGGAGATGAAACAAGGCTAAAAATTCTTTTAATAATTATTTAGAGCCTACACAATTTCTTTAATGTTGTTTTAACTTAAATTATAGATTGAAGACCTACGAAAGCTTGAGAATTTTTGTTTTTCTATGTTGGCGTCCTCTCCTATACTTGCACAACATCTATAATATTTTATGGTCTCCTCTTGTGTTTCTTTGTTTATCTTGTGACTTAATTAGCATGAATGTGTAGCTAGACAGCCAATGGCTGAATACTGAGTACCCCATTGACATTAAGTTAGTTAAGTGTAAAGGACAAACATCAAGTATTCCACTACCCTGAGTGAATAGTATGTAAATAGGAAACAATATATTTATTTGTGAGTGTGAATGTGGTCTGGTTTTAGAAACGGATTGCAATGAAGGCAGAAATGACCTAGCTGTTGATAGCCCCAGAGCCCAACCTCGACGGCTGGACGATAAGACCAAGGTCTGACCCCAGATCATAACCAGGGGTGGGTGATTTTCAAGGTCTATCAGCGATTTAATATAAATTACAAAAGCTTGTATTGCAAACAGACTGTGTGAAGTGACAGGCTCAACTCTGCAGATTTGAGCTTATATAAATCAGTAGTTTTTATACTGTCATTTAATAATTTTATCTTTGTAATACACAGTTTATAGTTGAACGTTATCAATATAATAATTATGCAAAGAAACCTGTCAACAATAAAATATTAATTTATGTTAAAATGAGTCATTGCTTGAATCCAGAAGAAATCCTGTCGATTTGGTTTCACGTTGGATATATTGTTAACCCTGTTCTTCTGATATCTTGGTGATATATAATGTTTAACTAATATATTTTTTGTTTTCATCATACAGAAGAGAGAGTTTAAGTCAGTCCAGGTAAAAATTATATTCGATAGGTGTATCGCTTGTATCAGAATAGAAGTCCAAAGTTAGTATATAACATTCCTAACGTTTAATATATAATCTCTGCAATACACAGTTTATAGGCAAACGTTATCAATATAATTATGTATAGAAACCTTCTGTCGACAATAAAATATTGATTTATGTTAAAATGAGTCATTGCTTGAATCAAGATGAAATCCCATAGACTCGGTTTCACGTTGGATTATTGTTAACCCTGTTCTTCTGATGTACCTTGGTGGTATATAGAGAGTTTAAGTCAGTGCAGGAAAAAATTAAATTCGGATAGGTGTATCGTTTGAAGCAGAACAGAAGTCCACGGGATAAAACATCCCTAACGTATTTGGTGTTTTAAATGTAAAATACGATATCAAAATGAAAAAAAAGAAGAAAAGTTTGCAATTAAATTCTATGATAGAAAGACAAAGGACACTTGTAAGCCATCTATGAATATTCAGTACATATTTGACCTTCGTAAGTAAATAAATCCTATTGATAACAAAACAAACTCTTAAAACGTTTGTAATCTTTTTTTTTTAAATTAAATTTGGGGAAATGATTTTAGTTTTGTTATTGTATATTTGTTGTGATAAAATATTTTATCTTTTTGTTTATGTAATATTTTTTTGTTTGTGATTTCGTTGTTGTAATAAAAACAATGGTAACGGGCTATTACGGTTTATAGGGTTCGTTGGCGCGGATTAGGTCCGGAACCACAATACAATGGTATTCTAACCTTATTGTGATCGTGTTTTCATTCGGTTTCGCATTAAATTCATCTTCAAGAAGAAAAAAAAAGGCGTCGGCCATTATTTAAATACAATTTCCCTAAACTAAAAAGATATAAAAGAAAAGAGGCTCTTTACTCTGAAGGCAAAAGTTTTCGAATCATTAAAAAAAAATTCGGAGTGAAAATTTTCGATAATGGGAGAGGAAAAAGCATCTCGTAAGGGACGAAACTCGTTCTAAGTTTAGAAAGAACTGGCCCGTGCGGTAGCGGTTAAGGAAGGCGGAAGGGCGAGCGGCGGTTGAACAGGATCAACTCGGGCCGGGTCGTTTTCCGACAAAAATCCATCCCCCGGTGGAGTCGGAGCGTCCGAGGATCCCGTCAGTGCAAAGAGTGGAAGAACGACGATGAGACTCGACTTACCCAAGTTACGTCTGTTGGTTCGTCACGGAGTTTTCCTGCAACCTGACTGGACGGGGCCAAACACTACGTAGCTGCCACGTCAAGGCTCGACGGGGATCAGGCAAACTCGGAAAGGGGGGGAGAGCTTCACAGTTTACAGGGTGCCGCCGTCTGGACTCCGTAAAGCCGATTTCCCGATGGTAAGACGGTGAAGCATGGAGGAAATCGGACTTTTTCGACTTCGTCAAGCCGTTTGCGGATAAAAGACGCCCTTTCGTCCGAATCTGATTCACCTCTTGGTGCTCGGTTCGGCTGTTGCGTTCTTTCGTCGATGACGTCATCTCGGATTGACGTCACCCAGGTTGACGTAACCCCGCGGCTCTTGGAAAAAACTACATCTCGCCCCCACCGACGGATTGACGATCCCTAGTCAAACCTGTTGGATGACAAATCGTCATAATGATGAATTTTTATTTTTCCTAAATAAAAGCTCTTGTGCACCTATTTTATATTCCCTCCATTTTATTTACTTAATAAAACCATACTATTTGTTCCTAGTTGCTATTTTCCTGTGATTAAACAAAATCTAAACATTTCTTTTAGATTAGATAGATTTCGAATCTATCATCGAAGAAAAGATAATTTAAAAAAAGGAAGTGGTTTTTTTTTATTTTAAATTCAAACTGATAACAAAACTGCAGGCTAATCTTAAATCCAGACCTATTTCATGGCTTAATTCATAACTTTTTTGTAGGTCGTTAATCAATGATATATTACGTTAAGGAAAAAATAATGTAAAATGAAAATATTTTTCGGATATAAATCATGTGCTCGAAAATGGCACAGGAAGGGGAAACGTATATTGGAAAATTTCTTTAACCACATTCAAAACAGGCCTATAAATAACAAAAATTAAACTAAACCCTTTTAAAAAAATCGTTCTTTTTTAATATGGTTAAGCAAAAACATGTTTAATTCTTATTTTTAAAATTTTCTGGAAAGTGGTTAGAGAAATTTTTAAATATACGACGTTTTGGCAACATGTGCTATTAAATTTTACAATGTTGGGTTGTGGGATGTGTATTACGGTGTGGATACAGAAAACAGCGTAGTGCTCAATTCTTTAATTTGCCAATTTAAATAATTTTTTCACATATAATGTTTGGGAAATTAAAGAATTGTGCACTACGCTGTTTTCTGTATGAATGCACATCCCTCAACACAACATCGTTGAATATAACAGTCATAAATAAAATATTTTAAATTTAATGTTTCACATTTTTTGCATTAAGAAAAAGAAAAATTCAAATATTTTCCAGAAATAAACCATGTGCTTGAAAAAGATACAGAATGGCGAGTCATTTATTTGAAAATTTCTTTAACCAAATTCAATAGACCTACAAATAACAAAACTTAAATGTATAAAGTAATTAAAATTAGATTATTTAATAATCAATTAAATTTATAAAGATTAAACTTTTTTTTGAAAGATGGTTAAAGAAATTTTTAAATATACGATGTTTTGGCATCATGTGCCATTAAATTTTACATTTAATGTTTCACGTTTTAATACATTAAGAAAAAAATGTAAAATTAAAATATTTACCCACATAAACCATGCTTTTGAAAAAGACACAGGATGGCAAAACTTTGTATATTTGAAAAAAATTTTAACCACCTTCAAAAAACCCTAAAATAAGAAAACAACCATCCATGGCCTTTGAGGAAAAACAATTTCCTTATTATTATAAATAAAAGGGCTTTTGTGAACCTACTTTTTATTACCTACATTTCATTTACATAATAAAATGATACAATTCATTCCTATTTGCCATTTTGCTATTATTAAACAAAAACTAGTTAAATTTTTGTTTCAAATAAAAAAATTGATAATTGAACTGCAATCATCCTAATCTTATATCCATAACTACTTCATAAAAAAAATTATATATTCATTTTTGAACAAAGATTTTAGTTTTATGTTTATCCTTTAAAAATGGCAAAAAGGAGGGAAAATTCAAAAGGTGCGGTTGAGATGGGAAGTTGGTGTCCGAGTGGATCGAGCTCAAGTGGTAGAGCAGCGGTGTATCAAGCCGAAGATCGTGGATTCGAATGCCGCTTGTGCCATTGACTTTTTTATCTCAACTAAAAACCTTAATTAATTATAATTTATGTTTAATTCAAACTGGTAACAAAAATGGAGTCAGACTAATATTATATCCAGAACTATTTCATAACATTTTTATGGATGGTTTAATTTTTCTTACATTTAGGCCTGTTTTGGAAAATGAATTTTTTTGGTGTCGTATATTTGAAAAAATCTTTCACATAATTTATAAAAAATATATATANTATATATATATACTTACCATTTTCATACTCAAGGTTGTTTTTACTCGTTACCAAACCACAGCAAGTGTAACGGATCATAGTGTTTTATATTTTATTCAGCAAGAATTTCTTGTACAACATAATGACTAAGGGTAAAGGGGATATGGACTTCTGGTCGGAGGGCCAGGGTCATTTGGTAGTGATCTCTTGATGCGAGGCCGGTACACGATCCATTTTTCATCACATGAGAAAATCCAGTAAAAAAATCTACTTTGTGCCATGAAAGGGAAATGTTTAGACGCTCAAGCTTGCCATTGGTCAATTTACAAGGAGCCAATTCGCTCCTCACATCCACTTCAAGTCGAGGTAAACTAGAGTGAATGGTTTCATCAGTTATACTGAACACTGGCAAGATTCTGCAACAGTTTGACTCGAATCAAGTTCACTAGCTTCCCTCAATTCATCTTTGAGGCAGGTTTTCCAGAACATGGTTCATCTTCAATCCCCTCATTCCCAGTAGTAAATTTTTGAACTAGTTGCACTCGCTCAGTTTCATTACCAACACATTTTACAAGTTGTATCTAAGCAATGTAAAACATAGAAATGTAGATTATACTGTTAATAAAACAATACCAAACAAATTTTTCTGGTTATTTGGTAATTTCTATTAAATCATAGCAAGCTATGTGGATTTATTTAATGTTGTTTGTTGAAAAACATGAGCCTGGTTTTAATTAATCTGGTTTTAATAGAAATCCAATGTTCTAAAAAAAATAAAATAAATGGTTGCCATATAAAAGTGATTTTGCTTTGATGAGAAAATTCTTAAGGGTTGTTTCAAAATAAACAAAAGTTTCAACTTTTACAATAACTGTATTAAACTCAACGAATAAAATCAATAAAGACAGTTTTTGGAAGACAAGGGAACAAAAATTAAAAAACTATTGGTCGTTTATTTCTTTAGAGGCACTTGAAAAAAATTTAGGTGAAAAAGGCACAAATGTGAATAACCAATATTATGCATGAATTGTTTCAAGGCAATGTGTAGTTATAAATTTGTGCTTTTAAATATTCTAAAAATAACCAATTCTAACTAAAAGAACATCATATTGATTCAAATACTTGCTTTAAAAAAAAAAAGAAGAAAAAACAAAGAAGAAAGTCAATATGTCCATTCTCGCTTGAAAATTATAATTTGACAATATTGCAAACTTGTATGCTCAACATATAACAGAGAAAAATATTATTTATAAAATTAAAGTTTACTAGCAAAATATGATGGTAAGAACATCAGATTATTTATCAAATCTCAGAACAACTGAAAAGTGATCTACCATCAGTCTTTATCTCCATGGTAAATTTAAGGCATCCTGAATATCAGAAAAAACAACAGTCCATGCTGTTAATGATCTTCACCAACTTCTTAAATTTTTTAACATATAAATTTTTTTCAATCACAAGTTAAAACACTATGTCTTTTCTTACATTTTAATTTAACTAAATACATTCATACCACTTTCACTAGTAAACCCTAATTAACATTAAACAAATATTATAACACAAGTATGTCAACAATTATTAAAATTTTGGAATGTTCACATGTCAATAGTGATTTTTTCTACAAATATATCAGTTTCAAAGGAGTATGTCTTTTCAAATAAAAAAAAATATTGCACTACTCTTGTACATTGTGTTTAGCTTTACGAAAATATTTTCCTCTTTGGTATATAAAGTTTGTCTTTGGTGTTTAGTTAATTACATACAAAACAATTCAAATTAAATCTGTATTATCTCTAGACGTCAGTCTGCTCTGTTCCCATCTTATGGATACGCTTGCAGTGTCTCAACAGGGAGGAACGTTGTGTGAATTCAATGCTACAGAGAGAGCACTTCAGCCGTTCCCCTGTGTGTACGACAGAATGTTTCTTCAAGACACTCTTGTGGGCATATGACTTGCCGCAGACTTCACATTTGTAAGCTCGTATCTGTGCCGGCGCCACAGAAGCCGCTACATCGTTTGCTGCAGTATTCTTAGGATGGAGCTGCAGTGTTACTTCAGGCTGGGCCAAATGTGGCTTCGGTGCTTTGGAACAGTGCCATTTTAAATGCAAAGCCAATGAACAATTCCTAATAGGGGGGAAAAAATCATTTAAAAAAAAGTATGAACTAAAAAATTTAAAATGAACTTTCAAGGCATTGCCATAAAAAGAGGTAATTTAAACTAATAGGCAGATCAGACTATCCATTTACTAATACAGTAAATAAGCACTAGAACTTGGGCGGATTTTGGTTCCGCAGTCAACAGGTCAAACAAATACGATTTGAATGTAAAATAATATGCACCTGTAGAACACCCGGCCACAATAAGGACATCGAGAACCTTCACTGGAACCAGAATTACTGTCTTCATCTTCTTCATTGCTGTCTTCATCATCAGAGTAAACAGCTTCAACACCTTGCAGTAACTCCTGCAAAGTTGTAGATGTTTGACAATATTCAATAAAATTAGGGAAAAATAATCGGCCACACACTACAAAAAAAAGTAGCAAAGTCCTGTTTGATATGGAGTACCAGTTGAGGGAGGTTAGTGAGCAACTTGGCTGGGAGCATCTGCTTGTGTCAGGATGAGAAAAGGTGTACAAATTGAATTATGCCTTCTTACAAGATTGTGATAGCATTGAGTAACAGGAACAGATGTTCCTGAACTGTGAGTATTTTTAAGGTCGAATCCCTGGGTGGATCGGAGGGTTTTCTTGGTAGAATTGAGGATGTGTTTAGGATTAGCTCTCTAAACATATTGGGCAGTTTGACCCTGGTATATTATAATATTTATTGAGCTTTGTAAATGGTTTTTATTCTCACCCTCCTGATACACCCATAAGAATGAGAGTGAAACTCGAAAATAAATGTCAAAAAGAAAAGCGTGAACGAGAGCTTTTCTGGGGGCAGTGATTTGCATTTCGCATGTGGGTCCTCTCCGCGCCCCGATGACTAACTTGTTGATTTTTTACTTGTGGAATAGATTTTATTTGGTTACCATATTTATCTGTTTAATATTTATTAAAGATTTTAATGTTAATTATTTGTCGATTATTTTACCTATATGCAAAATTGCTGGATGCCCAAAGGAAAAAAAATGGTTATCTACATGGTTATTGGTACAGTTAAATAAATTAATTGAAAAAAAGTTTATCACTCATTAAATAGTAATTAAACAAAAAAGATACAACATTGATCCTGTAAACATGTATTTTACCCACAATCCGTTTTGAAAATAATTAAAATAATTGTAATTTAAAAAAATAAATGGGGTGTATGAACTTTTTTGTCTGTGTATATGCCAATTATTTACCTCAATATTATTATCTTCCTTCGAGTTTGCTTCTTTGACAGTATAAGGCAAAATCTGGAACAAAACATAATAAAGCAATTAGACAAGATTAATTAGAAATGTTTTATCTTTTTGCAACTTACATCTACATCCAGATGATTAAATCTAGGCTTTTTTGAAGGACTTAGCTAAAACAACAATATTTATTTATTTTGTATATCGTTTTAAGAGAATGAAATAAACTTACACTAGCTTCAAAACGTAATTCTGGAATTTTTTTCCTATAAAAGATTTATAATTAAACATAATATCATTGTCGGAAATGAAAATAGTCTTACTTTTCAGCCTGACTGCATAGTTCGATGGTACATTCAGAAAGAAGTACACTCGGCAAGTTGGTTTTGAAAGAAAAATTGCTCAGAATATTGTTATTTGCATCATCATCATCATCATCATTTTTTGGCCTGAAACAACATATGGTCAAATAAGTTTTTTTTTTTTTTTTTTTTTTTTTAAACTGGGTTTGTTTCATTTGATTCTAGTACTTTTTGATATTGAATAAAGGTTAAAACAATTTTAAAAATATTAATTTATAATTGTTTAAACAAAATGAGAGGCGTTTTTATACAACAGACATTGATTGAAACACCAAAACTACTTTTTTTTACCTGTCCTCATTGCCTTGGACTTTGTTCTCCGTTTTTTCTTCAATTATAACATTGAGAAACTGGGAAGCTAGCATTTCAAGAATTTGCCAATAAACGCAAAACAAGCGGCTATCGTGCAAATTAAAACGAAAAAAGGAAAATAAAAGGAAATCAAATAAAAACCCTGGGTCAAGCAATAAGCTTTCAACCTCAGGAGTCGCGAAAACCTTTACAATTAGTGAGACAGTAGCACTGGAAAAAATCAGTAACCTTCACTGTAATCGTCACTAAATTTTCCCTTGTAATTTTCAAGAAAATTCCCTCAAATCATATAAATCGAAAAATAAAATATATTACACATAATAAATTTTATTTGGCGTTGAGATAGTTGGTAATCACCTTTATTTTTTGGCAACTGAATAAGTTTGTAGTTGTTATTACTTCTTACGTCTACAATAAAATATTTCTGATATAACTTCTGATGTATTTTTTTTATAAATGCATTGTTTTGCGACTTAAGTTACAATAATTCAATGTTTTAAATGTTTTGAACTTTTTTCTACATTAAACTTTATATGATACTTGGACATAAGGGAATCGATGTGATGTCGATAATAGTCTTTTGACTTTTCTCCAAAACGGACACGCCCACTTACCAGATGATAACTTTTCATTCAGATCCAGTAAACCAATAGTGAAGGAAGGAATATAGAAGAAAATGAAGGTATTTTTATTCATATTATTGAGTTTAGCGACAAATGCCCTGTGCGGAGTACCAGTACTGGTTTGGGAGACCAGCCCATCCATCGGAAAGGCTGAGATCATCCCAGCACTCTCACAATTGGACACCGATGACTTTTCCAACTACCTTGTCAAGAAGGTGCACGTTCACAAACCGCTCATCGTCCTGTTCGAAGAAGAGACTTTGAGTATAGAGGATTTCAGCTGGAAAGACTCACAGCAAAGAGGCTCATTCCCAAAGCTTCAGAATCTCACGGGGATGTCTTCCAAAGTCGAGTTCCTCTCATCGGTTGTAAACCCACTCAACGCGCTTAAAGACTTGGTCGCCAGCCACGACTACGTTTGGAAGAAATACGACAAAGATTTACCCGTCAAACCGAATGTTGTCCTTGAGGTGAAGCTCGACGATCCTCTTCCCAACGAAGACCGCCCAGACCTTCTTCGCAGACATGATACCGACATTGCCGAGATATATTCTCAACTTCTGGCATCGCATTCTAGAATTGTTGCTTTATTCACCGGCAAACACAGTTCATGGGTTGAAGTCGATTTAAACAGAGTTAGAAGAGATGCTGAACCAACTAGTTTTGTCTATGAGTCTAAAACTATTAAGATGGAGACACCAAAGCCAGTCACTTTAAAAACCACTACTGAAACTTTCAACCTAGATAATCCGACAGAAACAGTGAGTACTGTACAGTTTTTCAATTTCATTCTTTCTTTAATATGAAGAACCTTTCTTTAATAGAAGATTTTAATGATTTTGTTTAGAAATCTGACACGAGAGAGTCTTTCTTGAGACTGATTTTGAAATTCTCTAAAAAAGGAAATGAATCAGACTCGACAGGTATCACACTTAGAAACCGATTTGATGAGTCTAATGGCAGGTGGACAATGAGCTCCATTGAAATTGTTATTAATGGAGAGACAGATACCCTCGTCAGTTCAATGGATGTTTCAGCTCGCTTTGGAAGGTCTTTTAAATCTACTGGGAAGGTCATATTCAAAAACAAAAGTGGAAACCTTACTCTGATCTTCAATGGCTTACAGGTATTTATTTATTTTTTTTCTCTCTATAATAATAACACTTATGTTGATTGTTTTCAGGCTGAAGTTTACAAAGGTGCTGCTGAAAAAGATGGTGCCAAAGAATTCTCTTTACCTGATGTTCCCGAGGCGGTATTCTTTACCGCTCCGATTTGGTCCGGCCTTCTTACATCTTTCCTTCTCATTATGATTCTAACATACGGATTTCTTATGCTGTCCGACATCAAAACAATGGACAGGTTTGATGATCCCAAAGGTAAAACAATTCAAGTAAACACAGGCGATAATTAATTCTGTAAGTATAATTTGGTTTCAAATATAAATTAATAAATAGATTATTCATCATATTTTTGTTGTTTTTATTTTTCAGCGGCATTTCTGTAATTGAGCACCGACTGATAAATTGATGTACATTCCAACTTTTATTTTTCCAAAATTTATAATTATCTCATTAATTTTTTTCCTTTAGAATGGGTAAAGTATCAACCTTAGTACATTGTTGGTGATAATTAGGTGTAGATGTTTAGTTATTGTTTTTTTGTAAATATGAATGTAATTATTTGTAAATTCCCCATAAATTGGCGACTAAAATTAAAAATGTATATAAGCATGGGTGTGACACCATGTGTGCATTTACAATATTTCATTTCTTTTGTAAATTGTCAGCATTGTAATTATTTTGAAACATCTATATTAATGTACATCTCAGTATTAAGTTAATATTTTCAAGTAAAATGGTGTATTAATTAAAGATAAAACCTAAATATTTTGAATTGTAAATACACAAGAGGAACTAATTGTTTAAAGTCTTCAAATGTCGTACTTAACACTTATAAAAACAAATTCCTGTTAAATATTAGTAAGTTTTAATGTTTATTCTATATTAAAGTCCTCTGATTCATGAATTTGAAGGTTGTCACCTTTTATTATAACAATTATAATATGATGAGCACTAAAGTAAAAGGAGAACTCAATATTATAATTTAAAAAATGGTACAGAATTTAAATAAAACAAATAATTATGCTATCTGTTTTCTATTTTCTTTTTAAAAAGACATTTATTTATTTTCTTAAATTTAGATAATTTTTTTAAACATTACTAAGTAAAATCTGTATTTTTGGGGGACTGCAATGGCTGAGTGGATTTTCAGTACGTCATGGATTCAATTCCCGATATATAGCAATATGTTCTCTCTTAATGCTGACCATATCTGGTTTACGGATGACTTCAAAATCGATCCCGAGGACTGAAAGACAGTAACAACTAGAAGGACAATATTGGACATATTGCACTCTTTCAAGCAGAGACTAAAAAGCTAGGTATTGTTAGCAGAAGAATGTCAATCTGGTTGGATAGCCAGGTGGCACTAAGGGCAATTGCCGTATTAAGGCCCTATCAGACATTAGGGGGAATACAAAATTACCCTTGTCTGGGTACCAGGGCACACAGGGCAGAAGGACAAAAAAGAAGCCGATAAACTGGCAAAGGAAAGTTCGATAAGGATATCTATTTGCCCTGAACCCTTTTGTTGTATACCAAACTGTCAAAAACATGGATCCATCAGCCAGACTTTGGACCATCTTTGACACTATTGGCAGAACTACTATGACATGTTAGGACTAGAATATAAGTTGAACTCTGTAAACTCCAAAGGCATATGACTTGAAGAGGTAGAAATAAGCTTGTGCAGATATTCCAGGAAGATGAAGAGACAAAGCATGTCCTCTGTTCATGCGAAGGCTCATGTAGGCTGAGATTCTTACTTGTGGAAGAGGAAAAGCCCTCCCCGAAGGATACACACGAGAGTCCTTGAAAAAGTTTTGGGGCCTGGTAAAAAAAAACCCTTTAGCTTAATGAGGAACGACAATAATGGAGAAGCACAATAGAAAAGAAGCACAAAAGGTCATGATGTGCAAGTCGTAAAGAAGCCGACTACTTCCCTAATCTAATTTAGCTATATTGTAGGTAGTTATTAATAAATATTAAGTGAAAAATAAAGAAGATATATAACGGCTGATTGTCATTATATAAATATAGTGAGGTAGCCATTTATTTCATTTCATTTTTCCTTTAGTCTTCGCTCACCAGTAGACAAGCATTTATTTTGGCCCCTCAAGTAGTTTCCTTACAAGAAAGTTTTGACTCTTTACTTTTTTCTTCCTGGAGTGTTTTGGATCTTTGTTGTTTTCTTGCAAAGTTTATTTTGGAGAGTGCCATTCCTTGGGCTTTAATCTGGCCCCTTCTTTGCTGAGGCCTTTTTAAAGGTGCCAGATTAATCTTTTTTTGGCCATTCCAGTGTGAAATGTTCTTCACTAATTTTGAGGTGTTTCATTCTCTTTTAATTTAGCAATCTTAAAGTTTGTTTCTTCAGCTGACTTTCTTGTTATGGTAAAGTTAGGAGGACTGAAAGAAGACTCACCCTCTTTCATTTTTGTTAGTTCTGGAAAGTTAAGATTTGTGTCTTTTATGCCCAGAGGAACTAAGACCCTCAGAAGTTGAGAATTTATCCTGGGAAACTACTGCTGGAGGTCTTCTGGTATCCAATGTTCACATACTAGTGAATTAAGCACCCCCTGACCATGCGGCAATATGGGCATATGCTGGCCCACCCTTGCGGCTTGGGGGAAGAGATGGGATAGAGTATTTAAATTAATTGTGGATAGGGTAGAGCATGGTGGATGGAAAGGTATTGGATATCACATGCTGTGGGAAAGAAGGAGGCACTAGAGCCCCTTTGGGTTACTAAAGTTTTTGCTCTTGAACCAGTTTTTGTGATCATGATAATCATTTAAAATAAGTCATGTGAACTGATCATTTCTAGTCTCTTTCAAACAGTTAAACTAGACTATTACATATCCAAGCCACCTCTTTACATAATTTATGTAAATAACCCAAAATTTCCTTCAACCAAATTGAATGTTTGCTGATGAATTGGCCATTCGGACACAGCTAGATCGTCCGTCATTCTGACAAAATCAGCTTTAGGTTGATCACCTCATAACTATTTCAAAATGTAAGTAACCAAGATAGTTTGAAAGTAGTAGAATGCTAAAAATACTTGCTAATAGAAATTTTGGGTAAAAATAAAAACAGTCCTTTTTCCACTTTCACTTCTCTGCAAACATTATACAACTTTAGCAATTACTTGTTAAAAGTTCTCTGATGAAGAAAAGTATCGTGACCTTAACTATTGACAAACAATTGACCTACTTCCAATCTCATCAATGAAACTGGAAAAACATTGTTAAACCTTCTTACTGTCTCTATGTATTTTTATTTTTTGCTTCTATAATCTTAGGTTTAAAAGAACAAATACTCCATTATTTGTCCTTAACACAGCACATGGCTTATTAATTGATATCAAAAATGTATTGTGATGTAGTTTGATCCCAGTCGATATGATAGGTAGTTGGACGTAAGAGAATAATTACTTTACTTATAAAAGTATGTCATACATTGAAATTCCTAATGTTTAGATAAAATAAAGTTTATCAAGTTATTTTAAGATGGAGAAAAAACATTAAACACGAGATTGGTTTTGATGTTAATGTTTAGAGCAGCCTTTAGACTGTTAAATCAAGTTGCTTAAAATGTGTTTAAATAGTAATTACTTCACCATATAAGAAAATGTTTGTTGACAATTTATGATATAATTAAAAGAAGAAAAAAAATGAAATTCTTATATAACATTTATTTATACATTTAACAATAATGATAAATTTCTAACAATCAAAAAAAATTACAACAGGCTGCTACAATTTTTCAATCTATTTTCTTTTAAATGCCTAAAAAAAATCAATGAATCAGGAATAAAGGATTTTCCACCACCTTTTAAAAACATGATAGATAAAAAAGAAATACTGATATTGTGATTACTACATTTTTTTACCTTCACAAGTACACATCATGCAACAGATATTTCATCAAGATACACAATAAGTACATTACATGTATTTATTTTATGTACATTTTTTTTATTTATAATTAAATGAGTAACCGGCTAAAATTAAAACAAGCAAAAATAATTTGCTTGATAAAATTTAGGCGACACATTGGAATGTATACCAAAAACAAAACTGAACTATCAACGTCTTCAGGCATCTGAAACATCAAACAATTTAGTAAAGTTTCAGTATTATTTGACTACATTTCAAAAAACAGACCTTGTGTTCACTTGGTAGGTAGGCTTGTTGAACCTTGTTGGGCGTGTTGTCTTGAATCCCTTGGGTAAAACTCTGCAAGCGTCGAGGCTGGAATTCTCTTCAACATCTCCTTCGGGAAAATTCGAAGCAACTGCCATCCAATATCAAGTGACTCAAAGACTGTTCTGTTTTCATAAGTACCTTAACAAACAAAAGAACAAAATTAACTTTATGTCTAATAATTACTTAAAAAATCAAAAACTAACCTTGAGTAATGAAATTCTTTTCAAATTTAGTCAAAAATTCTAGATAAAGAAGATCATCTGGTGTCAACGCCTCTTCACCAACTACAGCTTTCATGGCTTGTACGTCCTTTCCAATAGCATAGCAAGCGTACTGAAACAGAAAGAATTCTGAATATTTTTTACTTAATCCTTTATAAAGTACTTTATTGTTATTTTTTAATGCTCACCAATTGGTTAGAGACATCAGAGTGGTCTTTTCTGGTCATTCCCTCTCCAATAGCAGATTTCATAAGACGAGAGAGTGATGGCAGCACATTAATAGGTGGATAGATCTGACGGTTATGCAACTGTCTATCAACGTAAATTTGCCCTTCAGTAATATATCCAGTCAAGTCGGGAATAGGATGAGTAATATCTAGAACAAATTTTAAGTTAAATATAGACAAATGATAATGTTGAAATAATCAAATAATATACCATCGTTAGGCATAGTTAAGATAGGAATCTGTGTGATGGAACCATTTCTGCCTTCAACTCTCCCAGCCCTTTCGTAAATAGTGGCCAAATCAGTGTACATGTAACCGGGGAAACCTCTCCTACCGGGTACTTCCTCACGGGCAGCAGACACCTCTCGCAACGCCTCAGCGTATGAAGACATGTCGGTCAATATAACCAAGACGTGCTTTTCACACTGGTATGCTAGAAACTCAGCCGCAGTCAAAGCGAGACGCGGAGTGATGATTCTCTCGATTGTCGGGTCATTGGCCAAGTTCAAGAACAGACATACATTCTCCATCGATCCGTTTTCCTTTAAATTGGCAAAATTAGACATTTTGTATTAAATAATAATACCAGAGAAACATACTTCGAAATCTTGCTTGAAAAATCGAGCAGTTTCCATGTTGACACCCATAGCAGCGAAAACAATAGCAAAATTGTCCTCGTGATCATCCAACACGGATTTTCCTGGCAGTTTGACGAGACCAGCTTGCCTACAAATTTGTGCTGCAATCTAAATTTTACACAAATTTAAATATTAATTTACACGAATTGCATAGGTATAACTTAAAATAATACTTAGAACTAATTGGCTATTGCTTACTTATATGAGAGTTTAAATTTTTTTAATCGTTTAGAATAAGAAAAACCTTAAATATTTTGTAAATATAAACTTACTTCATTGTGAGGAAGACCAGCAGCAGAGAAAATCGGAATCTTTTGTCCTCTGGCAATTGAATTCATTACATCAATGGCTGAGAGACCAGTTTGGATCATTTCCTCAGGATAGATACGTGACCAAGGGTTTATGGGTTGACCTTAAAACAGAAATCCTCATTGAAACACTTTTTACAATGTATTTTATTTATTTATTTATTTTTTAATGTAAAAACCAACTGACCTTGGATGTCGAGATAGTCTTCAGCCAGAATTGGAGGTCCCTTGTCAATCGGTTTTCCGCTTCCGTTGAAGACACGGCCTAACATGTCCTCTGACACAGGCGTACGGAGGATGTCTCCGGTAAACTCACACAGAGTGTGTTTCGCGTCGATACCAGAAGTGCCTTCGAACACCTTTAAAAACAAGGTTTCAGTTGTTTTACTTAATTTGGGTACTATTCTTAAAAATTTACCTGCACGACAGCTTTAGAGCCAGAAACTTCCAAAACCTGCCCCGACCTGATTGACCCGTCGGCAAGCCTCAACTGGACAATTTCAGCGAACTTTGGGAATTTAACCTCATCGAGAATAACAAGAGGACCGTTGACACCTCGGACAGTCTTGTAAGCTAGAAAAAGAAAAAAAACTCGAGATATTACATAAGTCCTTGTCTATTAATTTATTTGCATTATTTGGATAAAAAATAAAAAAATAAAATGTGAATATTTAGATAGATTTGTGTAAAGAAACAAACGCGTAATTGGAAAATGTGATAAATTTTAGAAATTGTAGGGATTATAAGTTAAAAGAGTAAATAAAGTTGTAGAGAGACAACGCCCACTTTTTTAAGTTTACTTACTCAACCTCGGTTGGGACACAAAGTCCCTCGAAACGGCCAAAACGTGCTCTTTGGCAGCGGCGACGCTAGTAAAAGCCATTTTCCTGTTGATTTTTTTCCCCTTTTTGTGCCTTTTTATGAGTCGACCAAATTTTCACTCCGT
Organism: Cimex lectularius; assembly: GCF_000648675.2. NCBI lineage: Eukaryota > Metazoa > Arthropoda > Insecta > Hemiptera > Cimicidae > Cimex > Cimex lectularius. Next base: position 265,435 of record NW_019392784.1, on the reverse strand, counting down.
CTGTAAAGTTGCAAGCGCCTACTGGAATGGTGCCCTGCCTTTTCGTCAATCGTCAGTCCCCCAGAAATCAGCTGATTTGCTCCTATCGCCTGACGAAGAGGGAGAAAATCACCCAAGGACGCATGTTGCCAACATTAACTTCTAACGAGAATTTACAACTTTTTCCAACATCGAATTGAAAGAAATTTATCAAAGAATTATTATTTATTTGACCTTTCTTACAAATTTAATTGGACCACCATTATTACTGATATATTGTAAATTTTTTAATGAATTTTTATTTTAGAGTGTCCATGTTTTAGTGAGTCGTAAATTAATAGTGTGAACAATTCACATTAACACTAGAAAAAAATTGAGGCCAATAGAGTGAAAATTTAGATTTGTTGGATTTGTATTAGGAATCAGGTGACTGACCTCAAGAAAAATGCCATGCTTAATTCATATCTTCAGAAGAATTTGTATATTCAACAAATATATAATATATCATAATTTGCTTATTTGGACACCCACGGACACTCTGGATAAATGTATTGACTTGAAGAAAAAATCAAATTCAGTTCTTTGCCTTTACTGCCATGCTTTTGACCTATTCATCATCAACCAAGATAAAAGGCTTGGCAATGTTTGGACTGAGTCAGTCTTCTAGGAAATTTGAGATTGCCTATAAAAAACGTCAATTTGTAGACATATTTGCTCTGGTGATGACCTTAAAATAAGTCAAAAGCTTGGCAGTAATAACTGAAAAAAATGGCCTTGAAGCAGAGTGTTTGTGAGTGAAAAAGTGGTTCTAACATTATAATATCTGGAAACTGGCACATCTTGTTTTTTTTTAACTTCTACTTTTACAAATCTTATATCCTCCTATATATCTGGTAGTACTCAGGGATGTACTCTATGGACAGTAAAAATAAAAAACTGATTTATGAACTAAACATATAGAAAAAAGTCTAAAACCAATTTTACTAGCTCCAGGTAGTAGAAAATGCTTTTTTAAGAATTATTGGAGGGTTTCCACATTGGACTATGATAGACTATATGTTTATGTGAACTTAAACATACCTAAGAACCCACATCTATACTGAAATTGTCAATTTTTATAACTCATGCATAAGTAGCTCTTTTGAGCATATAAAAAAAAAACTTTTTTCTTAATATGGAAGACTTGAACTACCATAAATACAAGCATAACATACATATCATTTGCCCAATAGTAAAAGTATGTGAATCTACTATTTACAATAAGATATATCCATTTGTGTCGTAAATTATCCCGCAACAACATGTTTTATGTAAAAAATAAATCAGTATCTATTAATCTGTCATAAACACATTATAGATGCATTTGGTAAACATTGTTAAGTCAATTCAATTCACACATTTTGCAAAAGCATTTGACACTGTCCATCATGACATTTTGATTGCAAAATTGGAGGCATATGGTTTTTATAGCAGTCTTCTCTGTTGGTTTCACTTATATGGAAAATATATTCCAAATAGTCAAAGTTAATTTTTTTTAATGTTTTAAATTTACAGTTTTTTTTAGGAATTCATCAGGGCTCTCACTTAGGGCCTGTTTTGTTTCTTGGTTTTATAAATGACATTTACTCTGTGCTTAATGATATAAATTTTCTTTTCTTTACTGATGATCAAAAAATGTTTTAAACCTGTTTCTTCTTATTCTGACCACTTAATCCTCCAAACTCCAAAACAATTTAAAATTTCTCTAATATCGGTGTTTAAATAATAATCCAAATCTTAATACTTCAAAATGTTTCTATATCCACTTCTCAAGGTACAATAATTCTAGCAATTACACTTACAATCGATGACATCCCCTCAATTCAGTTAACATTATTAAGGATCTCGGCATCTTGTTTGACCAACAGCTAACGTTCAAAACCCACATTTTAAATTTAACTGCTAAGCTATAAAACTTCTCGGATTTATAATTAGTTTTTTTAAGATTTTCAGAATATTCAAATGTTAAAAGAGTTATATATTTCTTTAGCCAAATCCATCATTGAATTCTCCTCTGTAGTTTGGTCACCACATTGTAAGTATCTAAAACATTCTCTTAAACGTGTTCAGCAAAATTTCTCAAATATGTACATTTGGTTTTATTCCATAATATAGATACATTTGAAATCAAATGTAAAAAAATGATATTTCTCTATAAATTATTAAATAATCAGATAGACTGTCCAGAACTTCTCAAAGTAATTAACTTTAATATTCCATCTCATACACCAGAAATCCTTAAACTTTCAATGTAGCCTACAGTAGGTACAATTATTATACCTGTACATTGAAAAGAGATTTAATCAAGAAAAACAATTGAATTGAAAGAAAGCATCCTACATGCTAGAATTACCAAAATTAAAATAATGGCCAATACTAATTGGGAGACTTATACAAAATGTACTGAGGATAAGGCTCATCCCGTTAGCCTTGGATGAAGAGGTTGATTACGAGGGCGGAGACTAGAGCTACTGTATAGCCTCTGGTGCGGTGGGACAAAAAACTTGACATACATACTACGTGTTTTACATTTTCCCCTTGAATCACATTCAACAAATTTTGGTTTGACAAGATTAATGCCAATGTACGTACAATTGTTCAACATTCTCTTTTGATCAATGTTATTCTATAAAAATATATATTAAAAAAATCTTTTAGAAGCTAAATTATTAGTCAAGGAGCATCCGCTTTAATAATTATGTTTAATTGTTCAATAAAACAAATAGTGATTCAAGAAACTTTTGTACAAGATCAATATAATAATTATAAAGTATCTTTGTTTATATTATTTACAGAAAACTAACAAATATAACAATCTTGAGAAAAAATAAATAACTATAAACAATAAAATTAACCTTATAAAAAATTAAGAATACAAAAAATAAAATTAAACAGAATAAAAACATTACCCATATTTACATAATTAATATAATTAAACAAATATTTAAAGAATACGATCAGGGTCATATGGCTATCAGAGGAATCAATATAAATATAAATTATTAATTCATTTACATTTTAGTGGTCAATTGACCAAGTTACATCTTTCAATTAATTATTATTTCCATGTAAGGTCTTGGTTGAGATAAAACTTCGAAAAGTCCGAAGATAAAGTTTGAATCCTGCTCGTGACACGACTTTTTTATCTCAACCAAGACCTTACATAGAAATAATAATTAATTTATAAATATAAATATTAAAAAATGTCAATGATTGTGGGGTAAGAAACAAAAGTATTTTCATTATAATATACTCATATCATAAGTATACAAACTTTACTATATTGTAATAACTTGTAATAAAATATAATAGTAATGTAATCTACTGAATGTTATGATCGTATTTTTGAATAGTTTAATTATTTTTTGACATAAAAATATATTTACATGTCGTTTTGGGAGAATTGACTAAACAAGGGTAAACCTTACCTTCAGTGCACACTTCAAAATTTTAAGTATCCTTAAAAGGATTAAGCTAAATCTTATTTAAGATGTAGCAGACATTAAGTAATACCTGCTTTATTCTACTGATTCTGAGGGAGCATATCTTGCTATTTTTATTGATACAATATTTTCTCAAATAAATACTTTCTCTTATAACTAATTGAATTATATAATAAAAATATTGTGGCATTGACTGAGCTTTTCAGTATTTTAAATAGATAACATATTAATAAAGGATTGTTTAGATGAATAAAAACACTTTTTTTCTTCTATTAATAACTCCTGTGTTTATTCCTTGACATTTTTTCTTTAGATTCAACCATGTAGATAAAGTTATGAGGCAGATTTCCTTGACCGATCACAGATATAAGCTTCTTCACTGAGCCGCATGTTATTTTGTCACTAAGTTTACCAAAATTCCAACCTCGTCTAGTACAACTGATTCCTTCTGTGAACGGTGTTGCAGGAGTCCCAGCTTTGTTCGTCGATGGCCCATTTTCAATAGAAAAGACGAGTGATTTTCCTTCACGAAAAATAGCCTTCCATAGGTATTTAGGGTAGGGCACCATGCCTTGTGTCAGCCAAAGTTCCTGGTCCTTACGGTTTCCAGTTTTTATACCGTAAGTTCCAGCAAGTATTGTTATCGGTTCTGAATCCTACACACAAAATAATTTATTTTAAATATATAAAAAAAAGTGCTTTATAAAAGTATAAACTGACGTCTCTGTATTTTTTTCTAATCGTTTGTTCAATTAATTTCCAAGGTCCGTTGTAGGTCGAATTCCATTGTGGGACTGTATTTAAATAGTACAATGACATTTTTTGCATGTTGTAGCTCATGAAGTCTTCAGGCGGAATCAAGAAGCCTGGAACTATTGCTTCAACATAAGTCGGAGGTAACGCTGGCATTTTTGCAAGCCTTGTGATCTCCTGAAACATAATCGGTTAGACAAAATAAAAATAATAAGAGAAAAATAACAAATACAGATACATTTTTGACTAAAATTCAACCATTCAATCAATCATTTAACAAAGCATATGGATAAAATTGCATTGCTGTAGTATATTTTTCTTGTATTAAGCATTATTTATTCAATAAAGTGTTATTTTTATAATTTAAAAAATTTACTTAAATAATAATAAATACTTGTATAAATCATAAGAATCTTCGTTTTTGGTTTTTAGATTGTTATAGTACTTAATCAAAGAGATATTGTAATCATAATTAAACATTAAACTACCGAATAATGGTGTTATCTGACCTAAAATTACTGCAATTATTTGCTTTTGTTTAATCATTATATAAGGTCATTAACTTGATCCTAACTTATATTACTTTTTACATACATACAGTCATTATTTAAAAACTCCTATTTCAAGTACTTACTGCATTGTAGACCTCAGAAATATTACGGACAATGGACCCATAGATATCAATAACTTGGCCAATTTTTATTTCCTCTAAAAAAAGGTCCATCAATTTATTATATTTATGATCTAAATCATAATAAATCCTACCATCTATGCCAAGATGTTTTACCCTGTGCCTATACACTTTTGGAAAAACCACAGAATATACCCAGTATGTTTCACCTCTTTCTTTGCTGTGGCAAATCGACATTCCTTTTATAAACTCTCCATTGTCTCCCTAAAAGTAAAGAAAAACTTTTTTTTTTTCAAAATATAATTTAAACATAACATAAAACTTTAAATTTAGAAATCTTTTTACCTTATATCCAACATCAATAAATCGACCTCGCTTTGGGCCGTTGCAACTCCCTCTATAAATTGTAATAGGATACATTGGCCGATTACATGAAAATGAATTCAATGGAAAAACACCTCTCCTCGTTTTTACTTTTCCACCCGCTGTACAAGTACCATTCACTGACTTTGTTGAATAACGATTTAGTTTGTTCCCTTTAAATAAAATATCCATAGTTATTTTAAATAATGATTATTTGCTTTAAAAAAAATCTTACCAGAGCTGAAACAACTAATTTCAACTGTTTCACCATCTTTTAATCCAAAAATTGACAAGTCGTTGCCATCAGGCATCAGTTCTCTTCCTTTGGCATTCCGAAACAAGGGTGTGTTGATTGTCATCTCATCTAAGTCCATCTTGCAAGCATTTCCTACACATGGAATCTTATAATTTGGCATCAATTAAGAAAAATAAATGTTAATAAATACCTGGTAATTTTTTGGCAAAAGAACAACTGGCCATAAATGTTGAAATAAGAAATACAAGTCTCATATTGTAGAGATCTACCTTTGCAGGTTTGTAATTGCAAGTGTTCGGCAAATGAATTATCCACTACTCCGCTGACTTTTTATAATATCTACTTATCTGAATTTCGCTATTTTGCCAAACAATGCTGATAAATAAGAACATTTTTACTCACTCTATGACTTTGTGATTAAGGACTTATGAAACTTGATTAGACTGTGAGTCAGCAATACTTCTCTCAATTGTGGCACTTCCTAGTTATTAGTTCTGCTTAAACGAATACTATGGCAACAATAATCAAATATAATTGATCGATAAAGTGCTATTAAATGTATGAAAATCATATCATACACCAAGACTTAATTCAAATTAGTATTAACCCATAAGTAAATTGAGGTAATTGTTTTGTGTATAATTACCAAATAATTTTGTTTGTATTATATTTTTTTTTAAATTATAAGTTGGATGATTGTAACAAAGTTTTGATAAATAAAGCTGCTTTCAATATTTGGGTGTTTATTTTTAATATACATTCTATTTTGTCAGAGAGAAAGGATTGTAAGCCATAACAAATCATCGTGACTGACACTGGAGGAGTGAGGAGAAGCACCCTTTTGTGCTAAATGGAATTCTTTTCTCTAAAGAGGCAAAATATCAACGATTCAGCTTTGAACAAAGACTTTCAACTGAACAACTAAATAAAATCACAGAGAAACACATGGTAGATGTAAACCCCTTTTAAGAAAAGTTGGGGGCCAAAGCCAAAAATGTTCCCACAGCTATTTTTATTTATTGCTGAGCACTGTTGCTGTGGACCTTTTGTGGCAACCAAACTGCTAAAAATATTGATCTAATAACTCCTTTGTTCAATGGTAATATAGCCCAGGAAGAGGCACGCAAAAAAGTTCATCAATCAAAAGACTATTGCAGAAACTAACAGTAGAACTACTAAATCTAGGACATGTTCGGACTAGAACAATAGTCGGACTGCTAACTGGGCTGCAGACTCCGAAGGTGTGTGTAGAATCTGTGGAAGATGTCCTCTGTTGGTCTATGTAGGCTGAGATTCTTACTCAGGGGAGTCCTTGAAAAAGCTCTGGGATCTGGTGAAAAACCTTAAGCTTAATGAGGAACTCATTACTATAACAAAGAAGCACAATATGCCAATACTGGTCACGGTGTGCAAGTGGTAAAGAAGCTGACTCCTTCTCTAATCTAATCTAATTTAGCTGCACTATAGGTAGTTGAATGTTAAACAATCCTATGTGAATAAATATTAAGTGAAAAAAGAAGATATATATAAATTGGCTGATGGTCATTATACAAAGATAGTAAGGGTAGACAATTATTTCCCTTCATTTTTCCTTTTACTGATTCTTCAGTCAGCAGTAGACAGGCATTTACTTTGCCCTCCCCCCCATAGTTGAAGAATTTCTTTTATTGTTGTCAGCACTTTTTGGGCGGTAGGGTAAAACTACCTTTGGGCAAGGCATCTTTTTCTTTTACTGTAATCAATGTAGCTCCCTACATTAGAGAGGATCTTTCATAGTGTGCCGTCACCATACATGAGAGCTAGTGAACCACTATTATAGTTAAAGTTGAGAAAGTGAGGTTTAACATCATCTTCTTTCTGCTGTGAAGGTTGCTTCTGTATTGCTTGCAGGTGTCGAGTGCTCAAAAGAGTTTGAGGGAGATCATTATACAGGATGCCTTGTACTCCTTGCAAAGCTTGTAGGCTTTTGGCACTTTTTTTTGTTGCCTGAAAGTTTTGTTCTCTTTATTTTTTTATTTCTGTGGTGGTTTCAGACCTTTGTTGTTTCCTTGCAAGGTTTATTTTGGAGAATGCCATTCCGTGGAATTTAATCTGGCTTATTCTTTACTGAGGCCTTTTTAAAGGTGCCAAATTTATCTTTTTTGGCTGCTCCACTACTTAAACTGTACTTCAATAATTTTGAGGTTTTTCATTTCCTCTTTTACTGTAGTGATTTTTAAGTGTGTTACTTGTATTCGGGCTTTATGTTAAAATACTCTCATCTTCATCTCACCTTGAATAGAATATTGAAAGTTGAATAACTACATTAGTATTGTATTTTGTACAATTACATTAGTATTGTATTTTGAGAGAAAATTGCATCTTTCAAATTCAAGCAGCTTACCATGTATAGTATACACAATATTGATTACAGTAGAAAATTTCCATTTTTTTTTTACATTTTTGTGGTTTCTTATTCAAGTTACAAAATTGTTGAATGTTATGAATCCTATCAATAACCACAGACTAAAGAATAATAATAAAAAATGCTGATATCGAATATCTCTCTTCGAACTAGAAAAAAAACTTGTCTTTATTAGTTTAACGACCTTGGCAGATTTTTTTATCAGTCAAACAACTACTTTATGTGGTGGAGGTAGACAAGATTTTTATTGTATCATCGTTTCTGTATCAGCAACGTCGGCGTTTTAACATTTATCGTATACATATATTATTTAATTTATTATTGTGAACAGTAAGGATTCGATGGAGAGAGTCAAAATAAACGAGAACGACCTCAAATACTGTGCAGACAGGCTGAACGAGAGTCCAGAAAAATTGGAATTGTACTTGGCACAGATGAGGGATTTTTTGAAAGGGAAAGAAGAACTTCGGGCAAAAACAGGTAAATTTATAATAAACGAGGACAAGTGAATTTTATTTGTTAAAACAAATTCACAGGAGAAAACAGCAACAATTTAAGTTGAAAGTAGGTTACTGTCAAAGTGTCAACTGTCAAAGTTTCAACAAAGCAACAAGTAACCTCAATGATAATTAAGATGTAATACATGTTCGTAAATGATCATGTTCAAAGATACGACTGAGTAACTTTAAATTGTGGTATTTTTACGCTGGAAGATTTAATTTTATTAACTTTGATTTTAACATACAAAATGTGAAAAAAAAGAAGTTTAATAAAATAATTATAAAGATCGGAAAATTTAAAATATTCAAAATTTATTAATTATACAGAATGAGTGTAATTAGAAACTATTTGTTATATGTACATATTACTTCAATATTATCTATTATTCTAATCAAAAGTCCAATGACAAATTTTAGCTGAATTTCAACAATTTTGTTATATTAAGTCAATTGTTAAAAACTACCGGCTCATCAATGTAATTTGGATCATAGACAAAGTACTTGAATCAATTATTTGTGATAAGATGTCCACTTATGTCTGCGATTATTATCTTGCAGCAATAATGTTTTTTAAACAATAAGTCAGTATCCATCAATCTTTTAATCTATCAAAAACTTTGTTGCATTGATAAACATTGTTATGAAGGTTCAATTCACACTGATTTCATGAAAACATTTGATATCATCACAATCATCACATTTTGATTGCAAAGCTGAAAAAATGTAGTTTTCGTGACAGTCTTCTCTGTCGGTTTCACTCATATCTGGAAAATAGGTTCCAAGTGGTTAAAGTTAATTTTTCTGAACCTTTTAATTCTCAGTTACAGGAATCCCTCACGGATCTTACTTAGGGCCTCTTTTTTTTTTTTTTTTTTTACTAAATGGCATTTATGCTGCGCTTAATATAATTTTTCTTCTCTTTGATGACAATCTAAAGATTTTTAAACCTGTTTCTTCTTATTCCAATCACTCACTTCTTTCAAATTATTTAAGTTTAAATAATGATATAAATTTTAATACTTCAAATTGTTACCATATATGCTTCTCAATGAGCAATAATTTTAACAATAATTCTAATAACTACATTTATACAATCAATGGTACCTCTTTCACATCAGTCAACGTTATTCAGGACCTAGGCAATTTATTTGACCAACAGCTAATGTTTAAAAACCACATTTAAGTTTAGCTGCTAAAGCTCTAAGACTTCTGGGATTTAGAATTCATTTCTCTAAAGATTTTCAGAATATTCAGGTGCTAAAATTGATATATTTATAATCATTTATTATATTTTTTTTACATAATTTTGCTGTAAATTATTCAAAAGTTCTAATGACATTAAATATAGACTCGCTTGAAACCAGATGTGAAAAAATTGTATATTTCTCCATAAATTAATAAACAATCAGATAAATCCCCCAGAACTACTCCAATTAATTAACTAATCCATGGCATTTTTTAACACCAGAAATCCTCTAACTTTCAACTTAGCCTTCTATAAGAACAATTGCACTTTTCATTCTCTGATCAATAGGGTTCAATGACAGCCCAACTCCATTGGCATAGACTTTTTTCATCATAAAATTTAAAAAAAACTAACTTCCGTTTCAATTTTTTTTTCAAATATTTAGTTATATCTTTTTTATAGTTTACATATTCTAAGTTTAGTCATCTTTATTTAACCTAATATCATATAATTTTAAGTACTTGTAGTTACATTAAAAATATTCTTTCTTTTTATATCCACTTATATTTGTATTTTCTTATATTTATTTACTGTTCTATTTATTTTTATATTGTGTTTACCTTGTTGTATCTAGAAAGATAAATGGTGGAGTGAGTGTGTTGTTCAATCCTTTTAAAAAGTAGTTATTTTGAACGATCCGGATTTCAAACTTATAGCTCATCATCAGGTTGAAGAAATTTACAACCTGATGATGAGCTATATCCAGATTGTTGAAAACAACTAACAGTGAGTAGGAACTATATTTTTGAAAAGATTTTTTTTATCTTGTGATATTACGCTTCCAAGCCTGCGCTTGTAATAAATAAAAATATTTTTGAATAATTACAAATGTTGTATTGCAGATGATTACAATTTGATACGGTTTTTAAGAGCTGCAAAATACGACATAGAAAAGGCAAAGAAAAAGATTAGCTGTTATTACAAGTTTCGAAATGAATGTGACGCTTGGTTTAAAGATCGAAACCCAAATCTAAACGATATAAGTGCTTTACTTGAAATTGGGTAATAACTTTACATTTTTGCAATTGAAAGAGATGTAAACATTTTCTTCTCGTAGACTATTCCTGCCTGTATTACAGAGAGACAGCAAAGGGAGATGTATAATAATTGTAAGATCTGTCAAACACGATCCAAAAGTTCACTCAATTGATAGTGTTTTTAAGGTGATAAAACTTAATAAAAATAACTATTATTCTAAATTATTTATGTTGGATTTGATAAGGTTGGGTTTATGGTTTTGGATCTATTATTCGATAAATTTGAAGATACGTCAGTTTATGGCGTCAAAGTTATTTTTGATTTGGACGGAGTCTGTTTGGGCCATGCTCAACAACTATCCATATCTATAATAAAAAGAGCTGTTCATTCATGGCAGGTAAAAATATATTTGTATTATTACTTATTCTTGTTACAACTCATTTTACTTTTCAGGAATGCTATCCAGTGAGAGTTAAATCCCTAGATTGGGTCAATACTCCAACATACATTAATGTTGTCTTGAACATTTTTAGGAGTTTCATGAATCAAAAGTTAAAGAAAAGGGTAAGGTTTTCTTTTAGGCTTTTTAATTTTTTATTTACTTAATGTCTTTTGCATTGTCCTTCTATGGCTGTGTGAGTTTCAAAAGTTAATCTAATTATTTTGTATTTCAAACCAATTAATTTTCAGTAAGACAGTATTATTTGTCATACTTGATGGTTAATTACTATCTATAAGCTGGATATTAATTTTCTTACAGTACTTAAATTTTAATTATACAAATTCTTCTTTCTCAAATTTTACTATTGTAAGGAGTTTTTCTTGGCTGGTAAAGCTCCATTAAATAGTGAAACCTGAGAGAATTGAAATTTCAATGGAAGCAACTAAACATTAATTAAAAACTCTTCTTCTAAAGTTTTGACAACTTCCAATATACATTGGTGGACAAAATAAATGCACCACCCTTAAATTTTAATCTAGTTTATTCATATTTTGCATATCAAAAATAGGACTGGTTGTAAAAATGACATTAAAAAAAAGTTTATTACTAAAAAATAATTATGGAATAAAGAACAAATAAATAAGTAAATTTAAAAAATGTAAAACCTCTTTTTTGTCCCCTTTAGTACAGAGTATTTCCACTTCTTGCACGAATTACATACTTTGCACTCTTCGGAAAAGATTTCTAATAAAATCCTGAGGACTTATTTCCCATACAAAAAAAAAAAAAAAAAAATAGATCCTCTGTTTTGATTATTGGAGGAAACAAAGTTTTTTAATTCTGCATTGTACTTTGTAGTAGTTTTGTGAACATAGGGTGTGTTGAGAGTGAAAGTATTTATTGGCATGAACGTGTAGTTTGAGGGGGCTGGTTGTGGAATATTGACCATATTAGGCTATTATATAATAGGTGTAAAGGGTGATGGAGGGTATCAAGTACTCCACCACCCTGAGTGAATGGTATGTAAATATGAAAGGAAATATTTAAAAGTGAGTGTGAATGATTTTGGATTTAGGAACTGATTGTGTTGGGCGCTGAAATGACCCAACCTCAGTTGTTGGACGGATAAGATTGAGTCCTGACCCCGACTGCCAACACCTAGGTTGGGTGATTCTCGATGCTTGTCATTAAATTTATTGTAAATTGCAAGAGCTGGTATTGTCAGTGTATTGCAAGAAGTAATAAGCTCAACTGATTTGGCCCAATATAAATCAGTAATCAACAACATTGAGAAATAATAATATAAAATAATGTCAACATTTAATATTTTAAAGAGGTAATTTTTTAAACTTAATATTATATTTAATTTGTTGAAAGGTTTATGTTCATGGAAAAGATACAAGCAAGTTATACGAACGTTTTGAAAGAGGTATTCTTCCAGAGGAGTATGGTGGAGAAGGTGGGAAGCTTGATGCCTTGATAGGTAAAATAATTTTCTTTGTCAGAAAAATAGCCGACGTACATTTTCTGCTAAATCATTAATTTTGATTTTCAGCCTTTTGGAGAGATGCAGTCATGAACAACAAAGATTGGTACAGCACATCATAGTAAAGCTTTTCAGACTTGCTATTTTCAGATTATTTAAACAATGCATTTATACAGTAGTATATTTCAATTAAACTTATCATTAAAGGAAAATGTACATAACTATTTTTTTTTTTTTTAATAAAATTTTGTTAGCTTTATTTCTTAAAATATATAAATGGTCATGTTAAAATGTACAGTTACAAAAACAACATGTATATAAAAACAATATATTTAATGACTTTACTATAAAAAATAATTTATAACAAATTGGACGGATAATTTCTTACAATCAGATCTGTGCAGTCTTCACTTAGTGATTAACATTATATATATAAAAAAAAATGTTACAAAATAAAATTCATTGCGATTTTGTCTTGAAAATTTGATAATAAAAATATCATGTCTCTGAATGGCTTTAGATTTGAGAAGAGCTCATTCCCTTTTCTCTCTAATATTTAAATATAAGTAAAGCAATAAATAATAATAGTTTTGATGGTAGATTTGAATTTGAAGAAGCGTGACAGTCAACAATTCTTTTAGCTCTCATAAAATCTTTTCCAAGGTAGTCTGAGTACCAACGGAGTTCAGGCTTAATGACGTGTAAATGTGTCGAGGCATCTTGAAATATCAAATCTGAATATGGTGGATGCGAGTAAAACATGGCAAAGCTAAGGGATAATAAAAAAAATTAGTAAGTAATAATGCATATAAAATTATATATATTTACTTGAAATCATCTTGATCTCGCCTTCCATAAAACTGCTGACCATAAATAAATAAATTGATGTACGCATTTATTTCAGTGATGTTATATGCATCTCCGCCTCTTGTCACAATTGCATTTGCCCTCACCTTGCCAAGGTTGCAGTCACGGAATTTATTAAGAGCAGCTCTAGTGCCTAAAATATTAAAATCATTAACTTCAAAAAAATTTCAATATGAAAATTATAATTTACCATCTGGACATAGAAGTTGGAAGTCTTCGTTGAGTGCATTCCTCACCCACCATTCTCTCCTTTTACCATCTGTATTTTCTAAAACTGTGGTATGTTTTACAAATGCCACATCGCCACCACCTTCCACAAGACAGCGAAAAGCACCTAACAAGAAATAACTTTAGTCCTGCTATTTGGTTGAAAAATTAATACTTCCTACCTGTATGACCGTAATAATCTTCAGAAGCATCCCTTCGACAATATGTGTAACTACTTCCATGACAAAGGTGACACATGTTATCATATGGAACGTCAGTATTATATTCTGTTGAGATGGCCCCTGGCACACATGATTTTGAAAAGTACTCAGCAGCAGCTCGCATCGCATTGCAGCCATATGGCCTCAACCAGCCATTGGACAACATAAAAGCCATTGGCACTACCCAACCAGCACCAAAATTGATACCACCGTGACATGTATTTTTGCCTAATGAATGTACGTACAATTAAAACAATTATATATTAAAAGCAGAGTATTCACTTACCTTTAAGGTAAGTTATCTCAGTATATGGGTCTTCCTCTTTAGCTACAGCCACAACATAATAATCAGGACTTTGCAGGTCATAAACTTCTGACATGAAAGGTACCAAACTGTATTTTAGGCCAGCTGTATAAACATCACCAGCGTCAAATACTGATATATCAGCATCACTGAAATTGAGGTAAATTAAGGTATTTAAAATTAAATAAAAAATTGAGTGAAATAAAAAAATCAGTATGGAAGGGGCAAACCCATTAAATTAAGTCTTTTGATAAAAAGTGTACAGTTTGTAAAAATAAATCAATTATATATTTTTTTAAATTGCATTTACTCGTTATTTACAACTACAAATATTGTATTAAGTAAATATTTTCTATATATACTGAATTTGTCATTTGAGCCACTTGTAGGAGAAGTTGCCCAGTGACAACACTCCTTTACACTGAAACATGTCATTCTTAACTCGCTGATAAGGTCTAAGGTCCAATTTTGCTTCAATAATCTTGTAGGATTTTCTGGTAGTGTTGGAAGTGATAACTGTCAAACTTATAGATTATTGTGGATGGATGAATTTTTTTACAGTGGATTTTCATAAGGTCATGTACAAATGTGCTTTTATTTATTTTGTTGTCTTTTTAGTCTGGTGAGGGTTTTTAAGTCTTTTTATTTCCCTAACACAGTGTTCAATTGCTATGATTTTAGATTGAAAAACTGTAGAGTACTTATCTCAGTTTAAAGTCAGTTTAGTCTTTGGATTCACCCGAGACTACAGCTCCCAGCCTGTATCCTTTTTTGAGCCGTCAGTATACCAGTAAGAATTAAATCTTCAGGGGTATTTATTTGACCCATTTTTCCCTTTCTGGTAGGGGTGAACCTTGTACTTGTTGGTGAAGTTGTGTTTCGGTGTATCTCCTCCCTAAGTTTCTATTGTTCGTTGACATGGCTTATCCTTGGATTAGAATATGGAGCAGATGAAGGTTTAACAACACCTCCAAGGCATGTAAAGGGGGAGTGGTGTCCTTGTATCACAGGATTTTACAGGTCCACTGTTTTCGTAAACGAAGTAGTGTATTGTGTGTACATTTCAGACAGTTCTTGTTTAAACTTTTGATTACCTTTAATCTGTTGACCTCTCAGTATTAATGAAGAGCATATTAAACGATGGATACAATTTTTAAAATTTATTTAAGTAATGCCTATTTTAAATAAACTCACCCATTCCTTATGGCTTGCATGCAATGAATATGACTATGTCCTTTGAAACATGACATTTCCGGTTTCAAAAGTTGTGCTTTTAAAGCAGTCTAAAAAACAGAAATATATGTTTAAAAATGCTGTATAACTTGTCATCATATTATGTCGTCATTTATAATGATAGAATAAAACAAAATATACCCTCATTTTAAGACATTTTTCCATTTCAGGCTCAGAGGTGACACAGAGCGTCATTTTTCTCACAGGACAATCCCGCAATGCCATGATCCAATCCATAGCATGGCCAAGGTATGATGTATAGGTTTGACTCTGTTCTTCTAAAGCTATTAAATATTCTGTTGCATCCTGAAAGCAAAACCAGTAGAATGCAGAATTTATAATATTTTCTAAAATAAAAATATTCGGCTCACATCAACTAAAAGGTTGTGGACAATGCCGTATCTAGGGACAGACTCGAAAAAATTAAAACTGTTCTGCTTCTGGTATGATTCACTTGAATTAAAAGGGCTTCTATTTTCAGAGTTGTAATTAAATCCTTTGTCAGGTTTATTATGATTGTCTAATCTGTAAATTCCACTTTGATCATAATCTCGTCCATACTGATCTCGCTCTCTTCCAAACTGATCTCGCTCTCTTCCAAACTGGTCACGTTCTCTTCCATACTGATCTCGCTCTCTTCCAAACTGGTCACGTTCTCTTCCATACTGATCGCGCTCTCTTCCAAACTGGTCACGTTCTCTTCCATACTGATCGCGCTCTCTTCCAAATTGGTCACGTTCTCTTCCATACTGATCACGCTCTCTTCCGAACTGAGCGTTGTCACTGTTATACACATCTTGCTCTCTTCCTGTTTTAAAACCATTATTTGACAATAAGTCAGAGTTGGTTCTGTTTTGGTCAGTATTGCCGTAAAGCTGAATAGCTCTCTAACAGAGGAGAAAAAAATTAATATAAGAACTTCAATACAAAAAATAAATAAATACCTGTAAAAATTTCTGATAACGCCTCCTTAATTTTGTACTTTTTGCAGAAGAAGTAATAATACCAGGTGAAGGAATCAGTCCCCAATTACATACCTTGTATTCATCTACATGTTTTCTACTACCGTCAATACAAATCAGTTCAAAATCATCCCTTGACAAGGAAGCTATAAATGAAAAATAAATAAAAGAAAGGAGAATAGTTTATCAATTTTATTAATTCATTCAAAAAATTTATATCATAATAGGCAGATACTTACGGAAATCTACTTTACTATTGGTTAATTCAGCAACAGTCGTGTGCTTCAAAAATGCTATGTCTCCAGCCTCCACAAGGCAGCGGAAAGCCCCTGAAAATCCTGCATATGGATCTGTATTGGTGCATTTCCCTCCTGTTACTTTACCGATGCAAAGTTTGCAAAGTTTATCCGAATTGTCGCCTACTGGATTGTATTTGTCTCTCAGTGAATTAATGGCACAACTTGGTCCAAAGTATTCGATGGCGTTTTTAACTTGATTATTGCAATCAACAGTTTGTAAACCCCCTCTTTTCATAAGCTAAATGAAAATGCAAATTAAAAAAAAAAAAAAAAAAAAGATGTTTTAAATATTAACAGCTTACCACGTCAAGTGGTACAGTCCACCCGGCCAGATGTCCAACTCCTGTGAAACAAGCTTTCTTTCCTCTTAAGTGCCAAAGGCTAGTCACATCCTTTAGAGTCCCCTTTTTTATAACTGCCACTGTATAATAGGTCTTTTTATTTTCTGAAATTGCAAAAACATGTTAATGTATTGAAATCTACGAGGTGATGAATGTTGATTTAATTCATCTCTGATCGCCCGGTTTGCTTATTTTAGCTGGTTTTGGATGAGAAGAAACACTGTACCATATTCTCAAACTTGGATACAACTTGTATCGAATGCTTTTGAAACATCTGAACGAGTTTGTGTTTGTTAGCACCGAAACAGTAAGAAGAATACTTGGAGAGTACATCCCAGAAAAGGCCAGCAACTGGTCTAGTGCTTTCTAAAGACTTAGAATTTGCAAGAGAACACTGACAATGGACAGAAATTAAAATGGAGGAATGTTATGTTTTCGGGCAAGTTCCAGTTTTCTCTCCATTTAACCAAACAAAAGTCTTAAAGTTTATTGAGCAGATGAGGAGCACTACAGTCAATGCAACATTACCGGAAGAGGGTTGTTTAGTTCAATTATGGTGTGGAGTAGAATTTCTTTTGAGAAAAAAATGGAGTGACAAGTTTTTAACAGGCTGTCACAAAGCAGATATCAACTTGTTAAGACATTCTCGAGGAATATGTTGTACCATTTGCTCCTGTTATTGTCAAGCAATTTTTGTTTATGCATGATAATACAAGACTACATGTTGCTGCCAGGGCTATGCAATACCTTCTTCATGTCAATATTCTAACTCTGAGATAGCCAGCCCATAGCCCTGATTTAAGCCCCATTTAACTTTTGGGATGAGCTTGGACGATGGGCAAGACAAAGAAATAACACTCCTTAGCTGAGCAAAGTTAGTTGAAATTCCTCAAAATGCGGTCAAAGGCTTAATTATGAGCATACCATGGAGATTTAATGTATAATAAGATGTTATTATATACTAGTAAGACGAGGTAACACATCCTATTAAAGATTTTTAAGTTTGTTTTATAGTTTTATGTTTCTAAACGAAAGTGATTTTTCTTTATTAATTGTTTTTTGTTTTCACACTGACCAAATCTTTTAATAAATATATGAATTATAAAAATGTAATTGGTAATATTACTGAAAAGGCAAGTTCATAAAAAAACGAAAATTTCAAAGTACAATTTCAGTTTATTGATGAAGTCTCTTCACCTCTGAGGATTGGAAAAAAATCTTCTCAATTGTGCAATATTGTCTTTTTTTATGCATGTAAAATATGGCCTAGATTTTCACAATGTATCAAAACAGAGACTCTACTAACACGCCCCTTTTACCATTCACATATAAACAAATTATAAAAGAACATGATTGATAGAATGACAATAAGTTTGGTAAGTGAAGGCAGCAAAATGCTTAAATGTGCGTGACCTCCAAAACCAGCAAGAATAGACAGACCAGACGTCTACAGGTTTATTACTCTTAATGGGTTAAATTTATAATCTATACCTGAATACATGAATTGAAGAATAGGCACTAGTGAAAAGTATCTTCCTCCTGTAAAAACCTCACCAGCATCAGACGCAATAATATCTGCTTTGTCTTGTTCGATCATCGCCATGCAGTCTTCCTTGCCCGACCCCTAGGAGAGTTCGTTATTGAAACTTGCATAAAGTCCGTAAAAATAATTACCAACTTACATTTACACATTTCACGTTAAAGTAATCTGTGTCAAATTGGCGGTAATCTTGAGATACAACGTTCGCAAAAGTCGCGCATTTTTTATATTCTTCAAGTCCTATCGTACACCATTTCAGAATATTTTCTCTATTTCCCTGCTTCTCTAGGAACTGTTCTAGTACAGTACCTAAAATACAATAGCACAGGTTAAAAATTGTTTGCAATTTCCCAAAACAATTAATCAGTGACTATTTTACGATTTTACACAGTACTTTGGGACCAGAATTTGGTTTATTAATCTTAATATTAATTTAGGTCAGTGTTTTTATGAGAAAACATGAATATAATCATGGTACAACTTACTAGAAACGATTCCTAATAGACAGGAGAGAACTATAAAATAAAAGGCTTGGCCTTTAAAAAAAATCATAACTAAATAACTAAACTTATATTAACAAAACATAAAAATAATTTTTTTATTAATATTTTTGAAAACAACATTCAACAAGTGACTTATTTGTTTTGAGAGCGTCATATAAAAAAAAAAAGGCGTGGCTACATAGCAGGTACACACAGAACATTTGTAGGTTGTATAGGTTGAACCCAAAAGACACTTGCGCCCTCTAATTCTATAAAAACGCATTTATTTTCAATATAAAATAATAATTAACAGCTACAAATTATTGTAATTTGTTGTAAGTTAGTATTTATAAATATAAAAATAAATTTCTAGAGAATTTGCAATAAGAGAATTTCACACATTACCAACCAGATAATCATAACTTAACAAAAAATAAAAATTGTGCATGTATAAACGCAAAAAATATTTATTTAAAGAATGCAGTAGTTTATTTTTGGCTTAGTTATACCAATGGTAAATAAAAATGATTTTTTAAAAATTCTTATAACAAGTACTGATTACGTGCGTGATTCCCGCCTTTTTAGACCAGCTCATTGTATAAAAGTTTCTGATAACAACAAAGTGAATTTGTTGTCATCAGCCTTATTTTAAATTCTCTCAAGTCTCAACTGTCGTGCCGAAATTATGGAAACTGTGTCGAGAGAAGAACTTAAAGTACAGTTTACCGAGCTAGGTGTTCAAATTGATGAGGATGTGCTTGATGTTTGTAAGTATATTTAATAAATGTGTGTTGTTTGTTTAATGCGTGTGTTTAAGTGATTAATATATTTTCATTCAATCAAAGTAAAACTTATTAATTTAAGTGTCTCCTTTAAAATGTTGTAAATAATAATGTTGTATGTTGTTGTTGTTTTGTGTATTTCAAAATACACTTTTATGGAACAGTTTGTCAGAAGCGACGGAAAGTCACAACCAACACATCAAAGAAACACTTCGGTCTTAAGCTGTTGTAAAGAGTAAATCTATAAAAAAATACGTGAGAGCCTCGGCTTCTTGCATATCACCGATAAAGCAAAATTCTGATGAACGCCATGTATAGCATATCCCTTGAAATAAATCTTGGGCTACATCAGACAAAATTCTGCATTCTTTGAAGAGTGTGCGAAAACCTTGATACAAGAAAAGTTTATTGGTTTAAACCTCTGAGTTTTTCATTTGTAAGTAAATAAGATAATTTCTATATTTTTTCAGATTTCTTTGGGATCTTTATTATTCCATGTTTCCTGATATCCCAGTTCTTTAAGCCTTCTTTAGTAGCCCAGTTGTTTTTCAGCTTTTTGCCTGAATCATCAGATCTATCGAGAGCAACGAGCCTTTTATAATATAGTTTAGGATACTTTTCATTGCTCATTTCCAAAAGTGGCACCGCATAGATACTAGTCCACATTCAATTACCATGAATACAGAGGTGTTTCACATGATTCCAAAGTTTCTCTTGAAGTAATTGATTTGGTAGTTTTCTATTTCTTCAAACCTCCATATTGAGGCTTCATACAGCAGCATATTAAGTGTGCCCACGGAGGAAGTTTTGCTGCATACTATGAGACCTAATATGTAGTGTAAAGACAAATTTGCTTTCTGTTTTTGCATATGTTAAAACATTGGCAAATGACCCAGAGCATAAGAAAGGGATTCCAAGGAAGATAAGATCTTACTGTTTCCATAGAATTTTCTGATAAATATTTTTTCCTCCCTTTGCCAAACATTACTGCTTTTGTTTTATTTATATTAACATTTTGATAATTTTTTAAGCAATATTCTTTTAACGTCTGTATACCCTATTGGTATGTGTGTAGTGGATTTGCCCAGGATCACTAGATCATAAATTTTCTTAAATATTTACAGGTTATGAACTTTGTGTGAAATATGGTCTGGGTGAAGCTGATCTGGTGGAATCATGGATTGCGTACAGCTTCTCTACATCCAACGGTGCGTTGCCGACACTTGACAACATAAGAGCGTTTGAGCGAGTTGAATTTATAAATAAGAAGAAACCATCAATGTCTAAAACAAGTTACGTGCCAATCTTCAGTGCAGCTGACAAGTATCCTTATGACTTTTTGTTAATCATTTTGAGTTATCAGTCTGAAGAGCCTTATAAACTGCTTTAAAAGTTCTGTAATCGCCTCCAAAATATCATATTTTTTCTATAACTTGATCATCCTGGTCTGTCTATTCCCTGCTAGCTTCATCAAGCTAACAGATTTCAGCATTTTGCCATATTATGTCGATCCCTACCCTTAGTTAAAAATATCGGTTGTGTGAATAAGTTTTCTGCAAAAAAGGTCAAACTTTTAAAATAAAAATATATTTTATTTTTACTCGAAAATGCAATTTAATTAGTTTTCTACAACATAATGTTGGACTGTACTAGTAACAGAAATATCTCTTTTTTGTAAAAGTCTAAAGACTTAGACGAGAAGAAAGAAATCTGTAAGTCCAATTTTCAGAGGGTTTTGGTTCAACAATTTATAAAATTAAGAGGTTGCTAAGGAGTAGAACAAAAAAATTGAAAGGGGCAAGGTCTGATAGTATGGAGAGTTTGGCATTTGTTTCCAGCCTTTTAGGTGATTTTACTCTGAGTAAGAGCTATTAGTTTTGTCATGGGGAAACATGTTGAGTCAGTTTACTAGGGCTGGGCATTCCCAATAAAGTATTCCTCGACTATTCCTCTAAACAGACAACAGGTCTTACAAGGGGAAATCCTGTTCTTGATGTCAATGGCAGTGCTTTATTCTTCTTGAAAACAGTCTGTTGGCGTTTAAATATTTTTGAAAAGAAATCACTTCTCACCCCAGTGGCCGAACAAGAAATGTGCCCTTTCTATTTACTTATTCCTATTCGAGTATGAAACACAACAAGCCATGTAGGGAGTTTCACAATATAACCCAGCGTTCAGTCTTCTTTCTATTGTGGTTTGATGCACCTGAAATCTCTCTGATAGTTCTTCTTCAGTTAATTTGAACTCATGTCACTAACAAGTTGTTGCTTTTAAGCTCATTAGGCGTTCCACAATGAGGCTGATCAGAGATTTGTCTCTCTGACGAAAACATTGGAACCACTATTGGTTCATATGTTCAGTTACTATGTTATCACTGTAAACTCAACATAAATGTATATAGGTCTTTTCCCACACTAGAGCGAACAGGACTAGCAAGCAATAAAGGGTGAAAGTAGAAATTAAAAAAAAAAAAAAAAATAGGTACCACACCCAATATAAGAAGCTGCGATGAAGCCACGTATTGTGCTGTACAAGTGGTCTATACTAATGGATGGAAGTTAGATAATTGACTTCAGTTCAGTCAGAACCAACTAACCTTTCAATTGGCAAAGATTGGTATCATAGACTTTTGAAACCCCTTTAAGCCTGCCTGTGACTTCCCAGTGGCCTGGCTGGCCCTCCTGTCACCTTATATTTTGCAAAGTTATAAAAGGATATGACAAAATACATTAACAACTGAAACCTGTCTTCAGTTCAGGCAAAACGATAGACAATGTGCAGATGAAACTCCAGGTTTGTCATCTCACATACCTTATCATTTTATTTCACTATGTTTCTTTTAACTAATTATATAGTAATTCACCGATCAGAAATTCATCATCCAACAATAAATGCAAGACACCGAATGTAAGTTCAATTTAATATAAAAATGTAGTTTTTATTACCTTGCAGTAATTTACTCAAATGTTCAAACAGTATAAAAACTCCCAGGAGAACTTCCGATTGAACTTTTCGCCCGCTGGATTCTCCCCTGACATGTGAGTTCTTCAATGGTTAAAAGTAATTATATTTAATAACCATATCTCTATTTACAGTTATACACCATCCACAAAATATAGTAGCAGAAAAAACAGTGGACAAGTTTTGGCTACAGTCGGGAAATCGCTGTTCAGCTGGGAATCTAAAAGCCAAAACATGAATGTAAAAGAATATAGAGAGACAAATTCAAAAGATTGGAAATATTTTTATAGCACACTGCGAAATATGTCCCTGATTATAGAAGACTCATCAATGGAACTTGCTCAAGCGATACTTAAACATCATGCACTCCCTGATCCTTCGCCAATAACCAATCAAACAGAAGAAACAATTTTTATTGGTCGCATTTGCCTTATTGAAAAGAACAAACCAGTCTTTATTTATGATTTATGCTCAAGTGATGATGGAAAAGAGGACAGTACAAAAGAGCTTGATTTAACTAATATTAATGAATTTACATTATTTCCTGGTCAAGTCGTGGCCATTAAAGGAACAGCAGTTAGTAATAAAGTAGTTGCAACTGAAATCTTTAATTCAGCACCTTTGCCTCTACCTCCTCCGCCTTCGTTTTCAGGTTTTTATTTAACCTAATAATGTCAAATAATTATTTGATTCATGATTTATTTTAAAGGTAACTTGGAAATTTGTGTTGCGGCTGGTCCTATGACTCTTAGTGACACTCTCTCTTATGAACCATTTCAAGATCTTGTTAACTATGTGATAAAAAATAAGCCTAATATATTGATAATTATCGGACCGATTCTGGACTCGAATCATGTCAAAATTACTGAAGATGGAGTTGCTGAAACATTTTCAGATTATTTCACAAGGCTGATAAAACAAATGGAAGAATCTTTTCAAAAGTAAAATAATTTATGTGTGTTTAAGATATAAATATTCCAACTTATGTTTATTTTAGCATTAATATTCAAGTGTTTATAATATCAAATTCAAAAGATGCTATGAACATACCAGTTTATCCAACACCAGTACCATCGTCCAACAATTTCAGTAATAATATAAAGTTCTATCCAGACCCTTGCATTATTGATATAAATGGGTTGATCGTTGGAATCACATCAACAGATTTATTACTTCACTTAGGAAAATATGAATTATCTAAGTAAGTAGAAAACAGATTGTCTTAAAACATTTTGTAAGTAATTTATTTTTAGAATACAATCGAATCGTCTTGGTGTGCTGGCTGGGCAGCTAATTAATCAACGTTCATTCTACCCTTTGTGGCCAAACGAAAGTGATTTTGTATTTGAACTTAACCTTTGGCAGAAATATTCAAGGCTACCTGTCACTCCACATATCCTGATTATGCCATCAGACTTGCATTGTTTTCTCAAAGTATTTTTTACTAGTTACTGCTAATTAATTATTGCAACATCGTGGATATTTCATTGTTTTCTATTTTTCAGGAAACCGCTGGGTGTTTGATTGTTAATCCAGGACGGCTTACAAAAGGCATGGTGGGCGGGACGTTTTCATGTATTGAAATTCAGTCTCAAGAGGAGTCCTTGGAGTGGAAAACAGATACCCACATTGCAGCTAAAATAATAAGAATTTAATAAGTTAATTATATTTGAATAAACTTGTGTAATTTTATTTTATATTGAAAAAACAATCTTGTATATACATTATTTATATATAAATTATACTATGTAATTATTTAATTATTCATTATTTACTTCCTCATGTTTTTTTAAACATACTTATGCTATAAATTTTGATATTTTGAGTGTTAATAAAGAATAATTAAGTAGAGCACATAATTTCAAAGGTAAAATTTAAAATTATATGCCATTTCTGTTTCAAAATATTCAGGAAAAGGTAGTTCTACTAACGGAAGTAACTCCTGTTACTGTATGAAGAACTGTCTATCCAAAAAGTGAGTAGTGTATAATATTTGAGTAGTCAAAGTATTTGTACTCACTCAATACTTTGATGGAATCTAAAATTAACATCATTGTAAAAAAATTTCACATCAGCCCTGAAGATGATCTCAACAAAGATCGAAACGTTAGCACGATAAAGAAATTTTTTTCTAAACCTACATCCAAATAATCATTACGGTGTAAATTGGTGGTTGCTGGTCATTTTGGTCTGCTTATACTTTCAGGGTTAGTCTATTAGATGTATTTCAGCATTTTCAGTGTATCTGTGTGATTTCTCATAACATACATATAACATATATCAAAACATATAACGCATAACAAAACTATCAGTGATTATTAAATTTTATGGTTATCAGCCCTACCACACGAAGAAATCTCACAATATTACGGTGCTTTAAATTTTTGCAGCATGCCAGAAAAATTTAAAGACCACTCGGGCAGCCAGCCCTTCACCATAGTTCTAATCTGGTGGGAGTGGAAAATAGTAGTTCATTGAGGAAGTCGCTAAATAAGGTGTGAGCAAGAACAACACTTTTTTCTGTGGGGGCCATCTAAAATTAAAACCAACCAATTGCAGCATGTTATACAAATACATTTACTGAGAAACTTTATTTAAATGAAAAAGAAATCTCACGTGTTTTGAAGCATAAATATTTCTTAATTTTGTACGTTGTATTTGGGCTTATTGGCCTACCCTCAGCAACCCCAATTGGTCAATTCCTTAATCTGAGTCTCCATACAATGTATGATTTGATATACACCATAATTAGTGAAGCATATGTAGCATGGTGGGCAACCAATGGTCTCCTTGACAGATTTTTAATTTGTGCTCTCTGCCTTAGGACCAATTCAATGAGTACAAGAGATGCAATAAGGAGTGGACGGCAGTATACTAGCTGATGTGAGGCTGGTATGGAGATGCTGTCCCCGTGCTCAGAGGATAACTCAAAACACAAAAATAAGTGCCTCCAGGTCCTAATCGCTGGTCCCTGTGACTCGGGATACCAGGTCGCTGTTGAAACCTCTAAGCACAAGATGGAACTATACCCCGGCCTGATATCTTGCTACGATGAGGGGGGAATATTTGTCCTGGACTTTGCAGTGAAATATGAAATCCAAAGGCGCTTGGATCAAGTAGTACAGAAAACAATACAACATAAATGTTAATTTTATATTAATTAATTATATTTAATTTTTTTAAATATTTGTTAATATAATTTCCACCTATATTGAAAAACTTCTTTAAGTGGAAGTTACAGGTAAAATTTGGTATTTGAGGAAGATAGGCAGTTTCCAATTTTACATGAACAATGAAAACTGTAGAAAGACCAAACAAAACATACTGTACAATATCAAAAAAGTAGTTTTCATCAATTTTAAAGTGGTAAAAGATCCGGAGATGTGAGTTGCAACTTAACATTTCGATGGTTATGACTACTATACTGCTGGCTACACAAATTGTTCCAATAACTTGATATGAACAATGAAAACCGTAGAAAGGCCAAACATATCTAGCCCTACTGTAAACATAAACACTCTGGACTTTACTAACTATGTGGTAATGCTCTCAGTACCGCCTGGCTGTTCGAACAGATGGCTAGTCTTCTGTTAACGATACCTACCTTTTTAATCTCCTCTAATGTTCAATAGACACAGTTTGAGACCAGCTTTCTACCTCTTTGAGTCTACATGTCTGCAGTGTTCAGTTACCAGTTCAACCTATATTTCAAACCTAACATCCTAGATTTAGTAGTTCTGCTGCTAACATAGGAAGGACTGCTACTACAACAGTTTCTGTGATGTTCCTTTGATGAACTTTTGAACATGCCTTTGTCCTTCATCCCCTTTGAATGGAGGGCTTATTTTTAATTCATTGTCTGATGGATCCATAACAAAATGGTTCAGGGCCAATAGGTGTTGTCATTGAACTTTCTTTGGCCAATTTACCGGTCTGTTCATGTCTCTGCCCTGTTGTGCCCAGACAAGGCCCAAATTTTGTTTTTCCCTAATGCTTGTCAGGGCTAGATAATATTTACCTAAAAATTTGTATTTTTTGTTGTGCCTTCATCCTCCACATCATGTTATATCATTTGAAATCTTGCTATTGATGTATAACTCAATTCTTTCTATGATTTCAAAACATTCTGTTATAAATATGTTATAATAACTAAAATAAAATATAGACACAATTAAAAACTATAATTTTGTTGTTAATTTGAATGGAATAGTTTTTTATGTAGTTTCTGTTAGTGGTTCATTTTCTGCTGCGTGGATACCGTCAGTGTTGAACAAGACTTTTCTGGAAGGAGTTTGTTTTTTGCCATCCCAGTAGTTTAATGTCATGCCACAACCCATCGTGGTTCCAAATGCTACACATCCTTAAGACCAGGATAAAATTTATTAGACAAAAAAAAAATTTAAGATAAACATACCTTTGTAAGCAGTGAGTGTAGACAGTACATATCCAACAACGATACCTCCTCCTGGAAAATGCATACAATTATAGTTTTGTCCGATAATAGAATGAATTTGTGTTCTGTGCATAATTATGTTTTGATTACTGACCGATGTAAAAAAGACTTGTGTTTAAAAAATCGTTGGTGTCGGGGTTATTGCACCATTTAATCGAAATTGGAGTTTGCCCGTCGACGATCAACCGCACATTTTCCATACTACCCCCGATTAATTTGTAAGTTTGTGATTAGTACGACACTGATTTCTTTTGAGAATATAACTGGATGGGCGAATCCATTTCTGTTTTCAAAAAGTTAGGATTTCCGTTGGGAAAAACATCTGTTTAAAAACTGTTCGAACAAGAGTAAGAAGGAAGAGTTAAGAACATACGAACACAGGACACAAACACTACACACAAGACACTCGCAGAACATGCACAGAGATGCTTAAGATCAGCAAGAAAAAGGGTTGCGTTATTGACGACTGGAAGATCGGCGTCTTATGTGAATATTTTTTCAGTGTTCTTTTTAGGTTTAACTATGGTTTATAAATTTCGTGTTTATGTTTATTATAATAATTGCATTTTTATTCGATTTAACGACGTGCTTTACTGTTGCTATAAACACGTCCTGCTTCATTACCTACATCACATTTTGGATAATTCAACTTATTCCATTGTTTTCTTACGTAATTAAATTTACATTAGATTAATACACTCAATTTAACATTTAATAAAAAATAGAAAAGTGTGTGTGTTAAAATTTAAGAAGTGTTAAAGAAGAAAGATGGCCTCTTCCAAATTAGGATAATATTGGTAGATATTAGGAAGTGGGTTTTTGTTCCTTATGCAAGGCAGCCTCCCGTCTTATGTACTTTCCCAGTTCTTCAGTTCAGTGCAATCTACTTGACATTTTTCCTAAGAAATACTAGGTCATTGATTGTTCTTGCTACAATTCCTGACCCTGGGTTTTATTTATACTCCTTGTTATGTCTACACTGAGTGGTTGCTTTGGATGCGAAGATGATATGGCTGTGTCTTCCTCCTTACTCCATAACTTACAAATGAGGACATCATTGCCCATGGGTAGATATCAAATACCAGTGACCAGTATTTAATCCTATTACTTTTCTGAGTTCAGCTCTAACTGTGACTGAGTTTGCCAGTGAGCGTGGTTTTAGGCTTAAGCTTATTGCCATTCTACAATTTATCCATTTCTCCTTTTGCCTTTTTTGGATCTATTTATACCAAGAATAGGTTCAGGGTATAAGGATTTTTTTCAGTGAATCCTCTTTTAAGATTTTCTAAGGCACTAGTGTTAATGGCATATATCAGTTTGAAAGACCAAGGTGTACTTTAGTAAAAAATTATATCATCACTTAAAGATCAGCAATTAGACAAATTGCTTTTATTAAAACTTTTCCATTCTTGTTTTTGCTTTTGTCAGCAGTGTTAGATTTCATTTCAGTTGATTGTTAGTCAATATGTTGGCCAGAGAAGAAAAAGATCAATTTTTTATAATTAATGATGCCGTATAATGGCAAATAGATAAAAAAAATTGTTCTTTCCTCTTTTGGTTACTTATGATATCCAAATTGATTATGTATGCAACCGTAAATTTTAACCTTAATCAGGACAGGGGACCAAAATACTCGCAATCTTGCTCAAGAACAGCTTCACACTCTATATGGAGCAAGTGTGCCCTTCAATTAAGTGGGAACATTAAACAGCCATTTTTGTGCAGGCTTTAGCGCAAAAGTAAGTGTCTGAGTGTCAGCCACACAGGCCTATCCTTATTCACGTGAGATTTATCACTTATCGTCAGTGCTCTTAAGATGTGAGAGCTTCTCTGCCAATCCAACCCACCGACGCTGCCATTTTCAAGTTTTTAAATGCATTTTTAGCATCAGAGGGCCATTTTGCAGTGGTTAAATTTGGACTATTAAAGTAATATTAATGGTCTAACAGATTCAATAACTGGAAATTGGAAGTTAATAAAACACTAAAGTGATAATAATAAATAGTATAAAGTGCTTTTTTTATTTTATATATATTTGTGCAAACATACTGAACGTTGGGATTTTTGTTCATCAAAAACATCAACATTAAATATAAAGGCCCTCCTTAATTATCATCCTATGAAACAAATCATTATACAAAATATATTTTTTTACATTATTTAAATTAATACTTAGTTAATTTAATTTATACATAGTTTGTTTCAAATTTGTGTATTAATAATTGTTGTCTGCAGGTTCGAGTTTGTTGATTGGGACTGGTTTAGCAACAATATGTAAAGATGGTAAGGCAGCAATTTTTTAAAATACATATTTTTAATAGAATTTAACATAATTTCTAAAAAATCATATTGTTTCTATAAACTGTTATATTAGAATGGCCGGTGTTACTTGGTGTCGGTATTGGTTTGGGCATGATTGTCTCAGAAATGATATGGTTGGATGAACGAGTCCGATCTGATAAAACTTTTTAGCCTTCAATAAAGGTAAATCTTCTTCTCAATAATATAACTGAACACAAGTTGTGGCAAAGGTTCACAAAGAAATTACATTGTTAATTAAATTAAGTTTAAGGAAAAATAAAAATGAACAAAACTATAATATAACATGAAACATTCAATGACTTTTTGTAGATAGAAATTTTTCAGTTTTTTAATTGACAAAACTGCCCCTTTGTTACTGAAATTTGAATAATGCAATTATCTAATAAACTCAAATTGTGTATTTAAAAAAAAATGTTTTTATTGTTATATTTTCCAGGACTGTGCATTTGTTGCTATATTGAAGAACAGCCAATCAAACAAATATGAACTATTATAAAGATTTTGTATGTTATGTCAATAAATAAATTAACACTTTTTCATCTTTTCATTTTATGTTTTGTTACAGGCGCTGTGAAAAAAAGAGTTAATTTTTTTGTGTATTAATGTTATGTTTAAAATGTTCTTCTTTCACAAAACATCTGAATTGATAAAATAAATAAAAATATATCAAATATAATTATTTCATATGTGTAATACGTTGTAGAGGAAAGTGAAAATATAATGTAGATTGTGGATTTGTATCGAGGATCCTTATCTATTATTCTTTTCTACAAATGAGTTACAGTATTATTGTTATATGTGTGGTATTTAGTGACCATTAATTAATGATTATGTAGAGATTGTGAAATGTGGTCTGGTGTGCATCTCACGATCTCCAAATAATTATTGTTATAGTATATTTATATAATATAGAAACAGAATACTATCATACAGTATCGACAAAATCTACTTTAAAATGTAGTTTGAAATCAAGTTTGGTCGTTTTCAATCATTTTGGCTACATTTGAAAAACTACCAAGCGATATTATAAACTTTTAATATTCTAACTGAAATGAATTGATAACTTTAAAAAAAAGAGGCATACTGCCATGGTGTAGAATCCAGCATAAAATTACTACTTAGTTTTAAAAAAAATATTATAATCATTATTGAAAATAAAATTGTCAGTCAAATTGTGGGCCTTGGAAAAGGGAAAAAAGAAAGAATCATGTTGACTTGCCTGAAGATAGGCCACAACAGGTTGACACATGGGCAGCTTCTTATCAAAGAAAAATTACAAAGATGCCCTTTATGTGGCGCATAAGTATCTGTTAAATAGACTGCAAAGAATTAGCGCCTTGAAGAATAAGGTGTGACCTCCTGCAGATTTTATTGTATATATATGCCTATACACATATAATATGAATATGTATTGACTTAGGACAGTATGAAAGTGTTAAACATCAAAGATAGAGGTAATAAAAAAAATGCAAGATAGACACAACAGGATGAGCCTGCAATAGCCCTAGCTGCTAACCAGCCGGAGAAAGAAAAAAAT
This sequence comes from Cimex lectularius, assembly GCF_000648675.2. Taxonomy (NCBI): domain Eukaryota; kingdom Metazoa; phylum Arthropoda; class Insecta; order Hemiptera; family Cimicidae; genus Cimex; species Cimex lectularius. The sequence goes on along the minus strand of NW_019392784.1, from coordinate 234,404 downwards.
CCTATAAACATCCATTATGAATAAAAACAAGCAATGATTCATTGAAATGTCTGCTTGAGTTCTTGTTATAGGCAATTACAACATGAGTTAAAACATAGAAAACTAGGGAAGTAGAAGTAGTGCATTAGGAATTAACAAAATTTATGCTAATGCAAAAACAAATTAAGTAGAGGAAAATGTGTAGATATAAGATATTAAAAATATATATATAGATATTTATGCATTTACTCTGACAACTGTATATAAATTTAAAATTAAAATCCCTATAACAGATGTAATTTCTTAGTATTTGTATTATTTTGAATTACACATGTTGTAAATTTAACTTTATTCAGACACCAATTTTTTTTTCTATCAAAATTTTTAAATTCCAAATTCTCAGTGACAAAAATACAACAAGTAACAAAGGGAAATGTCAGGGTGATTACACAATATTAACAAAATTTCCTTAGAGAAAAAAAGTACAAAAGTGGAAAATGGGTAATTAAACTGTAGACATGACCTACTTAAGTTCGTTTATCCATAGGATTATTACATGACCAATTTAACAAAATTTTTGTCTGATGAATGCTAAAGTTCACAGTTCAAAATAGTTAAAATGGTAATGCTACAAATTTTGTATTAAAATTTTTAAGGTTCATAGTCCTTAAATTATATTCAAATAATTTTTAATAAAAAAATAAAATCATTAGTAATACAAAATGAAAATACAGAATATTTACAAATTTTGTATGACAAACATACACATGGTCCGTCTGAGGTATCTTTAAGTCTTGTGTATCCATAACTCATAGTAAATAGCTTTGTTTTAAGGACATAGTGATATGTATATAAATATAAAACATTCATTTATGTAACTACAGTCATAAGTACATACAAGCTATATCATATTGAATAAACTGTTGTAAACAAAATCTGGTTTCAAATTATTAGGGCTGAAAAGACCAAAGGGGGAAACTTTAGCCGAAATAAGAGCAAGGGATGCTGCAAGGAAGAGGGAATTTGCTGAGAAACTGAAAAATCGCCCATCCGTCAGAGGAGATACAGATCCAAGTTCAGCTCGAGCAGATGCAGAGGCGTGTGCTGGTAAAAAGAAAACAAATAGATAATAATTTTGCTTTGAAACTACTCAGATTTCAGATAAATAAATTCTCATTAATAAAAATGAATTAATAGCTTTGAAAAGGCCTAAGGGAGAAACCCTAGCAGAATTAAAAGCAAGGGATGCAGAAAGAAAAAGAGAATTGAATGAGAAGTTGAAAAATCGTCAGCCAGTGTCAACTTGTCCACGACCGTATTCAGCAGACGAAGACAGGCCTGATACTGCAGGTAATAAATATTCGTTTCAAAAAGAAATTTTACCTACCCATTTTTCCTTTCGCTTACAGGACGAAAAAGACCAAGAGAGACTCTATCAGATCTGAAGAAAAGAGAGGCAGAAAGGAAAAGGGAGTTAGCTGAGAAATTAAAGAGCAGGCCATCCGTACAAGCAGCTGCCACTGGTTCAGCTGAACCGTGCAAAAGGCCCACATCAGGTTAATAAAACAAATTAAAATATGAAAGAATTATTTTTAATGAAAATTATGTTACAGAACGCAGAGGAGAAACTCTTGCTGAGCTACAAGCCAGAGATAGAGAAAGGAAAAAGGAGTTGCAAGCATTGAAAAAAGTTAAATCCAAATTAGGGACTCTAGGTGATTATATACACTTGTTTCACTAAGAAATTACTTTTAATTCAATAATGTTAATTCTAATTCTAATTCAAATCAGCGTTCTAAATTCAAATTTTACAATAATTTTTATTATACAGATTACAAACCCCGGGAAGCCAAGCCACGAGGGGAGACTCTAGCCGAATTGAAAAGAAAAAATTTAGAGATGAAAAAAAGACTGAAGGAAAAAGTTGCATCAAGAACTCCTCCACATTTGAGGGCAAAGAAAAGGGAGGATGTCGCACCCCGACCAGCTACAACGGGTGCAAGGCCGCGTACAGCATCGCAGACAGCTCAATGTGTCCGTCCTAAAACGACAACAGGCCCTGGAAGTAGGCCGAGGACTGGTAAATCACCAACTAGGCAGTTTGATGCTTCTGTTAGTAGAGGTAATTAAAAAAAAAATAATACCAGATTAAATTTTTAATATAAATTACCCGTAATTTTTAGCGGAGCAAGATGAAATTATAAGACTACGAGCGGAAATTGAAGATCTCAAGCAAATGCTTGCAGATGGTAAGAAAAAATTCAGTGATTAATTACGTTCAAATAACACAAATTTATGAGTTCAGTTAAACAAGAAGCTTGCCTAATGCCCCCTGGAGAGGCACCTCCGCGACCGACGTACATGGCTCAACAAAGAGAATTAACAGACCCTACATTTGAAGGGACAAGATATCTTTTGGAAACAGCATACAAATCATTCGGAAGAATAGAGGCGATGTGCCCTAACTTTCTTAATGATGATGTTAAAAGGGCTGCTAAAGTCCTTATAGGACTTGCTGCTGGCTTTGTACCAGGCACTCCTTACCATTCTCTCTATAAAAGAGGTAGTATAGTTTTTTTTTTTAATTATAATTTTTTTGTTGTAATTTTCATTTTACTTGCAGCATTAAAAGAAGGACGTTCTGAGCCAGTTGATTCTCAATGTAAGTTTGCAATATTTATGTCGTGTAAATATTATTTAACTAAAGTACAGTAATGTCAACAAACAAAACCAAGAAAAAAGGTAGATTATAGGTAGTACATCATACACTGAAGTTAGAATTTAATTAAATATAAAAATAATAAATAAAAGAAATTTTACTACTAAGCATTTAAAAATTACTTAATGTTTTAGCAATGCTGCCTGAGCAGATAGTCCTTCGACCAGGCGACGTAGACCCAAATGCAACGACTATTGTCAAAGTTACCGGGTCAGGTGATGTTGAGGAAACATGCGGTCCTTCAGAAGAACATATGGTAAAAGTGGTCCAGGCTAGGCCATCGCCTTATAGCACACAACAAGCCAACTCACTAGCAGGCATTCAGGAATCTGTTGCTCTGCCGACTTTGCCAGAGGAAGATGAAGACGAGATGACTACTGAGCTGCGCGAACTACTCGAAAATCTAAGGCCTCCTGCTGATGATAGAGGAACTAAAGAATTGCGAGAAGTGGTCGGTACAATCCGGGCCCCCAAATGGGAGGACAACCGTGAATATGGACTAGGCAGGCCAATTAGTCCTTTAAGAGATTTTGAAACGGAAGAGGGCAATATTGTTTGTATGAAACCGCAAACACCCGAATCTGAAAGGAAACGAAGGCGACACAAGCAAGCAATGTAACCCAAAAATATATGTAATAATTAATTACAAAGAAAATTTTATATTATTTTCTATTTTAATTCTAGGAGGGAAAGAGATCTTGAAAAACTCGAAAGGCAGAAGAAAGCTTCCTTAATTAGAATGAGAAGAGAACTATGGGCTAAAGCTGGGGCAGTGCCACCAGGGCTGGAAGAGGGTATGATCAAAAGATCAATTTATTTGTTATCAAGAGAATTTAACATTATTAAAAAAAAAGTGCTAAGTAAAACTCATATTTGACATATTATTTTAGAGTATGAAGTTGATGAAGAAGGCAGAGTACGTGTGGAAAACTTAATGCGTCCTGTACCACCGCCAGACGACAATTTGATAGATTTTGGTCCATATGGTGAGGAGCTTGTGCAGAATGTAGTTCCGCGATCTAGATTTGCCAGACAGCTTGGCTTGGAGGGCGAGGGGCAAGGAGCTGATCTATGCCTCGGAGATCGCTACTAACTCCTATGCTTGCTGAAATTTTGTGGTATTCATAATAAAGTTCCATTGACACACCCTGTACATATTTGATTGATTATTAGAAAAAAATTTTAATAAAGTGTAATAATAAAAAATTATTTTTATCAACTCGTTTAAAATTGTTCAAAGAAAAAATAGTTTGATCATAATTTTCTTGTTTCTTGTATGTAAAAACACAACATTTAACAGTTGAATTGCATGTAGGTAGGTATAAATTTAAAAAATTAATTAATCTTTAATTACGATTTTGGTTGAGATAAAAAAGTCAGTGTCACAAGCGGGATTCGAACCCACGATCTTCGCCTAAATACGCCGTTGCTCTACCACTTGAGCTATCGTAACCTCGATCCCCTCGAAACCAACCTCCCATCTCAACCCCACTTTTTGAATTTGAAAAATGGCAAAAAGGAGGGCAAATTTAATATAATTTAATATTAATTAAATAATTAATAAAAATATTTAAAACAAAATCAGAACTTAAATGTTGATTAAACAACAAAAGAAAGACCAAACAAAATCAGCTACATGTAAATAAAATTAGCACTCAGTAATTTGGCTAAAATTTATTTTGTTAAAATATTCTGTTTATATGTATGCACATGTTAATGTGCTATTTCATTAAGAAGAAAAATACTATAACAGTAATAATACAATATTACATACATGTGTACGCAACAATATTTATTTACATAAATACATAATACTGATTTAGCTATATTGCAAATCTAATTTAAAAAAAAATCATACAAATAACTCAACAATATGTTGATTTATCTATTAAATACATTTATTATTTTATTCCAAGAGACAAAGGAAACAAACTGATAAATAATCATTCTTTTATAATTATTCAATCGTTTTTTCTAAATCTAGACAAAAATTTGAAATTAAGTCAATACTTCTGTAATAGAAAATTACTTTTTAACTATACAAGTTTCACAATTGAAATTATAAATTAAACTTAGTGAATTAACAACAAACCGATCGTGTTATTAATGACAAACTTTAACAACCTAACTGCTTATTTTTACTTTATAGAATTCTATTTTTACTGTGGAGCAGTAAAATGTCATAGTTATATTTACATCAATTATAGTTATTTAAAGTTTGCTTGTTTTATAGTATGTATTTATTTTATTTTTTTATAAATCCCTTCAGCCAGTTTTTTAAGTATCTTTACAATGAACGTAGGCTGCAATATATGATAAAATGCATTTTGAAAAAGAAGGAACATAATTAACTACGACTTAGCGAACCTTAGCTATTTGCCAGCCCATCTATTATTATGTACGTCTAAAAATATGCATATGGATTAACTTAATAAAAAAGTATTATTTAATTTATAGAAGCTATTGAATTTATAAATAGAATATTTTTTGCTTACAACATATTGTTCACTTCGGAACAATCGACACAGTGAAACAATCACAACTAAACTTTATTTATGCAAGTCTGTTTTTTGTCAATAAATTCTTGTAAAAAATAATGTATTATGTTAACATAATTTTTCAATTTGCTTTTCTAAACGAAAGGATCTATCTATTATATGAACAAAGGACAAGGAGGCATAAAAGATTTTAAAAATATGTATATATTACAAAAAAAGTTTAATAAATAGGATACAAAAATCCCTGAGTAGGACAAAAAACAAACTTACTAAATAATGGATAAAGCTAGAAATAATAAACAAAATATGAATTTTTGGATTTTAATTGTTTTTAAAAGTTTTTAAACATTTTGTTGTGATCGTGTGAGAAACGAGGAGATTGTGATCATGTGTGAGAAGGGCTGACTTACATCACTGTGAGACAGGCTAGTCGTTATTTCTTTTGACTCTATCTTTAAAATTCCCTTATTTTTCATATTTATGCTCTCATATTCTTTTTAAAAAGTGGGATTATGGAAGTTCACAAATGTTTCGAGCGTCACTGGGATTTGCCCTTGATATGGGATGTTATACCGTACAACGGCCGAAGCAGATAGACATTTTAGAGTTGTGTAATTTATGAGGCAAATTGTATTTATTGGATTGCTTGCAATTAGAAGTGATGGGCTGTCTTTATTCCTGTTCGGTTGATCAAGATGTGCACCGTGGTCCAATAATAGTTGTACCAACTGTAAGAAATATATATTTAAAAAAAAATATTAAAATTTTATTTAAAAAACTTACATTACTAAAAAAATTGTAAGGATTTGCCGCAACATGGAGAGGAGTGGAGCGAGATTCATTCCTAGCATTTACAGGAGCTCCACATTCCAAAAGCAATTCTATCACTTCTAAACTTGGAAAAATTAACTAAAAAAGAAAAAATCATTAGATAAGTTTTCTATTTTAAACTAATTTGTTATGTTGTTGTTTCTTGTGGAAAATCACGGCAAAATATAATGAACTTGAAACTTCATGATCCCTGATCATAATTTTATCGTCATACTATTTGGCTCCCTCAAAACCCACTCAACATTTTACAAAGTACAAACAAAAGGATACTATTGACAAAATAACACATAAACTAACCACTGAAGATGGAAAAATGTGAAATGCATCGGGCAAACAAAGTGAAAAAGTTTAGACATGATCACCATAGAAGACAAGCATAAGTAAGACATGCATTTAAAATTTGTTAATTTAATTATCACTAAATGTTTTATAGGTATACATATAACCTCTAGTATTTTTTAAATTTTATTTATTTATTTTGGGGGGGATTTATATAAATAGGTTATATAAACCTTTGGGGTGTAGGTTTTTGAAAAAAAAGCCCATTTGAAAGTACGTCGGGTTTGAATGCAGGACCAATGGATTTTAACCCAGGACAGTGATGAGCACTGTGCCAATGCTTAAACTGTTGCAGCCACCAACACCCCTAAGATTAATTAATTGTTAATAAATTGTTTATTTAGAAAATAGGTCTAATTTTTGCCTCTAACTCCATGCTCATTATGATAATTAAAAAAAAAAAAAAATCAATTTGCCTTATGATTTTCATATTAGGCAGAGTACATTCGTTGATGAATTGATGATATATAGTTTTTGGGGAATGGGAAAGAAAATTCCCGGGGTGATGGTGGGAATTGAACTCATGATTGCAAGGCCCACGAGTGCAATAAGTTTTTAAAATGCTAATATAAGCAAATTCAGCTATTATGAGGATACACAAATATACTTCGATACTTACAAGATTATCATCTGTAAAATAACTGCTTTTGATCGTGTTTAGTCTAGAAACACAAAGGTGGAGTAGGGTGTCACCAGTGGAAGCTGAATGAGGATTGGCTTTGACTAGTTCTCTCACACTTTTTTTCACCAAAGATTTTTCTTCTTCTGTTTTGGCAGTTTCAACCATTAAGTAAATGAGGTGAGTTAAACATTTTAAAATACGATCGAAACTCTCCTGTTGTCTTTTATACACTGGACGAATCTAAAAGGTTTTATCATAAAAGAAGATTCTTCCTTGCATATTGATTATTGATAATTACATCAAGCAACTGCCTGCAGTATGAGATTTTATCGGCCAGGAGGTTGAAGGTAGCATGGACATCTTTGAACTTGGGCTCCTCCTCGTATCTCAAACCGCTGTTTGCCACCATCGCCACACTTTTGAGATTCAAATCGACAAAAAGGCGAACCAGCGCTTGTGCCGTAAAACACGTATCACTATATAATATCTGAAATATTAATTGATTTTTTTTCTTCAATATTTAACAAAACAAAATTCGCCATTTATTAACTTACAGAATCTTTTTCAACTCTTATTTCTAATGCTCTCCTCCATAAATCTATACATTTCTGGAACCTCAGGTCGTCGGCGTAAGCCGCTCCACGATACATAAGGCGGAACAGCGTATCCTTATGGTACGGGCCAAGGACCCTCTCACACACCAGTAGACTTTGAGTTCTCATCGCATCTAAATCTAGTACAAGGTTTCTGAGTTCCTCCTCAGTCGTGAACTCAGTGGCATGTCCAAATGCAGCTCTTGGTTCTACCTTAGGCCGTTTTGGTATTGGAGGATTGGCTGATTCTCTTATTCTTATTGCAGTTTCCCAATGACTGTATGCTAACTGTAAAAAATAAGAAACACCAATCAAAGAAGATCAGAAAAAAAGAAAATTTTATACAAATAAAATTTAAAGAAGTCACTGTTTTCTTAGTAATACAAGAATAGTATTATTTCATATATTCATACAGAAAAATCAAATAATCTTTTTATTAAACAACAATTAAACATCAAAAGTTATTTTTAACATTTAAACATAAGAAATAACTTTATAAAGTAATAGGTAAGTTAATTTCTAGTAATGGCAGAAATAATTGTAGAAAAATTACTTTGACTTTTATAACAAGTATACAAAAAGTACAGTTAATTTGACACAAACCAGTAGAAGTTTTATTTTGAAAAGGTTTTGTGACAGTGCCGTTAACAAGGTTTCTTTAGAATTTGGATAAAAAAGAGAAGAATGAAGGTGAACAACAATAGGAATTATTGATCTTATTGATCAATCGTTGCAATGTAAAGGCTATTTAAAATCTTAATTTGACACTATGAATATTTATTCCTCTGTACAATAAGATAAAGATAAAAAAGTTCAATATATGGATTTCATAGTTCTAAATAAATAAAAAAATATAAAAAAATTATTTAACATACAAAATTTATAATTTGTATGTTAAAATTAAAAGAATATATAGATTTTTTTAATTTATAACAAAAACCTGTATGTAATATTTTTGAGCTCGGCTTTTTTCTTCTCTCCCTCACTCATCTGTAGGCTTCAGTACAAAAAGACGGTGAACACGTTAAATTGCAATCGGTAAAACATAAATTCCCACGAATAAATTACCTGCGTGTCTACATGTTCATCTAGAATCGTAGAACCGATCAGTTCATGGGCATCGGCCAGACGCTCCGGTGTATAATTAATAGTCTCGGTGAGGTAGCAGAATATCTGATCGGCCCCTTTAAGACAAGCAGTCTCCAAAGCGTCATCGTTGTATCTACTCTTAGCAAAAGGGTCAGCACCATTTTCTAAGAGCAACTTTGTCGTTTCAAATCTATGTTCTTGAATCGCATAATGGAGAGCTGTTTTGTTCTGAAACATTTGTTTGGCATGATATTTTACAATTTAAAAATTATAAGGTATATTCATGCTTTTTGTATGATAGTTAACTTTCTTTAACTGTTAAACATTTAGTCTTTATACAAGAAAGCAGCATTATTTAGATTTAAATATTATTTAGATAGAAAGCATATATTGATGAGTTATACTGAAAAATAATACCTGTATATCCCTAGCATTGACTTTAGCACCATGTTGTAACAAATAAAGGCAAAGTTGAACAGACTGAACGGAATTGATGAGACAAGTGCCGCCGTTGTAGTTCGGTTTGAGAATGTCGGCACCACATTCGACTAAGTACGATACAATGTCAAGATGTGTCATAAAACAGGCACTCCGCACAGGGGTCGAACCCGAATCAGACACTGCGTTGACATCCGCCCCATAGTGTACAAGGCAACGTATCACAGGTAGATTCCCAGAAACAGCTGCACACCACAGAGGTGTGACGTTATGGACCGAGCGATCGTCGGGGACTTCGTAAAGGCCCTTTTGTTCGATGTCAGCATCACAGGTCGTTATGAGGTACTCGACAATCTCGACGTGACCTCTCTTGCAAGCGATAAAAAGGGGCGCACAACCGTCTTTCACCCTGCAGGCGATTTCCCTCCTGTCTGCCCTCGTGAACCTTTCCAACTTAGTCCTGAGACTGAAGGACAGCCGGGCACCTGGTACGACCGATTTGATTTCAACCATCAACTCTGTAAACAGGGCCTCCTTGTGACTCGACAAATCAGCTTTTCCAGTAAACCACATTATTCAGAAACGACTTAAACAACTTCTCGAACACTCCAGATAATAAGTCAACAACAAACCGACACAAAACTCTCAACAATACACATGACACCCCATTAGAGCATTTTGTTTCGAATAAAAATACATATTAAACATTGATATCTGCTTGTCTATTGTCACCACTGAGTTACCAGTTGGCTGTACTGAAAAAACGAAAATATAAAGAAAAACAAGAAACACGTCGGACTGATACCCACTTACTGCCCCTTAGACATTCACAAACTCTTTACATTTGCTCACTTGGATTTATATTTATCTAAGGAAAACGAAAACACCAAAAAAAGAACCTTCACCAAAATACAAAAGATAAGACACAAGACAAATCGGCCATTTTAAAAGAAGAATAGTATTCCTCATCAATCGATTGCAATATCATATAATTCTTTGAGGAAAATCGACTTGAATCGTCAATCATTAATATTCCACTCTTACAAACTTATAAATAACGACATATATAATTATGTTAAAATAACATGGAATATTTGTAAAATTAACTGTTAAACAGAGCGAACAAACAGTTTAATAAAATTACTACACGTTTATATGTTTAAAATTAGACAAAAATAGTGCCCAACGATTTTTTTAAGCTGTAATTCTTGAAAAGTCCCATATAATCCAACTAAATCGACAATTCAATTCAAACCGTTGTTGTTTCTTTTCTAGCCAGCTAGACAAATTTCTGCCTTAAAATCGATGCATAACAACCATATGCTTTTATAGAAAACTATCGACCGTTCTTCCAAGTAACCTGTAAAGCAGTAGACTTCAGAAATTTTGAAGGTTTTAAACTTTTGATATTTCTTTCAAACCTCATCAGGCCGTTCTAACATCAGACAATTGGCAATTTCAGCTAACCAAAAAAACAAAATAAAAAAAGAAAAAACAATCGAAAATTTTTCATAATTTAGCAGATTCACGGAACGATGACCGGCGTTCTCAACTTAGCATCCGCTGATGAATTCAACACAGTCCTTAGGTGATTTTCAATTAGCGTTATAATTGAATTTTATAGTTTTTAGTATATTTTTTCAATTTATTAATTACCATGTGCTGAAATGCATTGTTCCATAAAAAAGTGGCGCATTGAAATTTTGATTTTTTTGTACTTGCCGTTTCAGAAATACTAACGCCTATATTTTTATAATGCAGGTATTTATTAAAAGATTTGGTTAGGTCTGGTTCACACGGAGGCGATCCGTATGGGAGACAGGTATCGAGGGGATGGAGGTAACAGGTCAGGCCCCGTATTAATGACTGGAATTAGATACCGATTTTTAGTCGATTGATACTCTTTCTGTACGAAGCCAACTGACAGGACATTGTGCAGCATATCTTACACATATTTCATTCTGTATCGAGCAGATCGCTTGTCCAAACCATCATTTACATTTCATATGCCTCCATTAGTTTGGGATCACGTGGGATCAATTGGATAGAAATTTACTTTGGGATCACGTGGATAAAGATAAAAAAACACATGATGAAATGTGTTATAATCGCTATACGAGAAGGAAATTGAGACTTGGGATTAATCTATTCCCACAATTATTATTTGGAGATGGTGAGATGCAGTCTGGTATTACGTAGGTTTTAGAAAAACGTTTTCTTTATCGTGCCAACATTTCGATCTTTATTGAGATCATTTTCAGGGCTCAAAGGTTTGTTTTCTGTGTAGATGTGTCATTCTTGTATGACGTGTTGAGAGTGCATTCTTGTGTTTTGGCACTCTCACTGAAGATGATCTCAATAAAGATCGAAATGTTGACACAATAAAGAAAATGTTTTTCTAAAACATACGTCACACCAGACCACATCACACGATCTCCAAATAATTATTGGCTAATGGTCACTAAACACCACACATTTCTATTCCCACATATTTCTCGTCTAATTAAATAACAAAGAGCTACAGCTTCTAACTTGTCTATTATAAAAATATATCAGAATCAAACATCTCGGTCTTTAAACTGCTTAGGAAGGGTCAAGAAGTGGTGAAAGGGGGATAACTGAATCGAGTTGCCAGGATACTCTAAAACTCATTAGTGGCTGGCTAGCCACCACAGTAGACCAGACACCAAAACACCAGACAAGAAACAGACACCTAAACCAGCTGTTAGCCACTCAAGACCTTAGTGGTTAAAACAGTGGTTCACTCATCAGAAGGCAGCAAATGGTGTGTCAGGATCCGCAGCCCTCCCATATTCTGGGGATCAAACAACCCAGTAGCCGAATCCAAGTGGTGCAATAGTTGCTGAATCCAATTTTCATATGTTTTATGTATTGCCATTTCAGTAATATTACCACCTAAATTTTTATAATGCAGGTACTTATTAAAAGATTTGGTTAATGAAAAAATAAAACTACCTCTCAAAAACAAAACAATTTATAAAGAAAACATCATATTTTTGTATGTTCATAATGCTATTAAAATCTTAATAGGGTGTGTTATTGCTCTTGATCTTAACACACTTAAATCTCCTTGGCATGCTCATAATTAAGCGTTTAACCACATCTTGAGGAATTTCATACCAAATCTAAACGTAACTTTCAACTCAGCTAAGGTTGTAGGAGAGGTATTTCTTCATCTTACCCAAAGCCTAAACATGTCCCAAAAGTTCTCAATAGGGTTGAAATTAGGGATACAAGCTAGCTATCTTAAAGTGTGAATAGTTACTTCATGAAGGTACTTCATAACATTGGTGGCGACAATCATGCATTTTCTTGCATAAACAAGAATTTCTCACCAATAACAGGAAAAAATGGCATCACATATTTCTCAAGAATGTCTGTCATGTAGATTTCTACATTTACTGACTGTCTATTAAAAGTCTGTTACTCTATTTTTATTTCCAAAGAAATTCCACTCCACACCATAACTGAACCACCTCCGAACGGCTCATTGGCTGTAGTGATATACAGCTGCTGCATAATAATTGAATAACACTGTTTTTATTATCCTTAATGAGTGCAGTAGCAAGGGCTGATTGCTTGGTGATTATGGGCACCTTCATAATCGTTTGCCACTATAAAACAATAGTGAATAAACACATTTTTAAAGGATTAAAAAGGATTTTGAGGATTCACATTGTAGGAATTTTAAAACAAATTAGGAGTAGGAGTTTTGCCTCACAATCAACAGCAAAAACAAATACTTTCCATTTAATTATAATTATGAAATAATTTTTAAAGTTTTTAAACAAAAAATTTGGCCAAAACATTGACAAATTTAAAGAGAAATCAAAATTTCAAAGTGTGCCACATTTTTTGTGGAGCAGTGTAGTCTATTTCAGTTCCACATGTTTTTTTTTCAATAGTAGGGTCCTAGGACTTGTATTTTTTCCAACCTTAGTAATTTTTTTTCTATATATATATATTCAAAATGCTTACAATTATTTTCAATTAAAGGAGTGCCGGCCTGATGGTTTGCCACTTTTATGCCGATTGGGTTGACCAATGTCGCCACATGGAAAAGATCCTTATCGAAATGGCCAATCTACCTGAGTACAAAGTATTTATTTTTTATTACTTAAGATACCACTTGAATAATCAAAATAAAATACCATTCAGGGTGTTAAATTTGCTAAACTGCAAGCTGAAGATGTACCCGTTATTTCTCACAAATATGGGATTGCAGCCGTCCCGACGATATTGATACTCAGGCGTAATCAAGTTGTTGACCGGGTCGAGGGTGCCAATCCTGGGACTTTAATCAGCAAGTTGAAACAACAGGTGGCTTTGGTCTTAATTTCTTGTAGAAAGATAGCCATGTATAGTGTGTATTTTTTTCTAGATCAATAACATAAAATTGGACAAATTTCCTGAAGGCGTTCAATCGTTACCTGCTGGTGGAGAACCATTAGAGCTTAATGAGAGATTAAAAAAGCTTATAAACAAATCTGCAGTGATGCTTTTTATGAAAGGTATTCTGAATAATAAAAAAAGGATATTATGTAAATAATATTCATATCAATTGTTTGTTTTAGCCTCTTAAGGCTGGTTCAGTGTCCCTCAGGGGTTCCATGAGGGTCCTTTATTGTTCCTTATTTTCATGATATCAACTTGAACATGTGAATTAGTTTGAATTATTGATTAATTTCTGTATTGATGTCATGATTGTTTTAGCCTTTATTCTTTTATTATATATACTATGTAAAAGGATATATTATCCAATAAACAAGTTAACATATTTATACAATATTTTAGGCTCTGTGGATGAACCAAAATGCGGGTTCTCAAGACAGATCATTGATATTCTAAGATCGGTAAAAGCTGATTTCAAAACATTTGACATCTTGACTGACAATGAAGTGCGCGAAGGTTTAAAAAAATATTCCGAGTGGCCAACATATCCACAGGTTTTGTTTTAGACCTAATGTTATAATTACTTGTATGATTACAATGTTTTTTTTCTTTTGTTTTTAGTTGTATGTCAATGGAAAACTTATAGGTGGTTTGGATGTGGTAAAAGAACTTCATGCTTCAGGAGAACTTAACGATATTTTGCCCAGAATTCATAATCTCGAAGATAGGTATAAATTTTCATATACATATTTGAGGAATTGAGTACTTATTTATTATTCTTTTTTACAAATTCAGTCATTTCGTAGTATTCTGATTTTGAACTACTGTAATTATGATTTTCTTGGTTTTCTTTTTTACATACCTTTTATTTAAAAACATTTAATATGTAACATAATGGATGGTGTAATACGAATATACAATCCTGTTTGAAATGAAATATTATGAAGATGTTAATACACAATAAAAACACACAGATGGCTTTAGAGTCTCGGTGGGATGGTCTCAAGTGCTGTAAAATAATTTTGTGTGTTCATCAGATGGAAAATTCAAAGCCAAATTTTCTTTTTTCCAGATTGAAATTCTTAATTAAAAAGGCTCCAGTAATGTTATTTATGAAAGGTAACAAAGAACAACCACAATGTGGCTTTAGCAGACAGATGGTTCATATATTAAATGACTGCAAGTAAGTGTATTTTGAAAAATTTCAGATTTTTAAAAAATTATTTCAAGATTAAAATTTAAATTGGGTTCTTAGGGTTTCTTATGAAACATTTGATATCCTCAAAGATGAAGATATTCGGCAGGGCCTCAAAAAATTCTCCAACTGGCCAACCTACCCTCAGTTGTACGTGAGAGGAGAACTTATCGGAGGGCTTGATGTAGTAAAGGAGCTCCAGCAGTCAAATCAACTTCTTCCCGCTCTTGCATTATCTCCAAAACATAATAAATGTCCATAATTTGATTAAAAAATATATGTAGAATGTTTTCGATTGCATATGTACAGTGTTTTTACTTCAAAGTGAGAAATAAACTGGTAATTAAGTTAATTAATCAATTTGATTCACTTGACCTGGAAAGCGAATGTGCGAATCTGTTTCAAAATGAAGAAAATGGTTATTTGGTGGCGTCGGTGGCCACAATGTTTCCTGCATTAACATGGCAACTCACCTTTGGAAGGTCTCTCATTAAAATGTCAACAGCCCTGAATTTGAATCCAAAGTACTTCCAAATGGGCGTTTTATTTTGTGTCCGAAACAATGAAACCCTGGGGTTGATATAAAATCTTCAGTTTGCAAACTCCCCATTAAAATAACTTTGGAAAAAACAACATGCCAATAAAAGTCTTGGATAATATATAAAAAGTCACATTTGGTCTCTAAAAGTAAAAGAAAAACTTAAAAATTATAGGACCCCATCTGACAGGCCTTTTAGCGATTTATCTAATACATTAAAATATAAAATAAAAACTAGTTATATAGCAATGTATATTAATTTTTTTTTTTTTTTTCAAAAAAGCATTTATAAAGTCAAGCACTAAAATGGACCTCAGATTTTTCATTTGCCAGTAAGTCTTCATGCATTCTTTTTTTCGATTTGTCTTCTTTCTTGAGAGCTGACTTTCGCCAAGTTTCATTCTCAAATTTATCTTTTTGTACTAATTTTATTACTCTGAAAAAAAAAAAGACATTATACATAGGTTTTTTTTAAAAATTAGGTTTTAAATAACCAAGCTGTCTAGAGACAATTTTGACTGTTTTAAAGCATATAATGCTCCAAAGTAATAAGAATTAAGGAGGAAATAGCGTTGTTTTATTGTACTTTATTGATCAATCAATTAATTGGTTCAGAATTTATCAAAGAAATTTTACAATACTATTTCATATCCCCATAGTATACAACAGTTCTGTTTTAATAAAGAACTGTCAACAGTTTCTAAATTAATCACTCAAATGTGTTGGTTCATTTCAGCTGTATCCAAAATGTCTAACATCCTGTAATATCAAGATAAAACAATAAATAAATTATTTCTAATTTATCATTTGTATCCCAATATATTGTATCCCCAAATGGCCAAAGCCTGCATATGTGCCCGGCATGTAGAGAAAGGTTGCTCGATGTGTCTCACCTAGTTGAAGGGTGCAATTCCTTGGATCCATATTGACGTGTGTAGGAATGCCAACTGATATGAGAATTGTGCTTGAGCACGGAAGCTATCTTCATATTTTTTAAGGAAACAGGGTTGTTTTATTGTATACACTACAGATAGTTTTGTGTATCTAGCAGGTGTTGAGAGTGAATGTACATTTTAGCATGAATGTTTAGTGTGAGGGCCAATGGTGCAATTGAGTATTCCATTGTTTTTAATTAGGTGAGTTACATAATAGGTTTGACGTACATCAAGGATTCAATCACCCTGAGTGAATGCCATGTATTTAAGAGTGAATGGGCGACTGATTACATTAGGAACTGAAATGACCTAGCTGTTGATAGCCCCTGGAGCCCAACCGCCTACGTTAAGATAGATAAGACTAAGATCTGACTCTTGACTGCCAAAACTCGGGATGGGTAATTCTCAAGGTCTACTGGTAATTTGTTGTAAATCATAAAAGCGGAATTGCTGGTGGACTGCGAGAAATGATAGGCTCAACTCTGTGCATGTGCAGATTTGAGCTTATATAAGTCAGTAATAAGAACTGAATATATTTGCAAACATACTCTTCAATTTCTTCCAAGTGTATCTTCTCTCTATATGCTCTATCCCTCTGCTCTTTCTTTATATGCTCAAGATATTTTAACACTTCACCTTTTTCAAGAGTTTCTGAAAGTATAAAATGATTAGATTCACAATATGGAGGTTAAATTAACAAAATACTTTTTTGCTCAGGCATTTTAATCTGTTTGTCTTCTTTGGTCTTGCTTTCTTTACTATACTGAAAATTTTACAAATCTAAAATTAATGGATACTGAAATCGCAAGTTTTATTTGATTTACATCTTTTTGTAGAGTAGGTGCTCGTATTAAAATATCATTTAGTGTGTATGATACTTGTTTTTCTTGTGGTTCCCATTGCTTATTGCCAGTTTCTACTGACATTTTTTCCTCGTGTTCAGTGTCATCTTTCCTAGTAGCCTTATTATTTTTAAAACCTTGACTATCTGTTTGTTCTGATATTTTATTAATATCCCCTAACAGAAGAAATTTATTAAAATAATATATTTAAAATGGTAAGGATGATGAGGAACAAAACCTAGTTTTGAGTAAGCATTTATAAGTGCATCTTCCAAGAGTGCTGATAGAGAGTTCATAGGTTGCTTCAGTTCATTATTTTTATCTTTCATCACAGCCAAAAATTCATAAGCCCACTGTAGTTGTGCAATTCCTTAAAAACATGTCCACATTTTAATGAAGGCAATGAACAAATGAAGCATATCTACCTAGCCCTTTTTTTTCTGATTCTTTTTTTGAATAAAGTTTCCACGTGACTGCCAAGAGGTGATCCATGAGAAGCCAGAACGGTGGTGACATTGCCAATCTTACACCACTTGTTTTAGACATCTGTGTGAAAGAGTATAACTGAGGAGAGAATGCTGCTTCACTTTCAGCATCGTCTTTCTTTTTGTCAATAGGAGGTTGTAAATCTGTTCTTTCTTGGGGTGCCTTTTCATCAGTTTCAGTGTCATTTACCTTTGAGGCTTCTTGAGCTTCTTGTTTTACCTCTTTTTCTTTGTCCAGTTCATTCCCTTTTTTACTAGAAAATATAAATAAACAATTAATATATATTTTACTTATAAAAATGTTTGTAATTAAAAGTTTACAACTTGGCATCCTCGCCAACCTCTGATTGAATTTTCATTTTATCTCTGTAAAATAATACATATTATGAGTAAATTTGAAAAGTTCTTGTCCACATAGGTTTTACCCTTTATTGATTGAGTCCTTGTTCTTCTGCATTCTTTTTTGTCTGGAATTAAACAGTAGAAAACATTTTTTTTTAATATTAGTTCATGTATAAACATACACTATTACATAGGATCCATATAGAGAGAATGTATAAATACCACCCAATAGCAGAATTGTGCATGAGCACAGCAGCAAGTCCTCTGTTCGCGAGTTTAGAGGACATAACTGTTTTACTGTACATAGCACATTACAACGTTACAGATATCTCATTTGGTGTCCTATGTACTTTCTGTATATTGAGCAAGAGCGTAAGCAGTATCCTTATTGGGGGGTACGTAATTAGAAGTCACCATTGCTTAGGTTTGTTAGAGGACTTGCTAAACATTTTGAACAATTTCTCTGTCCTACACTTTTTAATAGAAAATATTCAAAATAAAATATAATAAAATTATAAGTATTATTTAACAAACTAAAATACAATCATAATCGGCTTCAGATTATTTGAAGTAACTCCCAATGTTTTACATGGTATAAAAGGAAAAATTTACATAAAGTGCAATGTAATTGCGAGCTGAGGTCACATTAGTCAACATGGATTTTCTGAAAATTTGTTGACACTGCTGACTCAATTTCTCATTTCTTGTAATTCTTCTTAATTCACACATATGTATGTACATGCATGTGCAGATTTGAGCTTATATAAATCAGTATTCAGTTCTCAAAACCTGGCTATCTAAAGATATTACTTCTGAGGATAATGAATTATTTGTTTTGTTAAAGTTACCTCTGAAAAGCTAATATTTAGACGTCAAAAGGTTTATCATTTTAATACTTTTTTATTATTATTTAACTGCTGAGATATATTATTTTGAAGACAAGCATGGAAATATTGAAAGTAATTATTTGGAGTGTGTTGATCTATTAATTTGATGCTCAACAAATAGTTTTAGATAATTGAATTTATTGATTCTTAAATTTTGGTAAAATCACATTAGAAAAAAAAATTGTTATAATTTTAATATATAAAAAAAAATTATGTGAGATATTTTGTAGTGGTCTGCAAAGGGACCTGAAGTTTGGTCGTATCTGATCACCACAAACCCACCGTTGAAGATGGCGAGCAGACCAAACCAGCGAAAATGGGCTGACCAGTAAAGATGGCCAAAATACAAACAAATTGTCTTTTTGTTGTTCTCTTATTTATTGATACATATATTGATTAAATATACAACAAAAATTTACCTGGATCGGTCCCTTGATTTGGAAGACACTTGCTGTTTTCGTTTATCTCTAAACAATAACAAGAACTACAATAACACATTGTGCCAATTATGAAATAATGGAAACTCATAATTAAATGAGATTTTATTCAATTTTAATTTTAATAAATAGAATGAAGTTTAAAAAAATCAATTAAATAAATGACAAATTTTTTGTAATTAATGCTACAAGATTCAATTTATTAGACCTTAAAGTTACCTGGATGATTCTTTAGATCGGGTAGATTCACTTTTTTTCAGATTTTCTCTATAAAAAAATTAAGATAGTGTGTTATTAAGTGAAGAATTTTGTTTTGTAATACTCATTTTTTCCAGAACTACTTGCAATAAAGTATCAATAACAATATCTATATTAGTTATTATTGATATATTATAGCTCTCAATATCCTCAATTATCCTAGGAAGAATGAACGGTTTTTTAAATTTACCTTGGTTCACTTTTTTTCAGATTTAATCTAAAAAAATGAAAGTAGCATGTTATCAAATAAAATATTTTGTTTTGAAATATTCATGTGTACCAGAGCAACTTGTACTACAGTACCATTAAGTTATTATTGACATTATTATAGCTTTTAATATCCTCAATTACGTTAGGAAGAATGCACAGTTTTAAAAATTACCTTGTTTCACTCCCTTTAGCAGAAATGTTGCTTTGATTTTGTGTTTTGTCAGAGCTTGTGTGACCTAAACAGAGTGCTTCTAATCCCATCCCCAGTAAGCTGGTTATGTAAAATATAAAAAAAAAAAATACCCGATAAAATCAATCAGAATAGTTACAGTAAATATAACTTGTAAAATTTAATATCTGGGGTACCATATGATTGAAAGGATTGCCTAAGGGCAATGATCATATATTATATGTAAAAAAAAGTAAAAGTAAAGTCATTAGTAAAATATCCTACAAACAGCCTACTGGCTAAATACCCAACAACCTCTGGTCACTCATGGAGCTTAGTATGGTTGCCAAAAACCTTAGAAAAGAAGATACAGGATTGGTTAAATAATTTACAAAGATTGGCATTTCTTAACATAACAGGAGCAAAACATAATTGCCCTATTTCAGTAATGAATGTTGTAAACATACATCCAGAGGATGGCATTCAAAAGGGCCAACAGGCTCATAAAACAAAATTAAATTAAAGATTTAAGAGTTAGTCATCTTAAAATTCTAACAAAGATAAAATAAGTAAGATTGTTATAAAAATGTCTGACAAAAGGCTGGTAAAAGAAAACTTTGATAGACCCTTTGAAATAAAAATAAGAACAAAAGATATTTAGAGGAATAAAAACCCTGGCATAATTACAAGTCAGACTATCTAAAAACTAGCCAATATATTCATTATACAGGGTGTCCCAGTTCCTTCTGATGAAACTCAGGGAATCGATTCTACTCTTCGTTTGGAGCAAAAAATGCCCAGGAGAAAATTTTCGGAAAGTTCTCTATTTTCAAGATATTCATCAATTTAGGTTTTTTCAACTTTTCACTACCTTACCACATAAAAATGCTTAAAACTTCCAAAATGTTGAGACTACAACAAATCCAATTACACCATTTGAAAGAACGCTAAATTTGCTGAAAGTTACTTCTATTTGCAATAATCTAAATGACATAAAATGTTAGCCAATATCAGTTAAACTTCGATCCCATCCAGCATTTTTCATTCAACTGGTCAAACAAGTGTCATTTTTATTTTACAAAGCGAGTTCTAATTGATTTATTTCTACCCCCCTTCAAATTTACCTCATCTCACGTTTTCGAACATTCAGTTGTTATTTTTCAACTCTACTAGAACGTTATTAAGTTTTTGTGAAATTTGACAAGTTGTAGGTATTTTTTTGTAACCTCAATAGAACATGCAATAATGACCAAAATTCTAAATTTTGTAATTTTGACATGTTCCAACTGATATTGGCTAAGATTTTATGCCTTTCAGATTATTGCAAATAGAAGTATCTTACAGCAAATTTAGCATTCTTTCAAATGGTGTAATTGGTTTGTTGTAGTCTCAACATTTTGGAAGTTGTAAGCATTTTTATGTGGTAAGGTGTGAAAAATTGAAAAAACCTAAATTGACGAATATCTTAAAAATAGAGAACTTTCCAAAAATTTTCTCCTGGGCATTTTTTGCTCCAAATGAAGAGTAGAATCGATTCCCTGAGTTTTGTCAGAAGAAACTGGGACACCCCGTATAATGTAACACACAAAATAGAATCTTAGCATTAGAGTATCTAAATTCAAAAAAATAATTTGTGCAATAATTATACGAATTAATATCAATTAAATTATTAAATTATTATGATACACAATAAGAGCTTATTTAAGGAATTTGATAGTATGTAAAAGCTTGTAGTTGAAATATTTGTTGATTTATGTAGGTAAAAACTCTTTCCTTCCAATGCTTTGAATGCTGAATTTTAATATTGAAACTTTGCACACCATTAAAGTAATTGATACTGTGGATAAGTAATGCAAGAGTATCTTTACAGCCAATTTTGAAAGGCTACTCAAAAATGTTGGAACATTAATAATAGGATGTTTAACATGGGGATTTAGCTTGGTGAAAGATTACATCAAGAGATGTAAAGATTATTTAATCAACTATTCCAAATAAAAGGGCTTCTTAATAAAAGTTTTGTGTTGTGTTTCATTTCAAATGGTGTCTCTCTTTGCCATTTTGAGCTTCCTTACTATTTGATGTATGTCAACAAATATTTTCATAATTAGTACACATTACAACACAGGTATTGTTTTTAAGAACAATACAATTGTTTTGTATAATTATCATGACTATTGTGTTTACTTAGATGATTGATTGTCTCCCCCTTGGCCTAAACCAAGATGCGATGTAAAAATTAAGATCATAAATCCATTTATAGCCTGTCTATAAAAACAATTGTAATAAGTCAATAAATTTTTTTTCAAAACATTTGAAAAATAGTACGAGGATTTTACATTATTTATGCTGGTCTAACATCATATAATTACTAAGTTTAATTCAATCAATTTTCAATATACAAATTGGCCACTAGGCTATAGCTCACAGACCCAACGATCAAATTTCACAATTAATGTTTTTATTATCAAGACTAATAAACTAAATTGAATACCTGTCGGAATCCTTGTCGTTAGTAGGTTCAACTTTTTGGCCGGATCTGTCGGAAAAAAGAATACATTGTGAACAAAAATGATTATATAAAGGATAATTCTCTAAATTTGTCGACATCCTAAGCATTATGTAGACAATTTTTTTCTGGTTTAAGTTTACCTTGATTCATTGCTTTTAACGGATTCAGCATTTTGATTTTGAGATCTAAAAAAAATAAAAATTGTAATAATAATAGTAATTGTTATAGGTTGAGATGGGAGTTGGTGTTCGAGTAGATTGAAGTCACGATAGCTCAAATGGTTAGAGTAGCGGCGTATTGAGCCAAAGGTTGTAGGTTGGAATCTCGCTCGTGACACTAACTTTTTCATTTCAACTAAGACCTTATGTAAAAAGATTAAATAATTGAAAGAAGTAATTTGGTCAATGACCACTAAATATAATGGAAATAATAATAATAATAAAACAAATTCAAATGCTCCATACTGAACACAATGACTATTGATTGAAACTTCTATGTTCATTAACGTCTAATAATATACTATTTGGAGGGCTAAGATGAAAATAAAATCAGGCTACATATCATTAACAGAAGAATAGCCGTCTACTCAGACTGCTAGGTGGCATTGAGGGCAATTACTGCATCAGTAGTAAAGTCCAGAGTCGTTTGGGATTGCATTAATGCCCTGTCAGATATTGTAGAAAACAACAAAATTATCCTTGTCTAGGTACCAGGGCAAAGAGGGCAGAGGGGGCAAGGTAGAACCCAATAAACTGGCCAAGGAAAATTTGATGAACGATTAGGCCTGAACACTTTTCTTGTATCAAACTGCAAAAAACATGAATTAAAATAAGTCTTCTGTTCAATAGGAAAGTAATCCAAGACAGAGGCATGCAAAAATGTTCATAAAGATCACATTGCAGAGACTAATTGTAGAACTACTAAATCTAGAACGTGTTAGGACTAGAATAATAGTTTGGACTGCTAACAGTACATTATACACTCCGGAGGCCTATACGCTTGGCATGACAGAAACAAACCTACAAATATTGCCAGGAAAAGGGACAAAAAGGAATATGACCTCTGTTGGTGTGAAGGCTTGAGGCTGTTGAGATTCCTACTCCTGGGAGAGTAAAGCCCAAGCCTGAAGGATACACATAAGAGACCTTGAAGAAGCTTTGAGATCTGGTAGAAAGACTTAAGCTTTATAAGGTGCTCTAGATTAAAAAAAATGGAGTTGCACAATAGCCCAATACTAGTCAGGGTGCACAGGTTGTAAAGAGGCTGACTCATTCTTTAATATAATCTACAATAATTGACACGCTCTCTATATGAAGCCATGTAATGGCAGGCAACCTTCATTTGAGACACATCAAGAAACTTTCTATATGGCAGACACACATGGCCCAAAATGGTCTGTTTGTCAACCTTGAATGTCCTATTCTAAATCAGGGGTACATTAATGTGAAATGTGTTCTGTCATGCATGCAGATCAGTCATACTTTTATTTCTTACCCTTTGGAAAGCACTTTCCCAGGTCTTACTTTGCTTATTATTTCAGGAATTTTTAATTGCCTTTCCAAAGTGGTCGTACTATATCCTGCTAATGGCTTCAAAATCACATACGGGATTACGTATTGACTAGATAACTAGTATTGTAATTATTATTCGAGTCCTGCTAATTTTTCATCTAAACCACACTTTACATAACCAATTAAAATATATATGGATTAGTAATTATTATATTAATTTGGCTGTTACCAATCATTTTGGTCTGCTTATTGCTTAATGAGTTGATTTGCTAAACATGTTTCAAAATTTCCCCATCCATAGTGTTTTTCTGACAAACCAATCTAGCGAGAATAGGCATACTAAAATGATCAGTAATGATCAAATTACAGGTTCATCACTGCAGATCACATATCAATTACTATATTAAATAAGTAGAATAATTTGTAAATTTATATTCTCTCTAATTTTTACATTATTCTAAAAATAATAGTTACTGCATTTTTTATAAATTTACCTTGATTGTGATTCACTACCTTTAGCCAAATCATTGGTTGGATTTTGTGATCTAAAAAATGTAAAACAAGGTTTTTAGTATAAATTATGTATAGTTTTTCTTTAATAATGTTGTAAAATTGCTTTTTTATTTATAAAACCATTTATTTAATAATGGAACAAAAAAATGGTTATTTAATTAATTACCGTGTCGTTATATTTCCTAAGGTAAAGTTTATTTGTAATTCACTATTGGTTTTATTTATGTAGCTTTCATCTTAGAATAAAATTTAATTTGTCTGTATTGTCAATTCATGGCTTTGATTTTGCAACCTAACAGTTTTTTTTTTTTTTTAGGAACACTACAAAACTTGTTTTGGACAGTATAACGATTATTATTCTACTAAGATTTTTAATTCTTGAGGGGCCCTTGGAGAAAATAGTTTTATGACTGTAGTTTTAATGGTTTACGTGTATAAATGTTCTTGTAGCTTGATCAACCTGGTCTAAGAAACTGTCAGAAAGAGCCAAGGGAAATGTTGAATTATTTGGGTTATAGAAAACCAGCTAAACTAGGTAAACCAGTATGTCAGGGAGAGTGTGCAATGAACCTCGCAGACACAGTGTTTTACAATTTGTTTTCATTATGAAGATGGACAAAGTTGAAGTGTATACCTGGAAGAATCCTTAGATTTGACAGGTTCAATTTTCTGATTAGATCTAAAAATTATGAAAAGAAATCTATGAATATAATTTTATTCATATATTGAATGCTGCATGTTTTTTGACTAGGTTGTTAAAATTACCTTGTTGGTTGCTTAGATTTCAGGGAATCATGGCTTATTGCTCTAAATTATACAAAAAAAGATAATTAGAAATTAAAGCAACACACAAAAAATCTCAAATAATCTGGACCTCGGTTTGGCCTGGATTTAAAATAAATAAGTAAATAAATTAAATTAAATTAATTCAATTGTTATTTGCCAAGAGTTTGGCTTATTTTAAGATCATCACCAGATCTTAAAGATGCATACTAATTTACATAATTATTAAGTTTTTAATAGATCTAACAGTGTAACAGTTCATGGCAATGTTGGGACTGGGTATGTCTTCAAAAAAAGAAATTTCAAACCATCTAGTAAATACTTAATAACTATGTCAATTTGTATGTCTTTAAGATTATTTTGCCCTGTTTTTGACCTTAAAGTAGGTCGAAAGCTTGGCTGATAGAACATGATTTTTTTTTTCATCCAAGCCATACCAAGATCCTGATTATCTGTGAGTAAAAGTTCATTTTTAATACAACTAACACTCTAAATAGAAAGGAAAAAAGTTAAATTTAAAAATGTCATTCATAATGAAGCATTTAAGAAATTACTATTTAACTTTTAACACATTAGAATGTAAATATAATTGGATTATTTTTGTTTGATTGTTATAACAAAAATTTTGACATAGATTTGTTTAAATTTCTTAAGTGGAATTGTTGTAAGTGAAATATCTCTAATGGAATTAACAAACTGAAAACTTACACTTTTTTAATTTCAGAATCATCATTAGTTTTTTCACTGAAACAAAAAAAAATCATTGGTTGGATTTTGTGATCTAAAATATGTAAAACAAGGTTTTTAGTATAAATTATGTATAGTTTTTCTTTAATAATATTGTAAAAATGCTTTTTTTAAATTCATAATACCATTTATTTAATAATGGAACAAAAAAATGGTTATTTAATTAATTACCGTGTCTTTATATTTCCTAAGGTAAAGTTTATTTGTAATTCACTATTGGTTTTATATATGTAGCTTTCATCTTAGAATAAAATTTAATTTGTCATGCAATGCCAATTCATTGCCTTGAAAAAACTCATGGCTTTGATTTTGCGACCCAACAGGTTTTTTTTAGGAACAGTACAAAACTTACAGTACAAAACAAACAGTACAGAACAGTATAACGATTATTATTCTACTAATATTTTTAATTCTTGAGGGGCCCAGGGAGAAAATAGTTTTATGACTGTAGTTTTAATGGTTTACGTGTATAGATGTTCTTGTAGCTTGATCAACCTGGTCTGCCTAAGAACCTGTCAGAAAGAGCCAAGGGAAATGCTGAATTATTTGGGTTATAGAAAACCAGCTAAACTAGGTAAACCAGGATGTCAGGGACAGTGTGCATTGAACCTCGCAGACCCAAACACAGTGTTTCACAATTATGCATGTTTTTAGACTTAGGTTGTTAAAATTACCTTGTTGGTTGCTTGGATTTCAGGGAATCATGGCTTATTGCTCTAAATTATACAAAAAAGATAATTAGAAATTAAAGCAACCTACAAAAAATCAAAATAATCTGGATCTTGGTTTGGCCTGGATTTAAAATAAATAAATAAAATAAAATAAATTCCATTGTTATTTGCCAAGCTTTTGGTAGATCACCAACAGAACAAAACGATCTTAAAGATGCATACTAATTTACATAATTATTAAATTTTTAATAGATCCAACAGTGTTACAGTTCATGGCAATGTTGGGACTGGGTATGTCTTCGAAGAAATTTCAAACCATCTAGTAAAAACTTAATAATTATGTCAATTTGTGGATGTCTTTAAGATTATTTTGCCCTGTTTATGACCTTAAAGTAGGTTGAAAGCTTGGCTGATAGAACTTGAAATTGTTTTTTCATACAGGCCATACCAAGATCCTGATTATTTATGAGTAAAAATTCACATTCTCAATACAACTAACATCGTAAATATAAAAGAAAAAAAGTTAAATTTAAACATGTCAGTCATTACTATTTAACTTTTAACACACTAGAATGTAAATAGAATTGGATTATTTTTGTTTGATTGTTATAACAAAAATTTTGACATAGATTTATTTAAATTTCTTAAGTGAAGTTGTTGTAAGTGAAATATCTCTAATGGAATTAAGAAACTGAAAACTTACACTTTTTTAATTTCAGAATCATCATTAGTTTTTTCGCTGTAAAAAAAATCAATAAAGTAATTAATTGTTGTACTTGTTCAAAGTTCATAAAAACATATTTATATATATAATTTTCACTCTGTTTTGTTGCTGGCATTTCCCTCCTTTGGCCTGCAACATTATTTTTCA
Source organism: Cimex lectularius (assembly GCF_000648675.2). Taxonomy (NCBI): domain Eukaryota; kingdom Metazoa; phylum Arthropoda; class Insecta; order Hemiptera; family Cimicidae; genus Cimex; species Cimex lectularius. The sequence goes on along the minus strand of NW_019392784.1, from coordinate 206,980 downwards.
GTTTAAACTTAAAAGACAGCTAAAAAAATATAAATTTCTGCCAATTACTTAATTATAATTTACGTTATAGTTCCTGCATTGCCTTCTTCTGATCTGAAAGTATAAAAATAAAAACAAAAAGGTCAGAAATTGTTTTTGAATTGTAAAAATTTTTTTGTTTGTTTTTGTACCTTTGGTCATTATTTTCCCGGTTCTGTTTTCGTTTTTCTTTTAATTCAGCCTGTGCTTGCATCAAGGTTTCCCTGCAGTTTTAAAACACATACAGTCACAGTTTACAAAATTTTTAAATTTGTATTGCTACATGTCTATTGTAAAAGATAAATATTTTCATTTTTTTTCTTCCATCTTACAAAACTTGATTGTTTGTTATAAGGTAAAACCTTTAAAGTGCTTGATGTTCAAAACATTAATCAAATATCTTTTGTTTCCATAATTTTGTTTAAACTATATTATATATAACACAAAAATCTTCTATAATTTTACATAATCATGTTTTACCTCTTCAAATAATTAATAAAGTTTTTTATACAGTAATGACAGTCATATATTTTAAAATACAAAAGGACCAACTTGTTTAGTGATTAATTTATTTCGTTTTCTTGGTATATTTTACATATTTCATAATAGCTTTCATAACTCCGTAATCATTCAATTATGAATCAAAATTTCCTTTCTTGTTTTATTTTATTTTTTATTTATATTATCATAAAATGTATTATGCATGGAATACCAACATAAGGTCTCAGATTAGAATCACCTGTATTCATAAAAAAAACTTACTCTTTTTGGTTCATGGTTTAACGTGTGAACTGGGCACTTGAACTGCTTCTTGAAAGACTGGAAAAGTGGGTGTGAAATGTAATCTTGTGTTGGGCGAATAGTTCTTACAGGAAGAAGTGTTTTGATGTGTCTTGGCTTGTTTCACGAATACATATGTTTTTTATTTTGTTTAAAGATATTAAAAATTATTACAGAAAAACAATTAAGCGTTAAGAATTTCTTTATTCATTTTTACCTCTTCGTTACTTTTACATTAACCTTAATATTCCTAGGAAATAAAACAAAATTCTTTATGAAATACGAAGTAATCAAAGTTCAAATGAAAAAAGTAAGTTCAAGAGTTTAATATTTTGAGTGAAAGTATTGAGAATTAAAAAAGAAAAAAATCACCAGGTTTTTCCTTCTGAAAATGTCTTCTCTTTTGTTCTTCGTTTTTGTTTATAATTCTGCCTACAATTGAATCATTAATTTCAAGCAAAGTATTAAACAAAAAACTTACTGTTCTTTATTGAAATTTGTATAACTCTTATTGAATTCACTGTGAAATAAAATAGTATTAACTGAATTTACAATTTTGTATTACAGCCTTATATTCAAACCTTGTAAGTTTCTTAAATCTTTCTTTAATTTCTTTTAAACTTTCATCAGATCTATCTTCTGAAACTTTTGTGTGCTCTGGCTCATCTAAACGGCTCTTTCTGTACACTTTGATGTAGCTAGAACAAGTTTTGGATTATGAATGGTATTTTTTAAAGCAATTACTTACGATTCAAGCCTGTCGATGCAATCTAACTCAGTACATCCCTTTAAAATAAGTATTTTTTTACAAATTGATAGGCATTTTTGAAACTTCTCCACGAAATCCTCATCAAAAGACATTTCAAAGGAAAACTAACATCTGTCAACAATTTCAAAATTATTTGATTTTATGATGGGAATGCATAATTTTTAAAATACAATTGGTTGTTTTTGTTTTTAAATGAGGCAAAATGTATTTTTAATTCTTTGGTACAAAATCTAAACTATTTCCATTTTCGACATACTCTTACTCGTTCATTTCTTCAGTATAATGATTGGACATTCCCGGAGGATCCATTAAAAAAAAATCATACTTTTGGAAAGAGAAAATGTTCGTCTCTCCAGATGTTTCTCACACATTTACCTTAGTTTGTGTACTAATTTATTTATTTTTTTAGAATGGACATCTTTCAAGAATTAGTAATTATTAAAGACTGGATTCCTATACAATTGCATTTCAGAATTTTGCATAAAATTGCAGTTTTACTTTTACTGCACAAAATTATATTTTTATTGGTTTTTTTTTTCAATGGTTTTATGCATGAAAACAACATGTAAATAATTTTAATGGTAACAGATTGAAGAAGTGATTCTTCAACTTGGGAGAAGAGCAGAACAACTTGAAAAACAATAGTAAAGTTAAAATCCATAGTATAAGTTCAAAATTTACTCGCTCAAAACAGGGCTACCTGAAATTGAAGAATGATGGTAATTTTTTATTTATTCATCGCAAAACCCCTATAACAATTATGTAGAGCATGACTTTCTTCCTTTGAAACGCATTCTGGATGATAGGAGGGATAAACTGACAGAAAAAATGTTTTAATTAAGTTATTTATTGCTTATTATTTGTTTTATACTTTTAAACCTACTTTATATTTTTGCTATATATTTTTGAATTTGAGTGTGTACTTGTATTGTATTTTAAAAATGGGTGTAATCAATAGAATAAACAATTACACCGTAAATAATATTTAACACAAGAAATAATTTTAATATAAATATAATTTTCACTGTGTGACATGAGAACTATTATCTTTATTACACATTTTTGCACGTTTTGAAATTTTTATTGCATGTTTTTGACTGCTTTGAGGGTTTTACTTCTTAAAATTGGGCCTTTAGAAATTATCAACATGCTTATTAAAATGTATTGGCTTTAGTATTAAGTTAAATTATCCAATGATTTATAGTGTGAAATATATAATCTATATATGTGATCGACAAATACATTTGAAAAAATAAAAAAAAGACACAAGTGAAGACAGACAGAATAAGTGATGACTCACAGAAGTGATGACCCATCATCAAAAATAATCATGTAAAACTATAATTTTAGTGAAAATTGTAAGCAAATGGAGAATTTAATAAGAATTTCTCAATTCAAATATAATTTTAATTTTTAATTATTCATTTTTAATAATATTTTAATAACATTAGGTCAGTATATTCTTACTTTCTAGTAAAAGCAACAAAATGTTGATTTTTGTAATAATTGCAGATAAAACCTCAATTTTGGTATCATGACTTGTTTCCATTTTTACATAAAACAAGGATAAATAAATTCTAGCTTTTAATAAACATTGCCATACAAATTATTAATTTTAATAATTACATTGAAGAATTGGTGATTTTTATCCAAATCATATCCCCATGGTACGAGGTTCAAATTTGATTCTACATATTTTTGCATACTTAAAGAAAATTGCGAATTTGAAATGTTTTTGATTGGGTACTTAAAAAATAAATTTTGCAAAACGTGTGCCTAAAAATTTGTTTTCAATTCAGTTAACTTCTCCAAACAAAGACAAAAACAAACGGACACAACAATAGAGTTACCTTGAAATAATCAGCATCTTATAATCTCTATTTCCAAAACTTCTAGGTGAGCTGTTTTTGCCATACCTGAAAAAGTAAATTTTCTGAAGTAATCAGATTGTGGAAACACTAGAATAGTATCTGTACTATTTCATACTGTCAACTGAGTATGCCTAAAAAATCCCAAAAATGGGAACTTAACTTCTTAAATAAGTAGGTTGGATTTTTCATTTTATTGCAAGTATATTCAAATAAAATCCTCAATGATGCAAGAATTGTATTCAAGAGAAATTTAAAAAAAAATCTTGGCAAAAATACCAGATTAAATGAACTGGGGGGAAAGTAATGAAACCTCATGGAAAAAGTTGTATAAGGAATCAACGATCCAGTTATTTTCAGTTCCTAAAAGTATGCTCTTACATCCTCTAACGATGTTGAAAAGTCTTTTAGGGAAAAGTCTTTACTGAGTACAAATATTTGTTGAGTGATAAACACTGTAGTTTTACAGAAACTAATTTTGAAATGTTAATAGGTGTAAAAAAATATGTTTAAAAAATTAAAATTAAATAATACTTTTAGTACAAATTATATGACATATTAGAGGTTTTTTAGTGCATATAATATTGTATGTTTGACATTTTATTTGCATATTATATGGCATTTTTATTGAATATAAATCCGAGCTCTACTCATAACAATGAGCTGACAATCAATACATGAAATTTACATTACATTACTCATTTAATTTTCATTATTTTAGTGTTAAATGTCACAGAAATGTTTGATTTAAATTAGAATTGTCAAGTGGAACTGATTTTTAATAAAAATTGCTATGTTAAATCCTTGATTTTCATTAAAAAAAATTAAGTATAACATTAATTTCAATAAGAATGTTTGAAAATGAATTGTTTTGTAAAAATTTGAAACTAATATAATAAGTCAAGTCAAGTATGATTTCGGTAAGAATCATCAATAAAACTTTCGATTTCAGTGAGAATTGTCAAGCAAAAAATTCATTCAAGCAAACTTGATTTTAAAAATTTATTATAGTTGAACTATTATCGAATGAATCAACTGTATCGATTATTTGAAAAATAGTATTGTCAAAAATCCCAAAACTTTACGATTATTAGCAATGCTCATAAAGTCTGATTCTCGTTGTTGTCGATTTAGGTTTAATTATTAATAATTTACTTAAAATCAAAACATTTAAGCGTGTAAACATTTTTGTGTGTTATTGTTAATTTTGTAAGAATCGATTGTAGACGAATGGTCCTTGACGAATGTCGGTTATGTGTTGTTCGTTGGGGAGTTGCGGTTTGCTTTAACAGTTCAAATTCTTCTCTGCTCTTAAAATTTGTTTTATGCTTTTGATTAACCCTAGCCAACTGACTGCTGCTTACTTTTTTTCAAGCCGTGAAATGGCTTTTTGTTCAACTATCTTTCTGAACAAAATAGTTTTTAGACCGGGACAAATCGGCTATTGATATCCTTATCTGGTTTGTTTTTATTGCAGTTTATTTCCTAGCCTTGCAATCGTATGACAGAAGTCTCTTTAAAGTATATAAATAGCTTAACATGAAGTTGGAAAATTGGGAAAACATTGTTTTTTCATGGGTAAGTTTGTGTTAGCAAAGTTGTACTCACATCTAGCATATGCATCCTTATTTTTTAATTTCTTTATGTATTTATTATTATTTTTTTATGGAGGCTACCGACAATGGAGTCATATCAGTCTCCAATTCCCTGTGAGGGCTGATGAGGTACACGATATTTTGCCATCGGCTCTTACTCTACTTACTCATTCATACAAAAATCAAAACGGTACCGAACAACTTACTTTCATGCTCAAGGACTGTTACTTTATCGGGTGCCACGTTTACTTGCTAAAGGAAAAAGGCTTGACACTCCTCGATAAGTGTGACACACTGAGCAACCTGTCTCTAAAAGCAGAACGCCTGCGTGGGGTTTGTCCCAAAAGCAGGCATCTATGTGTGGATCAGGAAGGGCCTATCCTCAAACGGGTGAGCACGAATCCTTCCTTTCGTTTCAGACTCTTGGGGGGGGGAATTCAGTTGTGCTCTTGATGCCAGCTTCTTGAAGTGGATGAACCTCTGCAATACACATCGCAGCCACACTCTTGTTGGTTCTAGACGAGGCAAAAACCAGCAAATCCTGATCAGAGTTCTAGGAATACAGCTCGGTAGAGGTGTACCATTATACACGACTCTGCTAGTACTGCAAGATCGTCTGAACGAGGGAACCCAGGCTATGACCAGTTTCCTACCTTGAGTACTGTCCCTCGTGTCAAAACGGCCCTCTTTAAGACTTTTCCAAAGTGAATACCCAGTTTTAAGTTCAAAGTCTCTTGTATTCCTGCTCGTTTTTCATAATCGTGCCTGGTCAAGAGGTAGCCCAACATGAGAAAAAAGAAAGAAACTGCATTGCTAAGATAAGCCGCTTTATCCAGGATTTGGGAGACAGCACACCCAGCTCGCAACAGCTAAACGTGCCTGATACATCTTGAAGGCCCTGATAGTAGAGCCGATAAGCCTACAAGATGCATTATCCAGGTCGAGGAATAGGCCATAGAACAGTCTTGAGCAGAGCAATGCTTTGAGTACTTTCAGTAGGGTCTCATTGCCTGCCACCATGCATAGTGACAAATACATGTATCGATCCTGCAATGAACTTCGACAGCTTTGATGTGCATCCTTATTAATTTAATCTAAATATTTTTATGCCCACAGATGAATTCATGGAGTTTTACAAAAGAGCCGGTAAACGATATAGGGTCTGTTCTCAATAATGAATTTTACTTACAACTTTTTAAAGAGCTGTAAGTATTGAATGAAAGCCAATAAATATAATGTGTAATTATATAATAATAATTCTTGACACAGGGGCAAAGAAGAGTATTACCAAGATGACAAACCTTTGTCTAAATCTGTTGAAGAATATCTTAAAGGTAAACAATTTTGCTCAATGTTCATTTCAAATTGTTAATTCTTTTTTGTATTCTTTTAGATGAATATCAAGGGTTTGAGGTGACATCAAATCCCTGGAGTGATGTGGAGACCATCCTTGTGACATCGCTTGTGCTGTTTTCTGCTTCGCTCAAATCTCACAATTTGCGCACACCTTTATTCCAACTACCCAGAACAACCCAATTGTCAATCCAGGCCTTTTTTCAAAAGTTGATTTCAAAACCAACACAAGAAGTCAATAATGAAATCCTGCTGGAAGTTATAAATGATATATCAGGTATTTGTTTATGTTATGTTTAGACTTTTTTTTTAAGAGTTATTTTGGTATTTGATACTTGACCGATGGTTTACCTTCTGATTCTTCAAAAGGTTTTGATGAAAGACTGAATTTCAGCAACATTTAGGAAGTGGGCTGACCAAAAGTCTGTAAAACATGTTTAAATTGTTATTTAATTTGAAAATCTTAAAACACGAGTAAAGCTTTTGCTTAAATTCATTTTTTGAATAATGGTTCTACTCACAGATTTGTTGTTTACAACGATCCAGATTTCAAGCGTAAAACGCTCATCATCAGGTTGAACAAGCTAATACACGTCTCTCGACATGAATTTGTAAGAATGAACCTGCCAATCCACCCCAATGTGACGTTCCAATGAGAAACAGGTTTTAATGCCACTCAATTTTGAAAGTGTGAAAAACGTGAATTACAATGCAATTAAATATTATCCTAAAAATACTGTAAGAAAATAATTTTAAATTAGTAATTAATTTGTATGTTAAATATTATTTAGGGTACATGTGTAAAATAGGCGGTAAATCAAATTTATTATATTATTTGTGCAATTATCTCCATGTTTAATTTTACATTTTTTTATTTCAAATTTCTCAAACCAATCTAGTCCCCTCTTGTTGTTGAAACTGTGTAACACTGTTGGGTTTGAATTGAAATTGAAATTGTCTTTTGTCATTTACAGGGACCTTGGATTCAGAAAATTTGATTTAACAAGTGTTCTTTTACTCTCGTTTTGATTTCTCTGCTGTTTTGTCCAACATTTAATATTGCAATCATGACAATTAAATTGGTGAACCCCACTTTTTGACAATCTGTCGGCCTTGTTACCTTAGGTTTTGAGAGGATGTTTCTAAGTTCTAAAGGCTACTCTAAAACCTTCTTGTTTAACAATTTTATGTACTTTTTATGATATTTCCCCAATGTAAAGCAAGCAACGAAAACCTAAAGATTCATTTTTGGTGGGGTGACTGAGTCCGATTGTTGCTTTTTTTAAAGTTAATTTTTTTATTCCTTTTACTAGCAACCTATCCATAAATATTTCTTGATATACATTGTTTTTAGATATTTTAATTGTTTGTAATTCTTTTGGTAATTAACAGGTGTTAAAGGGAGTTTAAATTTTTTTAAACGTCATTAGGTCAACGAGGCTGGTCTTTGATTCTTCTCTCTCTATTATGAAAACATCGGAATCACTGTTGACTTACACATTCAGTTACTGCATTATCACTGTAAATTCCACTCTGTACGCGAAATCGAACTCATATACCAAGCAATGTCTCAAATAAATTTTATTTGCTAATATGTATGCATCACAGTTTATTCTAGACTGACTTTTGGAATGACTTTGGTTAAAATATAAAATATTATTATTAAACAAAATCAAATTTTTTTAGTCCTTAATGATCTGGGTTATAAAATTAATAAACAAAAATTAAAAGCAAAACGAGGTTTTAATATGATTCATTTATGATGTGTATTGAATGAAATGTTCTTAGTAGATAGAAGAAATTGTTTTTTAAAATTAACTCTTTGCCTGAAATATTTACCTAATAGTTAATTCTATATTTATGATGATAATAGTGACATTATTTTCCAGATGATGAAAACGATGTCCTAGACAGTTTGCCGAAAACTCCGATTTTACGGTTCAAATCTAATTTACAAGAGGTATTTTATTATAATTTTTATTTAAATACAAAATGAAGATGTTTTGGCTTTACTATATTATTATTTTCAGACTCCTGAGTGGAAGAGACATGAGAGTGCTAAGGTGAAGTCTTTAGAGTGTAAATTAGACCTTGTTGAATGGGAAAAACAGCATTTACAAGAAGAAGTGGAGCTCTTAAAAAAAGATTTGGATGATCTAAGTAAATTTGATGTTTTTTAAGTTTTATTTTATTTTTGTTTTTTATTTGTGCATTGGCGAATACATTTAATCCTTATTGTTTATTTTACTTGTTTGCTTATGTTTACTTTTGATAAAATTTTAAAAAATGTATTCAGTCTCTTTTAAGTTCTGATTAAATTGATTGTATAGTTTTGTGCATCCGAGGTTTAATTTCAATTTTGAATTTAACAGTACCTCTTAGCTCTCGATGATGGATGTTCCATTAGATATGCGCCTAATGCCATCAGGGTTCCCTATGAAATTCTGTGAGACACAGTTAAGTGTTTTCGTGAAACTGGGCCTTACCATACCTAGACATCTCCATTCTGGATGCCCTAGAGAACCAGACCACGGGTTCAAGCTATTCATCAGCTCAGAAAAATCAGAAAATATGAAGTGTCCAAACTGCTTGACAAATTGGATTTTCAATAGAGAATCGCACAGAGTTGATTGCTGTTCGTGGAGGGCCTTTGAAGGCTGCCTTGTGGGTGCAATTTTGAAACCACGTGTTGTCCTAGAGAAAATCAGCGAAAATCCTGTTCTAATGTGCGATAATGCCAACATAGTCCAAACATTTCTACAATAACATAATATTAGGATCTCAGTTTGGCCAGCATGTTCTCCAGACTTAAATCTCATTGAACATGGATTTAATATCCTCGGGAAGCGAGTAAGAGCTCGCACAGCTCTTCCTGATACACTCCAGGATCTTGAAAGGGCTCTTCAAGAGAGATTTCACAATAAAGTATTTCGAGTTTGCTGAAAGGGTTTTGGTAATTTTCTTTTGGGGTTCTAATTTGTAAGAACGAAAGGTAAACATAGAATAACATTTTTATTACTGTGAAACCTTTTGAACATCTGCGACTCAATAAATGTTTCATCCTCTAAATCCAAATGTCTATCCTCATGGCATTGTTTTAACAAAATAGAATGTTTCCTGCCTAATTTTATGTCTGCCTGAATTAATTTTCCTTTTACTTTTTTGTATGATTGGTTGGTCTTTGGGTAGAAATTATTTTAATTTTTGAGTGACTCACTTTTTGCACTTTTGAAGATAAGATAGTTCATTCATGCATGCTTGTATGAGTATTTTTTGATTTTATTATTTTTAAAATTTCAGGAAAGAAATATAATGTCAAAGAGCAAGATGTTCTGAAGCTGGAGAGTGAATTGTATATTTGCAAGTCTAAAGATGAAGACACTATTGAGGCGAATGCTGTCATGGTAAAGGCGAAACACGAGGAAAATAGGCTAAAGGCTCAAATTTGTGATATGGAAAAAGCTATGGAGACGATAAGGACAGATCTCTACAGAGCATTAACGAGCAACTCTACTCTTGAATCACAAGTAGGTAAAACTGAGTGATATTAGATTAAATTTTTATCCTTTCATTTTTTAACAGTTGGAAAGGAGTGAAGAGCGGGAAGAGGAGTCTGAAAAGAACTGTATGCAACTAGAATCCAAGGTGGAAATGTTGACTTTGTATGTACAGGAATTAGAGTCGATGGTTTCAAATCTTAAACAGACTACTAAAGTAATTATCTATTAGTTATTTTTTGAATGTGCAGTCAATTGTAACATGGACTTTTTGTATTTTGTGTAGGAGCAGAGTGAACTTCTACTTGAAAAAACAAGTTACAAAACGCTGAATGAAAGTCTGGCTAGCATCGAGGCAGATGGTGAAACTTTAGCAACTGTTGTTGAAATGAAGTATCTAGAGGCAGAAAGCCAACTTTGCAGCTTGAGAGCCGAACTGCGGGAATGTGTAGAAGAAAAAGAAGAATTAGTTAAAACAGTGGAATATCTTCAAAAGGTGATTAACAGCAGAGAAGATGAGGATAAAGAAGAGTTCATACGCCTCAAGACTAAGCTAATGGAAACATCCAATAGTTTAGAAGAACAACGAGAAGAAAATGAATTTTTAATGTTATCTTTGGAGGAGAAAAAATCTGAAAATGAACAACTAATAAAGGTATGTTGTATGTATTTGTTCATTAAAAACGTTAAAACTTCTTTTTTTTTAGGATTTAGAAATTTTAAAAGGAAGTGAGGTAATTTCAAATGAAGTGGACTTCAAGAGCTCTTCAGATTCTGGTATTAAAACAGACATGCTTCACGATGAACCCAATAAGGAAAAATTACAAAGTGAGATTACACATTTGAACTCGCTCCTCGATGGCAAGCAATGCGTTCTTGAAGAGACAAAAGGATACATCAACAAACTCAAAAGGGAAATATCAAGGAGTGATCGTGAGTTGTCCTCCCTCATGGAGGATCTCAGTCTGACGAAATCCAAGCTTTCAAAGGCCCAGCAAAAAGTGTGCGAACTCAATAAAGAGCTTATGGAAAAGAACATGGAAATCAGCCAGCTCAACGGGGAAATTTCAAAATGTAAAGCTGAAAATTCTATGATAAAAGGTAGAATTCGTTCTGTCGAACTGGAAGCTGAGAATTTGAAAGGAGATTTACGAGTAAAAGATACTACTGTTTTGGCACTGGAGCAGAATTTAAATATGCACGATCATGAGAAAGCAATTCTCGAAAGAAGAATTTGCTTTTTGAAAGCCGATGCTGATCAAGTTAATCAGTAAGTTTTATTTTATTGTCAATCAAACTTTTTGTTGTTTTAATTATTAATCTAGATTTTTTTGTATATTTTATTAATGGATGGCAGTGTTTAATGGTAGTTATTTCCTCTTAACAATTTGAAATCAGTCTTATTAACCTGCAGTTTTTTATTTAGTCTTATTTCAACAAATATTCAATTAATTTCAGAATGAAGTCTGAAATTCAAATGTTAAAAAAGGAAATTGCAAAATTAGGCGAAGACTTATCATCCCAAAGGACTGAAAAAGAACAGCTAAAAGTGCAAATTGAAGAGAAGGAGAAGTCGTGTAAATTCATGGAGAATAAGCTGGCCAGTCTTGAAACAGAAATGGTAATAATGGTCTTTATTGAAAAAAAAATCTTAATTTTACATAAAATAATTTACATTTTTCAGCAAAATAAGTACGAAGAGGCATTGCAGAATGCGACTAGTGAATATGCAATAAAGATAAATCATCTGAAGAAGAAGATGATCAAAGACAAGACCCACATAGAAGAATTGAGCTCAGAGCTCTGGGAGACATGTGATAGGTACCTTTTGGCCTCACAGGAGAGTAAGGCACTACGAGGGCAGCTACAAAGGACAAGGGCTGCTCTCGAGCTTTTAACAAACACTCAACCCATGACGAGTCAGAGGAGCAATCCCTGCCTTTGGCTAGAAGAAGAAAACTTTGATGAGAGGCTTACTTATACGAGAGAAATATGGGGAAGAAGGTATTTATTTTTCGGCTATGTCTTAGATTCTGAACTTAATTCCTTTAATTTTTATTTATAGATATTCGTTTACATCAAATAAAGGTGTAATTGACAACGACCAAGAACATATTGATGATGATGAAGTTTTCAATGATGCATGTCTTGAAGACTTGAAAGCTGGTGTTTGTCGCCTTCCCACCAATCCACTTCCACTCGCTTCAAGAGCTTCATATCCAGTACCAAGGGTATTACAGTTATCCATCCAAAAATTATATAATCCATTCTATTTTGGCGGAAAACCATTATGATTAAAATCTAGTTTAAACGTAGCTGATTAAATTAATTAATGATTTTTACATGTAAACACCTAATTCTTTTTTTTAAATAGAAATGTTTATGCTATTCAAACAGTGATAAATGAAAAACCGCATGAACTTTTACCTGGTACATGAAATTTTTGACTTAAAAAGGCCAATTTCATAGATGGGATTCGAACCCATAGTCTTCAGAACTGTCCCCTGACGCCATAACCACCTTAGTGACCTTTCTAACACATAGCTTATTTTGTGCAATTCTCTTTTTATTTTTGCGTAGAAAAGTGTGGTGATTATTAAATAATGATTATATGGAGATCGTGAGATGCAGTCTGGTGTGATGTAGGTTTAGAAAAACATTTTCTTTATCGTTCCAACGTTTCTATTTTTATTGAGATCATCTTCAGTGCCTGGGATTTGTAAACATTGTTTAAATTATACACATCACACCAGACCACAATTCACGATCTCCAAATAATCTCTTTTTATTGTCTGTGTTACACATTGTGGCATCATATCAACTGACCAATCTTTTGAAAAAAAACAAAAAAAAACTGTTTAATGTGCTATCAGACACATCTACACAACACAGTTCATTATTATGTTTCATTCAAGGACTACAAGTGATTATCCTATAGCTTGGCCATTTTGGTAAAACACAAGGCAGACCAAAATTATAAAGACGACCAAGTACAAATATAGTTTATGTTTATATGTTAATTGTTAACAAATTCATTGCAATATGTCACACAGTTTAAAATGCCCTTTTGTACTAATGCGGTTGTGTATGTACTATTAGTCATATTGGTGGGTTTAGTTAAGGGCTGATATTTCATTTTATTTTGTTGTATTTATTGTACAAATGTAACAGTTAACTCTTTTCAGACTTCAGAGATGAGCATGGGGAAAACATCAGATCGACAGAGCCTGTTGATAAATGAGAAACCAAAGAAAATCAAAACTGGAGTAATTAGCATTATATTTTTGTAGTGAGTTAATTAATTATATATTTATTTTTAATTTTGGAAATTATTATTCGTAGATAAGCTATAGCCGACCAGGTCCCCCGACACCAGTCAGAAACAGGCTCTCTCTTCAGGTATTATTTTCTTTCAGTCATAACTTATTGAATTATAAATAAATGTTTTCTTTACACACAGGGATTAGACAGAATGGAAAAAGTTGTCAATGAGAACGAGAAAATTATGCGGGAGTCACAAGGGCCTTTGAGCTTCAGCAGATTTTTTAACAAGAGAAACCAGAATAAGATCAAACCTGTACAAGTTAGTATATTTTGTAAATTTATAGTATAGGCCTTGTGATAAAAATGATTATTTTTTATAGGTATCTCCAAAAGTGAGGAGGAAAAGTTTTTTTCAAAGGAAATTCGGCTCCAACAGGGAAAACATACCTCCAAATTAACATATGGTTCGAAGATGAACAACTAGTCATTGTTTTCTTTACCTTTTTTTCCTTGAAAAACCTTACTTATTAATTAATAATATGAGAATATTTTGGTTTCTATTTATTACCTTTTATAAATAAATGTTTTAATGTTTTGAAGCTTTTTTTATATATCAGCATTACGTCTAGCGCTACTTTTACATTTTATTTTTCTCTTTATATATCACGATAATTAGTCAGTTAAACTTTATTTTCTGGGCATTTTAAAAGTTATAGCTGTGTATGCTTTCCCAGATCTGGAATTGATGATGTGTACATATGCCACCATACTGCCATAGTCTTCTTAATTTATGTTAGCCTCCTTCTGCATTCCTGGTTTTATTGGGGGTATAATAAATATGCTTTTGAAAATCTTTAAAGTAGTTCGGCTGTAAATTCTTGATTTATTGGTTCAAGATTTTTGTGTTTAGCACTATATGAAGCAATGATGCTTATTAAAGTTGGCTTAACAAAAAGGTACTTTTTCTGAACCATGAATTACACCTTGGTATTTAAAGTTTTTTTTTGGGGGGGGGGGAGCATCAGTGGCCTCAATGGTTTAATCATTGACATGGCGTTCATCACTGCAAGGAAAAAGTCCGGGGTTCAAATCCAGTGGCCCTGCTACTACTTACAAATGGACTTTTTTCCAAAATACTGGCACTCTGAGAGTTCGTTGAAATACTCTCATAAAAAATGTACGTTTTGAAGCTTTATTCAACGGCTTTTTAGTTCCAGGTTTAGAATATTAATATGTTTTACTGCTAGATTGTATTAAATCAGGTAGCATGCTGTGTTTATAAATATAATAAATAACGACATTTATGCTTCAATAAAGTTGCTAGTACATAACAAGTTTTAGCTGAAAAAAAATTGTGTGAAATAATGATAAACTGCAAGCTCATGCTGTTTATAAAGTTGATGATGGAACCCATATAAATTATAGCCATACCTTGGAAAGTGCACTTTTTCCTATAAGACTAAGTACTTTCCTCAGTGCTTCTTTTTTTTTTCTTTTGACTGCCCTACAGACATTCATTGTCATTTTGTTGATTACTATGCCAACCAATACCGGCCACCCCCAAAGGGCACTACCCAATACACCTGCTTCTCATTCAGGTATACACTTAATTTCGGCAGCATTAGGAGGATGTGGATAAAAACCATACATGGCGGTAACAGAGGCCCTTGGAAAAGTCCACCCCCTCCCCGGAGACCATTTGCCCTTTGCATTGGAGCACCCCCCGGAGAAAACCCGAGCCAGCCAACCCAGGCTCCTCAGTCGGTGCCTCTTCGTGCACCTCTTTTGGAGTGTAAATTGCTGAAGTGGCTGTATCGTAACCAGGCTAAAGTTTCACATTCACAAATGATTTCTGCTGTCTCTGGTCACTCCTTACAGTCGGCATATTTCTGTCCCTGCTTTGCCTATCTCCTGGTGCTAGTTAAGAGGGCAGTGGCTGGTATAGAGGCCTATAATTTTCCTTCGTTTCTGAGAATTTATAAATCTCTTAGCTTGTTTCATATGTGGTGTTTGGTTTTTCTTTCTCAAGCCTTTAGGCAATTTAGACGCTCCCAGACAAGTATTGAAGGCATATGCATTTAGCGCCTTTGTAGCTGCCCAAATGAGATTCTGTAAAACTAAGCATCCTTCATATTTTTCTTTATTAACTGTAGTTTTATTGCATGGGTCTCAGCTTGGAAAATTTGACTGAATAAATGGATGATTGAAATATAAATATTAATAAAACAAATAAAAACAGATTTTTATTTACAATAAAATACATAACATATTTTTAAATAAAATGAAAAAGTAGTTATATTATGAAATGGATGCTACAGTGTCCCTAAATAAGGAGCTTCATCCGTCCAATAGCCGGGTGGAGATTTCAATTTAACTAGAGTCTCTTGCAATGCATTGCTACTTTTACCATTCTCCAAAGTTCTTTTATAATAGTGACATTTCCTTGCGCCAACTCCAGGAATGTTGGTGAAATAAGGCGGTGCGAGTATGTCGAGGAAAACTGCTGGCCCTTGCTCAGCAGAAAGTTCATGAATGTTGCCTTTGTTTGGTGTCAGAAGTACAGTTTCGTCTACCGGGGTGACAAACTTATCGTCCTCTTTTTGTACAAGGACCTCCTCCTTGTCGTGCGATGCAAGCGGATCACCAATGAACGAATAATTCTTAATGTGTATTTTGCCCAATATGACTTTGCACAAGCCGTGCATCATCGGGTGATCGTGCAAAGGGAGCCTCGATCCGTCCTTCAGTACGAACATTGACATGCTGAAATATTCGTTCTCTTCTATACCTATGAAGGTGACAGGTGCTGAATTCTCACTGCTCTTTTCAAGAAGCTTTGTGTCAAATTTAACATCATTACTGGTGAGTTTGTTCATTTCAGAAACCAGCTTTTTCAAGTTCTCTTCGAAACCAATTTGACTCTTGAACGTCTTCATTGCCTGGTTTCTGACAACTCTCATCATTTTCTCGTCCAAAGGATTCAACCGCATGTAGAAGAACAGAAGAAGGAAAAGGACGAACTGAAAACTGAGTTACTGAATACTGAAACTGAACGAACGTTCAGTACTTCACCACAGTGTCGCGCTTCTGCTCCACCTCGATACTGAACGACCATCCACCATCTACCCTTAATTTAATTTATCGGATAAAATAAAAATAATAATTTAAACAAAAAAAATTTTAATAACAATGACCTCCTTATAACCTTAAGGAATTGTGAGTTTGTATTTGTATTGTTTGAATGGCAGGTTTTACCTTTCGTTAATGATTACTTTTCACACAAAATGAAGTCATCAAACTGGATAATTACTAATATTATTACTTTTACAAACTTAAACAATTGACTAAAGAAATAAGGAGTAAATTTATCATTATAAATAATTTCTGTCTAATGTGGACTTAAACAATACAAAAACATCAGATTAACAACCAAACACTAAACTAAGAATAAACTTTGAATCCATGCAATTTCTATTTGATTTGAATAAGTGTGATTCGATCTTGAATTAAAATACAAAAGAAAAATTGAAATGTTGTAATGTGCATAGGTCATACCAAGATCACAAATGTACACCTTCTAATGGTGGTGAGATCACGCCTGTTGTGCAGAAAACAATGTAATAACCGACTGCAAAGAATAAGTTCGTTTTGCCTATTGTACTGGACTTTAGAAAACAGCTGAAATGTGTATCAATAGATGCGACACGAATACTTCAGACCTTCTCAAAGAACTAAGTCTGCAAAGAAAGAAATATGACATCTCGAATGATCTATGCGCAGCACTGAGGAATGGCAACAGGCAAAGATTTCTGATCCAATATCCAAGGCCATGAATGTTTAAATTGTATGTAGATCTTTGTACCTTCGTGTATGTGATATGTATTTATCTGCATGAATAGAGGGGCTTATCCCCAATTATCATGAGGAATGTTGAGTACTTTGGGGTAGCGTGAATGATATTTATTAGTGTGAATGAAGAGGTATATATCCAATTAACTCGAGGAATATTGAGTACTGTGGGGTAGTGTGAATGCTAAGTAGACTATCATGTTTTTATCTTGTTTCTGTGTATTTGTTTGTGTTTGTTATTTGTGTTATTTTATCCACAATCAAGGCCCTAAGGTATGGATAAAGAAAAGAGAGAGTTGGTTACCGTATTATCATACACCATAATTTGGGTTGAGAAAGACAATAAAAGAAAAATAAGGAAGAGAGGGCTGGAAATGAACAATGTAGTTTGCTGTTCCTAAAACTTCAAAAATAAATAAAGGTGGAAGTTAAATTTGGAATTTATAAAAAAATAAGGATTTAATATTGCGGACAATTCAGGTATTTTTTTGGTGTTCTATTAACTGTTCATTTATATATAAATGGCATAATTTTTTAAAAATTAACTTATAAAATTTAATTGAAAAGCATACGCTTTTGGTGATGGTGGTTTCTTCTTTGGTGGTTTCACTCATATCTGAAAAATGGGTTCCAAATAGCAAAGTAAATTTTTCAGAATCTTTAAAATTTTCAGTAATTCAGTAGTTGCACAGGGATCCCGCTTAGGGCCTCTTTTGTTTCTTGTTTTCATAAATGACATTTACACAATTGTTTTTCTTCTCTTTGCTGATGTTCTAAAGATTTTTAACCTGCTTCGTTTTATTCTGACTACTTAATTATTCCAAATAATTTAAATTATCTTCATTCTTGGTGTTTAAATAATATAGTATATATAATAAGAAATTAACGAGGAATACATCCTTCAAACCAGCGATTGGCAGGGATTTTCGATTTCTGGATGACAATGCCAGACCTCATAGAGGCTGAGTTGTTCATCAATGCTTAGAAAACCTGGGAATTTGCGATCTTCCCCTTTCCTCATTGTCTCCAGATCTCAATCACATTGAGCCTATGTGGGATGCCTTGCAGAGAAGGCTTTTCGATCACCATCCGCAGCCAGTTGATCTGCATCAACTGAGTGCGGCATTACATCTTTGGAGTGAAATTCCTTATGAAATCATGGACAACCTTATTAACAGTATGCCTAACAGGTGCCATAAGTTTTAACTAACAATATATCCTTATTCATTATTTAGCAGTTTATATTCTATGTCTAATATTCCTTATTTACCCTAGTCTGATTTAGGTTTAAGCATCTATAAATACATTTTTAAAATTTCTTCTTTTTCTTTATAACCTCTTATTTTTACTTAGTAATTTATTTACTTTTGTATTGTGTTTCTTTGTTTTATATTTTGCCTTATTATATTAGGCTTCCAAGCCTTCTTTGCAATAAAATAAAGAACAAATATTTCTTTGACTAAGTTGATCATTCATCATACAATCTTTAAATATATTTATAAAGCATGTTATATTTATGAATATACAATTAACTTTTTAACTTTTGCATAAGTCATTTGTTTCATTTTCCAACATAATATTCTACTTTTCGAGTATCACAAGCAGAGAGCGGTATCGTTTCTTATCACTTAGTTGGAAGGTTTAATTTTCGAAATAACGTGTTTGTTTATATATTACTTTTGGAAAAATGAATATTTTAAGAAAGTGTTTCAGTATAGAAATACCCCAGGGTTTTAGACAGTTGAATGCCGCATATTGCAAAAGTAAGTATGTCTTGTCACTTTTCCTTTTGTTGAAAACTCACCAAAAAACTTCCTTTTCCAAGGTGTTGGCAAACCGAAAGAACTACTTTTTTTTGACAAAAGCGTGCAGAAAATATTGAAAGATGTCACAGATAAAGATTACGCTATTGTGTTCAGACGGAAAAAAGAGGGTAAAAGGTTAAAGGCACCACAGTTCAAGTTCATGACTGACGAAGAGTACAAAGAGGTATTTTTATATTCAAACTTCCATAAACAATAGATATAATTGAGTTGGAATGAGTATATCATAAGTAACTGGTTGGAAAGGGTAGTTCTGTTCACAAACTGTTGCAGACAAGCTACTAACTGTTTGTGAGTTGAACATCCTTTCCAACTGGTGATTTTTTTATTTTTTTAAATTTTTTAATAAGGGGTCAACTATGACGTAACCTGAACCCTTGGGGTGCTGGTGTTTTTGAAAAAAGCCCATTTATAAGTATGTTCGAATTTGAATGCAGGGCCGCTGGATGCGAACCCGGGACCTTTACTTTACTTTACAGTGATGAGCAGCATGACCGTTTGTGGCCACTGACCCCCCCCCAGCTAGTGATCCTTAAATGTTTTTTTTTTGGTTTTACCATTAACTAAAATTTAAAACTAATACTAAAACTGAGGGATTTCTGCTGGCTCTTCAAACTCCGAGGTGAACTTCTGTTCCTTAGCTCTAAACCCTTGATAGGCTGCCGGAAGGATACAGAAATGTGCTCTCTGTGCAATACAAGGGGAAAGGAAACCATCGTGCACTTTTTGGCTAAATGTACCATTTTGTCCGAAATGCATGCTTCACATTTGGGTAGTGCTGAGCTCTGGGAAGAAAGCCTAGTCAAACTTTTAAACGAGCCAAGCCTGCAGCTAATCAAATTTGCTCATCACGCATGGTTTTACTGCTGGAAACTGGTACAAGAGTTCAATTTTTGATTTATTTAAATAAAATTTTACTTAATTAATGGTATATGAATTTATCTTGTTCTGTGTTCACCAGATTATTTTATTTTTTGTTTATTTATTTTTTCTCTTTCTTTTTAATTATGTTAAAAAACACAAAATATTATTATATTTTATTGGCTATACCTTTTGTCAATATTTTATCATTAATCTCGACAACAAGCAGACGGATATTCCATTTCTGTAAATACTTGTTTTTTAAAGGGTATGTTTTGTTATTTATAATAATTGTCAAATAAAGCATTATTGTTATTATTATAACTAACATTTTCTTTAAGATCTTGCAAGATAACAGGAACGCTTATAAAGGTGATTTCACATTTTGTAAGTGTTTCGATGTACAAGAAAAATGCACCACCTGCTTAAAAGAACTGGTGCAATTTTCCAATTAAAATGAATTTCTTGGTAAAGACTGAAGGAATTTCACTGCAATTTTGAAATGTAAAAGGTGTTAATAAATGAATTTCGGCAAACCAAAAATCATTCTGTACAAAATCCACTGAAGAAGTGTTCTCATGATTGAAAGTGATTGGAATCTTCTTTTGTTCACATGTTTCAATAAAAATGGTATGCATACCATTAAATGTTTTTTCCTTCCGTGTTTGAGGTCATAGGGATTTCTCTTCTTAGCTCTTGCATTTTATAATAAACATGTTATATAAATAGTGCCCTTAATGTAAATTTCAGAGGGAAAATAATTGTTTAGGAAAGGTTAAAAATAATGGTGTAATCCATTGACCAAATGAAGTTTAACTTTATGTTGTTTATTAGATTAATTTGATGCTTTTTAAAATGAAAAATGTGTTTATTTTTGTATAAATAGCCATGTTTATAGCTGGTCCTAGTTACCCAAATTAATTATTTAAATTTAATAATAATAATTAATAATTTTTATCTAAAATGTAGTTTTGATGAAAAATGGGTTGGAGTAATTTTTCCTCTTAACCTACTTTACATAAAAAATATAAATCAATTTAATTTAATTTAATTTAATTTAATCTTTCTATTTGCTGTTGGTTTTACATTTCAGTTTGTACATGGTTTTAAATGTAATTACAGAGTTATTTGACACTTTACTTACAACTAGGTTTACAATTATTTCAGTATTGTTTCGGTATTGACAGCAAATTTTTGGGTTTAGGTAAAAAAGCCTAACTTAGTGAAAAACCTATAACCTACCGATATTTAATTTAATTATCTTTGTTGTATTAATTAAGTTTAATTAGAACTTGTAGATTGATCGCTCCTGATCTTGTGGTGTGATTATTTGGTTGACACCAGGTACTCCAAAAATGCTCTTTTGTATTTCGTTGGGCTGCAGTATTTTTGTTATTGGCTTCATGGTGTACAAACTCCACTTTACTGTTTATAAAGGTGGCATTAAACTCTATTCCAATCTGAGTTAAGCATTTAAATAGTAGATAATTTGGTGACTTACAAATTCACTCTGTTTTGCTTTACGAGAGTAAACTAGATTTAAAAGTGATTGAGCTGGGGTTTCGGTGGCCGCAACGGTTAAGAGTTGATACGATGATATCATGGTAAGGTAAAGGTCATACTTACAAATGGTTTTTTTTCAAGTGATTGAGCCTATAAATAAAGTAGAGCCTGCCTGCAAAATATCCATGGCATTTTGTGATGAAGCACTCTGGTTGAAAGGCACAGTTTTGGTTTGTGTAATTTTATGATAGTAAGGCTTAAGATTTTATGATGGTGAGCTCAACATTGGGGCTCATTCTAGAATGAGAGGCTAATGAAAGATTTAATTTAATTAGATCTTTGCCAAATCTTCTCGAGATATTATCTCAACTTGATATTTCTTAATCAATTGCCAGAAATTGCATGTATCAAATCAATCATAGTTAATTGTAAACGTGATCACCCTGATCTGTCTTGTGGATTTGTTTTTCAGATCCATTTAATCATTTTCACACCTTCAGTGTCAGGCTTGGCAGACATGCTGCATAACGATCAAACAGATAAAGACAGCAAGAGAAATGATAATCATTCATTGATCATCTTGCAGACCTCACTGTTTCACAACTTATACTTGGCCATATTCAAAATGATTTTCTAAGTTCTTTTGATTCAGAATATTTTTTAATTTTTCAGGAATTACGTTTAGCTGAAAAGAAAAGTGAACGGATGCTTCAGATGCCGCCTGTAATTCCACCAAGGAAGGAAATCGATTATGTGTTTGTGAAGGATGATCATCTCAAAGGTTATTCAGATAGCAAATTTGTATTTACTGATATTTCTTTTGGTAAAACAGACCAAGTATGTCTTATATGTATATTAAAATGTACTTTATTCCATATTGAATAAACATTGACAGAACAGGTGTATTGTGGTGAGAGATCCGGATGGGACATTGCGCAAGGCCAACTGGGAGGAGAGGGATCGTATGAACAAGATGTATTTCCCGAGGGAAGGGAGGTCGGTGAAAAAACCTGAAATGTTTGAGACAAATTATTTAACACGACTCTTGGAACAAGAAGAGTACGAATTTATTCTAGACAAGGCGTGCATTCAATATGAGCCTGATGATCCCGATTTTATCAATATTAGGAATTTAACATTCGATGATATCAATAAAAAAGGAAACTTTTTAAAATTGAGGTTAGTCTTTGTTTTCGTAATAAACGTCCATGTATATTTATATTTTTTGGTTACAGATCGACCAGACATTTTGGACCAATGGTTTTCTACCTAGCTTTAAATAACAATATAAATAACATTTTAGAAACATACATCAACACTGATAGGTATGTGAAAAAATTAAACTTTTTAAAGTATATTAAATAATAATTATTTTTAAATTTCAGGCTTGATCATGGAGTGAAAGTTATCAAATTACATTGCTTACTCCACCCAGAGAATAATTTCAAAGTAATGTTTGTAGAAGGGGAAGAAATGAATTATATAGAAGTTAGTCTGTTTTCATTTTTTAAATTTTATTTACTGTATATAATTATAATGTGCATTTTTTTTTTTCAAGGAATTTGTTAATAAAACGTACCCGGATAGTCAGCTCCAGAATGCGATCAAAAAGTATAAAGCTTTGGTCCACAGACAGAGTAGTTCAAATGCTGCCTAATTTTGGTAGTTTTGTTTATATATTTGTAGTATTTGTATTGTTTTCTTAATATAACTAAAATGTGTTATAAGTGTTTTATTATATATCCAAAAATACAATAAGGTTAACATAAAGAAAAACCACACAATAATTAACAGAACAAATACAAACTGAAGTTGTAATGGGTTATGCAAGATGTAATTTCATTGCCTTCGATCATCCTGAGCTTTTTATATTTCTAACTCACTCTTCACAATAAAATCTCTAGAGATCCCTAGACAAAAATTTTTGTTTGATTTTAAATTTATCAATTTTTCTACCACTAAAATTTTTACAGGATTTTAACGTCAAACAGAGTATGTGACACACATTTGAATGAGGAGGAAAGTAGCTTTTAATGACATATAACCCATTAAATATATTAATTTAATTTAAAATACATTTCTAGAAAAAAATAGAAAAAAAGCAAATTTATTTTCAAAAATTGGCCTAGGTTCTTAAATGGAAATAATAGCCTGATTTTAATGTTTGAATACAGTAATAAAATGCACTTTACAATTTCTTTCAAATGAATTATCAACCATGAAAATCGGTGCACTAGTTTTTGAGAAAAATTGTAAGTATAAAATCGATTAAAAAAATATTATTTTTGGTATATTAATTTCATTGTTGGTTAACATAAAAACAAAAATGTTCTACAAATACGCCGCTGAATATTCTAATTTGGAATGATTTAAAATTCAAAATAATGTTTTTTTTTTATATTTTAACATTCTGTAATGTCAGAGTAGGTCAGAAAATGTTCAAAACTTGGATTTCACCTCACCCTTAGGTATCAACTTTCTTGAAAATCATAGTAAATTAATTTTTTCAGTGATAATTTTGAGGACTTCTGCCTAAGGGATGATTGACATTCTCAGTGCAACAGGCTTTAATGTCATTTTTCTCAAAAGCTCATGGACTGATTTTAATGGTTGATAATTCATTTTACAGAAATTATCGTGTATTATACAACTCCATCAAACATTAAAAACGGACTATTATTTCCATTTAAAAAACGAGGTTAATTAATGACAAATAATTTTGCTTTTTTGTGTATTTTCTTATACAAATATTGTTGTTATGTTTATGCTATGTTCCTCTTCATTTTAAATGGTCTGATTGATGTTAAAATCTTTTTGGCTATGTTTAAATTAAAACTGTTTCAATCAGATATTCCAATAATCACTTCTCAAAAATAAGAAAAATTTTAGGGGTCAAAAAATTGATAAATTTAAATACAAACAAAAATTTATATTTAGAGGACAAATTTATTAAAAGGCGGGTAGACTTAAATTTCTTATGAAACTTAAATTTTTAAACTTCTACATATATTGTTATTATGTACATATTATCAATTCTTTTCTAGGCTATTATCTTTTTATTTCTCTCTCCTCTCTATTACCTAATTTTCAGATCAACAATATTATATACAGTGATGATAAACTAGCAGTTTTTTGCCTTAAAAAAATAAAAAAATAAAATAAAAATATATGTTTCATAGTTAAGGTTAATTTATATTACAATTAATTAAGGTTTTTAGTTGAGATGAAAAAGGTCTATACATTTGTCGTTGAGAATCCAATCCGATTACACGACATTTGAAAAATGGCAAAAAGGAGGGAAAACTCATAAGGTGGGGTTGAGATAGGAAGTTGATGTCCGAGTGGATCGAGGTCACGATAGCTCAAGTGGTAGAGCAGCGGCGTATCTAGCCAAAGATCGTGGGTTCGAATCCCGCTCGTGCCATTAACTTTTTTTCATCTCAACTAAAAACCTTAATGGTAATGTATTAATTGGTCAAGCGGACCACGAAATTAGTGAAGTTAATCTATATAATGTAGTTTTACTAATTTGTACATTATATTGTTTCCACAAATATGTCCTTTATCTATTTATATATTTAAAATGGTAATTTTTTCTTATTCCGAGGTTAATGTAAGGTTAAGGTCTCGACCTCCAGCAGACCGCGATAAGCCATACTGTAGATTCTTTGTAAATTAAAACAAAGTAATCTCCAACGGTAGTTTGTGATCAGCCTCCACACTATGAATTTATGTAAAAAAGGTGATCAGTTTTGAGACCAATTAGACAAAATCAACACTCCGTTCCATTATCGAGCTTTCGAGGAATATATCCCCTTCATTAGGATCATATTTGAAACATTACAATTAATAAGTTTAAAAACAATCTAATACAGGTAATCTTTGTCGTACTTGCGTGAAACTATACATTAATATTTATAAAAGTTTTTAAAAGTATGTTCCATTTACTAGGTTTACTATTAAACTATGGTTCAATAATAACAATTTCAACAACTAACTTGACTATAATCACCAATTACCTCCATACATTTATCCTTTCCGAGTCCAGCCACATACCCATTTAACTATAATTAACCCATACCTAAGCCAGCAATAATATGAAGTTATAACTATTAACAACATAAGGTAATAATTATTACATATATCACAGTCAACAATAGACTAGTTCGAATAATTTAATATTGCGCTATATACAACACTCAAGTTTTTAAAAAATCTTTTTTCTATAATTACAAACATTTTCTCTTTATATGTACAGATCGTTTCTTTGATAAGCCTACATATCTTTAATAGCGACATAATACATAGCTTTTGCACTATCCCTGTCAAAATTGTGACTTATATATTCTACATGATTAAACAAAGCAGTTCCATTCTTAGCTGGGTTTCGTGTCAGATTTGAGCCAAGATATTCTTAATTAATTGATTTGTTTGGCCATAATATGTGGCAATGCTTAAAAGACAATTTAGTTTGTATATCACATTGCTTTTATACAATTCAGGTACTTTGGGCTTTAATGTAAACATTTTTGTATCAGCTATTTTTATACATAAGAGTTATATATATTTTTATACATATTTATGCCTATTTATTTGGCAAAAGAATTAAACTACTGGTGTTTTCAGATGATGTAAAACTGGTAACAGATAAGTATACAGTGCAAAAAATGATAAATCTGTTTGAAGAATACTGTAGAATATGGAACTTGTGAATTTAGACAAATCAAAAATAATTGTTTTTAGAAATAGAGGTAAATCGGCAAAAAAAAAAAAAAAAAAGAAAGAGAAATGGTGGTATAATACTTCTGGATAGAAGTAGTGGGGAGCTACAAAATATCTATGCTTGACAATTTCTTCAAGGCATTATTAAATAAATATTTTGAAGATAAAAAAAGCTAAATCCAAATTTGCAATAGGATCACTTCAGGGCATAATGTTGAACAGCAAGATTTACCATCATATACATTTATATTTTATTTAGAATTAAATGTGTTTGTTTATGCCTTGAAGTTACATATAAACTGCCTGCGTGTGTATGGACTTACCGATTAGACATGCAGGCTATTTTGTGATTTGATTGATCTGACTTTGGCTGTGTTTGTATCAAAAATTTCTGATCAACTTATTCCACACAAATCACCTGTGCCTTTTTTACACAATGGAAATATTATTGTCGTCATAGAGCTATCTGGCACAATACATGTCTCAAAAATTATATTATAGAGATCTAAAAGTTTTTGCCTAAGGAATTTTTTCATTTTTGTAGAGAAAAAAGTTAAAAAAGTAGTGGTCTTTTTGGCCTTAACTCTCCCTGGTATCTTTTATTATTAAAATCTTCTAAAGACTAAACATATTGATTTTTCCACAAGGTAATAAATTACTTACAATTAAAACAAGGTAAACTAAAAATTAAAACGATAAAAAGGGGGCTTCGGTTATGCTAAACCCGCACGCCCTCTAGGAATTGCCGAACTGTAGGCTCTGTGCTCCGATCGAATTGGTAAACCATTAAAAATTTTATGCTGCGTTTTGTTATGCGCTAAAAATTGTAATAAATGTAACTTTGATTTCTAGAAAAGAAAATGGAAAAAAATGATGTGATAATTTTTTTTTAAATTGACAAATATGCTTTTGAGACTATGAGAGTATAAAAATACATTTGTGGCTATATTTGCTAACATTTAAAAAATCTGACGGAAGCTTTTGAAAATATTAGTATAAAATTACATTAGTGGCTATATTTGATAATATTTTAAAATATGGCAAAGAAGTTTTTGAGAATATTACTATAAAATTATATTTGTGGCTGTATTTGACAACATAAGAATACCTGACAATGAAGCTTTTGAGAATATTAGGATACAATTACATTTGCGGCGATACTGCTAATATTTAAAAATCTGACGATGCTTTTGAGAATATTAGTACAAAATTACAATCGTGACTTTATTTGTCAATATTAAAAAAAATCTGACAAAGAAGCTTTTGAAAAATTAATTTTGTATTAATATAAATATAATAAGAAATAATAAATATAATTAATATAAATATATTGAATTAATATAAAAATTACATTTGTGGCTATATTTACCAATATTACAAAAAATCTGACAAAGAAGCTTTTGAGAATATTAGTATTCAATTACATTTGCAGCGATATTGCTAATATTTCAAAATCTGACGATGTTTTTGAGAATATTAGTACAAATTTACAATTGTGGCTTTATTTGCCATTATAAAAAAAATCTGACAAAGAAGCTTTTGAGAATATTAATATAAAATTACATTTATGGCTATATTTGCCAATATTACAAAAAGTCTGACAAAGATATTTTCGAGAATATTAGTATGCAATTATATTTTCCAATATTAAAAAATCTGTTAAAGAAGCTTTTGACAATGTTAATGTACAGTTACATTTGTTGCTATATTTGCCATTATTAAACAAATTGACAAAGAAACTTTGAAATGAAATTTGTGGCCACATTTGCCAAAAATCTGTCAAATAAGCTAATAAAAATCTTACAATTACATTTTGGCATTATTTGCTAATAATAAAAAAATCTGATAAATAAGTTTTCTAAAGTGTTAGGATAAAATTATATTTGTTTTAAATATATGTTGCTTTGGTCTTAAAGTGAAAGATTTTAAGTGTCATTCTTGACAAGAAAAGAAAGGAACAATGAAGTGTTTGACGCAAAATAATTAAAGTAATCATTATTTGAGACAATAATTTAAAAAAGCATATCTTGTAACACAGCACGGCACAAAAATATCTAACACGATCTTTCATTATTTTTAATAAATCATCAATTAATTAATTTGCTCGGCACGGGGTGGAAAGGATACAGGAAGGGGTGGGTACGCCGGGTCGGGACGCAAGTTTGTGAGATCCGTTGAGCCTGCTAACCCTTCATCTCCCAATTGATTCGGGGGATGTTCCACAGGGGCGAGTGGGTGTTTTCAGTGGGGGGGGGGGTCGTTGGAAAGAGGGAGGGCCCGGGGTCGTAACTGTATAGGAGAGAGGTATTTGATTCTCCCTTGCACACTCTCCCTCTATCTCTCTCTTGCTCCGTGCCCAAAAGGCTCCCCGAGCGCATGTCTGCCCAGCATTGAACAAGACTCAGGATTTCACTCAGTTTTCGGGGTGTGCGTGTGTGTTGACTGGGGAAAAATTCGCCTGTTCTTCCTTTTCAAGTATTCTTCCGACACTTTTTTCCTCAATATGCTCGTTTAAAAGACGTAAATATATTGTAATGTTTTTTTAAATTGACTTACCAATTCCCCCCAAATTTTACTGGCGTCTGATTTATAAATAAAAAAAGGTAAGATATCAACAATCATTTTTTATAAGAGATTTTTCTTGTAATTTTTAAACGCTTATAATTGAACTAGTTTTGAACCATTTGAGGCTAAATGTTGTAATAACAGGCCTTTTTTCATTCTTTTAATTTATCAAATTTTATAGTAATATAAAAAAAATTATTTTTATGCTGTACATTCGCATTATTTAAGTTACAAATTTGTTTCTTCTTTAATAATGAACTCAGATAGATCTCGAAACGGATCATATTTCTGAGTTAAACATGTTTATACGCTACCAGAAAAATGGTTTAAAAATATTTATTTATTTTTTTATATAGTAAGCAAATACTGCAAGGGAAAAACGTACTAAGATCTTACTATGGTTAATACTACATTACTATACACTACATAGTACAACGAAACGCCCGTACTATATACTACAAATGAATCATTTGATCAACATTTTCGTTGAAATCACGAAAGGAAACTAAATCAGCTGGCTATTTTAAACTGTACTCATAATATGGATCGAAAAGTGAATTCCACAATTCGAAAATTGAGAAGAAAAGATATGAACTACGATTTATGAATTTATTATAATTCCAAATATAAAGAATTCTTTATATTTGAAATGATAATATGTCAAGTAAATAATCGTTTTTTGCATAACCTATAGTTGAATATAGTTTCACTAGTTAAATACAAACGTTTGCATACTGGGGGTTTCTCCTTTAAGTTTTTTGAAATTTTCCCTTTTTCGCTTGTTTTATACTTTTGCAAGTTTGAGAAGAATATTTTTCCATGTTACTTTAACTAGTTTAAGTTTTTATGCAGTAACCTACACATATATGTAGGTCATGATTGAACCTTAAATAATTTTCTTATTGAGTCACATTTCATGGACAGTTTATTTCATATTGAATGATACAAATTTTTATCGTAAAATAAGTTTATAATTTATTTTCTTTAAACTAAAAAAAAGATAACCGATATAGTAGGTAATAGATAAAACTTAAAAAATCAAAACTTTTAATCAAGCATGGTAGAGAATCGTAACTGAATTTACTATATAGTTCAAAGTTTTCAGTAATTTCAATTTCCTTTTTTATGGTTAATTTTTAATTTTAAATTAATTAACTTCATAATTTTAATAATGTAATATGATCTTTTTAATTATGATTTTTCAATTAAGTTGATTTGTTTTATTCAAGTATTAAAGCTTTAAAAAAATGATCACAGAAGATTATCTTTGTACTAGAGAAAATTAAAAAAGCGTCCTTCAGAAGACGTTAATAGGGAAAATAGGATTGTTATGTCACGTACCATGACAGGGAAAGAAAAGGAATGGACAAATGGGAAAAATCTTGGATCACATCAAGATTTGAGTGGTTTCAAGAGGCTCCTCTAATTTTCTCCTTTCCCGACTTTTCTAAGTGGTTGGGAAGTTCCCTTGGTCGGTCCCTTTTCATTATTAGTCTGCCATATCTTTTTGAAAAGTCTTTCAAGATTTCCTTTCGTAATCAAACAACCTAGATGCCGTTAAAGAGTGACGAGTTATCGGTTTAAACGATTTGTAACGGAAAAAGTCGAGCAATTATTTTTTGTTTGATTTTTTAATTTTATTGGGTTGGAAGTTTTTAATGAATTATATTATAAAGTTTGGTGTTATTAGTTGTCGATTCAGAGAAATTTCCCTTTTGGAAACAATTTATTCCGAAAAGGTCAACAGTAAATGTATTAGGACTTTTCGTCCTCATAATAAATAATAAAAAGTTAAAGTGTATTTTTGAAACAGTCGATTAGGCTAAACCGGCACGATCGGACAGCATTGCAGAACTGTTGATTTTTTTTTATGAACCATCGACACCCCTTGTGTTCATATAACCTCGTAGTTGAAATTCATTCGTAAAAAAGGTCAACAGTTCTGCAATGCTGTCCGGTCGTGCCGGTTTAGCCTAATCGACTTTTTAAAAATACACTAACTTTTTTTGTTTATCATTTATTACCAGGACGAAAAGTACTAACACTATTTTTCTGTTTTGCTTCATAATGATACCATCCTAATTCGATTGTACTTATTGTATTGAATACAAACTGTTCTATAGTTTCCCTTTTTCGCTTGTTTTATAATTTTGCAGGTTTGAGAAGTTCCATGTAATATTTTTCCATGTTTCTTTAATTTATAATTAAGTTTAATTATAAATTGTTAAGAAAGCTTATATATAATTAAGTTATATATATAATTAATTANTCTATAAAAATGGCCTCTCCAAAGCCAGAATTTCTCACATTTTTAAAATTACAAAAAATATCTTTTAATTTTATATTTTGTTTTATATATTTTTTCATTTTAAGCTTTCTTAACAATTTATAATTAAAATTAATTATAAATTAAAGTAACATGGAAAAATATTACATGGAACTTCTCAAACTTGCAAAAGTATAAAACAAGTGAAATAGGAAAACTTATAGAACAGTTTGTATTCAATACAATAACTACAATCGAATTAGGATGGTATCGTTATGAAGTGAACCAGTTTTTGTTACACCGTCCTGACCCTTAGTTCGTGGGCAAATTATTGGTCATACAGTTTCTTGGCTTTGTGCCACATTCTATCAGAAAATGTTGCATATTTTCGTCTCGACCTTATACGAAGAAATAAATCTTTAGTTTTAAAGTAAAATCTCGAAAGTTCTTCTTATTGATATTTTTTTTAAGTTTTGTTCTCTTCTTCAAATCGATATTTGACTTTAAATGTCTACCACAACTAAAAATTCCTTTCGAAACTTTATATATTTTATTTTTAAAAGATTTTTGTTTCAAATTTCAGCTTGGCATGATGTGATTGCACTATAAACTGTTGTTCGCGTTTTTCTTTGCCGTGTTCGATTGCATGTTGGATGTTTTGTGTTATTATTTCGTTCCATAATCTATCATTTAGCCGTGTTGGCTATTTAGGTTTTCTTCTAATATTCAATAATTAAATAAATTGAATATTTTGTCTTTTCTTCAATGATTTGTTCGTAAATTTGTAAGGCATTTATTCTTGTCGTATTCTGACTGAAAACAGAAGAATAGCCATTTGTTCCCTTGTGTATTTAAATGTGTTGACTGAGAGTTTAATAATATAAGAATAAAAATCAATAAAATAAATAAAATCTTTCTATATTTAGTGAGATAAAAAAAGGTGAAGTTTGCAGTTTATCATGGGTCAACGCAAGGTTAGCTTATTATTATTAAAATTGTCATTCAGCCAATCGTAGAAAATTCATTGTCAAACATTAAAAACAACAATGATAATGAGATTCAATTTACAAAAAGAAGAAAGCATTAAGTTTTTTGCCCAGTTAAAATTTAATTAGGCCAAACAGCGTTTATAAAAGTTTGAAATAAGACAACGGTTTAAATTTGAAAAGCTTCATTATGAATTTATCTTACATAAAACTTTTGCAGAATTAAGCGTTGGTTATCACTGTTTAAATTACGCATTTCTAATTACGAAAAAGTCCTGTGTAAGCGAGTGTTGAACTTTTTTTCATCGTGTAGAAGGAACAAAATAACCTCGGGGAATTTCAATTCGACAATTCTTCCCAAATATTAATTATTTAAAGAAGGACCAGACGGTTTTCCTTCGGGTTAAAAATACAAAATATGCAATGCGTGACGATTCACTCTGAATACTTAATCGATGAATCAATCTCCATGACGTTAAGAAAAATTCCAGCGCGTCATTTCTAAATAAAAAAATAAAAATCCAATTTGAAAAGGCATTAAATTTGCAAAATATATTGGGCGTTTAAAGAATAAAATACGTTAATTTACCTCGTTAATGCAGTCACAGTTTACTAAATAATTTCAAATGATTTTTGTTTATGCTGTTAAATTATTTATTTAATGTAATGTGTAATGGTTGGAGATATATTGCTACTTATTGATGTAGCAGGTTTGCTAAACGATTGGTCTATAGAAAGGGGCCGGTGTGGAAACCCATTTATTCGGCCTTGAAACAACACGAAATTTAATATTTGGCCTACTTTTCACTGTGTATAATTGATTGAAACAATCAGTTCGGTTGTTTAAAAATCCAGCTTTGGGAAAAGACGAGTTAAACGGAAACGAGGACGACTGTTCGGATCGACGAAGCGAAGTAATCCTTTTGAAGAGCTTCTCGTTTACTCTATATAAACATAGCGAGGGGGTGTTTTGACCTGCAATTTTGGCATGTCAATATGGATTTTATAAACCAATATTATCTAAACGCCTTTGCCGCCCCAGTTTTACATCAACGATTTTCAGCCCCTGCTTTACGACTTTATAACCTTTCTTGCTGATAATAACAGCAATGCAATTGAAATATAACAATGGTTTTAGCAATACTGTCATTTATTGAAGATTGATATTTGATTTGATTCACTGCGAAATACGTCATTTAAGTAAGATAAAAAGTTATAATTTCTTTACATTTATCGCTGCTATTTCTTAATAAAACTTTTAAACTAGAAAATTAAAGAATAGTTTCGTTTTTTTGGCAATTAGGCCAGCATACATTGAATATAATCAGACATGACCTATAAAGATAGGTTTACTTAAGTAATTAGGTTATCTTTTTTAAGCTCTCTTCTTTGCATTTATAATTAGAAAATTTCATATTTCAATTAGACAGAAAGCGTTTTATGAATGGGCTCTGATTAATACTTAAACCCTGACCGACAATAGTGGATGAGTTAACCGACGTCACGGATATTGATCTTGAACCCAACTCCACCCCGCACGATCTGCCCACACGCTCATTCCTTATCCGAACAATAAAGGAAAATAAATTTAGATGTATCGTATATTAGCTGTTTTTTGAATCGATAATGATGCCTTTTCCCCTGGCGGAGAGATGGGCCATGACTAAATAATATTCGGGTAGTGTTGAAATAAATATTTCATCATTAGCCAAGGCAATTTAAACGAAAAAAAAATCCTTTTTAATTATCAAGTATAAACTATTATACTCAAAATGACTGTTAAGGTTTTCAAACCCTATTTAAAATTTGAGTAAGTTAAATATAAAAAAGATTTTGATATACATTTTTCATACCAATTAAAATCATTAGATTTATTTTTTTTTTGTTAAAGTCTGCGGATGAACGTTTTGTTCGGCCGTTTTTGATTACTGAACATGGCGAAATGACGAAACGCGTCTTACCGGCCGAAACAGCGAGAATAGGCGGACCAGGATGACCGGAGACGACCAAAATATACTTATTATTAATACCATTAAATTAAAAATAAAATTGGTGAAAATGTTAACTTTTATGTCCTTGGAGGGGGTCCTTACAAGGGTATTTTTTTGATGTGGGAGGTGGGATGGGAAGATTGGGGAATTATTGATTCGTTCACGCAAATTAATGCTAAAAAGAGAATTCTGATTAAAAACTTGATGCGATCGAACGAAAAGAACCGATAAAATATAAAAATTAAAATTTTTTCGGATCTTTTTAATCGGTATTGTAAAAAACAAATGACAAATCTTCAAGTAATTCCTATTAAAAAAATTGATGTTGATAAAAATGATGAATACAGAAATTATAACCTAAATTTAAATATAAAATATTGAGCCATATGATCCCAGTTCTTTGTTCTTAAACATTCATGATTTTTCAGTTATTTAAGATTTTTTTAATCATTTTTTAATTATTTCAGTTTCAAACTTTTTCAGACGCTGAATTTAAAATAATTCGTCTTTTTAGGTATCAAATACTTCTTCTAATTTTTAATTCTATTGATTATACAATTTATTATAATAAAAAATGTCCTTGAATAATAGAAACATGTTATAGAAAGACGGCAAAAATGAAAGACCAAACTAGAAAAGACAGTTAAAACACGTCATAAGTCCATTTCAAAACTCAATCTCAAAGCTCAAAAATATATTGAAAAGATAAATACGGTCGTTTGTTTGTTTTTGACAGATGGCCAGACAGCGAAGGCTGACTTTCACCATATATTGGGGTATTAGCATCATCTTGTATGCGTTTGTACAGTCTTCCTCAGAACAAACCACAAAAATACCAAGTACAACAACACCAAGTGCATCAATACCAAGCACATCAATACCAAGTACAATGCCAAGGTCCACAGTTTTAACACCAACGGTAAGCACTTTTTTATCAGATGTTTTTGGGCTGTTGTGTTTTTGTTTATTTGTTTAATAAGGCGTAATAAATTAAAAACACGTTATCATTAATTCAATAACACATTTTTCTTCCCCTAATCTAACATTGAGAAAATATTTAGGATGAAATTATATCAATCGTGCATTATTAATTTAAAAAAACCACAAAAAAACTTGATCCTGGATAGTTTATCAAAAAATTATATTAAAAAATTGCATCAATACATAAAAATCATCATAAACCATAACATTTATTTAAACGTGATGTAATGCTTATTTATAATAAATAAAATGAAAGTAAACAAATTATAGTCAATACCACTGCAGATTGATAAATTTATAAGATTAATGTTTTCAATTTCTATGGTGTATTTTTTCTTCTTAAAACACAATCTAAGAATTTTATGATTCAACTATATTATAAAATATTGTCAGTGGGTACTGTGTTTACATAATAGATTTTTATAAATAATGGAGCCATAAAAAAATCTTTTATATTTTCAATAAATTGCATTTTTATTAGGTTTTAATGAGTTATTCATGTTTGGCCATGACAAAATAAATGCTTATAAAAAATAATAAAACTGCAAATTATTATTATTATTATTTTTAAATTTAGCTTCATGTATATTTTTAATTAAATATAATTTTTTTATATGCAAATTTTTTGACTTGCATTATATGTAGTTTCAATGATTTTGATTTGGACAATAATATTTAAACACAAACAATACAACATTTAATTAAATGTTTCATTTTGATTAGATTTCGAATGTAAAAACAAATTTCAGATGACTTCAAGGGAAGAAGAGAAATTTACGACAGCGATGACGCCTAATGAACAGCATTTTGTCCCTTTAAGTAAGTCAGTGGATTTTTGTAACTTTTATCACAAATGAAGTTCAGATTTTTTTAAAGTTTCATATTGAATAGATGAAGGGGAGAGGAATTGTACACCACCTGCGATAGAACAATTTCCTAGGCCTCTGATCAGCCCTTCGAGTCGGAAGCACGGAGCTATCATCATACACGTCCTAGTTTGCATTTATTCTTTCATAGGTTTAGCTATTGTCTGTGATGATTATTTTGTCACTTCTCTTGACAGGATATGCGAAGGTATTTATTTCGATTTATTGCTGAGTCAGAGCATAATACTACAATCATATCTTTTGCAGTACTCAAATTGTCACCGGATGTGGCAGGTGCCACATTTATGGCTGCAGGTAGCTCAGCTCCTGAACTTGCTACTGTCGTTATAGCTGTTTTCTTTGCTAAAGATGACATTGGAGTGTCTGGAGTGATCGGTTTGTATTTATAAATTTAAATTTAAATTTATAATTTACTACAATGGTAATTTCAGGTTCGGCTGTATTCAATATTATGTTTGTCATTGGTATCTGTGCATTATTCGGTGGCACTGTGTCCTATCTTAATTGGTGGCCCTTATGCCGAGATTCGTTTTTCTACTTGCTTTCCATATTAGTAATGCTCATTGTTATATTTGACGACCTAATCACTTGGTAATAAATAATAAAATAGAATCAATGCAGCTTTGTAATATTTAATTTTATTACAGGGGTGAAAGCTTTTTCATGTTACTGATGTATATTGCATACTGTACTGTACTCGCTTTCAATAAGCCTCTTGAGAAATGGGCACAGACTCTACCCGTTCCGTGCAAAAACATCCATCACGAGACATTGGGAGGTAATTACCAGCAGCCGCAACAGCCTGTACAACAAGGGCTAAATGAACAACAGCAGCTCGTCTCTTACAAGACATTAGATGACAAAGAAGGATACTCTACTACGAGGCAAGATGGTGGATTTTCAAATGTGGCAAACGGTGAGAGTGGAGTGGTACAGATGCATGATGTTGGACCGTCGCATATGAATGGGCAGAACAAACCGGAATACTACAGAGCAAAGGAACCAACCACAACTCAGGTATGATTTTTCCCTAAATTTAAAATAATTTGATTGAGTAATTAAAATGAGGAACATCAAAAATGAGTTTTTAGCCTATTTTGTTGCTCATCCTCAAACTTTCTGGCTGATTATAATTTTTTTTATTACTGATTTATATAACCTCAAATTTACGTACATATATATGCCCATGTACAGAGTTGAGCCTATCACTTCTCTCACAGTACATCCACAATTCCAGTTTTTGTGATTTACAATAAATTACCAACAGGACAATAAACTACCTTAGGTGTCGCAGTGCAGGGTCAGACCTCGGCCTTATGTGTCCAGCCACTGAGGTTAGGCTCCAGGTGCTATCAACAGATAGGTCATTTCAGCCTCCCACATTCAGTCTCCTATTCACCCTCTTAACTTAACTCTTAAATACCTTTCCTATTTACATTGCTGCCATTCTCTCAGGGTGGTGAAGTTCTTGAGATTCCTCCTTTACAACTATGTACTACATAACCTAATTGAGGGTCGATGGTATACTCAATATTAGCTCTCTCATACAGGAGAAACACTGAATATCAAATCAACAAACCAGCAAGACTAGACAGGATGTTCAGAGTTGATCATCTCTTAGTAAACCTCAACATAATGTTTTACAATATAGAAATGGTTTTATTAAATATGTTGAAATTTTCAATGTCAGGTCTCTCCTCTTCTGAAACCTGAAACCGATGACAGAATGACTCTGATTCAGTGGCATCTTTGTTACCCCATTCACTATACCGCACAGGCAACGATGCCAGATTGCCGCCTTGAAAAGTACGCCAACTGGTATCCATTTACATTTTTAGTTTCGATGATATGGATATCGTTCTACTCTTACATCATGGTCTGGATGATAACGATAATCGGTATTGTACAACGTTTCATTAAGAGAGATTGAAATTTTCGACTAAATTTCTATGATTATTTTAGGAAGTACTCTTGGAATCCCTGATACAGTAATGGGTCTTACATTTGTCGCTGCGGGAGTCAGTGTTCCTGATGCGCTTTCAAGTCTTGCGGTTGTAAAAGAAGGTAAATTCATCATATATCAGAAGTTAATCACAAAATAAATGACAACAATTTTTCAGGCTATGGGGATATGGCTGTTTCAAATGCCGTAGGAAGCAACGTCTTTGATATTCTAATCTGCCTAGGTCTTCCATGGTTTATAAAAACAGCAATTATCAAACCTGGAAGCTATGTTAAAGTATTCAGCAAAGGTACTTTTAAGTTATGTCTTAATTTGTATAAACTAAGCAATTTAACATGCATCTAATTGATTTTAGGTTTGACGTATTCAACATTAACTTTGTTATCAACAGTGGTATTTCTGGTTGGAATTACACATTTGAACGGTTGGAAAATGGACAAGAGATATGGCATAACGTTGATATTATGGTATATATTTTTCATCTGTTTTGCTTCGCTGTATGAGCTCAACGTATTTGGGAACATGAACCCTCCTGAATGTTCAACTGACTATTAAAATTGTTTTTCTTTGTCTCTTTTTCTTCCTATTGTTATAAGCGTATTCATCTAGCAATGTGTTGAGAATGCGCCTCGATATCAACATTATCAATGTATTTTATTTTCTGCAAAAGAATACCTTTAAATGTTAAAACTGTATTTTATATAGTACCCTTTTTTTATCATAAGGATAGAATGGCTGTTTACACAATCTTCCCAGTAATAAAGAGCATACTTTTACTTACCCAGCACATTTTCAGTTAATAAAATATTAATGTGCCCATATTTGTTACATAATTAATATAGTGATTTGATGCTTATTACCACTATTTCATAATAGTTATGATAAAAACAGTGATACAATTTATTCCATCATTCATTAGAAGAATTG
The DNA here is from genome assembly GCF_000648675.2 of Cimex lectularius. Taxonomy (NCBI): domain Eukaryota; kingdom Metazoa; phylum Arthropoda; class Insecta; order Hemiptera; family Cimicidae; genus Cimex; species Cimex lectularius. The sequence continues at coordinate 168,512 of NW_019392784.1, read as the reverse complement.
ACTACCATTCTGACATACCAATAAAAAAGCCTTAAAAACACAAATATTTTACATTGTTTTGTTAAAATAAAGCAAATAACTTGTTTTTATAAATAAACTAACTACACGTTAAATCAATTAGTGAGAAAGCTTAGCATATCTTAGAAAAAAGTTAAATAAAACAAAAAATAATAAGGTTTTTAAATATAAAAAATGTGTACATATTCCTAGAGGTTTAGTGCTTATATAATAAAAGTAAAAAGTGTAAAAAAACTTGGATTATTAGTGAACGAAAGGGGAAGTAAACAATATTGAAACTATAATTAAGAAACAAGTGACAATAAGTTAAAAGCCTTAAAATTTAGAATGTAACTAGTTATAAAGTGCGAACACTTTGTTATAAGAGGGGAATGTATAAAATGTGGTTGTGAGATAGTAAATACCACGTTTAGAATAGTATTTTTTTTTATCAGTCCTTCTAATATTTTTTAATTTTCAGATTTTAAGAATACAATTTTATTACTTATTAAATAAAGATGTGAAAAAATAAGAGAAACATAGTTTGAATGTTAGGTTTTTCTCTGTTTCATTTTTGAACATGAATTAATAAAATATCGAATAAAACTGAAAATGATTAGAAAACTAAAATGGAATAAATACTTTCTTAAAGAGTTAATGGTATAATAAGGGCAAGAGTGTGAGAAAGTTAAATGGTAGTTATAAATAAGCACATTATAATTGTTATGTCTGCACAAATTAAAATTCTATACAATTTAAATGTGAGACTTTCTGATTTTCCTCTTATTTATGAAAATTAGATAGCCTGTTAATGAAATGTTTTATAGTTTCCAAACTCCAAAACCTAAAGGTCTATTAATAGTTTGCAATATCATATTTGTATGTTACGTTATCACACAAATAGACTAATAAAATAATACAAATTATGTAAAATCTGCTCAGTTGTTAAAAAATATTTATTGTAATATATAATTATTGTTAAATGTGATTGCAACATTGGAAAAATAAACAATAAACATCCAAATTAAACAAGTGATTTAATTTTTCCCTATAAATATTTTATATCTAATAATACAGTGAACAATATTGCACATGCTTAGAATTATAGCAGGGAGCATCTTCAAAATGGGAGAATAATAATACTAGAACTCCAAAACTAGTAATTCATATACTCAATTTTATTTGAAGTATATTATTAAGAGGTAATCTTCGTTTAAAGCCAAAGTTTTGAAAATGCTGCATTATTTTCTAACCGAAATAAGTACAAATAAAAAGAAAAAGAAAGGAACAATAAAAATACGGAAGTTAAGAAAACATAATAAAAGTATCTAAAAAATAAGAATAATATAAGTAAAAAAATTTTGATACCTGAAAAACTGAAATTTCAGTCAAAAGTGAAAAATATTTTGTATATATAATCAATTTAAACACGAAAGTTCATTTTTATCTAAGAATAAAAAGTACTTCACTGATTATTTTTCTTTTTTCCTAACTATTATTATTATTATTATTATTATTATTAATTTTTAAGGGCGTTTTAACGGCTAAGGTCATTTCACGCCCTCCTAACTATTATTATTTACATTTTGGTATTTTAAAAGTCTTTTCCTTATCAATGTTTTTTAAAACATTAAAACTGACATTAAAAATAAAGTACTTATATTTAATACATGTTATGCCAGTTTCTTTATTTTTAAATAACATTTGATTACTATTTTAAAAGAATTTTAATCTATTTTTAACCAGCATACCTAAATATATATATAATATATTTATATATATACATATTTGTTTATATCACAGAAATCAACAGGGTACATATCCCATTTTTTGTTTCTTTCTCTTTGAAACTCTAGAATCCAGAAGGTAATACAAATATCAGATCTTGTTTGTTTTGTATCTTTCAACCTTGTCTGAAGAAATGGTTTCTGTTGAGCTCTGTTCTAAGTTGACAAAACATTTTTGTTTGCCTGGAAGCCATTTATATAACTTTCTCGCCCAAGGGTGTACGAGTTTTTCATCATAGCAGTCCTCCTCTGAAGCTAAGAATGAAAATATGTGATTTAAATAATCAACAGAATAAAATACACATTAAATGATGTATTAAAGTAAGAATACCTGTGATGTAGCTTAGTATTGTTCCAAACAACACAGTAATAACCGTCCCAATAAGAGAGTAATACATGTATGTCATTGAATATAAGGATGTCAAAAAATCGCTGAAAACGATTAAATTTCAATAAATGCCAAAATATAATCTTTTTTTATTATGTAATTACTTGTCATGGTGAGCAGGTCCGATGACAGGGTTGACGTCAAAATCTTCTGTCCAAACAGGATCAGATTTTGGTGGTAGTGGAGGTACATTCGGTGAAAATGTTGTATTTGTGCATCCATCCACAGAGACTGGTAGGAATGGAACTGAAGGTTTATCGACTGTGAGACTTCCAAATGTTATCCACAATACTATGGCATGGCTGGCCAACATACCGAATGCAGCACCCTAAAATTTTACCAATACAGAATTAACTCATATTTAACATTATTTATTTATAGATTTTACCTTCCAATTTGCAGGTGGTACGAACATAGCTAGGATAAAAACCCCGAGTAGTGGTCCACTTGTTGCTGATGTCATCAACTGAGAAGCCTCTATCACACCAGAAAGCATCGCAACAATAAAAGCAACACCCATAATCATCACACCACAAACAGCACCTAAAATATACCAAGTTGTAATAAAAAAATGAATAGATTTTAAACAAAAAACATTTTTTATTAGGTACAATACATTAGAAACTTATGTCAAAGAAGCTTATTTGATACATAAAGTGGAAATATTACCCAAAACTTTAATCAGTACAAGCTGAGTTCGGTCTGTTGTATTTTTCAATGCTGGAATTTGGTAGAAGAAATCTTCCCACATTACAATTGATAAAGAATTCAGATTTGATACCATAAGGCTAAAAATAAACAAAATCAGTCAAACTAGAATAATTTCGACAAATAATTAACAAAATTTAAGTCTTTACTTGAGAGCTCCATTGAACAGGCAGGCCATTACGAGTCCGAGAAATCCAGGAAGGAAGTAGAATTTGTCTTCAACATAAAATGGTAAAATTTCATCAATGTCAGAAATGTACCCAAGTGCTTTCGGGTCACATGACATGTAATTGGCGAAAATCACCATCCCGACGACCCATGACAAAGAGAAGAGTACAGTCATAATCGGTATGTTTGCCATTAAAGTCCTGCAAGAATAAGTTCTTAGAAACATATTTTCCCACATAAATATGTATTTGTATAAATTAATTAATTGTGTAACATTGAAGTTTGTGAGGTGATGAACTTGTTGATTGTATTTCATCCCGGTCTTTCTATGTTCACTGGTTTTGTCAATATTTCACCATATTCAGTAGTTTTGTGTGCTATTAGCCAATTGTGTCATTTTATATGCTTTAAAAAAGATCTGATTGCTCTTGTCAACTTTTTTTTTTACTTGAATGACACATATCTAATTGCAGAAGATGGCGAAATACCCAGCACATAAGAAAACCAAGGCAAACCAGGAAGAACAGACAGACTTAAATGATCAAAGGAATCATTGATTATCCTCAGTTATAAAAAATGTAGACGTTAATTTAAATAAACAAAACATTAATATTGTTTCTTAGTTAAAAAAACTTACTTATTAACTTTGCTTTGTGAGGACATGGAACAGTATCTCTGTACAAAGTTTTGTTGGCAGCCAAATATTGAAAGAGACATAAATAACTGTCCAATAATGGCTGACACTGTGTTAACTCTTATTGTTGGGTCCATGTCAAAACTAAAAAAAGGAGAAATTTTTAATTAACCGGCACTAAAATTTAAACCAGATTGTAACATACTCAAAAAATTGTAGTCTTCCATGAGAGCTCGATGCATTCACGACATTGACAACACCTCCTGCAGTAATGGTACCTTGAATTATAATAGCTGCACTACAACCCACCATCACAAGAAGCTGAGTCACATCGGCGATAATCGCTGTCCTCAAACCTCCCTGAAATCCAATTTGTTTAACAGACAATATCAAAGTAAAAAAAGTTTAATTTATCGATTAAGTAGCATACCATCATTGTGAAGAAAATGGAAATTCCAACGATTGCGGTGATTGATGTCCAGTACGGCATTCCAATAATGGTCTTCAAGGCGACGCATGGTGTGAACACGGTGACACCAAGGTTGAGGACACTTCTTAGCAAATATGTCCCTGAAGCCAAACAACGAACCAAACGAGACTTAAATCGCAAATCTAAATACTGGAAAAAAGGAAATTTGCAAATGGGAAATGAACATTTATCGTTGGTACTGATTTAATTTAATATTTAAAAAAAAGTAAAACTAAATGAAGAATTTAAAATGCAAAAACAACCAAAGAAACTTTAATAAAGTGTACGCTAAATAAGCTTTTTCTATGCATTGTTCGAAGTTCATTCAAATGGTAATCTTTATGCAAATTAATTAGAAATTTCATTCAAAACAATCAGGTTGAAGAATCATTCAAAGAAATGAGAAAACTCTTTAAAACATGATTTTTATTTATTTATCTGGAACAATTTGTATTAACATGAAAGTTTTTTTGAAATTGTATGAAAGTTTAACTGTACCAGGGGAAATTATTGAAATAATTTTGGTTTTGGTAAAAATACACCTCCGGAAATTTATACTTAAAAGAAAATGTTTTGCCAAATTATTCCCGTTCAATTGATAGCCCAGATGAAATAATTATTTTAGGATGTAGGCTGATGACCTATGATTTTATGTTAACTGATTTTGTCTGGTTTAGCAACCTTGAAACTGTCTTGTGCGCGACGAGCAAATTGGTATTGTTTGACATGTGTGAATTATAAATAAAGGAAATGATTTACAATTAGCAACAACAGCAGAAAGAGAAAACATCGCGCTTCCTTTTGTATACTGCACAATAACACGATCGCATCGCGTTTCAGGAAGTAGGCCCTATCATAATTTTTCATTTCTCCTCCACTTTAGGGGAAAAAATATATAAAAATGTATGTAATTGGCAGGAAATCGGTAATGCTACACATTTATACATTGATGACGCACAACACGTTTCTGCCGAAGTGGGACGTCGATTACGACAATCAAGCTTTTTGTTAAAAGTTTTCGTTCATGGAAAATGAGTTTTGTTTACATTGTGTACATTCCCACGTAGTTTTATTTGTAAAAACGAATTACACAAAAGTTTTCGATAAAAAAAGGTTTAACTATATGGAACATTGTATAAGCAAAGTTTCTACAGAATCATCTTTTATCGTTTTATAATTTTTTCTAACGTAGTGCTTTTCTTTTTTCCTTTATTAAAAAATACATTTTGTATTCGATAATTCTGTTTAATTTGTTGTAACTATTTGCTTACTATCGAACTTAAAGTCATAAATCAATTTTTTCCTAACTACTAATTTGGAAATAATTAATCTACATTTAAAGTTATGTTAAGCACATAAAAAAGTGTTACAGGATACAAAATCGCAACAGCAAAAAATTCGGATGCCAAAAACGTAGGACATATTTGGCAAAACAAGCCACAAAAAACAACATGCCACGAATTTATCCAGGCTTTATCAACCGTTTATATTTAATTCCGTAATGTTTCAGCATGATTATCAAAAAGTCGTAGTCAATAATGGCAGAGAGGCAACATCACTACGGTATTTCTTTTAATCGATCCTTCCCCACTCTGAGGTTCACAAAACCGCCGAGAAGTTATTTGGATGAGTCTTGAGTAATGTGTTCAACACGTTCCTAGTCCAAAGCCATCGTTTTAATAAAAAACATTAGCCTGCCTCCCTTTAATTAGAATGATTTGATGCAATCAGTAAATTTTTCGCAAGTGGTAATCAAAATCGTATTATTACTGAAATTACCGTTCGTTATTAAAGTTGGCAAACAAGGCGAAAGACCATGAATAATATTTATTAACGATACAACAGTGGTGTAAGAAAAAAATTGAGAATAACATGGTAACACAATCAATGCCTCCTTTAACATCACATTGGGAGTCAGGGGCATTAAAAATGACCCAATGTTTCGAAAGAAAAACGTTTCAACGACTTTAAAAGACCGGTTATCGAATTTGTCTAGACCTTGATTTTACTGATTTTTTTAAAAACGGTATTTATCTTATGATTATTTGACTTGTTAGCTATTGCTACACGTTTCGGGGTATTGATTTTGGACACTAAATCTAAAAAATCTGACATCGATTTTCTCTTTTCACTTTACATTTAACATCAACTGAAATGATTTATTGATTTTAGATACATTGTTTGCTAACATGATGCCAATGGATATATTTTCAAGCTATTCGAAAAAAATATACATTATCAGATTACATTGATTATCGGAATTGTATCTTTCTCTTACGTCATAAAAAATAGTATTTTGACCTGAACTGAAAAATGCTTTGGGGATATAACCTACAAAATTTTACGTGAAGATCATTCTTTTTGTCAACCTCCCTGGTTTTACAAGAATTTTGGGTACACTGTACACAAAAGTAACAAGCAAAAATTACAACAAATTAAAAGAAAAAAGCTTTATTTTTATATTTTATTTTATATAATTTTTATCTTTAATTTGCATATTGTTTGCTAGGAGCCCTATTATTTTATATTAAAAAAGAAAAATTAAAAGAAGAACTTATTTTTATATAATTTTTAATTTTGATTGTAATTAATTTTCATATCGTGTTCTAAGGGCCCAACTATTTTATATTTAAAAAATCTCAAATTACAAGATTTTTTTACATTTATATAATTTTCAATTTTAATTGCAATTAATTAATTTTCAAATGATCTGAGAGACCAATATTTTATAATAAAAAAATTCTCAAATATTCAGGAATTTCACTTTACATGTTTATATTTCATATCGCCACTTAAGTTTTTTATGCTTTAAAAAAGGGGGAATTTTTATGTATGATTTAATTTTTTAATTTTAACTTTAATTGATTTTCATATTGTCATCTAAGATCCAAATTATTTTAAATAAAAATTAAAATTAAAAGCCAAAATTAAAAAAAAATATATTAATTATAATTGTAATTAATTAACTTTCATATGATCTTTTAAGAGCCATATTGTTTTACAACAAAGAAAATTTCGCAAATATGCAGGAATATTGTTTTACATGGTTTTAAAAAAGGGTTTAATTTGAGATTAAAAAGGGTTAAGATTGTTCGAAAAAGGATTAATTTGACGGGAAAATGTTCATGGCGAAAAAAGCTATACACAGTAATTATTTTGTATTTTTAGCATCTCGACAGACAGATTTAATCTAATGTCTTGGAAGTTTGAGTATTATTGCAAACAAAATCTATTATATTTATCTATTTGTATTTTTATCAACTTAATTTACTTGAGGACTGTGAAAGTATAATTTTGGTAATTACTACCTTTAAGTACCCAGTTTTACCTCATAACAAAACAATTTATAAATATTTATTGTACGGTATATTTAAATAATTCTGTACTACATGAAGCTAACATTGTCGCAATAATTACCTGATAAACTGAAGTTATACCCAGGCTGTAATAAACGGGCACGAAGAAATAGCACACGATAGGAAAAGCTATTATCATGCCGTACAACGTCTCCCACATGGCACTCCCCCTGTAGTAAAGTTCAGAGGGATAGCCTGGAAAGCAACAATAAAGTAAATAAAGTAATAAAGCAAGTAAATACGTAAAATCTTTTGGATTTTAAAATGGTCTCATTTTTGTGGGATGTTCCTGCGGGATAAAACAGTCTAAATTGGACGCACCTAAAAATACTCTAACTCCTAGGAAGCCCCTCGCTATCGACAGCATCATCGCTGGCATGGATATGGAATTGCTTTTTGCAAACGCGAAGTCCGCTTTGGTTTTTTCCTTGTTCCCAGAAAACCTTCCATAGATAGCAACGCCGAAAGAGCACAGGATCAAAGCGGCGAAGACTAGGTAGTCGTATATCAGAGTTCCCCATTCCATTCTGAAAAAAAAAAAAAAAAAGATTCACGTTACAAATGGACTGGTTGAGGTCCGTTCAAGGTTGTTGCTTGCAGACTACAATACTGAAGGGCGCAGAAAAATTACCACTAAGATGATTTTATTTGTATAAATCCATCCATTTTTGGTTTTAAAATGAAATAAATTCATTTTTGTAAAATGCGACAAAGTAAAAATATGTTTTTACGATTGTACGATATAATATAATTGGTTTATTTTTTACTACAATTAACAAATCGCCTTCTCACTCAGAAGACATAATTTCAAATATTTTCACTACAAATAACGCTTAAGTAAAGAAAACTTAAGGTTAAGTTAAAAGTTCATTAAGAAAGTTAATGATTTAAACATTCGGTTAAAAAAATCGTTCCGTTCAGAGAAATCATACTTTCTAATGTTAATAAATGGTAATTTTTATTTTCTTATGCGTTCTTTCTAAAAAGATTTGAAATTATCGAATCTCAAAACAATAAAATCCTTTTCATAAAGTAAAGGAATAAAATTCCCTTAATGCATTTTAAACTTAACCTTAGCTTTTAATTTCTTAAATACACTTTGTACGTAGTACAAAGATTTGATTGAAATTTTAAAAATTGTCAGTTTTATGACACTATTTATAATATTTTTTTACAAAGAAACCTTCTTGTTGAATCTGAAAACGTTAAAATTCTTTTTATAAAACGAAGGAATAAACGAATCCCTTAATCTTTAACTAACTTAACTAACTTTAACTTAACTTCCTTTGTAGTGCAAAGATTTGAAATGGTGCCATTTTTGCTTACATATAAAAAATTGAAAAATTATGGGACAATTTCACATTGTTTTACTACATAGAACATTTAAGAAAATTGATTAACATTGGAAACTTTGTACCTCTGAACACAATAAGACAATTTTTATAAACTGAAGGAATAAGCAATTGACTCTTTTAATGAGCACTTATCTTGACCTAAACCTTTTCTGCTATTAAACGTACGTTATAGTCGTTTTTATCCAAGAATCTTATTGTTAAACGGTTTTGTGCTTGGAATTTCTACTACATACAAAGAAAGTTGAAGAAAAGAAGAATTACCACTTAACGTTGTAAACAAAGGTATCTCTGAAAACAATCAAATTCTTTTTATAAACACAAAGAATAAAAAATTAATTGTTGGTTGTTTGAAAAGAGGATTTTTTTTAACAAGGTCTGTTTATCAAACAAGCTATTGTATTTATAGGTTTGAATTTGTCATGAATACAATAATTAAAAAAAAAACTTTCGCGTCACGCAGAAAACCCCAAAATAAAGCTTATGAGTAACTTTCAACATAGATATATTAGCAATACTACTGTTATTTTATCTACTTGTTTTTGTGTACCCTACTTCCCATGTACGACAGAAACGGGTTTGTAGTTTAAAATTAGAAAGATAGAGGGAATAAATTCTGGACGGTAAACCTGATATCACGCCCGACGTTCCCCAAGAGAAGCACTGAGAGGATTATATCGCGCTTATTTTCTACTCTACACAGTTACTGAGAACATGATATCGCGCTTATTTTCTACCTCTACATATGTCTTGAGAGCGTGATATCGCGCTCATCCCTACCTCTATGCATGTACTGAGTGCTTGATATCAGTAAACAAAAACTAAGTAACTACACAAATAAAATACTTAGTGCTATACTTAGACAGTAGACTGACGTGGAATCCTCACACACAACTCAAGCGACAAGAACTAAAGAGACGATTTGGACGACGAAAAATGCAGGACCGAAATCAGCCATGACGGTAAAGAAGATGACGGTACATAACTTTACCTCGACTTATTTGGACATACAGACCTGTTGGGTACCAACCAAGCCATCTAATATCCAACGAATGCATTTCAATCCTCAGAAGAATTCTCTAAACCCCTTAACAAGGGGATATTCCCTTCGTCAAAGATTTAACCAGTTCCCGCTCCCTCAAGTTTCATTCCAATCTTTGAGCTCAAGCCCTTTGTGCTAACCCTACTGTTCAAGCCCACTCCACTGCCTCCCATCCCAAGAACCATCAACATCGCCTCAAACGACGATGGCCTCAAGACATCTTTGCCCTTAAACTTATAACAACATAACAAACTGAGCAGCTTCTCATAACATCTCGGGGTGCAGCACTGGCCAAAATGTATTGTCCGGGATTTTTATAGCATCAAGAACAAATCATACATGTATAATTCATGTACAGAATACAAAAAAAATTAAATTACTAGGGGAAAAACAATGAGCACGTTAAGTAAAATATAATTTTTTTTTAAAAAGTAAATTTAATTCAAGAGATTCGACAAATAAATGGGGTTGTCCACATTTAAAAAATAATAATGATAACGCTGAAATAAAAATTGTTATATTTGATTTATTGAAACATTCGTTTTTGAACTAGCCCGGGTAGAAAATCGTGGGCTATCTTAGAAACTATTTAATACCAGCATGAGATAAATGTATACACGTAATAAATATGTTGCACTTCTCAAGGGAAGAAGCAAAACTTTCCAAATATGGCAATTAGCCTTCTTGCAACGTTCTTTTTAGAGAAGGAAGCACAAACAACTTAATTTTTCAACAGCCGAGTTACAAGTTGTAAAATATATAAATCGCCCCTGGTATTAAAGTGAAATCACTCAATAACATAATTGGACTTTCATTTCAAAATTGACGTGAGATAAATGATGCTGGGCGAAGACGTTAAAAACTTCGCAATGGGAAGAAAAAAACAAATTCCTCGATGGGGGTTTAACGAACTCTAAATAGGTCTTAGATGGAATAGCTTGGAAGGAGAATGTCTTTTAAAAAGGATATAAAAATGCATTACGTCTTTTCTTGACACCTTGACAATGATTAGCTCGACAATGGCCGAGAACTTCGTTGCGATTTATATAATCAGAACATGATTAAATGATTTGATTTCGCTTTGTTCAAAATGATTAAAAAGCTTGTTAATGGATTGGATGACTCAAAGGACTAACCTTCATAAAACTGACAATAAACATTATAAAATACAACATTAAATACAGGCTTCTAATAATTTAAATTTAATACCATCAAGGGTCGTTGAAAAACGTACAATCAATGAGCACATTATCATGGAAAGATTACAATTGCCGTTTCAATTTCAAAAACTTTCTTTTAACCGTTAAATATAAAATATATCTGTACAATTTGAAATGGAACTGCACGTAAAAATTTTATTTATAAAAGCTAACAGTTTAAATCTTAAAGCAATCCATTTAGGATTTCTATCAACTGACTTTTTGAATGTTGAAACTCTGTAAAACAACTACATCTTTTTTACAACTCATGTTTGTTTACAAAAATTAATATTCCCTTTATTATTGAAAAATCGTTTATTCGACAAAAGACGAAGGTTTGTCTGAAAATGTAAACATTCCTTGCAGAATTTGTATGCACTGATTTAAAAGAGTCATCGCTGACTTTTGACGTAATAATCGATTAAATCTGACCTTTGTAATCAGCGAAATGCCAGATAACCGCTGGTGATATTTTTAATGCTCCCAGGGCAAAAAAGGCCACATGGCTACAGGAAAAAATACTAACTCTGCGCTCATGTTTACAATTCTGCTGTTAATGAAATTCCTTATTTTGATTACTAATAAAATATGTGTATTAATATTTATTACTTCATGATTTCTGATCAAGTTTGCTCTAAATTAAAGATCCATCATGCTTTCGTTAAAATAAAAATATATATTTTTCGGTGCGCGGGTGTGTGTGAGATAGATAATAAATATAGATAGATAGAGAGAGAGAGAAGGAGGGGGAGGGAGAAAGAGAGAGAGGGTGAGGGAGAGAGAGAGAAAGAGGAAGAGAGTGAGAGGGTGAGAAGGAGAGAGAGAAGGAGGGAGAGAGGGAGAGGGGGAGAGAGAGAGAAAGAGGAAGAGAGTGAGAGGGTGAGAAGGAGTGAGAGAGAAAGAGGAAGAGAGTGAGAGGGTGAGAAGGAGTGAGAGAGAGAGAGGGGGAGAGGGAAGAAAAGAGGGGGAGAGAGAGAGAGAAAGAGGAAGAGAGTGAGAAGGAGTGAGAGAGAGGGGGAGAGGGAAGAAAAGAGGGGGAGAGAAAGAAAGAAAGAGAGAGAGAGAGAGAGAGAGAGCGAGAGAGAGAAGGAGGGGGAGGAAGAGAGAGAGGGTGAGGGAGAGAGAAAGAGGAAGTGAGTGAGAGGGTGAGAAGGAGTGAGAGAGAGGGGGGAGAGTGAAGAAAAGAGGGGGAGAGAGAAAGAAAGAAAGAAAGAGAGAGAGAGAGAGAGTGAGAGAGAGAGAGGAGAGAGAGAGGAGAGAGAGAGAGGAGAGAGAGAGAGAAGAGAGAGAGAGAGAGAGCACACGAGAAATATTAGAAAAACAAATAATGTGACTTCAGTTTATAGGTTGGCTAAAACAGGGATACTGTAGGGAGAAAAAACGCAAATAAATACACATATAAAAATATAAATATGTAAATTTTTGTATATGTATTACATATCTATGTGCATGTGCCATATGTATGATGGAAAGGCACACACTCAAACACACAACATATTTATGTGGAATGTATTTTTGATATTGAACTATTGTTATCTGTATCATTAGGTGGACAAACAATCAACCTGATTGACCTTCATTGCTAGCTACCTTTAAAAAATCAAGGGCATAGAAAAACGGGTTCTTCCCCTTAGACATGTCAGATCGCTTAAAAGAGTTTTAAAAATATTAAATAAAATAACCCAAAAAAATCTTTTTTCGTTTTGTTTAATTGTAAAGATTGTCCGCAATGAAATAACGATTAGTGAATTAGGTCAGTGCGAAGCCATTTAATTTTACAACTGTTTTTGATTTCTATTATAAAAAAAACCTCTAACTTGATCGTCAAAATTGTTTCCAGGGAGGAAATCCATCCTGTTAAAAATAAAACATAAATATTTCAAATTCTATCGAAAAACAATTGGAATGATATAATATTGTTACAGTTTTTATTTTGAAGAGAACCTTGTTAGGAATTTTGGTTTGTTTGTTGTTACTAACACGTTTTTTCATTGCATAACATGGCTGAAATGTTTTTCTTTCGTTTTGTTGGTTTTTATGAGTGCACATGAGCAAAATAATCGAAACATACATTAATATTTTTTTTTATATCTAGGAATTATTTTAACTTCACATGTATTATCGTAGTGTAACTCAACGAAATCCAAAAATTTCCTGATACGAGAAGCTACTACTACTACTACATCTCGATAAAGATTGTTTATACAATAAATGGGAAAATAATTTTAACATAAAGATCGTCGATGCTGATAGGATGAGATTATAGTATTGACCGGAGCTCTTCTGAGCACGGTGACCCTATAACCTTGATTCTTTATTTTTAACCCTTGGCTTATCCCTAGTTTCAACAGACAAATAGAAAAACATTTTTTCTATTATAAAATATATATACATAAACATAAATCTATAATTATCATTTAAAGAAATACAAGGTAGTTTTGTTAAAAAAAAATTAAATAGGAATCTGTTTATTATTTTTTGAACAGTATGCTTTTACTTTTCCATCAAGGGATGTAAAAAAGATTTACACTCAAAGAATTGAGTAAAACTTCAAAATGGTTGTGATGCGTTTTAATTTCGGGATTTTTTCCTTTGTACCATCGTAAAACAAGGAAGTTAGAGTGGAAAACTTGAATAAGAGTGAAGGAGAATAAGCAGTCTGTTTAAATATACATCATATATTGGCTTTCATTCAAAAACTGCGCTTCGTGTGTAAATTAAAACCCCATTAGGAAACTTTGACCTTCGTTTGCAGTTTCCATATCCGTTAACTAACACTGGGCTTTTTTTTATTCTTCAAATTGCATCTGTCGACGTAGTAAATAAATGTACCCTAAAATACCTTTAATTTACGGCGATAATGTCGCTTTTTTCAAATGGTGCAATTTTGAAGTGCACAGATAAAAAAACAACTCCAAAATTATGAGACATTTGTGAAGAATTATGATGAACGAACCAATTGGTGAAGTCTTTAATCATGCCCACACTGTATTACACAATTGACTTTAAATGAATCAACAAAAACACAGAACTAAAATAAATTACAGCTGGAACGATAATAATAGATTTTTCCTTACTCAAAGTTTAAAGCCGACAGATTTAAAGACTTTCATTTTTATTTATTCACTGAATTAATTGTATTTTTATTTAATCATGTTTATTTGTTGTGAATACTTTCGTTCTAATATTAGATACACTTTTGTTCGGTCAGTCGTATTTTCATCACAGTCGGTTCTATTTTCGCTCGTTAAGGCGATTTATTTTCGGAAAAGGCGGGAAAAATACAAAGCGCGAAGGAAAAACAACTGCACGGTGTGTGGTAAGGTTGACTGACGAGCCCAACCGCTGGAGAGGACGATCAGCCGGATTTAGATATTTTCCCCTGGAGGACAAACGACGCCCACGAAGGCCGAGAAAAAGGGCCAACTCGTAAATTTAAAACGAAAATAATTCAATGTATCCCACCCGCGGAATGGAACCCAAGTTGAATAAGCCAAACAACAACATTTCCGACCTCATTCCAAGAACAAAGATAACATTTCTTAGGAGGTCAATGACGGGGGATGGAGAAAAGATTACTGAGAGGACAATAAGCTCGAAAGCGATCAGAGGAGACAAAGATTTTCCTATGCATTTACTATGAAAAGGAGAGGAAATTTTTAATATGAATTGTTTCGTAAGGGCGATGGCTACATCAAATTTCCGTACCGAACCAACTAGGAGATAAATTACTTACATATCTGTCAATTAATGTTTACTTACATGATTCAGATTTTACATGTTTCAAAATAACTTTTATACAAATTCAGTTGTAAATTGTACAATATTATTTAACAAATAGTAAGACATAGAAGCAAATAGTCATAAATTATCTTCATTGACGCCATTTCGATTCGTTATTTAATTATAATCGATTAACAGTTTTTATGCATTTTATACATAAACCCATAAAATCACCAGTTGAAAAGAGATTATTGTTTTTCGCCAGGATAAAACCTAAAATCCTGATAAATTACAGACAGTTATGTCTTGCCTTCGATTTGGCACACAATTTTGTTCCTCCGTTGACCCAATTTCAATGCAATAAAGATTAGTTTTAAGCATTTTTTAAATACCCTCACGCAATTCAAGTCATTCCGAAGCGAAGCGTTTAGGTTCGAGGTTGTCCTCCGTCACGCGAGTAGGCAAAGATAAACAACAAAAATTAACATCGTGTTAAAAAAAAAATTATTTCAAATGCAATTTCCGTTATCTCAAAACAATTAAGAAGTGGGTTATTCCGTCAATCTTCTTTACGTATAATTTAAAAGTCCTTATGTCGAAATCGCACTTTGAAAGATACTTCATCAGATACTTCGCAATAATATTGCGCGAAAAGAATATTAAACTATTTGTTTTTTGTTGGTGTGTGTGTGTCCCTCCACTGCGTATATAACAGTTGCACTGTGGAAATACACAAACACAAATAAAAAAGAAAGAATTATTCCTTGACTCCACACCATCATAAAAGGGAAAAAAATGAATATTAAACTTATATTTGCGAATATTTTACATGTCCATCGGTCCTCCTCGTTGGTATTGGGTTGTCCGGAAAATAATGCAGGATTTTGGTATTAAACAAAAAAAAAGAAACTAGTTACTTTAAAGCAATGTTCTTTAATCAAAATAATTTCCCATACTCTCAATACATTTCTCCCAACGTGTTGGTAACTTATTAATTCCGTCTGAGTAGNAGAGAGAGAGAGAGAGAGAGAGAGAGAGAGAGGTAGAGAGATAAAGGTATAGATAGAGAGAGATAGAAAGAGAGAGAGAGACTCTGTAGAGTTAAAGAAAGACTTTTCTACGGTATTATATTTAAATGAATTACGTTAAATTTTATGTAGTAAAAACGGCAAAATTGTACGCAGAATAAATATTATGATATTATAAATTTAAAATCCTTATCATAACGTTTTTGCTCAATAATATATAAAAAATATATACGTTCATTTGTCAGGTACTTGTTATATTCATTAATAAATGTATACACAATATATTTCATGACTTACAGACCAGATACAATAAAATATATTTACATTATGCTATTGAAAAAACATAATTGACCTTTACGTGTTATTGAAATGAGAGGAGGAAATGGGGACATAGAGAAATAATTACGGTATCACTAGAAATAATGTGAACGAGGATTTTTTTTTTTTTTTTTTTTGTGGATATTGTTGAAACAGATCAGAGTATTAAAAAAAAACGCGGAAAACAAACAGGAAATCTAGTTTAGATGTGATCGAGGAACCACGATATCATTCTGAGGCCGTGGAACTGTCGGACCGGCCAAAACATGCGTAAAGGTGCAAATGGGACATGGAAAAGACAGTTAGCGACAAAAAGCGTGAGCCGGGCGCTTTTCAATTGTGTCCTGTTGACGTCAACAGATTTAAGATTCTAAAAGAAGAGTCACGGACTGCTCATCACAAGAACACCTCATAGCCACGATCATACAAATGCCGCAATAATGGTCAGTGGCGCAGTTATATTCTCTAATCAGGTGGCATCGTTACGAAAAAAATTAGGCGGTTTTCTAGGATCTTTTGACGCACAGTGCAAACTCAAATAGAACATGATTCTTAACATTTTTTATATGTTTAGCTATAATTATTTTGTTCTATTTCTTAATAAACATCATAATCAATAGAGAAATTAACACCTTTTACTCAGATAAAACAATTTATTTCCTGTATGTTTTAACATATAATTTCTGTTTTAACGAACACACAATAAATTAAATGAATTTTCCTGTCATAAAAATAGCAAATTAAAATGTTTTATTCAAATTTGTATTTAGAAAAAACTCTAAAATAAACTTATAATTTAGAAAATTTTAAAGATTTTTGGTTGTTTGATAACAGAAAGTGTAAAAAAGGATCAATTCTTTTATTATTAGTATCAATATAAGACCTTTGATACTTGTTACACAATCAAAAGTTTTATATTGACTTTGTGCCAGGATATCCTTTGACGAAGACGTGTTGGACGGGGGATAGCATGTAATTAAAATTTTCGATTTAAGTTTCAACGACGCATCTCATTTTCATCGATATTGTTGTATTTATATTCCAATTTATTTGGCAGCTGTTTTGAGGATTTAAGCGCTTAATGTTCCAATTTTTGTTTATAACAGTAGTGATTAAAATTATACGATATTTGAGCTCGGAAATTGAGGAAAAATATTTTACCAATTTATTGATTCTTTATTTTTTCTAGGATAAGGCTAGGATAAATTTAATTTAAAAAAAATTAAAAGAAAATAATAACAAATTAAAAGGGTGGTAGCCATGACTGTTAAATATGCGAGAAAGAAGAGAATGATATGGTTACATGGTTACAAGGTAACGCAAGAAAAACAAAATACAGAGAAAAATTCCTTAATTATCTTGAGCAATTTGGGAACTTTTTGGTACGTCCCCCCCCAAAAAAAAAACTATTTTTTCGGCGATACCTATGAAAAACAAAAGGGAAAGAATGATTAGATAATCGTTGAACTAATTAGAATTACTAATTTTTCTCTACGGCCTCTCCATTGATACCGTCAGCGGGAGTCATACTTCAAAAATAATAGCCCTTTAGAAATTTGTTCGCATCCCAAATTTGGGATTCTTTGACGCGAATCCGAGGTTTATCATTGTATACATTTAAATATATAAACATTAAAACTAAATAAAAACTGATGTATACGTTCCTTATGGACCACCACATCCACATACACACTTTGGGTGTCGTTGTCTAACAATTTCTGTCAATAACTATATTTATTTATTCATATCACATAATTCGCCCCAGTCTCTACCTTTCTGTGTCTCTCTCTCACTCTCTCTCTACCTNTCACTCTCTCTCTCTCTCTCTCTCTACCACTCTCTCTCTCTCCCTCTCTCTACCACTCTCTCTCTCTCTCTCTCTCTCTCTCTCTACCACTCTCTCTCTCTCACTCTCTAAAAATCTGTGTAAAATCGAAAACTCGAAATAAAATGTATGGCCCTGCAGTCTTAGTTCACGTTTGATTTAGGCCATTTGCCCCACCGTCTATTCTTACTTTCTTTTCTTACAACGTGCAACAAATCGTCCAATAACCTTCATAGATCAAAACAGTTTGTCGGAATCTCTGTTGAAGAAAAATTTTTTTTTTACAGAATCCCATTGCAAAATAGTTATATTCTTGAGTCTTGGGCCATAGACAGTTCTGATAATCCTCCTGCTTGGTTTCAATAAGCACATATTTGTTTGCTTAACTTAATTTAAAAAAAAAATCGGGGATCAAAGTTACAATAGCTCAAGTTGTTAGAGCAGCGGCTCATTGAACGAGTTGAGTGAGGTTCGAATCCCGCTAATTTTTTATCTCAACCAAAAACCTTAGATGAAAAGAATAATTAATTGGAATAATTAATATGGCCAATTATGATCACTAAACAAATAAGGATTATTTTTTAAAAAATCAATAAAAATAAACATTCAAACAAATTGGGTGTGCTTTTATATTTTTTTTCATTTTTAATTCTAGGATTATCTTAAGAAATTAAACAATATATATTATCGTAAAGAAAGGAATTTTTTTAATCACTGCATTTCTAATTGATAAACAATCTATTACAGTTCATGTGGAATGTTCCGTATTTGTGATAACACCGTTGTATACGATAGATAATTTCTTTTGTTATTGGAGGTTTAAGGAAAATGAAAGGAAAATCAATGAAACTTTAATGATTTTTAGTTACGCATTCATTCCGTAGAGGATCGTGCTTATTTAACAATACTGCCAGGGGAGGGCATCTGTTTAAATAATAAATTAAAAAAGATAAGAGGTTCACTTTAAAGAGACCAAATCGCAAAACAATTAAATCAATGTAAATTAAAATCGAAATGCTTTCAAATCTTATCTTATTAATTAAAAAAAATATTACATCTTTTGGCCAAGTACAGAATGAATATAAATTTGTTACTTTTTTTGTTTCGTACCAAGATAATACTGCAAGTATTCTCACGATTTGCGCGTGATCACAAGATAACCGATAGATCTGCTTAAGAAATCCCCAGGGGGTGAGATAAGATAAAGAGAAAACCAGAGGTCAAAAAGGCAAACAAGCTTGATTTCGGGTTACTTATTCTGGCCAGTCTGTTTTGCAGACGTTTCATGACTTATCTCGTGAGAGAATCAGTTTAAAACATATTTATAACTGTGATGACAGTTCAAATTTGGCTGATGCTTTATATTTGTATCATAATTATTATGAATGACTCCTTAGTCATTTAATTATCCTAGATTCTTTTAGAACTACCACTTAGATTAGATATAGGAATATGACCAGTACTAGCTTGCCATTCTGTTTTTTATTCTATATTTTATTTTAAAATGTTTGTTTGATTTATTGACAGTTTTAACTGTGGTCTAAATGAATGATGAACCATCCTATTTAGTCATATGTATTTATTTAACTTAACATTTTATTTGATTAATAATTAAAACAGCATAACCAAAATTCATCCAGTGATATACGGACATGAGAGAGACACAAAGAGATTTATGAGGCCTCATGTTAAAACCGGTCCCAAAACCGAAAATGCTTATCTAAAGTCTATCAGTAAGGATGTGGTTATCGACCAGCAGTTTTTAATTCTATATGTAGATCAGGGATGTGGTCCAATGAACATGTTTTGTACATCTACATCTTTACTGCTTATCAAGGCCGTGTAGCAGTCTTATACCTCCACCATGCCATTCTACTTGGGCATACAAAACAATTTGGGAACTTACCATTGCTCTGAGAAATGTGAAATATATACGACGAAAGCTTGGCAAACTAATAAAAGTTGTGTTCATTTGACCACATCCCTGATCTACATCTAGTATTAGAAACTGCCGGACGATAAGTACATCGTTACTGATTGACTTTAGATAAGAGTTTTCGGTTTTGGAACCGGTTTTAACAATAGGCCACATAAATCTCTTATCTCTATCTTTCCATAGAAGTCAGAATAAAGAGACACAAACAAGAAGTATTGTTCGAAAGAGTGAGACGATTTTAATAAGATGCCTCCTTATAAATAAATTTAAAATAAAATATAAATACAGCTTTAACTAGAAATAACAGGGCATAAATAGCAGTTTAAACAAATCCCTGACCCCTCGTCAAATGGAACACAGCGGATCCATTAGAGGAGTAATTATCCTCGCCCTACTAAATATAATTGAAACTTAACAAACACTTTTAGGGACAAAACATACAATAATGTAGTTTTTTTTTTTTTTAAATTTGCCAGCAACCTGATCATCCTGATGTTCAATCGGCAGTAAAACAAACGATCGAGGTTGATCTACCGACCAACTAACACAGGTTGAGTTTTAAGAAAGTATGTATTACCGTCAAAGCTAATCCTTGAAAAAATTAACAATGAGAATACACGGTTATTCTGACATTTTGAACAAAGGGAACTGATAATTTTACCGAGAATGCCTGGAACTGCACAAATTGAACTACAAGCTAACAAAAAACAATTTTTTTAAATGAACTTTTAGATTTATATATTTGTCTTTCAACATCCCAGACCCTAAATTGATTTGAATCCCACATTACACAGTGTAAATCAATTATTATTCATACAATTACATTAGTTTTGCAAGTAATTCGAATTAATCAATATAACAACTTAATTATCACCTGGTATCGACTGAGTTTTAATATTTCAAACGGGTTAAAAATAAATATGAAACAATGAAATTAAATGCAACGACATTTTAAGAATATTGAGAAATTTATATTAAGAATAAAAGTTTTTCTATTAATACGATTATTTCAACTTGGCATTACTTAAAAAATTGATTCGACACCGAGAGGTTTGGTCACATGTGAAAAATAAATTTATATCGTTCTGGCCTATTCAATTTCCATAACTGTAAAATATCTTTTATCAAGATTTTTATTTATTTTTTCTGTGACGATAACTGACATCCTGTGTTCTAGAATAACAATCAAACACGATGCCATAACTTTTATTATGAACCTAAACCATTCCAATCATTTGATTGGAGCATGTTTTCTTTTTCTTACACATATTTTTACCAGTTGGCACGAAAGGTGTTCCAGGAAGAAAAAAGTCGGGTCGAATTTTCATAACAAATTGGAAATTCGCCGGTGTTTTTATTTTCAAAAAAACACATTTAGCCCGAGTGGGAACAATCGGCTTCTTTTTCCCTTTCATACCTGGACATCCTTTCTGCACAATTCACCTGGTCACACATCATTAAAACAGAAAATGCCCTTCGTGACACTATTTTCCAGTTGGCCAAAAGGGGACGAATATTTACTTTAACCTTTCGAGATACCTTTTCTCCCCATCGAGTTTGAAATAAACAACTTGATAAATGATATCTTGGCGAACACTTTTTTATAAGATAATAATCTTCTGAAAAGGGTAAAGAACTAATTATCGTGCAATTATAGACATGTCATTTTGGAGACACGAAATCAGACGACATGAAGAAGAACATACAAAAGTAACGAAAGCATCATGCAAAGGTTTCAAAAGTTAAAATTTTCATCCTATTGTGATTTAATGTTTAGAAATTTTTAATCAGTGTATTCCTACATATTAACGACCTGTATTGAAAGCGATTTGGTTTTGGGTTTATTTACTATTATAAATTGATCGTAGAATGCACAAGAGCATAAAAAATGCTTATTCCATGTTTACATATTTCAAATCAAGTTGATAACAAGTATTGTAATTTTAATAAAACTTTAAAATGTTGAACTCGGTTTTCTTCTTTTTCTTCCCTTTTAAACCTATGTATTGCTCTTTATTAACAAATTTCATATCATTTTTGAGTCTTATCATTATTTAAATTTGGTTAAACTACTTATGTCATTTTTCTCCGCAATAAATCAACTATTAAGTTCAATTTATAGCGCTTTGAAAACTGCAATTTTTCGCATAATGATGACCCTTGCCTGTGTTTCCTTTTGCAGGTGATTCAGTAAGAATAATCGGGAAAATTAAATATATTTAGTTTAATGACGCATAATGGATGAAAAAGATGAGTTAATACTGTAACTATCTGACCATTATAATAGTAAGTTCCCAAACTCTGGGCCAATTTTGCCTCGTACCTGTGTACATCGTGCGTAAAACTTTGGCCAATTTGCAAACGTTTATCATTTTCTTATACGTTTTTGCACAAAGTGAAAAATTACTAAATCCCAAACTGATATTTTAAACGGTAAGAGGAGACAGATTAAAAAAAAAAATCACTCAATAAATCATCAATCTATCCAAAAGTGAAAATATATTTCTATTCCATACTCAATTACTATACACAACTACTATTTTATACTCAATTAATTATACACAATTTTTTCGAAATGAAAAATTGTGTATAATTAATTGAGTATTTATATAATTAAGTAGAAGCTGATAAAATAATTTTTTCAAAATGAAAAATTGTGTATAATTAATTGAGTATTTATATAATTAAGTAGAAGCTGATAAAATAATTAAAAATTTAATATCGTGTTTTATTTAAAGTGTACAAATTACCACTTCAAGTGGTACATCTGTCGATATATATATATTTTTTTACTACTTTAGTCCATTTAGCTTCTATTCTAGCCATATATTTTATTTATTAAAGAATGCTCAAGGGTTAAGATAGCGAAGGTAAGATTTATAAGTGCTTTATTTAAGTTAATCGAACGAGAAAAAATTCAAGTATAGCCCTCGACTTTTCACTAAGTTTCTCGATCGATTTGGCTTTATTAAGCCGAAAAATCTGTAAGAAATCATGACAGGCGGAATGAAGTAATCAAGCATTTCAGCCTACGAACGCGTCTAAGTAAAATGACACATGTCTCAGCCGGCAATTGAAAATGGAAATTTGCCGGATGCTGGCATGAAAATTTTTTATTCTTGATTTTTTATTTAAATGCTAGCCTATTCTAGCATGTTAGTTGAACAGGGGGCATGCTCATATTTTGTTATATGTGCTTTTAAGTTTGAATGATTAGATCGAAACCAAGGAATGGTGAGATGAATCAATTATTTTATATTGATAGATAATTATTTGTATCAAACTATGTATTATAGTCAATCCGGTTTATCCTGATATAATATATAACCTAGTAGATCATACTACTTATGTAGTATTAAAAATTGCATAAATACATTAATAACTTAATATTCTATAGTTGCAGAAAAGTGACTTACTTGTTACTTGGTCGTTTTAAACTGCCTCTAGGAACAAATTCAGTTGCATCCAAATAGTGTCGTCAAATTGATACCAATCTTGACTCCTTAGGCCTTTTTCTTCAAATTGGGCAGGAATCGGGGGAAATATCGACACCTTCCACCTCGAACGACCAGCCGAGACTGAACCCAGAACCAGGAGACTCCGGTTGAGTTGGTCAAGAAAAATAAAGGGAGAGGGTCAATCGGAAGAGAGAGAAAGTATGTGAGAGGGGAGGCCAGTTTGGCCAACGTGACTATGATCATGATTCTATATTTACCAAAGGGATGTTTTTCAATATATAAGAACAATTTCCGATAGAAATATACAAGGTTAGATAAAAAGATAAAGCCGGGTTTAAAGTCCTGGGATAAAAGGGAGCTTCGACCTTCTCGCACGGTATTGATCTGTTATGGGGTCGGTGCGAATATGCTAAGATAATACTTCACGCCAAAAAAACTTCTCAAACTTTGACTGCACACTGCATATTTACTTAAAAAAATAAACAAATTAAAAAAAGAAGTCTATTCACTCTTGTCCATGACACATAGGCACATTTGGACAAGTAATAAAAATATTTTTCTCATCGACTTTTATCTATATTCTTGCAATTTCTACAATTATGTTTATATATAACACAAAATACCTTAAATCATACTCTAAGCAATTAAACATTTAATATCTTAATGCTCCTGATTGCCTCACGCTTATGACTCCAACTTCGTGGTTCGAGCTCATTCTCTCCACGCTGCTTTACATCGAACTATTGCATTATTTAATAGAACAAGCCGGTGGTTTACTATTAACAAGCTTGGCTTATTGACTGGGACAAGAAGAAGCTTTGAAATCCCCTTTTTTTGTTGATGTCGGATGGGAATTTGCACATTTTGGATAGCCTTCGTTTTGACTGTCACATAATTTCCCTTGCTGTTGCGTGTTTTGAACTCAAGAGACTGAAACCAGTTGTACGCCAATATAGGCTAGTGACGAGGTCAAAAGGGTCAAGTTCCCAAGAATGTTGGATCATAGTTTAAACGTTCCTTTAAGTTACAGCTTTAAGCTCAGTACACTTACAGTTCCTACATGCTATCCACTACAAACGATAAATACTGTCAATAACCACTTTGACAAGTTATAAACTCTTATACCATGTCATGACTACAGAACTAGGCACAAGGACAAATTCGCTCGACCCAAGCACCACACTACACTTTATGAGCACTTCATTCTATGCTCAGTGGCAAAAAATTTACAAAAAAAAACAATCAATACCTAAATCTAATTTATTTGCTAATAGCACAGTTCTTATCACAGTTTGGTTCTTTGTATAATTATTACTAAGATTAGGAACATAGAAAATAGACTTCATTCTAGAATTAAAACTAGGAACTTTAAAATTTTCATTAGATAATAAATAAGGGCAATCTAAACAGTTATTTAACAATTTATACAAAAATAAAAGATCTAACATATTTCGCCGTTTTTCTAGTGTCAATAGATTCATATATAACAAAATCGGTGTATAGCAATGAGGATCCCTAGGAATGTGAAATTTAAAGCTTACATATCTAAAAAACTTATTTTGTACTTGCTCTAATTTTTACACATCTTGAGCATATGCGTGGAGACCACAGAGTGGAACATATATACATAGTTTTTATAAATATTATAAATATATATCGTTAGTGGTCGTAATTGACTATTTTAATTATTCTGTATAGATGTGTATATATATATATATATGTAGGTGGCGAGTGAAGAAGATGCAGCGTCGATACCCCTAGCGTCGGAGAAAGGAAGAAAGGAGAACAAAGGAAAACGAGCATATGTAAGATATGTTGGACCGGCAAAGGGTCAATTTCTGGGTCTGTCTCTACTGCGGGTTTTTTGAGTTATTCAAACGCGTTTCGGCACTGCCCCACCAATAACCATTGATTGTCGAAACGCGTTTGAATAACTCAAAAACCAGCAAGTGGAGCACCCAGTAAGTGTCCCTGTGCCGGTTCAGCATAAGTTCACCGATTCGCAGACCAAAACCCATCATCAACTCGTGTACGAGTCGTTTGTTGAAGTAGTACATGATTGTATCTGAAGTTTTGATGTATTTTTATTATTCCGTTAATTAAAAAGTATTAAAACGGTCTCGTAGTAACTTTACTTCCACATATATGTATTTAACCAATTATGAAAGATGACGCTTTTATCTATGTAAAATGTGTTTTGCTTTTTGCCTATAAATAAAATTTTTTGATTTGAAATTCCGCAAAAAAAATCAGAGCTTTTGATAAATTTTGAGCTGACTTTTATGTAAAAATTAAAACAATGCCCAAAAATTTTACTTCTCTGTATCAATTACCAACAAATTGCTAAAACAAAATTTGATTACTTTTGTACAATATTACTTTGTGGATGAATTTCGCAGTCACTGTTCCTCACTTAACAATGAGGCCATTGAATTTACTATTTACGAACATTATTTTTCAAATTTATATACAGTGTACACGTGTAAGTGACAAATAGGAAAAATGACTAGGGCCATTATACATTTTGGAAGCGTAACATTACATTTAGCATATGTGTAACGACTCCGGAGAAAAAAATTAAAAACACTTGCACGGGGGAATTAATTAATTGAGAAAAAAATATATAAACTACTAGAATAATCAAATTCTGTTCTAGCGTTTTGAGAAGCGAGAAAATTACTAACATTTTTTTGGCAGTGAGCAGGAATTATTGTTCTATAAAACATCAATAAATTATTATTATCGTATTATATTTTTGTCCAATATCCCTCTGCTTTGGCATGTTTTCCCTTTAAACTGGTCAAAGGATTCGGTAAGAATTTAAATTATATGACACAACCTATTAGAATTGCTAAACAGCGCTTTGAAAACATATAATGTCGTAATAGAAATGTCGATTTTCTCTTAGATAGGATTTTTAAACATTTTATGCTAATTTGTTCCGTTTTTATTTTGTTATTTAATTGGTACTGTGTATAAAATTTAAAAGGAAATCAGAATGGAATTAAATAACAAACGTTTAGAATGATGCGTAAAATTTTGCCCAAATTTTTGACAGAAAGATAGGGATAAAACAGTACAATAATTTTGTTTACTGGTTTAAATATATTTTGTTTACTTTAATTTTAAAATCACCTATTTTTGCAATGACTGAGATGTTTAATTTCACCACTGGCATCGAGTACAAAACTCATTAAGCCACAATTTTCTCAAATCAGAAACACACTCGTCAAGGACGACTGTTATGTTGTAACATCGAATATGTTTGTCCTTCCTTATTGAGTTAATATGACTAACATTGCGAATTCATTGTACAAATAATGCCATTCAGAGGATTTTCATTGATACAAACAAAACTATTTCAACTTTAAAATGTCAGTGTCCAAACGTTCGCCGTCCTTTTAGCATCTTCTCAGGTAGATAACCTTTTTATGTTGAGAGCGTAATCAACCACGTTTGCTTTAAAACGAATAAAAGTTTGAAACATTATGCACCATTTTGAACATTATTTCTTGTCGACAGGAAAATAGAATTTAAAAAAATAAGTGTATTTCTGTGTTAACAATACTTAATACAAATTATTTTATATGCATAAATATATTTCCAAGGTTTCTAAAGGTTTGTTTAACAATGTTTATTTTTATGTAAAAGTTGATCCGAGACCCGGTAGTGTTAATGTGTGCATGAAATCATCGTTTAAAAGTTTTTGCTATGCCGACTTTGGCCTTGATAATCATGAAAGTCATGGCCGGACTTCGATGATCATTTACGAGCCTCGGCCGAAGAATACCAAGCGAAATCTTCAAAGGATTGCAAAAAGTTTAAGAAAGTTATCATCGTTTGATCACCACTTGGCAAGGAAGCTGTCTTTTCAATAGTTCTGCGACCCGGGTCAAAGATTAAAACGCAGCCAATTGCAACAATTTCCCATAGTTGACAACATATCTTCACAACGGATAAAACAAAAAGGGTGAAAAAACAATAGTAAATAAAATGGGTATAGTATTAAACAATCGAGGAGCTCAGCATATTCTAGCAATTAAGGAATAAATACGTTAAATTTGTTTTAAAGAGGATTTTACCAGCTCAAATAACTCTTTTATTTTTATTACTAAAATGACTTTTTAATAAAAATGCTTTCAAGTTAGGAAAATGAAACAAAAAATAACAATATATTTTTTTTTTCTGGGAAACATAATGGTGGTATGATACCATAGTAAAATAAAAATGTTATCTTTACACATGCTTTAATTGCATAAATTAAATTCATGTAAATCAAGAAAAAGGAACTAACAGTTAACTAATAAACTTTATTCTTTCCATCTCTGTACCACTCAGGATATAATACTCAACAATTAACGCCGCGGATAATTTATTTTCTCGTGAAATGTTTCGTAATCCTTCTGTAAAACCGTCCCATCCGGGTGAAACCATCATCCGCGTACAAAAAATGGATAATGAGCCTTTTTTTTTAAATTAAAAACAAAACAAAACCACGCTCAATGGGCTATTTGCCCGTAAATCTTAATAGTGCCGCTCGTTTTCCAAGAATCAAATTCTTCCATGTGAAGAACGTTTAATTTATCGGGACCGAATCTTCACTTCAGATTTGTTCTTAGAGAAAACCAATTATCGCGCAGAGGAACTTTCGAGGATTGGTAAATTTGGAAAAGGTGTCTATTAAGCAATCACCTCTAGTATGACGAAATTATTATTTTTTTAGCACTTTATGCTATCAGGCTTATCTTACGTTATAGCTATCTTTCAATTTATAAATTTTTTCAAAATTGGAAAAGTAATTACGAATTTATATCGACCATACGACGAAATATCCAACTATGATGTTATTTCAAGCCTGAATAAAATATAGATTTATAAGTAAAGTCTATGCACATTTTAATCTTCAGTTTAATTTTCGTTTGGAATAAATTAATTTTGTACATCATTTACTTCAAGACTAAGAATTGTTTGACTAATGCTGCAAAAATTTATATTTGTTGATACATATTACGAATTATTATGAACGATATCAAGAATTTTTTCATGCTCTCTTAATTACATTTTAAGAGTCAAACATCATTTACTATTTTTATGTAACGAGATTGCATAAATATTTTTTGTTTTAACCACTATATAAATATATTTACACAAAAAATACAATTAATGACAATAACCCATGTACTGGAGTTTGCTGAATCACTGATAAATTTACAAATTTACAAGAGAAAAAAAATCCTTTTTAAAAAGATAGTTCCTACCCTCAGTAAGTACATGTGTTCATACAAGTAAGTACTATCTTTCTAAAAAGGATTGAACACTGCACTCACTCCACAATTCATCATTTCTAGAGAAAAAAATGTTTAAAAGTAAAGTACAAAAATATAAAACAACTAGTTATGTAAATTAACAATAGACATAAACAAAAATATATTAAACTTGCATGAAGTTTGTAATACCAATGAAAAAGCAGATCTATCGGCTAAGGAAGCTGCCCAAGGCATCCACTACTGGTGGTCTATAACAGATATCCCTCAACCCTAATTAGATAAAATCAGTCCATTAAAATGTAGAATCTTGCATTAAGTAGGTCAATGAAAGAGTGGAAATAAGAAATCCCCACTATGAAGGTTCGCAACAGTGGGGTGTCTTTGAGAAAAAGCCCATTTGTATGTCGAGTTTGAGTTCCAGGCTGCGGGATTCGAACTCAGTACCTTTGCCTTACTGTGATGAGTGCCTTAACTCTTGCGACCACTGAAGCCCCCCCCACTCCAATAATATGTAATGAACTTAATCTTATTTTCAAATTTAAAAAAAGTATCTTTATTACATGTTATACTATTTGAGGAATGTAAAGAAATAATAAAATTAAATTGGGTTAAAGTGGGTTTGAATCCCGCTCGTGACACTTTTTCATTTGAGCCAAAACCTTATATAAAAAGATTAATTAATTGAAAGAAGTAATTTGGTCAATAGACCTCTAAATATAATGGATTTAATAAAATTAAACTTGCTTAATAATGAATTTTCAAATGAATTATAATACCTTCCATTACAATTTTATTTGATGCAATTAAATTTAAGTAGTATTAAAAAAACAAAGTTCCAATTGTGTTCATTTTATTAAGGAATAAAATTAAATACCAGCTACCAATATCAATCATTTGCATTCATAATTTCATTTTTAATCTGCTTTCCTTTATGTTGCATAGCGCGCACAGTCATGTGCATCCTGCGAGGATTCTTCAGTCATTTTTCAGCATAAAACCGTATACTATTAAAACCAGCCCAATATAATTAATTTGAATTTATCAAAAAAAATTGCACCAAATCAATGATTACACGTCACTGACAGCTTTGTTTAAACAATGGATGTTCGTCGCTCAATTATTTGTTCATGCCCACTCCACGTGAATTGGTAATCTAGATTCGTAATTTTCAAGTTGTTCATATTGCGTCAATTAATATTGTTATTCATATTGATGGCTGTATTATTTCTGATTACAGCGTATTTACAATGTCCACAGTATAGAGATTTTTGCACTAATTAAACATTAATTTAGATTAATTACTTTAAAATTGAAGTATTAAAATAAAATATTACATCCTTGCAATTTTATAGTAAATTTTGTTCTTCCAACATTTCAAATATTTTCTTAAAAAAATAACTACAAATATCTCTAAATAGATAAATGATAATTTTTTTTTTTTTTTAGTCATTGATTTATTGGGCATGTCATAAAATATCACAAACTCATGTTAATTTTGCAATAATTTTTGAATCAAAAACACAGAAGAAAGCATCCTTAAAAAAATAAATTCAATGAAGTAACTCACATAAAGGTGTTGCCATTACAACTTGTTGGTTCAGAAGTGAACAGTGAACCTCAAGGACCCTGAAAAAATTGTAGGTGCCTTCTAATAAATACATTTATTAGGCGAACATCTATAATAAATGTTGTATAGTTCCTTTATTAGTCTTTAACTTGAGCACTTCATAAAAAAGTGAAGCAAGAATTCCAATTAGATGATTTCACTTTCTAAAGAATAATAAGTATAGTCTATAGCATTTACAAAAGATAAGTCTTTCCATTTTTTTTTTTTCAAATTTAGGGAACAAACAATACATAAAAACAAAATCTACATTACGCCAGTGGCCAGTCTCTACCTATTAGACAGGTTCCTTTTGAGATATCTAATGTCCTTTCTCAGGCCAGTATTTCCAGGAAATATTGCCTAAAGTTTGGGATTACCAAGCAGATATACTAGACTAAACCCAATTTGCTTTACTCCATTTGCCGATTAGCTGAAAATAAGGACCTTTTTCATATTTTCTTTAATTGCTTAATTTATGAACCTTTCCGATATGCTTTCAAGGATTTTATTGAAGGGTAAAGCAACTGAGTAAATCTTCAGTTAAATTTTTGAAAAATACACATTTTATGTCAATAGCTTTACAAGTTAGGCCATTTACACTGAACAAAGCACCTATTTTATTATATATTACTTATAAGCTCTATTTTGCAAACGGGCGTACACATATACATGTATAGAACTGAGCCTACAACTTCATGCAGTCCGCTGGCAATTCCAACTTTTGTACTTTACAACTATCAGGCCTGGAGAAATACGCCAGGTGTTGGCAGTCAGGAGTCTGACCTATCTAAACCATACAGCACCAAGTTTGGGCTCTAGGGGTTATCAACAGCTAGATCATTTCAGCCCACAACGCAATCAGTTTCTAGATCCAAATTCACTCACACTCTCACTCTCTTCTAAATAAATTCTTTCCTATTTACATGACATTCACACAGATAACATGGTGGAGTACTTATATAACTAATCTAATAGGGGTTGATGGGGTACTTAATCATGATACTACACATTCACACTAATAAATACATTTTGGGAGTGGTTACTGTAATAATCTTGGCTCGTAGACTCCACAGTTGTGGGTTTGATTCCCAGTGTCGCCCCTGGCCCTTTTTTCGCAAAACCCTTCCACCTACCAAAAAATACATATACATACACATATCCTTGGATAATATGCTTTCATTAGTTCATAAGGCCATAACATTCACACAAAAAACACAATACAAGATATATATAAAATATTATGTACAGTAAAAAAGCTGTTTCCCCTAAAAATTGGAGCAGGGGTTCCAGATACTCGCTTCAGTGCTCAAGCACATTTCTCATATTGGGTGGCTTCCTATATATTATATAGAATTCCTTCCTATTCCTACCTCCACATATTGAACCAAGGGATGGAACTATTTTTAAGTGGCACACATCGAGCAACCTCTACATGCTAAACACATATGTAAGCTTTGGTCCAAAAGTAAGTGTCCATGTATCAACATCACATGGCCTATTCTTAATCGGGTATAATTATATTGATTCTGATAGTTATGTATATTATATGTAAGTAATTACTAATTATTTTAAATAATTCTAAGTTTGAGCTGTTATTTTTAGTTATAAATGGTTCATTTAAAATGTCAGACCCCCTGCATGGTTAAATTCACAATGTTAAGCAGGGATGTAACAAATAAAATAATTACAATTAATTAAGGTTTTTAGTTGAGATAAAAAAGTCAATGGCACGAGCGGGATTCGAACCCACGTTCTTCGGCTAGATACGCCACTGCTCTACCACTTGAGCTATCATGACCTCGATCCACTCGGACACTAACTTCCCAAATAAAATAATATTTAATTGATGAATAAAAATGAATTAATAAATAAACAGTTTTTTATTATTAAACTTTTTGAAAATTATTGTTATAAAATTGTTGATTCTATTCTCAATTTTTGCAATTTAGAAAAAAATTGTATTTACAAGGTATGTAAATAATGACAGCAGGTATTAGTAGCAAATATATAAAATAAAAAAATTATTGAGATTTTGAAGTTTTGAGTTCTTCTTCTTTGACTTTTTCTTCCTGTTCTTTAGCCACTTTTTCAAAAGTATGCTTAATTTTATTAGAATAATCATCAATCCATTTGAGGGAATTGACATTAGCATTTAGAATCCTGCCGATTTGAAGAATGGGGTCATTGGGGTTGTAGCCGCCCATCACATTCTCATTGATCGTCTCAATCACCTCTTTGAGATCTTCGCTTAGCCGTTTCATGTTGGTGTCGATCGACTCTGCAAGCTCGTACAACTGCCTCCTTTGGTCCTCGTTCCTGTTCGTCTGCAGCCTGTTCGGGTCGCTCTCCATCGAGACGACCACCTTCTCCAGCTCAGCCTGTTGAGACTTGATAAAGTCCAGATCGCAGATTATTTGCTTTTGACATATCATGACATTCTTTATCGTCTGACACATGGCGTTGAGGGAATTGCCGTTTTTCTTTATTATCTTGTCCCATTCGTTAATCTGTGTGGCTTTGTTAATAAAGTCTTTTTCCTGATCCATCAAATCCAGGGTCCACTTGTTGACATTGTTTTCGAACTGTTTTAAAACAGCTTCTGATATATTTTCCTCTGTTGATTTATTCATTGTACCTTCGCTTTTGGTATTTATATGAAAAATCCGCCTCGATTCGAAAAAAACTACACAATTTTTTATTACACAACGCGAGCAATTTACATTATATAATGATAAAATCTAAATAATATTTACCATAAATAATGTTAAGGCCAATAACTTGTATAAAATAAAAACAAACCTCAGCACTAAAACATAAGTATAAGAACCATGCTTGGGGAAACAAACTGAAGGTAAAAGTAACCTTATTGTTGTTATAAGCTTCAACGAACTGCTATATTTTCATACAAGAAAATTTCTTTATTTACAATCAATATTCTTTTCATTAAAAAATAAAACCGTAAGTATTTCAGCAATTCAGTCTTTACTAATCATATATATTGCCATTAATACCTCTATGTTCATTATAAAACATCACTGCCGGTTATATGCTCGGAAGCATATGACAACAGGCCAACAAAAATGGGATAGGCAGATAAAAGATGATCTATCACAACCAAAATACTATTTTTCAAACATAATCTTGGATCTGTAGCAATAAAAAAAATATGAGTGATAAATAATTATGTATTTTTCGATAGAAATTAACAACAGACTTAAAATTTAAATATTATATTTAAGAACAAGACAGTTTTTGTTGTTTTAATCATAGTACTATATTCCAGGTAACCAGAAAAGTTGCGGTTTTTCGTTTGCTCTTTTTTGTCTTCTTAAAGGGGCATCTGACAGCTTTTACAATACATTCAATATGCATTCACACCAATAAAAACATTCACACCTACATACATTCCATTCTTCTATTTGGTAGATGGAGTACTCATTATTCCTCCATCCATCTGCATACAATAACAAAATAATCTAATTGGGGTCGATGGGGTACTTTTATAAATATTCCGCCATCGACCCATGTCATGTACACAGCTTGAGAGGCAATGGGGATGCTATTCCACCATCAGCCCCTCCCCATTCACTCTAATAAATACACTCACTCATACAAAACAGAAACACAAAACAAATGATGAAGAAGTAAAAAATTATATTATACAATAAAAAAAGTGATACCTGAAACTCGCTACCATGTCCAAGAACTATTTTTAAATCCAATGGCATGCCTGCATGCTCTCTGTATGGAGCCAAGGCATGAGTCGCTTCTATTATGTGGGGCACATCGAGCAACCTTTCTCTGCATAAGGGGCACCTGTGCGGGCTTTGGCCCAAAAGCACGTTCCCGTGTGGCCAACCTGTCGGGTGAGGACGATCCCTCATCTCCTGCTCAGGTTCATTCATTTGCTAATGTTTTAATATCATTAATCACCATTTCTAATTGTATAGGAGGATTAGGTGTTTACATCATATAATATTGACATATTTTCGTGTACCATTTAGTTGTGTTGAAAAGTTCAACTCAGCAGTGAAAAATTCATTTAACGAAGGTTTAAGAGCACTTGGGAAGTTAGAGACGACTTAATAAAGGGTAGATCGCGTTCATTAGAAACTAAAAAGAAGCTATTTGAATCTATTGTTGCTGCTTCATCTGTGTATTCTGAGGAATTGTGGTCACTTGGCTATTTTATTGAATTGGACAAATTACGAGTACAGTGTTTTAAGCAACTTCACTATTTGCTCACAACTACACCTATGAAGCTTGAACCATGCAGTTGCTAAATATATATAGGCTGTTTAATACTAAAGAAATAAAATTGTTTCACAATGCGCTCAAATATTCACATTCAATCAATATGCTCTGTCTGTAATCTGTTTGAAGAGGAGAACTTGGAATATGTTTTTTTTTTTAATTGTCTAATTTACAAAGCCCAAAGATCATTTTATTTAAAGAAATGCATTGATACTTGTGTAATAATAACAATTCAGACAAACTTGAGTTCTTGTTCAAATTTGAAGCAGGAAACCAGTTCAATAGATGTGTTTAATTTTATTTATGAAGCAGTAAAATTGAGGGCTTTCATTGTCAATGAATGATATTTTCATATGAATGAATATAGTTTTGCATC
Organism: Cimex lectularius; assembly: GCF_000648675.2. Lineage (NCBI taxonomy): Eukaryota > Metazoa > Arthropoda > Insecta > Hemiptera > Cimicidae > Cimex > Cimex lectularius. The sequence continues at coordinate 133,621 of NW_019392784.1, read as the reverse complement.
ATGTAATTATTTATTTTAAGTTTAGTTCCACATATGTAGGTTCTTTGTTTTATTTAGCATGACTTCCACCTTCATATCGATTTTAGGACCTGTCTCGGGTGTTCTAGTCTGGAACTTAAATTCATACAATAAGCACACACGAATTATCACTTTTGAAGTCATGAGAAAGAAAATATTTTATAATTTCCAGTGAACTGTTGGAGACACTTTTTCTTTATGAACTGACACATAATCACCCAACCTAACTTATCCTCCAATGTAAATAGAAATGTTGATTAATAACTTACTGTATTAAAACAATAACAAATGAAAAACCCTATCCGTTTATGGTTATCTGGTAGATTTAAAAAAAAATTATAATTGTAATAATTTTTTCTGTCTGTCTAGAAACAATGTTTTCGTTGGTGTTACAAAGGAGTGTTTCATCAAATGTCGGTGAGTTTGTTTTCAACCGGAACCCAAGAAGTCTTGAAAAACTGCGCATAGCTTTTAAACCCAAGGGTTGGCACCTGGAAAAACCTGGAAAATCATTTTGGCACAAGCTTACTTTTGAGAGGACTAGTAGGCACCTGACTTCGAGACTGGTTCACTTCAAGAATGGCACTGTTTTAACAGCTTCGACTAAAGAGTGGGCCATACGGAAGTTCCTCTACTCGACTGTCGATAAGTCGGCATACATGAACCTCGGCAGAGTCATGTCACAGCGATGCTTACAGTGCGGGATAACTGAAATGATCAACGACAATTTGGAGGTCAAAAGTGACAATTTGAAATTGTTTTATGAAGAAATGGAAAAAAATGGGATCTCTTTCCAGGAACCTGATGCCTACGTTAATCCGAGACCTTCTGATATCGAGAGACCTGAAAAATCATGGGAAATACACATATAATTTTTCCCCTTGCTAGTGTGTAAATACTTAAAAATTACTTTTTAAATAAATAAATTAGGTTTTTTGTTTTGTTTTTCTAGTTGTGTTATTCATCACCTTGTAAATAATATACTATGGTTTGTATTGAAGTTTCAAGCTTTCGATAAACCATAAAAGCATTACAATATATAATAACATATGTATAAGGCACTCCAGGCTGACACATGGGCATCTTTTCGGCAAAGAAAATGCACTTTATGCAGAGCACAAGTATCTGTAAAATATATTTACAGAGTATAAGAAATTAACGTTGCAAAAAAAATAAGTTGTGACCTGCCTCTAGACTTTAAACAACTTTTAAAGCAAGAAATTGATTCTATACCTGAAACAAACGTTTGGTCGCATAAATGGAGCTCTTTCACACATTGGTTAGAAAATATCCTTAATTTGAGCAAATGAATTTGTTAACATGAATGTTATAGTATGTTTGTGATGGAACATCAAGTACCCATAAACACACCAAAGTAGTCTAGGTATTTAGTTGTACATAAGTAGTCACTGCCATAATATCAAAAAGACAAAAACTCTGGTGACTACCATTTGTGTGAATGTATTTATTTGCATGAATGGTTGAGTATGTACTGTAGGAAAATAGAGAAAGGATACAATTTGAAAACAAAAAAATTTATTGACGCAGTGAAAATCAAATGAAGGTATGAGGTCTGGTCGGGATAAATCTTCAAGACAGAATGACCAGTTCTGTTCCTAAGCTTGCTTGTTTCTTTCGCTTTCATTGTCATACCAGCTATGCTGCCGACACAATCGCTAAGTCAGAATGATAATGATGACATTCGGACAAGTATATGTGGAAAATTGAATACACACAGACCTTTCGAACAATTAGGTTAACTTAGGATAGTGAATGCATGATTTTTACTGTGTAAGAATTGTTGTGAATTAAGGTGGAATTGTCGTGGGTTCAAGGTGAAAAACGCCTTGCCGGCACCCCAACTTACATGTAGGTTGTATATAATTTTAGTGTAGTTAAGGGGTGGGGGTCTCAGATTAGGTAAGACTAGTTAACAATGTCATCTGCATAGCCTTGTATATATTTATATTGAAATATAAATTTTTAATTTTTTTAAAAAGTTTTAAATTGATCAAATAAATTTGATCATGACACAAAAGCCAAAATATAAAAATAAAGTCATTAGTAGCATGAATTTTCATAAAAATGAAGAGTGGGTTAAGATAAAAAGTTATTCATTTTCATTTTTTTTAATATTTGTAAATGTAATAATCTCAATAACAACAAAAATGATATAAATAGTACATGATTGGGGTGTTTGTGACTGCAATGGTTTAAGCGTTGAGCTCATCACTGAAAGGTAAAAAAGGTCCCAGGTTCAAATCCAGTGGCCCTGCATTTGAGCCCAACATACGTTACAAATAGGCTTTTTTTTCCAAAAACATCAACATACAAGTACATGACACTTCACAGTATATATTTATACTTAAGGCTGGAAGAATAAATAATTTTTTTTTCAACTTCAAATTTATCAACTTTTTTCTTTACAACATAGTGTACATACAACAATGATAACATTTAATGTTAATTATAAAACTGTTTTCGAATTATTCATACAGTCCTAATTATATATAGTTCAACATTGTTTTGTTTTTCTAATATCAGATTCAAAATAATAAATGCAAACAAGATATATTAGTACATCTTGAGCTTTGATGAACAAAAAATAAGCTTATAAAAGGGATAATTATGTGACACTACACTACATATATAATAGTTTAGGATATTTTTCTAGTTTTCTAAAATTGTAGTGATTTCTAGGAAACATTTGTAAATTGTTTTAGTTTGTTTCTCTCGAATTTTATTTCTATTACCATAAAAACATTGAGGTTACTATCATTATCGCATTGATATGATTATTGTAAGCAGATATGTTTTCTAGATTTATTTTTTTTTTTGGGAGACTGCCCTTCATTTTTAATATCATTCATTTTACTTTTGCCAAGAAAAGTAGTTGGTGTCTGATATTTCATTGTGGAAAACTTTTCAGTTTTCAACAATACCACGTCTTTGGTTCGTCCTCAAATTCCTGATGTCAAGATTCTCTATAATTTCTGAAAAATATAAAGTCAATTAAAGAATTATTTCAATTATAATATTAAATTTACATTCTCTTGATGGCAGAGTTATACGGTGGTGGGCTAGGTCTGCAGTTATCTTTTTTGTCGATTCTTTGCCTGAAATAAAAATTATTGTTGATAATGTCATCATATTTTGACTAACTTAAAGGAATACCTCGGGCTATCTTCTGACTTGAAACCAGACGATCGTAAACTGGTCGTTGCCCTTTGTACAGCCTCGTATTGCATGAGTGTAACATCGTCTTCTACACTTTGTTTATCGCTGAAAAACAGTTTTTCGTATTAGAGACAATATTGTTCATATAATCTACAACCCATCGGAGAATTTTTGTTTAAACCATGAGAAAACTACACTCTATTCAAAAAAATAAACACACACTCAATTTTAAACCATTTTATTATAACACACTCTTGGTTTATAATATAAAAGAAAAATATATAAAAGTGGTTATTGTTAGACAAATCAAAACCCATGTTCTATAGGCATTGTTGAATATATATGGTACAACTATATCGCATTATAAAATTTACTCATAAAACCAAAGAAAACCATGTTAGTCACGAGCTCTGAACTCATTACCTCCAGTAATTTTCACAAATTGAAAAAACAGACTCAAAGAAATCATCTGATTTATCATCAGTGCTGCAAATGGTCAAGTTTAGAAAAAAAATGTTTAAATGATAAAAAATATATTATGTCTATCAATCTATTGATATGTATACGCACACTTACACTTTGTCATAATGGAAACACAATACAAAGCTGAGCAGGACGATGAATAGGAAAAGTGAGAGAAACGGGATGACCAGTACCGTAAGCATTTCTCTTGCGAAATGCCTCCTTGGAAGACTCTCCCTTCTCACAAGATTCCAGCTCACATTGTCTGAAACTCGTTCTGGCTCATGGTACTGAGCATTGTCGGTGAAACTGTCATCACTCTTCTCCTGCAATATGTACTATTATTAACATAAATTAAATCTTAAGGGTAATTTAGTAGTGTAGGTAAGCTAAAATGTGCTGGCTACAGTAAAACAAATTAATTTACATGATAATCTATAAATACAAACAAACCAGACGGAAGAAACACCAGTCAATTAGGAAGTTCTTAGGCCTGAAGCGGCGGTCAACTGTCGACCTTTTAAAGTCCCTAGGGCATGAAGTGAACTTGTAAAGAGGTTTCACTTCGTCTTGGAGATCTAAAAGGACCTGTGAATATTTTGAAGTACTTCCCAGATGCACAACAACTCTAAAAAAAAACCAAAAACAATTTTATAAAATAGACTTTTTTAAAATAATTTTATCATTTAATTACCCTTCTCCATCATTTGGATGCAATGGCAGTCTCCCTCCCATCTCCAGAGCAGAAGCAATTAAAGTCATCTGCAGGTCTGACTTGCTCTCAGTCCAAAGTTCATCCGTGAAGATTTTCAGCAAGTCGTTCAACCTGTCCTTGTCAAACAAGTCTTCTAAGTTGAGATTATCTATTTTGAGCACGACGAAGAACTTTGCAGGATCTGAATCAGAATTGTATTAAAGGATTTTTAGAAAGTTGAGTAAAGTAAAATAATTCTTGTTATACAGGAGATTTTAACATCCAACTACCTGTTGGGTGTCATGGATGAAGGGACAAACCACTTTACAATATATTTTGCAGTAAAAATAATTTGAGGTGGGGTGAATATATCAATTCACTTTTTGGAAAAGATAGTTCTATTTGTAGTCTGTTTTAAGCAGCTATCTGGATTTTGAGTATTAAAGTCAACAGGCTGAAGATTATAAACACTTTTCTCAATATCCAACATCCTACAATTTGCATTAAGAACTTATCTTTTCCAAAATGTTAAAACTACATTTTGTATACTATAATAAATTAAAAGCTCTGCCAGGCTTCAAAGCCAGAACCACTAGTGTGGCAAATACAAACTCATAAGTTGACTGTTTTCTGTATTACCTGAATTTTCTCTAATGTTAATGTTTATGATTTTCCTCCTGGTCTCATAGTTGTCTTTCCTCAGGCCAACGAGCTCCAGCTAATTTAAAAATGTTTCTGTTACCATTGTTGTTGTGTCATTAGAAACTATTAAAAAAATATGAACACAAAAACCTTGACATCTTCAGTATGTGCAGGTGGAACACCGTATAGATAACCAATCGGTAAATTTTTACTGGATAAATAATTCATCCAATTTGGTAAATCCGGTGAGTTGGCAAGGGATGCTCGGAACCAATACCCAAATTTTGTGCCTAAAATGTAAAAAATGCTGAATTTATTCTCCACTTGCAGGGGTTATCGTTAGCCTAAACCGGAACAACTTTAGTGTCGTCCGTGTTTAGCCTACCTTCCCCCCTCGTTTAATAAAACATTATTCGATGGAACTGCAATCGTTATTAATCGGAATTGTTCCAACATACCCTCTGTGGTCCAGTTGAATATTTCCGGACCTATCTGCATCACGAACACCTTCCTCGTCCACAAATCCGCACATCGTGCGGTCCCGAATGTGAAAAGGGCTAAAATCGAAAATCCCACCAGAGTGATAGTCTGTAAATTTATAAATATTGAGTATTTTAATAAAGTCATTTAAACATAAAATTACTCTCTAGCCCACCATTATTTAAGGGCGAATATGGAAATAGGAACTAAGGAGGTTACAACATTGTCTCCATACAGAAATAAAACTTTTTTATTACTCTAATTAAAAGAAGAAAACGGAACAATGCATTTGAATCTTATTTAAATCGACAAAATATTTAAAAGTTACTGTATTTTTTAATCTAGTTTTGTATTCAATAATTTTTACGTTTTACTTAAACGTCTTCCTAGAATTTCAAAAGAAACTTATTTCATTGCAACAAACAGTTTTTTCTTTATACATAGAGATGCTGCAGTTAAAATAACAATTACATTCGTAAATAAAAGTCCGCTTATACATTTTTAACATAATTAGCTATGATTTTTCCCATATACTATATAAAAATATTTTTATAAGACAGAGGTCTTATCATCAAAAGAGACTGGTTGTTTTTCTGGTGATAACTGACCTTTAAGAAATTAAGTACTTGAATTTAAAGCTCATTAGTAGGGGCAAATTTTCCGTAAACGTCATATTTATCAATATTTACAGGGCCAGTAAAATTTACTTAAACGTAAAGGTTTACGTTTATTTAATTGTTCATGTGGACCACGAAAACTAGTGAATTTAATAAATGGTTACGTTCTGATTTTATACTTTGATTGCTTAATGTTACAATTTAAAAAAAGAATCTTATAGGATTGTTAATATTTTATTAACGTAATCAGATTTACAGTAGAATTAATATTTCATGAGATACCGGGGTTTCATGGGAAAAAGTTTTGAAAGGTAGAACTAACACAAAAAGTGAAATATCTCTAATACTATTGAGAATCAGACAATATATTGGGTTGTCCGGAAAATAATGCAGGATTTTAAGTTTTCATTAAAAAAAATCTATATAAAATATTCTGTTTACGTTTACAGGATTACTCATTTNATTTTGATTAAAGAACATTGCTTTAAAGTAACTAGTTTCTTTTTTTTTGTTTAATACCAAAATCCTGCATTATTTTCCGGACAACCCAATATAATAGGGAATTTTTAGTCCGATTTGATAAGTAGAATAACCTTCTGAAGTATTGACGTCTGTTCACGGGACACCCTGTATATATGTCTATTATAAATATATATTGTTATATATGTTGTTTGTATTTGTACATATATTTTAAATAGTCGTAAAATACCATATAAACATCAATATAAAATAAGAAATGTATTACGAATGATCGATTAGAAATTTAAAAAAGTGATTGAAAATCGCGAGTTTTCTTATTCACGTTATAAACTTAGGACATATTCCTTTCTGTTTTAATATGTGTATACACCCATTACTTTTCAACAGAGTGTGTATAAGTACATATGTATACAACATTTTTATTAGTATAAGCTCTACTTTCAAACATTGCAATAATAATTACAGGTTGTTCGTTTTTATAAAAATAGTTTATAAATAAAATTTTTGTTGTTCAACGGTAGCCCTCATTTTTGTTTCCAGATTCATCTATCTATTCGATTTTATAAAAAAAAAGACCATAAAACGTTTGTAAATCGATATAGAAAAAACGTGGCAATGGAAACGCGATTTTCGTTTACTTTTTTAAATAATTTTTATAAAAAGGTGAATCGGATTTGCAAAAGGATTAAATGTACTTACAACAGGGTAAATTTGATTTGCAAAAGGGTGAAATTAGTGAACTTTCAAAAAGGTGAATTTGATTTGCAAAAGGATGAAACCGATTTCTAAATAAGGGAATTTAATTTTCAAAAGGGTAAATTTAATTTGAAACAGAGTAACATTGATTTTTAAATTGGTGAAACTGATGTTCAAAATGGTGAATTTAATTTGCAAAAGGGTGAAATTCGTGTACTTTCAAAAGGGTGAAACCGATTTCCAAATGGTGGAATTTAATTTTCAAAAGGGTAAATTTAATTTGCAACAGTGACATTGATTTTTAAAATGGTGAAACTGATGTTCAAAAAGGTGAATTTAATTTGCAAAAGAGTAAAATCCATTAACCAAAGGGGAAATTTGATTTGAAAAGCCTGTATGTATATTTCAGATGAAATCATGGCTTAATAATTTTATAAATAATATATTGTTATAGAATTTCTTTTGTTCGGTGAATCCCTCACCTTCCTTCACTAGTAAAAAATGAAATGTTAGAACGATCTACATATGACTTGACAATGAGTGAAAAAGAGGACGAAGCAATGAAGAAAACGCTAAATACTTTTTTTTTAACGGATTTTTAAAAACAATTTTTTGTACATATGCATGTAGTTTTTTAACACCCTCTGAAATCCGAACTTTTCAGAATACCCCCTGCAACAATTAGTTCGGATTACTGAGAGAATATTGTAATATCCCGCGGGCCTTATTTTCCCGTCCCCCTGACTTAGATAACTGTAATCTTAACAGTTAGTTTAAATATTAGTACAGAGTAAATGTGTCCAATTAGCTGAGGGTCATGGCTTCATTTTAGACTGAAACAATTACTAATAGGAACAATACTACGCTTAGTTCAAATTTCTATAAGGCGTCATCCAGCTTGAAATTGTGGTGAAGATCTTCATTTCTGTACCAAGATACTATCTTCAGTGTCATTTCGAATTTGTCAAAAAAAAATTGTAAAAAAATGATTATATAATTTTTTTTTTCTTTGGAATGCAAAATGAAAATGAGTTGATTCAATGACGAAAATCAGTGAGATTTTAGTAAGGAATGTCATCAAATCGATTCCAGGAGGGCATTCGATTTGAGGCTTGAGCTAGTTAGTTGGTATTGACGTCAATTGGGGATAGGTGGGAGGCCGGGGGGCGTGGCCAAGGGGCCCGAGGGAGTCGGTCGTCGGAGTCAGAGCGCGAGCTGAACTTGTTACACGGGGAAGGTCGGTCGTCATTGGGCCGTCGCCGTTTCTCTCCTGAGAGCTGCGTCTTTGGGTCTCGTCTGACGAAAGGGAGGATGCGCCCCTGCCCCGGGATTGTCGCCCTGACCGCCTGACCGCCCCGGCTCACCCTCTGGTCACAGATTCCGGCGAAAATGTCAGCCGCCAAAACGACCCCTTTCCTTCTCGTGACGGCCAACGTTGGCTCGATATTCGAAGACGTTAGTACCCCATACAATTTATATTTTCTGATATTTACTCTTATTTGTCACATTTTTGAACTGATTGACTTATTTTCAAACTTTTTCGGAGATCAGGCGAAATGAATCTAAGCTGAAAATGACATTATTTCTGTTAAACTTATATTTTAATAAGTATTACATTATAATCAATGGGGTGTGAAAGGCTTCAATAAACAATATTTTTAATACTATAATGTATAAAAATTTATTTTTTATATTAGGATTTACTTTAAACTTACATAGTAAAAAGTAAAAATATGTTATTTTCTTAGTCTACATTAAAATAGATTTATGCATAAACATGATGGTACATATATTTGTATAATTAGCATTTTTTGATGCACCACCTGTCTAATGGACTCTACTGCAATTATCTCAATTTTCGAATTCAAATGAATTTTTTGTAAGCTTGGAAAAGTATTTAAAAAGAAATTCATCAATGTTAAGGTGTTAATAAATGAATTAAGTTAAACAAAATGTATTTAAATAAATAAAGGTTCAAAATGCACTGATATACCTGAAAATATACCAGATATTTTCTTAAATAAAAAAAAAAGTTAAGTTAAAAAAAAAAGCTTATTACATTATGGCGAATAAAGTCAAATGAGGTGTTTGAAGTTTTTAATTAATGAAAATTCAAATTCACCACATTTAATTTCAAGGTTGATTGTAATAATAACATTAAGCATTTTTTCTGTACTTGAGATTTTTTGTTTTGTACAGTAGACTCTTGTAATCCGCAATGAATATGTACCAAGCATCACCTTGGATAATGAGAACCTCGAAATTCAGTCTTAAAAGCATCTCCAATCAGATACTTTCTGTGTCACATATTGTTATTGTAAAATGTTATTTAGACATATTACAGTTCGTTTTTTTTCCATTAGAAAAATACAATGTTCTGTAATATACATAAAGTTTATCCCCCACAGGAAAACAATATGTACATACATACATCAACAGGTTATAAACCTACGCACGATATTGAAACAAATGAGAATAAATTGTTAGGGGCCTAACAATTGCAACCACGGATGAGTGAAACCACAGATAACGAGAGTCTACTGTATTATAATTTTTATAACTGATTTTTACTAGCACAAAGCAAAAGATAACTGACATAGTGAAAAAATTAGCTTGTTACACACAATAGAAGTCACGCAGTAATGACAGTCCCTAGCATTGGGTCAATATATCTCTCAAGAGATTCTCAGCCACAGCCGGTTCAAACGACATGTGGGATTTCCAGGAAAGTTGGGGCATGAGAGCTATTGGAAAGTTGATTGGGGTGAAGTTCTAAATTTTGGTGGAGGTTTTTCTATTGGGATTTAATAATGGAGGTCATTGTGGATGGATAGGATTTTATTGGAATTGGATTTTTTCGTTGATCCCCAAATTTATATACCGTAAATCCATATCTTCTCAGGAGGGTCTTGTAAATTGTGAGTTTGTTAGTAAGGTCAAGTAATCTAAGGATTAATTTTCAGTGTCAGTTATTTCCCTGTCTTTTCAGTCATGTATGGGGATTCCACATTAGTCTTTTGTCCCACAATACCTGAGGTTGGAATGGATTTTCCATTGAAATAGACAGTAAAAGTAGATTTTCGGAGTGCAAAGGTAATGTGGGTGGATCTAGTTTTGTTGATTTTTAATCTCCATTTGAGAGACCTGGATAAGGTTTAAATGGAGTTGGGTGTCATCAGCAAAAGAGCATATAGTATTTTTAGGGAAAACAGAAATGTCAGCTGAGTATATTGTGAATATGAAGGGCCCTAGGATTCTGCCCTGGGTGGACACCCCATTTAATGGGAATATAAGAAGAAAACATAGCATCCTAAATGATGTACATATTATGACAAAGTCAAATGAGGTGTTCAAAGTTGAATGAAAATTAAGTCTCCATATTTGACTTTGTTAATTTGTAATAATATTACAATTATTTTAGCTTTGTTTTTCTGTACTTCAAAATTTTTAGGTTTGTTTTTATTTCATTTTTCAATTTTCATTTTTCATCAGTTGTAGCTTTATTCATTTATTTAATATAGATTTTTTACAGAATTAATTTATTCACATCTTATTATTGCAAAATTGCTATTATATACTTTTCAGTATCTATAAAGAAATTTGGATGGGGAGATGAAATTGGTGGGTAAATGGGTCAGGCGTTGACATAGTGCTCATCCCTGTAAGGTAAAGGTCTGGGTTCGAACCCAACATATTTACAAATGGGCTTTTTTTCAAAAAAAAACACCAACACCCGAGGGTTGGTAGGATTGCTGTGCGAACCCTTGTTACAAATTAAAAAAATCATTTTAATTTGAAAATTAAGAAAATTGCACCAGTTGATTTATTCAACTGTTATAAATCATTGGAAATAGTTTTAAAGTCCTTGTGAAGAGAATATATTCTTCAAAAAGTAATTTTTTTCTTTCTTTTTTTAAGATCTCATCCCTGATATTTTATGTTCAATTATAATATGAACCTGATATTAATAACATCCAGATAAGCTTTATTTATTTACAGGATGATTTTTAGTTTGACATTTACATTGCAAAATTGTAAATAATTTATTTCAGTTGTTACCAAGAAATTCATTTTAATTATAAAATTAAGAAAATTTAATACCACAGTCCGATTAGGCAGTGCATCGAAAATTACACCACCCTGTATATCTGAGCATATATTTTTTCTATTTCATGGTGTACTCAGTCACTTTTAAACTTAAAGAGTAAAAGTATAATTTTTTGTTATACTAACAAAAATATATATCAAAATATAAATAAATAATTTTTTAAATAAATTTAATATAGGGGATTGTCATGGCCAGTAGTTAAAGCATCCTACTCATATTTATTTTGCTAGTGGTCCTGTGTTTGAATCCAGGCACAGCCCATGGTTTTTAATTCATCACAGTATGAAAAAGTATTACAAATTCTTTGACCCCCCTCATCCAGATACTTAAAGGGTTGTTGGACGTTATAAATAAAATATAATGAATGTATAAAAACACTATTGCTATACGTGGAATTGAGTTTTTCCATTTTTTTTTTTTTTGCTCACTTAACTTATATAAAATTATATATGGAGATGTTTTGATCTTCAACTTAGTAGGCCTAATCTCTTTGAATATAAACTAAAAACAGGAAAATGCCTACTGGTTTAGCTGTTGCGAGAAATTGAGATTAGAACATGGAATAACTGAAAATGAATTAAGAAAAAGTAAAGTAGAAAAAAATATTGTGTAAAGTCAGAAAATACATTAACGGACAAATATGAACAGCAAATATTTACTTCTTGAAACACATTATATTACAAGCAACCTGAGTTAAACAATAGTTACATGGATTTACAGGTGAAAAAATTAATTCGATAAAGTCAAGATGTGAATTAATTTATTTAAATAATTGCAATTTAGGAGTAGAATCAAATCTTTGTCCGTTCTCCAATAAAAAAGAAATTTTTGCCAAAACTTTTCTCATTTTATAAATAGTTAGATATTTTAATTGGGAGTTGTTGATCAAAGTTGATTCCTGTAAGCCGCTCTGGATATATAGGTATTAACTTTGGAATTATTTCAAATAAAGGGCGTTTGACTTGCCATGCTAGTGGTTTTGCGTTTGAATCTGAGAATTATTAGACAAATTTATTGTAAAGAGGTTTAACCCCTCATCCACAACACCCAACACATAGTTTGACAGTAAACCCTTCTGTTTGACAGGTATTTCTCTCTAAAGTGTTTTAATTTACCTTGATTTTAATTCATGGTGCCTTTAACCAAATCGGTTGGATTTTATGGTATTAAATATTGGAAAACAAGACTATAAATTATTGTATTATATTTCATTATTAATAATTTAATTTTTTTGCCAAGTCCTGTTATTTAATTGATGTATTTGTTTACTCAAAAATTAATGAATAATGTTAAGAAATGTCAAATGATTGGTCAATAACCTGTGTCATATATATTAAGGCTACCGTTGTAATTAATTTTACAAATTAAATATATACTTAATTTGTTTTTTATTACATTTCTGATTAGCATTATTCAACTAGAGGATTTCCCTAAGAATAATTGTTAATGCAGTTTTTTAATGTAGAAAGGAAAACCAGTTTCTTTGTAATAAAAATCTACTTTGTTATGAGCCCGAAACATAAAGAATAAAGAAGAGATTTTTATGCCAAGGAAACACTAGGTTTACCTTTCTCCACCATCTAAACATCAAAGTACTTTACTGCTTTTAGCAGATGCACTGGTTTGATTTTTTGACTACTGAAAAATCTCACACACAAATATGTTTTTATATTACATTCGTGTTTCATTCTAGCCATCTGTTATGCTGAAAATATGGACAGAGGAATTTTTAGCAGTACGTAAAAATATTTTAGTAATTTTTGTTTTATAATTAATTTTAAATTTTTATAACTTGTTTTTACTCGTAGACAGTGAGCAGGCTAGACCCAAAATTCATAGCCTTGCATTGCCAGGAGGTCGGTGGGAAAAACTACGAGCTGAGCATGCAGCATGTTGAATATTTTGTAAAGTGAGTTTTAAGCCTTGATAACATTATTTATTTGTGTTTCTCCTGGGTTTTTGTTTTTGTTTACAGATTGTTGATGGATAGTGAAGAGCTGAGGCTTTTTAACAAAGTCAGGATTTACCTAGATGAGGATTATTCATCAGCGGAAACATTCACAGTAAGCAAAATTTAAAAAAAAAATTAAAAATGTTTTTGTTTTGTTTTTTCTTTCAAAACAGTAATGAATATTCAAAGTTTCTTTGGTATTTAAAGGTCCAAAATTAGTTTCCCTCTTGTTTGAAAAGGTGCTCATAATTATTCATTTGGTTGAAGATAAAACCTCATCTCGCTTACTGTGGACCCTTCAAACGTTTATTGAGCCAAAGGCTCTGAATGATACGCATTTCCATAATAGACTTTTGTGTAGAATTTCTCTTTTGCCCATTGAAGGCTGGAGTTAATTAAACTTTCCACGTATGTAACAAATCGAATTGGGTGGAAGGGACAGTTGGTGGGGAAGGATGTACAATATGAAAGGAAATTGAAAAGAGATGTAATGGAAATATTTTCGATTGAGTTTCTAGTCCGTTTGAATAAGATATTTTCCCTGCCCAGTTTTTAAAATACAGGGATTTAATATTTTCTATGTATAGTTTATTTATTCTGGAAGATATTTTCTATGCTGCTGTTTAATGGAAACGCGTTGGAATGTTCTTTTTCACATTATATGTATTACTTTCTTACTTTATTTAATATAGAAACAGAACTTTTATTTATTTATTGTAAAACTAATAAAATTAATTTTTAATATAACTTTTGTACAACAGCTTCTTCACAAAGTAAACAGTTTATTAGGTTTTACATTTAAAACATATAATTCACTAATTTCGTGGTCCGCTTATCTCAACTAAAAACCTTAATGAATTAAAACATAATATCTTCACCAAATGGAAGACTGTTTTGACCCCATTGAAGAGACATTTGATTACTTAGATAATTGTAATCTTAACAATTAGTTAAATATTAGTTCTGAGTAAATATTACTAATTAGCTTAGGACTCTGGCTTCATTTTAGACTGTAATAATTAATAATACGAATGATATAATGCTTAGTTTAAATGTATATATGCTCTACATAAAGTTACATTAGACAACTTAATTCAATTATTTGAATTGTTTCTGTATTTTTGTAAAGAAAAAAAGAGATAATTTTTAAAATGAAATATTTATTTTAGGCATTAGGCAACTTTTATTTTATCCATGAATCCATCGACGACGTTCTAATATGGGACTTCAAAGGTTAGAGCTTTATGGACTGTATATATAACTAAGTACTTACCTTTAACCCTTTATTCAGAGATGTGTTTTATGGCTGTGGAAGGTAAAGAGGTCTTCGCTGGAGAAATAGAAACCGTCTCTACAAAAGAAAAATCAAAATTCCCTCAAGATTTCTTCCCTGAGGTAAAAAGTTTTTTTTTTAAATACTTTGTAAATGACTAATTAAAAGGGGATTTTTAGTGCAAGTGGTCAAGAAAAGGCTTCATGAGGACAAGGTGGAATTTGAACGGCACTGTCTTTGATCTCATCAACATACACTTGTTTCACGATGCTTCCAATTTCATTGCAGTTGAAGCTGTAATTTCAATTAAGACTTGTTAAAAAAAAATTTCTTCTAAACTTCTTTTTGTTGTAGTATCCTTCGGTTTATTCAAAGACAAGACAAAGAGCACTTGAATACACTCTAGACAGGTAATTTTTATTATAATATTAATTTTAATTTAATATTATTTAATTAATAAATTTTATAATATATATAGTTTGCATTTTGTTAAACATTATGCTATTTAAGGTTTCATAATGATGAGTTTGGAACAGCGCCATTTTTTTTGTTTGGAGATTTTAATTTTAGGACTGATACCAAAGCAGTAATCAAGGTATTTGATTATTTTGGCATTATATAATGGATAATTTTTAACATTTCTCTCAAAATATCCAATAGAAACTTTGCGAAGGGCTTCAAGAAGTGCACAATACAGGTGACAAGAACAGGACTGTCGAATATAAGGATGATGAAAACTCCATCGTCTTTACACTGGGCAAGAAGGAATTCCGGCACAACAACCACCAGGCCATGTTCCTTGATCAACTTTGGGTATGTAGTCCGTTCGTTTATTTATTTTAAATTTTCAACTGCATCAGCGTGTCAAATTTCAGCTGAAAGAGTTTGACAAGGAAATGGACGACTTTTGCACCCAGCTGTATGAGTTTCCGATCCACTTTCCGCCAAGTTATCCTTTCATTGAGGATTCAACAACAGTGTCAGATTATATGGAGACGAGGTGCCCCGCTTGGTGCGACCGTGTTCTCTTGAGCCAGACGGCAAGGCCACTTGTTCATGGTGTAAGTAGACAAATTTGATATTCAGGACTTAAATGCCACAGGCTAAATCTCTTACATAAATGACCTTGGTGTGTAATTAAGGAAAAAAAGTCAACTCGACTAATCTTATCCAGAGTTAGGGAAAACCAGCTTTCTCTTCTTGAACGTGAACTTTCAAAGAATGTAAAACCATTAACTTTGTTACTAGCTAAGTTATTTATACCAACTCAGCAATTCTTATAAATTTAATATTAATAAAGTTATTAACAATGTATACAAATTACTTACTATTTGCTGATACTTGAATATTTACTAATATTTTTTTTTTAATTGCATAGATAAATATTTTTAAATATTATTTTCTCTAATGTAGTTTGTATCAGAGTTCGTATAAGCTTTTTTGATCAGAAAAGCCCAGATAGTTAAAATTTTATTTACCTAATAAAGTCAAATATTGTCTTAAACATTGTATATTATTTGATTGTGTATTTTATAATCAATCGATTATACTAATTTTTTAAACTTAATACTTACAAATAAATAAATTTAAAAATATATAACATACTAGATAATGACAATAAAGTCATTAGTTAAATTTAAAGTTTATAAACTATGCCTAAAATAATAAATATGCAATAAACAAATGAATAAATAATCAACTTTAAATAATAAAAAATTAATAACAATAAGTGTTAGTTGGTCCTATGAGTAATTATTTTAATTTATTCATTATTTTCTATGAAAAGTGTGGTTGAGTCAAAAAATCAATGTCACAAACAGGACACGAACCCACATCTGGATTACCACATGAACTAACGTAACTTCTGTCCTCGAGATACTGACTAATAATTAAGAAGCCAATATTAATAACAATAATACATTGCCAAGTTCTTTTTTCCTTCAGGAGAAGAATCCAGAATGTGTTTCAAAAGAGAAAAGACTGACTTTTTGCTTTTAACAGTTTGCTTTTTTGATTTCAATTCTAGGGAGCCCTGCAACTATGTAAACATTAAACACTACGAACTTAATGGACATTATTTATTTTATTCATTAGATTCACTAATTTCGTGGTCCGCTTGACCAATTTTTTTTCATCTCAACTAAAAACCTTAATTAATTTTAATTTATTCATTAGATTTCGTGGTCTGCTTGACCAAATAACATCTTTCAATTAATTAATCTTTATGTAAGGTGTTGCTTGAAATGAAAAAGTTAGTGTCACGAGCAGGATTCGAACCCACGATCTTGGCATTATGGCATGGCAATATCTTACATAAAGATTAATTAATTATTAATTTTATTTTTTTACGTGGTTCTGCATAGCTCCGAAGTCAAAGGAAGACTGAGAAATTAAAAATGAAAAATGATACACATGATAGAACAGAGTGGATCTGCAGATATTGAACACAAAACATTTTTTTGAAAAATTCTTAGCATCGAAAATGATTACAAAAAAGATCTTTTCTCCTCAATTCATTTAATCAATGCAGTTAACCCATAAAAACGATGTATTTTCACTTTGTTTTCATGAATAAAAAAATAATAAACATTAAAAAATTACTAAAATGCTTTAAACCATAAAATCATGCAATAGTGCAAATTAAGAGTAGTGTTAAAAGAACATCCTTTCCATGATTCAAATTTTTCTTGGTTTCACTGCAATCGTAGTTACCAATAAAATGATACAATTGGACAGGAATCCAGCTTTTAATTATCAGCTTTGATGAGTTATATTTTTTATATAGAATGGATGGGTCATACTTGATCTCATTCATAGAAAATTTAATTGATTAATTAAATTTGAAATACCGGTAGACAACAGTGGCCGAGTGGTAAGGATGTCTGGCTCGTATTTGCTATTCTAGAGGTTCTGGGTTGGAATCCCAGCATAGCCCACGGATTTTTAATTGATAATAGTTTGAAAAAAATATTATATATAGGTTTACCTCGTTTCTGACTGCTTAATTGGAAGTTAAACCCTCTTGTAATACAGGAATTACTTCATTTTTTCTTTGTTAATCGTGTAAATATTAATTATAGTTACAATTAATAAAGGTTTTTAGTTGAGATAAAAAAGTCAAAAAGTTGAAAAATGGTAAAAAGGAGGGAAACTTCAAAAGGTGGGGTTGAGATAGATCGAGGTCACGATAGGTAGAGTAGCAGCGTATCTAGCCGAAGATCGTGGGTTCGAATCCCGCTCGTGCCATTGACTTTTTTATCTCAACTAAAAACCTTAATTAATTGTAATATATTAATTGGTCAAGCGGACCACGAAATTAGTGAAATTAATTATAGTTTAAAAGTCCTTCTGATGAGATATTGAGTGAAAAGACTGTCCTTCCTAATTAGCCGTATCCCTTTTTATCTTTTTTCAAATATAAAAAAGTAAATAAAGTATTGTATATATATATATTTTTTTTACAGGATGGAGAGAGCAATCTAGAATATGGAGTTATTGGAAAGAGTTCGTGTATGGGTGATCACAAGGTAAAAATTGAGTTATAACACTTATTTTTATATAAATTGTATGTAGAGGTTAAAGATTGATAAATGCTTTCCTTTTTAAAATATGCAGCCAGTTCTACTTTTTTTCTTAATGGAAAGGTAAAAACATTGATAAATTTTGTGTCCATCTTTTAAAATCATCTTTTCTATTATTACTATTAGTATGTTGATTTGATGTTGATGAAGTTTTTTTAAAACATATATAAAAAATAGCTTATGTTGATAATATTGTTTTTATTTTAACTAGCCAGTCTTCCTTAAAGGAGGAATAGAGAACGGAGTCGGCCGGCTGTCTTGCTGTGAGTGTCACAAGCCTAATTCTCCTGTTAGCTTTGATTTGCAATCACTCCCTGGGGAGAATTTTGATACTAATGAAAAGAAAACTGAAAACAGTCAGCGGGCTTTGACTGAAAGATTTGTCATCAAGCGGGTCAACTCGGCGTCGGTTGTCGAGGTGAAGATCGGTCTCGTGCGAGGAAACTGCTCTTCTGGCAACTGGAGATCCCGGTCTGTCTCCGTGTCAGGGGGCAAACCGATATCCCGAGTTCGCCTCATCTCCTCAGACGATTTTCACAGTTCGTCCAACAGGCTCCAAAGCCACCATAGCTCCTCGGAAGAGGAGTGGTTCCAGGAGGAGAATGGCATTCCGGACTCCTTAGACCCAAATGTTTACAATATAAAATCGGATAGAAATTCCATTGAGGAGGATATTTTCAAAATTAATGATAAATCCTGCCAGCGGAAGAAAACGAGTAAAAAATGCTGTCTTATTATATAGAAAATTGTTTTAATCAGAAATTTCTCAGTATTAATGCTGTTTTTTTTATTGATTTCATTACACAATTATTTCAACAGTATGTTAATTAAAAAACAGAAAAATATACATCATTGTTTCATTCCAGAAAAGTTTTATATATTGATTCGCGATAAAAAATTAACTTCAAATTTGTTAATTTTTTATATAGAATCTCTGTGATGTCATTTAAAAAAATAAGATATATACAGAGTAGATCTCAATGTGGGGATAAACGTACTTATTAATTGAAAGTACAAAAATAGATCTGTTTTAAATATTACACTTTTTATTGTTAAATTTGAAACGTGATTCTTTTTAGTCAGCTTGTTTTTTTAATGCTAATATTATTTGTATCATAGTAACGAAATTGACGAATTTGTTTAACATCGTAAATCCTTTAATATTTTAACTGAAATCACATTTTGAATCGTAACGCCGTGTTAAACAAACTTCATAATTTTTCTTCACATAATTCATTAGTTCTTGCCAATTTATGACTAGTCATTGCTATATTACTCCTCATATATATTTTTTCTATTGTTTTATTTTTAATTTTTAGACTGAAAGTAATGATTAATGTTACCAATCTGTGTGCATGTTTTTTTTGTTTGTTGTGTAATACGTTCTGTTTGTTTTTTAAATAAATTATGATTTTTTTTAATTTTGCTTTTTTTGAATACTTTTGTTTAAATCAAGCATGATCCTTTTTCACCTTGATAGATTTTTATTTTTAACCCCTTGTGGAAAATATAATTAATGTCAATTCATTATGTATAATAACTTTTAATTTTATTTCAGGAAGTCAAATACATATAGGATTCCAAGACCTGAAGTACAATACAAACTCAGACGGATGCATTTCGTTCTTTATTTATTATAAGATTTTTTGATATTTTATTAGAGTATCTGCCATTAAAGGAAAGAGCAGTAACTAATTTTAAAAAATTGTTAGGGGTACTGCTATTTTGCTTCATTTTTTGGGTAAAAAAGCATCAGAACACTTTTCTTCCATTCTTCGTTTTAACATTTTATAACAGGATTATTTTGGAAAAATACACTTTACAGTTATCTTGAGTCAATATAATTGTTTGTCTTCCATGTTATACAACTATTTAATATAGTTCAGACTGGAAGCATTTTTTTTGTACTACTTGAGAATTTGGCTCAACATCTGAAATTAAAAAACTGCCAAAATTTGAATGTAAGGTACATTGGTTTTACGTTTCACATGTAAAATAAATATTAAAAAACATAAAAATTGATTATGACTATGAACAATGTAATAGAGGGTTAAATGGAGCTTTGTTAAAGTTTCAGCAATTATTTGGAACACTCACTAGCAAAGAATATTTTTGCTTATATTGGAAGAAGTAGAATAGCTCGTTTTTCAAGAGAAAATAAAAATAGTTAAAATCCATTTATTGCTTAAAAAAAGTTTGTGGTCAGTTTTCCCTTTAAATTGTTTTCTTCACAATCTTAGATGTTTTCAAAATGTGGGAATGGTCCTTTTTTGTGTCTGAACAAAGAACAATAAAATTCTTACCATGTGGACATAATTTTATGCCTAGAGAGGTAAGGTGCATGAGAGTACAGTTGGATCAAATTGAATTATATTTAGATCCTGTTTAGCTTTTAGAACAGATGTGGTGCTTTTAATAAGCCTGTAAAACTTTAATTGCTACCATTAAACCTTGTAAGTTATGATCTACCAAAATTTTCACTTAAAAAAAGTTGCTTATGATAAATGTATTAAAATTCCTTTTAGAAAAATTTGGTTAAAAAGTTTATTAACAACATTCTATTTTGTCAAATGTCTAAATTTATTTTCATTTTAAAAAATTATTCCCTCTGGAAAATGTGTTGTGAAATTGAGTCAAAGGTTGATTCCATAGTTAAGGCGCTTGTGTAAAAAATAACTTTTGATCTCAAATCTAGTCTTTTTGGTATATTTATTTTGCTGAGGAAAAATCTTGTCCATTTTTATACGCCTCAACTTTTATTAAGAGGAAAACAAGGGTAATTATTTTCCAAAGATACCAATGAACAGGGTACAAAAGTTACACCAGAAATTTTTTAAAAAATAGGTTCGGTGAAGTCTAGTCCCCTTTTTATTGTAGGTTGTTGATATATTATTAAAAATTCATAAATAAAGTTTATCGATATAAACTTACATTGTATGTAGGCGTTTTTGTAAAATGCTTTTCTGTTATTTTTAAACAGTAAATGTTTGTTATCACAGTTTTATTGTTATCCCAAAATGTTAAATGTTGTGTGACAAAATATGTGTCTAAAAAAAATTGTATTGTTATAAAACAAAAAGTTAATAGTCATCCAAATATAAATAAATGTTTTGATGTCAATATGAATAAATATAATTATAGAATTATATATCTTCTGCTTTTTAAATTTGTTACCCTAAAAAAATTAAAAAAAAAAAAAAAAAAAAAACTGAAATAGGACGTGTTAGTGGCCTCAATGGTTTAGGTGTACACACCGTGTTCATCACTGTAAGGTAAAAGTCCTGGGTTCGAATCCAGTAGCCCTCCATTCGAACACAACATACAAATGAGATATTTTTCAAAAAGTACCTTGAGGGGTTCATATAATCTTGTAGTTGAAATATGTTCATAAAAATATAAAAAATAATTGAGAAATAAGATGACAAACCTGTAGTTTGATCTTTGATCATTGTGATCCGCCAATTCTCAGTGATTTAGTCATATCAATCGTATATTTTGCCTTCGATACATTAATGAATAGTAGAATTAATGAGTATAAAATGGAAATAACTCGTCATGTTGGACTTAACGTCCAGCTACCCGTTGGGTGTCGCAGACGATGGGTCAAACCACAGCAAAACATTTTTCATGCCATTACCAATTAAAAGCCATTGCTCTGCCGGGATTTGAACCCAGTATTGCTAGCATTGCAAATATGAATCGGACACCCTAACCACTCGGCCATTACTGAACGGAATTACTGAGTAAATTAGTAGGATACGAAATTAAATAGGCCATATTAAACTTTGGTATAATAATTACATCAATAAAATATGCATCAGTTCACTTTCCATGTTCAATTGATACGTCTTGTCTTTTTTCTTCTTTTAAATTTATATTTAAAAAAAATTAAAACAGAAATAAAATAAATATATTACATTTATTTAAACATAGCTCAATCTGTATATATATAAAGTTTATAAAGAATACAATTTGTTGTTACAAATTTATTTACAAATAATATCCTGACTAGAGTCTTGTAAGTTGTGGCACTTGTACTTTATCAAGGTTTTGCAGGTGTTGCATTTTTTTAAACAATTATAACCCACAGGTGTTTATAAAATTAGAGTAATACAATATTAAATTGAGGGTTAAGTTACTGTTGCAAAAATAGAAAAATAATGTTTGAGAACTTATTCATTATAATGAATTGAAATTTAGTTGAAATTGTAAAGGTCATACTTAGTACTGGGGTAACGGTCCCTAATTCCTTCCTCCTGTATANATAAATTGTGATACAATGTTGGACAATGAACAACAATATTGCATAAAAAAATGGAAGTTTGGGACATTATATAAATTTTTTTGCTTGTATAAACCATATAAATTTTGGATATAAATCAACTTTTAATTTATAAAAATATATTTTTTTTTAAATTTCAATATAGTTCCCTTTTATGTAGTAAGATTTACTACTGTTTTATGCATTTTAGCACTTTTTTTAGTTGCCACAATTTAAAAAAATAATAAGTAATAAATATTTAAAATAAAATACCTACAAAAACCCTGGGAAAGCGTACATTAACACACTTAACCTTTTTTTCCTTCATAAAATATTGATATGCATGTAACTTGTAAGCTTAAAGACTAGTCTGGTGGTTTCATACCCGATGATCGTTTCGGAGGAGGGGTTGGTGGATGATTGACATCAATCGGCACAGGTGGTATAGGCTGAAAAAGTTTTTACTTCATTATTATAGTTTTGTTTAAATATTTAAACTGCTCACCTTATTTCTCACCCTGGGTGTGGATGGAGTTGATAAAACTACACCTGAGCTAACCTCGTCAGGGAGATTGCAGTAATCAGCATCCCTAGACTTTGCCGGTAGGGGAGGAGGCTCTTCCTCACTAGCTGTCGAATCTGTCAAACCTGAAACTAATATAATTTTCCATTGTTAAATTGATAAAGTTGTTCCTAGAAATTAAAAATATTTAATGTCCCTATACCTATTGAAGAGCCCCCAATGGAATCTCTATTTCCATTTGTGTTCGATATCGAAAGCTTTGAAGAAAACTGCCCACTCGGTGGACGACTCAGACGCTTTTCTTTTTCTACTTCTGACCTAAGCGGTCTTGTTGGGGTTAACTGAAAAAAATATTTCTTTAATATTCAAATCGTCTTATATAAAATAACACTGGTATAAAAGCAAAAGCAACAAAAAGCTGTAAATTATGTACTATTTGTTAACTTTTGTTTTCTAATTTATAAAATGCTTTAGATTAAATTGTGAGAATTTTTTGTTGTATGCAAAGCGATGACTAAATGTACAAATTGTACTTTTCTTCGTTTACAATCATCTTATTCTGTCTTCATTGGACAACGAAGGAGTGATATGTTCAAAACATAGATACAAACGAGAAAATAAGCAGGAAAACCACTGGAGATGATGAAATGCCAAAACTCTTAGGATAGGCAGACTGGGATGATTGAAAACAACGAACTATTTAGGATTGTAAAATGTGACATTTACGAGTTTGTAAACCTGTACCTTAATCATTCCTGATCTGCCTATTCTTTTTTTTAATGATAGACACAACTTGACATTCCATCATATATGACATCATATATACCAAAACATGGCAGACCATCAAAAACTGCAAGATATGCAGATGATAGAAATTGATCAAGCTACAATAATTTATATGCTTAGTTGTGTTTTTTATTGTTGCTTGGACAGATACCAAATATATTTAATATTTTATATTATTGGAATAAATAATTTACATTAGAGTCAGGTAAAATAGGCCTCATAAATAATTGGAAACAGATAAAAGTAACAATATTTTTAAAATTTAAAATTTTTTAAATTGTGAGATATTTTAGTGAGGTTTGCGAGGTAATGCACCTTTAGCTTGATCATTAACTAATCCTGGTTGTCTTATTCTTGCCAGGTTTGTATGTTCAATGATATCGCCATCGTCATAGCTCTTTCAGCATTTTTTAAAATGGATATTTATCTGATGTGTGTTTTGGTCGGTTATTGTGTTTGTATTAGATTTTTTTTTTTTTGTATTGCGAACAGTGTAACATTTAAGCTGATTTATTATATACATTTAAAAAATATTACTGTATTTTATTGTCATCACTACAACAAACTTAAAAAATGAGTTGAGAACTGTTTTTATACATTGGTGTCCAAATAAAGTTATTTTGTTTGTACAGTTGACGAGGTATAAGCTAGATTTTTTTTTATATAGATACATTGACTTTTCTTATCAAGATAATTTTACCTTGTCTGTATTGAATCTGTTAAACATTCTGATACAAACAATCAAGCATCATTTAATTTTAAAAAAATATACCATTTGAAATTAAAAGATTATTTACAAGAAATATATTATCTTCTAAGTAATAAATGACTGTTCCAACCCAGAAAGGGACTATGATTAGGAGTTAACTTGATAATTAGGAATTGGACTTATTGGAAGCATCCTTTACTACGATGAACTGCATGATGAGTTTAACTTTTGTTCCCCCCTTATTTTATTTTTTTGTTTTTTAAATTATATATTGGGGCATTTTTTTGGGAAATATCCCGACACTATATTTTTATTTTTTGCTTTGTTTCTAAGGTTTGATCTTTCTCTCCAGAATAATGGGATATAGAAACTTTACCATTCAAAATGGCAAAATACTCATCATTCATTTTACATTTTTTAAATGTTTTATGGCGCTGGATTCAATGGTGCAAATGGTATTAATTTGGAGCTACTGTTCTCAAGTTCTCAAGGCAAAAACTCTTTTCAAACATTGTTTTTCCGTATAAACAAAATTTTCTCCAACCAATCACCAATTTATTTCTTTATTATTTTAATCATTAATTAATATTATTTTAATTCACCTCATCGTACTGAAAGAAAAATTTTGCAATTTCCTCAAATCATATCGATTAACAGGACACTGAATGTAGTTCATTATAGTTCAATGCAACCTGGTGAAAATTGCAGCCCACAAATACAAACTTAAACTTAAAGGAATTAATGTTTAACAAACAAAACCTAAATAAAAAAATAAAAATTGATTTGTTGAAGCTTGAGGCTTTTGAAGAATTCCAAGTTTTTACATTATTTAACTTACTTTGCAGATTGTAAAAATGTCTTGTACATTACAAAAACAAAGTGGAGTTGATTCTGCTGATGATAAAATTGGCCTGAAATTTGCACCATGTTGAATCCCAGCTACATCCAGTACCTTGTTAATTGATGTTATTTAAGGAAATAAGTTTTTTTTTCTTTTGGTACCACGAGCAAGTAATTTACTATTGATTCAAATGATAAATTAATTGGTAACTGGTTAAAGAAGTTAGGTTAGTTTTTGTTTTTATACAAAAAACATTCTTTGAAAAGGTTTTTTTGCGAATAACTTGAGTAAAGTTGCTCCAAATTAAAAACCATTTGCAAAAACCTTTAAAAAGGTACATTGATGATTATCTTGCCATTTGAATAGTTAATTTTTTATTTATTACTCATTTCCTGGAGAGGTAGATCAAAACGTTTTGGCGCATGAGAAACTAAACAAAAAATATCACTTTACGTGTCTTGGGGTTTTTCACAAAAACACTCTAATTTAAAAAAAAAGAAGGATGGAACAGAAGTTAAACTCATCCTGTAGTTTGAAATTTTTAAAATATAAACGTAATCCTTTGATCATACCCAGGGTTATAATGAGATTACAAGCTCCCATAATGTACAGCATTAATTCAAAAAACAAGAACAAAAGCAAGGACTGGAGGTAAAGGGTCAAAAATTGAATACTTTAACTGAAGGGGGTAAAACAGACCATTTTGACTTGTTCTAAATATCTTCTTATCTTCTCTCTAGTTCCTTGAGAAATCTCGTGACGGTGTTCGTTAAGATTGGGCGACTAGAAAAACCCCAAATTTAAGCTACTCATTTATTAGAAAAAGAATTGGCAGTGTGTTGTCAACATGCCAAACTTGTAAGCTTACCTGCTGCCTAAGTTCTATGACAGGTATGGAATTTGGAGAAATGCTGACATCGTCACAGGAGATGATGCTCGTGGTTGGAGTCGAAGGTGTAGAAACTGATGTATTGCCCAGCACCAACGAACCCGTGTACCATTGTGACGAAGCCCTCGGTGTGTTTGAACTGTCAAGAGTTGATGAAGAACCTATACTATAAACGTCCTTTTCTTTGTTTGTGTGCCTTCTTTTCTTCTTCTTGTCTTTCCGCGGTGTCGTCATGGCCATTGAAGTCGAACGGACATAAACACTACTTGCCCTGACCGAAAAAAATGGAAAATAAAAACAAAATAAAATAAAAAAAAAGAAACAAAATTTTTTGGGGGGAGATTGCTGCGTTAATCTGTCAAAAAACTCCATTCTGAATGAATGCAGATAATATGTTTGGTTTATATTCGCAGCGATTCGGACGATGGTTCTGAGCGAGTAAGCATCTGTGGACAAGCAATAAAATAGTCCTCCTTTATCATCCTGTTATTTGAGTGAAGTTATCAAAAAACAATGCATGCAACTAGGCATATTGAATGAGTAACTAGTAAGATGCTTAAAGAAGCAGCAATTCAACAGTTAACATTAAAACATTATGCAAACATTAAGTGAACTACAATCATGAATGTCGTACTTTACACAAAGAATTTATACATACAATAAAAAAATAAACAAATATCCTTGAAGCTGTTACCCCTGGAAAGCAATATCAAGAAGAAGAACTAATATAATGATAAATTCTTAATTATGGCAAATGTCAGTTCAAACTTTAATAAAACACGCCTACTGAAGAACGTAGGTTATTAAAATGATTTATGGGATATAGGGGGAAAATGGGCTATTTAAATTTTGACTCCAAAACTGTAAATTCAAATTGGACAGAAAGCACATTTTCTTCTTTGGAAACCACTTTGTGACTTACCTACTTAAAGTGGACGAGGGTGACATTGTTGCAAAGTTTACAAATGTCTTCAGGCTCGCGACCTGTGATCTCGTCAGGCTGGATACACGTGATCTACTCCCCCTACAATAGAAGCAAACATGGCGCAACATTCGTGGGCATGCGCAAGCAATGTAAATGAAATAAAGAAAACACAAAGATTTTAGTTTCAGTGTTCTTTAGTTCTTGTTAGTTCATTTCAGCGTATTTTGAGTTTCCAGCACTGGATTTTATTGATTATTAAATAACTATTTGACATAATTATTTCATTTGTTCTAAACAATAATACCATCAATCAATAAGTAATTTTAATAAAACCTTTGTGTCATGCTTAATGAACCTATGATTCCACTAAAAAATAAAACATGCTAAACAACTGACTGACTACACAAATACTGGAAATTCAACATACAAACAATTTTAAAAAATAAAAATTACTTTACGCTAAGTGGAAAAATAAACTGAAAGATGTGCATTTATAACTTACTTCCACACAGGATAATTTTTCAAAGAATTCAAAGCAAACATGCAAAATTAAATAATTAATGCTCCATTTAAGAGAGCTTAGTTCAAATATTGAATTACTGTTGATACTGAAAATATTACTCACTCGGTGGAGCCGAAACTAGTCCCAGAGAGGCGATTTTCGGTGCTGTTGTTTGGCAGACTGGCCTGACGTCTCATTTGTACTGGTTCATATTTTATATCACAGTTCTGAAGAAAAAGATATCATGTTATAAAATGTATAACCCAATCACCATCTTAATATAAGTTAGAAATAATTGTTAATACAAGTTAAAATAGTTGTAAAGTAAATACATTTTTGCAAATCTGGCAGGTCATCCACCCAGAAGGGAGAAAAGAAACGTTTCCCAAAAACTTGGAAAGCATCGAAACTATCATATTAACTATAAATCATGATAGACAAACAGCCCTCAACAAAGGACTTGGTGGCTGCATAATGGAAACTTTTTCGAATTACGGGTTGTACTGCGGCTGACCAGGTCGTGACCAACACATGCAAGATTATATATATATATATGGAGGATGCCCTAAGACTAGCCTGTCTGTCAGAAAAAATTCTAATATCTTTTCCCTTAATTTTATTTACCAGAAGTGTTCTACAACACACATTGATGGCCCAGATTTCTGCCTGAAAAACGGAGGTGTTATTGCCAAGAGAGGAGGAGATGCTGATTCCTAATTTTGGTATGTAGATTCCTGCACCACTCCCTCTACCTTTGATAAGTGATCCATCTGTGTGGCAGTCTATGTTACGATGGTCATCATCCAGACTATAATTATAAGGGATGACTACCTGAAAGTGCTTTTTCCCCGAAGGGGTTTTAATCTTTTTATCACTAACCTTACTCAATAGTTGTGAGATTTTCGAGTGGCCTATGTTATTGCACTTATGATTCCAGCTGCCCTCGTTAATTAAAACCCACGCAAGAAGGGAGTTGACCATCTGGCCTAACAGTTTTTGCTTTTCTTTTCCTCCTCCACCCTTATTGGAAAACCAATATAAAAGGGAATGATTTGAAAAGCAGCCATCAGTTGAAGTCAGCCAGACAAATGAAGAGACCCAATTGAGATATGATGTCTGTCCAGTGTCTCAAAAACAGTAGATAGGAGGACAGACTTGATCAGGTCGAGGAGACAGTTGGACAGGTGAGTGAAGACACCCGGCTGAGATATGTCGACTGTCCAGGGCCAAGACTAGTCAAATAAATTCAACTGTCCAAGAGTGACCCAATGCAAACGAGTTGACAGTTGTGTCTAGAAAGCAGTGGAAATTCTCAATCAATAGGAGGACTCAGTCAATCAGCCATATTCGGTTGAGGACTGAGCCAGCCAGAGCCAGCAAAGACCTAGCCATTTCGACAAGTTCAAGAGAATCGACTGTTGAGGATCCAAGAAGCTGCAGAAAAAAATCCTGAAATTTGTTAAAGGATGTGGAAGCTAGTGTTAGAGAGCATCATTTGGGGTAAGTCCTCCAGTAAATAAGCTCATCCCCAGAGTTATATTTGTGGCTGACTTGCCTTTTTTATTTAACTTTTTTTTTTTACTTTACAACGCTTACCTACAACTATTTTAATAAAAAATGTCAACTTTTGTACTTACTTTAACACCATAATTAGAAAAAACATGAGCCTGCATGGATGTGAAGCACTCTTCAAGTTTTTGTTGAAGAGGGAGAAGCTGTGGAGGAGCGACATCTCGATGGGTCTTTATCCCAACGTCAAGTAGTGGAATCTGACATGCTATCAGCTCTTTCAGTTGGTTCACTTGTGCTAAACTCTCAGGATGTTTTTCTAAGAATTCTGATGTGAAGAATGCTTTCTCGTAATTTGTGATCCCGCCCATAACCGCTGGGTCCACTATACCGTTTAGTTTCATGCTCAAGGGATTTAGATTCAAGTTTGGATCGTTTTTATAATCCAGAATCAATTCACGCAGTGAACTGGAAAATAACATATTTAGGTATGTTTGCAGGTGGTGTACCTAGCTGCACATCTCCAATCATCCTACACTGAAGTAAGCAAAAAATTCTAAAACATCTCTGACAGGCAAAAGTCAGTCAGAATATAACTAGGATAATCAAGAGATGATCAAGCTGCAGGTTTTCAGAATGGCTATAATCATAGTTAGAATTTAAACTAGTTCTTACTTATTTGATGCCTGCATAGTTTCGATGGCATTAGCGAGAGGAGATAATGTGTACACTTGAGTTGCTGTAACTGGAAACCACCGCAAGATTCCTGGTAGAGGATATGAAGTAACCATAATATGCCTCTCGACCCACAAAGTCGCAAATTCATTTTCTTTATCAGCTATTGAATCCCGCTTAAATATTGGACGTGAAAATCGAAATTTCTGGACATTATTTACTCTAGAATTTCAAGAATATTTTATGAAAATTGTTCAAAAACAAAAAATTAAATATTTTATAATCAACCTGTGATATTTAAGAACTTGCGAGCTGACATATTGGCCCATTTTCCTCTGCCTTTTTTCATCCATCATTGGCTCAACGCTGTTTATCTGTAAGTACTGGTGATTCGACTGTGTTATGTCATCTCCCGGCATTGTCAATGTACTTAATAGCTCGGCCTTTGGAAGTTGGTTTAACGTACGTGTGCTGAAATCACTTAATCTTTCGTATTCTTTTCCCCTGTAGATGAAAACCTGAAAATTGATTTATTTATAAAGAAACTGTAGAGAAGATAAATAATAACACTTTTAGCTTGAATGTCTATGATCTGGTCAATTTATTCTCTCTAATTCTGCGCATCTGGCAGATAAAAGAATCAAGCAACAAGTAAAAAAAAAAGTTTTACCTTGTTTTGAAGAAAATGTGGAAAGCCTTTTCCATAGTAAGCAACTCTAAAGTATTCAGGCTCAGGGCGTAACTTGCCCATTATCTTATCATAGAACGATGCCATGTCTTTAAGAAGTGAACTAAGGCGTTTCAGATCATAAAAGTGATTCTCATACTGGTCAGCTAACTCTTTGCATATTTCCACAGCACATTCCCACATCTAAAAGTTAAAAAAATTATTAACAAAAAAGCTGAAAAACCTACCAAAAATTACATACCTTTCCCTGATCAAAATATTCAATAATTTTAGTATAAAGGGCTTCTTTGAGCTGACGGTGAGTTGTGCAATTTGGGTAACGGCTGCTCCTTAACAACATATGGAGGGAATCGTCAGACCAACTGAGCAGATTGCTATGCAGCTTGAGGGTGTACGCGGCTTCAGTAAAGTTGTCACATTCAAGGTGGAGGTCACAAAGTTTATTGAGATACCTTATGTACATCTCTTTTCTGTTGATCTCTGAGTAAAAGTCCTATTGCAAGAGATCGATGAAATTAAAAGAATATAATGCAAGTTGAAATAAAAATATAACTTACTAATAAATTGACTGTACAGCTCATTCTATTTTCTTTGTTTTCATCATTGATGATACACCTATACTCCAAAAGTCTCTCCATTAATCGTGACACAGTTTTGACAAAACGCAACCCCTTAAAAAGTTGAAAGAATATAAGTTTTTATATTACACAAACTGAACGCAAAAATAATGTACCTGGTCTTTTAAAGTTGAATGGTTTTCACACAGACCTCCAACTAATTTGTAAAATAATTCTTTATATTCAACATCACCACGACCCCCTTCAACAAGATTGTCCAATTTAGAAATCATTTCGTTTTCAAACTGGAAAAAAAAATTATGTCAAAAACTGAAACCATTAAAAAATAACCACAAATTACCTCATGGAAATTAGCTTTGATTTTAGTCGAATCCTTTTGATTGTCGTTACAGTCTTTCTGCGAATAGAATTCACATTGCATCATGTCGAAAAATATAGGTAGAGTAGCGCTTCGCAGCTCGCTTTCGGGTATGAGGGTCATCTCAAGAAAAGGCCCGACCAATCCGGGAATAAATTGCTTCTTGTGTTGGCCCAAGTTGAACCACATTCTGCGAATCTCAGATCCGGTGTCCATTCGCATATCTTTGTAACGTTTAACAATCATGCGTTTCTTTGTGGGAGAAAACATCTCAAGCTGTAGAGCAGGCTGTGTTAGGAAAGATATGGCACAATGGAAAAAATTGTTCCAAGCCTGATGCTCGAAGTTCTTTGAAAAAAAGTGGTCCCGAATGGTGTGAGAAAAAAAGTGCAAGGATTTCAAGATTATACTACAAAAAACACAAACATAGAAGATAAAAATATTCACATAGAAAAAAAAAGACAAACACTGACCTATTTTGAAGCATGATCATTTCTGACCAATCTTTTGGATAGACCGGCCTTGAAACTAAATCTTTAAATACCAAAAGGATTTCCATGAGAAAATCCAGAAGATCTATATTGGTCGGGAATCTCCTGATGTACTCTGTAAAATGGATAGAACCCATTTGGCGTAGAATTGATAGCATTATTGCAACAAGATTCCCCTAGAGTGACACAAGAGTTTGTAACAGAAAAACAAATACAAAAATTTAAAATGAACCATCATAAACTTACAACAAGGGCCCCTTCCCTATCCATAGCAATAGCGGTTTGTGTAACTGTTCTTAATATCGTATAAGCTGTGACACTCAAATCATCAGATGTCATCCCAATATTATCACGAAATAGAAGATCCATAATGTCACTTAAGATATTAACACAAAGCTCGACCTATAAGAAATGATCGTAAGAAGAATTTACTTTTTTTTATCTAGTGTGTATATGAGTTTGTGTTTGTTATGTAAGTTCATAATTTATATTTATGAATGAGTCTGTGGTGTGTGTGAGTGTCATCTGCATGCGTATGTGCAAATGTGCATGAAAAATAAGTATATTCTTCTAAATCCTACATTCAACAAATGATAATTAATTAATGGCCTGAATAAAAAAATTATTAACTTTAAATTGAAAGTATATTGTATACATTCAACTAACATCCATTTATGCAATATTTTCTCAACATCTTTAGTTGTGTGATTTTTAAGAGGACACAAAAGGGAGATGAGGCCGGGACTAAACCGCCGTGATCCAGCCCTCTGACAATATGTTTATTATATAAATATGATTAAAAGAAAGTGGCATAGTCGGTAGGCCAGACTGGCACAAAAGCTCTCATTCAAAAGCACTCATAGAAGAAGGATCATCATCCTAACCCAATTAAGGATAAGCCATGCAAGGTTGACCCAAGTACACTTAGTTTTGGGCCAAAGCCTGCATTTGTGTCCAGCAATTGGAGACAGGTTGTTCGATGTGTCCCACTTAATTGAAGAGTGCCACTTCTTGGCTCCATATAGAGAGCATGTAGGAATGCAAAAAGCAACTACCTGGGGTCTCTGTTCTATTTTTAAAGGAAAAGGGCTGTTTTACTGTAGGGCTGATGGCAGAATATATTAAGTACCCCATCGACCCTAAATTAGATTGAGTGTGATGTTGGAATATCAAGTTCACCACTCTAACTGAATGAATGGGTTTGGATTAATAAACTGATTGAATTCGGGCCTGGAATGACCTGCTGTTGATACATCCTGGAGCTCAACCTCACTGGCTAGATGGACATGACAAGTTAACCTGTGTTTCAGTTAAGCCAAGTTCAGTTAAAAAGGATTTTACTGTAATCAAAATTTTGAAAATTAAAGTTAATTTATATATTAATGTTAAGAAATATATTAACTGCATAAAGGAGGGTTGAATATATTTTATATACTTTCATCCATTAAATTATTTATCCTTTTTTTGTATCAAACATTTAATAGTTTTAATATTTCATAGTAGTATTATACCATAATATTATAGTAGACAGTTCAGTGGACAAGTTGTTATGTCCAACTGATAGGTTGATAACCCACTTAATCAACAGTTCAATTTGTTTTGAGTGTGTTACAAAAACTTAATATCAAATTATTCAATAATTAAAAAACAAAAATGCATATTTTATCTGTTATTTAAAAATCAAAACATATTTTTGTACACTGATAAACTTAGCATTCTCATTACTACCTGTTACTTTACAAAAAGGACAAAAATGTATAGATTAAAATATTAATAAACATTAGTGCAAACTAAAGCAAAATGTTAAATAAAATATTTATACAGTATATACAAATGAAATATAAATAATAATTTTTAAATATATAGTTCCTATATATAAAAAACAGACAAAAGTTATCATGTAAAATTTTATTAATTACATAAATAATATTTCACTTTATAATTTTTGTAATAGTCTTAATGATTTTCTTGATTTGATGGAAAATAGAAAGTATTTTAAGTAAAATTACATTCAATTTTTTGATTAACCAATTTGAAACATTCTATAAAGCATCTCATCAAACTGTTTATCTTGTGACCTATAAGGTAAAATCAGCCTTTTTATTTCTTCTGTGCGACTTATCTTAGCGGATCTAGAACATTGTGCTTAAAAAAATTTCACTCGAAATTTTTTTCATTTACTAAATAAAACATTCGTACTATCATAATTTCTAACTTATCCATTCAGCTTACAAAAAATAAACTAAAATATTAAAAAATGGAATATGAGTTTAACAATAACAGAACTTGCCTGAGATATGTCAGAAGATTCTTGTAAGTCTTGTAACTTTGCCTCAGACTCTCCCAACACTTTGGCGACCTTTGCAACTGATTTTGTTTTGTTCCTAAACTCCTATTTTATAAACGGCACAACAAAAACACTCAGAAAAAATAATAAATACACTATTTATAAATATTCTTAATAAAAAACAAAATTAATAACAAAAATACACGGTTTTAATTTTTTGCAAAAGTTAAAGCGTGAATTATGAGCTCATTAGAAACAAATGTGCGATTTTAAATTAATGTAATAAGTTAAGATTAATATGTATTGCATTACAATATTTTTGTGCATATGCAAATATTTATATACTCAATATAACTATTGAATATTTTCTTTAGAGAAAAATGAGCTCAAAAAATTTACTTTATTTTATCTGTTTATAATTAAATGTCTTTTTTTTAAACTTTCATTGTAAAATGTGCTGTACTTTTTCTTTTCCTTATGTATGTATGTATATATATATATATATTTATAAAACTGTTAGAAATGCACGGCCATGCTCATAGTAAAGCGTTTAAAATGACGCAGATTTCTCTTCCTGTAAGCTTTGTTCCATGTTTCATCACAACAGACAAAAAGCAGATCCCTGATTATAAAAATTTATATTTAGGACATGCAAATGGTAAATCCCTGAAAGTGGATGACAATGACAAGTTAAAATTGCGTCTTGTCAGACAGCTGAATTTTATTGTGTATGTCCTATACTTAGACATGCATTTATATAAATTTTTTCTGTTATTAATTGTTGTTGATTTGTTTAACATTTAAGAAATCCATTTTCTATGTAAATTGTCAAGGATTGAATGAAGGCTGATAGGATGTTTACAATATTGTAAAAGGCCAGTGCCTCAGTTATATAATCTCTACAACACTATTTAAATATGCAATCCATATATATATTCTTATGTTTTAACCAGAGTAATTAATATTTCTTAGGAAGCCAAAAGCAAGCAAATATAAATTACAAAGATATTGAACAAACTAATAAATCTCTGGAACAGGTACAAACTTAACCATGAAAATTAGACTATTTGCAAACCTGGGGAAAAGAAAATTTACATCTGTTGAAACAATACTCTCACACAACACAAAATAATGACACATCTACACAGAAAACAAACACTTTGAGCCCTGAAGATGATGTCAATAAAGATCGAAACGGCACGATAAAGAAAATGTTTTTCTAAACCTTCATCACACCAGACCGCATCTCACGATTTCCAAATAATCATTAATTAACGGTCACTAAACACCACACATCTGTTCACAAATTTGAAAGAGACAATGCAAGCATATAAAGGGAACTAGGTTTGGGTGACTAACCTCTATAAGACACTATTTAGACCAAAACTTTTACAAAACACTATAAATTGTCTGACACTATTTAGAAAAAAATGAAAAAGGTTTATAGAGCAGTTCCAAATGAGTTTGTCTCCTTGTAACCGCACTTAGAAATATTTCATAAATTTTTTTTACATGCAATGTGTTAGCTACTCTACCAGTATTTTCTTTTAATTTTGAAACTGTTACACATGATGAACAGAAGAACTTTTTGTCAATTCAACACCTTTATTCAAAACTGTTATGTACATATGAGGTATCAGAATAGTAAGAAATAAGAAAGAAGGTTGTTTCAACTCCAATTCCTGGCTGAACACCTTCTGACAAAAAGCAAAAACATTCCAAAATGGACCTGTTGTCCCGGCTCCTTTAGACTAATTCTTCTTGCTTTTGATGGCCCACTTCCTTAACTGACTGCATAATGTGCAACTCGTGCATCATGCTGAATGTCCTTCTGGGTATATCCTCTCATTTATATTTTTAAACTCTCCCTTCGCTTCACCCGCTACACAGTTCCATTAAAAATTCCTAGGGCCACCTTTAGAAAATGCAAGAGTACCACTTGCTACAGCGCCGTTTCAATTTTTTTGAACTAGAAGTGATTTTTTTTATTTATCCTGCGTACATAATTTGCTTTTATGTGTACGTGTTGTGTCATTTTAACTAATTATTTACCCATTTTGTATGATTACGCATATCAATTATTGTAGAAAGTAGTAACAAATTTTATTCAACTACACACAAATTGAACACATTCTGGGGTTGCCTACTTCATTTAATTAGCACATAGTGCAATTGTTGCATAATTATTGCTTAGACAAACAACATAAAAAAATATTTTTAATATGTTTAAGTACCAGAGAGCTATTTTACATGATAAATAGAGTTCTGCTGTGAGCAACCAAAATGGCCAAGCATAGGATGCAGTCAACGAGTTAAAGCCATTGTTCATTCATCCTAATAGACAAAAATGGTAATGATTCGGATACCATCAGGGAGCATAAAGGGAAAAGAAAAAGAATCAACACATTCCAGAATACTAATTCAACAATATGAATAAATATTAAATATTTCTCAAAAATTCAATCTGTTTTCTTAGTTTGGACCCCCAGGTTTGAACAATAGAGGTCATACCAACCCCAGGGTGTTTTTGTAAAAAAAAAAGCCCTCAGGGCCAGTGGATTCAAACCCAGAACTTTTACCATGATACAGTGATGATCGCATGTCACACCAAAACTGTCGCGACCAACAACGTCCGGGCTTTGAAAGTTCATACAATAACTGCACAAAAAACGACTAAAGCTTTTTTTTACCAGAGACTGCTAATATGTTATATAAAAAATTTGATTATTATTTTTGTTTTATGTAAGTGCTTATAATTTATTCAATTAAATTAATTATGAAGTTAGCTTACGAAGTTAAATACAAAGTGGTAAGCTATTTAAGTAAATAATAATAAAGTGGGATGTATTGGTAAGTTAAAAGATCACAAATGTTGAAATATTTTTCTGATTGAAGATAAGCCATTTTTTCTTGAGTGCTTTGTGTGCATGATGAGTGCATATTCACTATCATTTTTATTCTTTGAAATAGCAAAAAACAATAAAGTGCTGGCAGCGTACAAAGCAATTGTTTGTTTTATCACACAGTTAACAATGAATGAAAATTCAAAGTTAACCAAACAAACAAATTTGTTAATAAACAAAGACAAACAAATTTTCTGAACATATCTGATTGTTAAACAAAAACAAAACATGCCATTTAATCTTACAAACTTAGGGCACTTACCTTGGGTGTTATTGATTAATTATTAAAAACGAATAACCAAAAAGGTGAAAGTTTTACTCACATGTTTAAATGACGGCTGAATTTGTTTTGAATTTTAAATCCAAAATTCGCATGCAAGGAACATAAACAAGAATTTTATTTTAACACAACAGACATTTTTGTATACATAAAAACATGAAACATTAGAAACATTCAAGGCATAGAGGATGACAGTAATGAACAATGCACTTACCTCGTCTTTTGCCTCAAGTAAATCTTTGACGTGAAGCAATACATCAGGTAAAAGTATGTGCCGGCATTCTGGAAGAGCAAAAAGAGGGCTGTGGATGATGTCACTCAGAGTCATCATCTTTTGCTTCATCAGCCTCTGAGGTGACAAATTGCCGATCAAATCTCGCAATATATCGCTTTAAAAATTCACAATGTTACTTAAGAATTTCCATCAATTCAACAATAAAAAATACCTAAGATGAGTAGGGCTGAAGACTTCAATAATATCTGGTATTGTTGTAGGAAAGTATTTTAAACAAGTGCCCTGCAGCACAAGAGTTGCATCCGAGTTATCAGACATAAGAGCAACAAAACTCTGTAAGACATCTCTCAACGCGAACATAAATTCATCTTCGTCTTTTCCCCCATTCAATCTATTTTTTAAAAGGCAAATTAAAATTAAATGTTTTTGTTACTGCAGTAATTGAACTGACTTACTCAGAAAATAATATTCTGGATCTAACAATAAATTTCATGATATACTGGAGGGACTTCATAGTTTTAAGTAGAATATCTTTATTGTGGGGGTTGATAAAGTCTGAATTGTCCACATGATATTTTAACACTTTCAATAACTTACTGTTTAAAAACAAACAAAAAATAATTAATTCATTTTAATATTAATGATTAATTAACAAAATGTACTTGTATGCTAGGGTAGCGCAGAAGCTTTCTTGAATGTAGAGATCAAGTACAGGTTGGAAGTGTTGATATTTACGATCTGAGACCAGTCCAATAATGTAAAGCTGAAATGTAACTAGTCTTTAGTCTTTCAAATCCATATAAAAAATTAATTTTTTTAATATATATTTTTATAATTCCAATTTTGATTATATCTTACCAAACACTCAAAAACCATATTGTCGCATGATTCTGTCTTTGAATCCTGGATTATATTAAAAAGAGCATCGAGCACATCCTGAAGAAATTTCACTATTTCCTCCCCGCTCACATTGCTTAGAGCTTGAAGGCTATCTTTAACATTACCCGGCTCGTTTGCCCAGTTAAGCAAACTAAGCAGATCAACTAAAAAGAATTTTTTTCTTAAAGATTTACAAGTATACAAGTAATATATAATTAAATTTGACTAAATTAAAATTGCCAAACAAATATATTTATAACCAACCTTTGAGTCATATTCTTGACAATCAAGTAACATTCATTCACTGACAAAGTAAATTAATCCTTTTGTTACTGATTTCAGAAACTTTTTTTAGTGATACTAGGTTGAAAAATATTGGACAAGTGTCTGAGGGCTCCATCCAATGGGCTCCAGGAGTCAAGAATTTTTTTTTAGGTGACCAAATATTGTGTTCGTAAAACTGCTACTGCTGTTTTGATTTTTCATATCAAGTTATTGGAACAAGCCAATAGTATTGTAGATATAATTGTAACTATAAAGACTCAAGTCTCAACTGACAGTCTCTCATTACTATATTAATTTCACCAAACCCCTATATATTTTTTATGTACTAACAACCTTTAAAATTTATTTCAAATTAATTGAAGAGCTGTGAGCATTGGCAGTATTTTTTTTTATACCTAAAATATCAGGGTGTAGGTGGCTGCAATGGATTAGCTGTTGACATAGCGCTCATCACTGTAAGGTAAAGGTCCCGATTCGTATTCAGCAACCCTGTATTCGAACCTGACATACTTACAATTTGTTTTTCCCAAAAACATCAGCTCCCTGAGGGTTCATGTAACCTCGTAGTTGAAATATGCTCATTGAAAAAAAAAAAAAAAATTCTTGGCTCTTGGGGCCCATTAGACAGAACCCTCAGACACGTGTATACTTTCTGATCTAGTATCACAAAAAACGTTTCGTTGAAATCAGTGACCCCCCCCCCCCATGTGAATGTAGTCTCCACTAGGAGTCAAAAGCAAATTCTGATAAAATTTATGTCTTTATTTTAATTTTAGTGTAATAAAATATTTCTTTTTTATAAGGAGTAAATTTAATACATTATTTTTCAAAATGTTTCTTTATAGAGCAATTTTAAAATAGAGAAAAAACTTACTATTCTGTGTTAATTTTGTAGAGCAGACATTTGTTTGTATTGTAAAAGAATCCTTATTTGTAAGAGTGAGCCCATTTGTTGCTGGTTTAGTACCATCTTCAAGCTCAGAACGTGTTGAGGGCAGAGCGAGATAAGCGATATCTTTAGGATCATACTTCTTATGGTCTACTTTATACACGAGCAACTCGTGTACCGTGTCTGCAAGTGTTGTCCCATTTTTTTGCATAAGCTTGACGTAAGAGAGTGCAAACGGTTTCTCGTTTTTATCCTTAGTCTCATTGGACGACCTGTGCTTGAAGGTAAACCGGAGATGGCTGATCTTGAAGTCCTCAATTGGTATTGCTATTTTACATGTCTCAGCCCACCTTGGTTTATCCTCATGGTAATAAACGACGGATCTGTATTCACTCTCTTCTCCACCATTTTGAATGACTCCCTGAAAAAAAAAATTAATTTATATTTTCATTCTTAATTGATAGGTACAATAAAGAAAATCTTAAGAACTACTGAAAAACTATTTTGCTTTTTGAAAAGTGTTGCTGTTTGTCTAAAAATAAACCACAAATTAGATTTTATGCCTACAAATAAAATAAACTTTGCTAATCAATCGACAAAACATGTTTACAGCAGTTATTTTCAATTTCTGTGAGAAAAATAAAACAGCATTCCCTACCTGGTGACAGACCAACAATTAAGTGAAATTTTACTACATATATGAATAACAAGAATGTGTTGCAGGTCAATTAGATCAATGAAAAATCATATTGATGATTTTAACATTGAGATAAATCTAACCAAAGCAATATGTTAGATTGATGCAATAAAAATCAATTTAAAGTTACAAATAAGTGTAATAAATAGAGCTTGGACTTGTACGCAATTGCAAGTTGCTAAACCTTATGACCATGGTGAGCAAATATTTATCCAAATCATATCTCAGTGGTTTAAATTTATTCTACAATTGGAAGAATAAATTGCATAAATCTGCATATTTGAAGAATATCGCAAATTTGAAACATTTTTTATTACTAAGATAAATAAAAATAAACTACATAACTAAGAATATGAGAGGAAAAACAAAAGAGCCTCAAATTTTAGTTGGATTTTGACACAATAAAATTTTCTTGGAATAATCGGCATCTTATCTGAAGCCCCTATTCCCAAAAGTTCAGGGTGCAATTTTTTTGCCATTCCTGAAAAATTAATTTTTCTGAAGTAGTGGTGTTGTGGAAAGAAAAAGGAGCCTGATTAAACACAAAAATAGTAAGTGTGCCTCATTCATATTTCCAAGTCAGTAAACCTAAAAAAAAGCCAAAAGTGGTAACTTCAACGTCTTTTAAAATAGCATGCTGGATTTTTCCTTTCAACGCAAAACATAAATCCCCATTGATGCAGGAATTATATCACAAAAGAAATTAAAACATTTTTGACAAATATACCAGATTGACTAAATTATGACTTGAATGAATGAAACCTTAAATGGAAACAATT
This sequence comes from Cimex lectularius, assembly GCF_000648675.2. Classification (NCBI taxonomy): domain Eukaryota; kingdom Metazoa; phylum Arthropoda; class Insecta; order Hemiptera; family Cimicidae; genus Cimex; species Cimex lectularius. The sequence goes on along the minus strand of NW_019392784.1, from coordinate 92,473 downwards.
AGGTTGTTATACAGGGAATCGACGATCTAATTATTTTAAGTTCCCACAAGTATGCTCCCATCACTTCTATTGACGTTGGAACTTTTTTCAAGATACAAATATTTTTTGTGTGATAAACGCTGTAGTTTTACAAAAACTAACTTTGAAATGTACATAATTGTTAATTAATTCAGATCATTCATTTAATAAAGCCCAATTATTTATTTTGTTTAATATTTTAAATTAAAATATGATTATTGGGTGACAGAAATGTTTATATTCTATTTCCTTTTAAAATAAATAGGTATGTACTAGACCCCAAAAAAATATTTAGATTAAAGAAAAAAGTTAATCATTAGTCAGGTAATGTCTCTGATATTCATCCTGGGTTATTTTAATATTAGCAAATTATATGGCTTATTTGAGGGTCTTTTTAGTGCAATATAATGTTGCATATTTGAGGGGGGTAGCACATATTATATGTTATATTTGAGGATTTTTATTACATATAAATCTGAGCTCTAGTAATGAGTAAAAGAACTATTATTTTTGAACTGATATTTATTTTATCTAATAATACAAAACTTATAGCATGTATGATTTAATTTATTTCATGATGAATAATCAATCAAATATCAATGAATGTTTGATGTTTCACTAGTTCTATTTAGCTTTAGTAATGAGTAAAAAAAACTATTATTTTAAAACTGATATTTCTTATATTTAATAATGTAAAATATATAGCACGTATGATCTAATTTGTTTTAGATAAATATATGATGAAAGATATAAGATGAATTATCTTCAATTACGTTTCACTAGCGTTGCTTTTAAATATATACTCTAACCTACAGTCTGTTGTATGTTCTGTAATCTAACAAAAAATTCTGTCAATTGGGTTGTAAAAGTTTGTAAAATTTAAAGGACTGATCAGCATTCTGCCAACATTTTGTGGAATATGTCAGGGTTTTGGGTGGGAAATATATTTGACAATGTACCGTTTTTTTGTTGTAATATTTTTTCCTATATGAAATTGCATAGAGTAGGTTATTTTTCTTTTCTTTAAAGACAAAGGTGATTTGGGACATTGTCGAACAACCCTCACCATAATATGTTTTTTATATAAAATAATAATAATAAAAAATAAAAAATAATAATCAAGCTACAAAGCTACACTACACAGTTAACACACAAACAGTTACTTAAACATAGTTAGACAATGATATTGCCTTATGACATGTGCTGATAAAAAACTACATAGTTCTGTCGGTTATTGCACCAGAATTCACTATATAAATCAATACAGGTGTACATTACTCAGGAAAAACAAAGGTACCTTTAAAACATTTTACATATGGTTTATATTTTATTGTAATAAAGTTTTCAAATGTGAAGAATGCCTGAAAAGTGGGAATCTAATTACAAATTGTTAAATCAACCACTTTCATACCTAAGTTTTAATTTTCAGAGTAGAACATGTTCAAAACGTCTTTTAGTTTGTTATTGTAAATTTAAAACTCATGGAAAAACAATATGAAAGAATAAAATGAAATAAAGAAGGGTGCAGAGCAAAACAAGAAAAAAAAATAAGGCTCAAAATGAAGAAGTTATTTACAAAACTAATCTTTGGGGTTACTTTTATTCTTAGACTTACCAAATTTGAGCAACACTACAATATCCTAGAACCAAAATTAAAAACCTTTTATCATATTTCGCCCTTAGTTTTTTAAAGTTAAATATGTAAACATATACATTTTGTGTTAAGCAATTGAAAGTACTGTTTAACTACCTTTAAAGTTTCTCCTTTATCGTTATGGACACTAACTGAAATTTGGACATTTTTATCAGTCGTTTTCGAGCCCTTAGAGAATTCTCCTCCAACCAGTGTGAGATAGAGATCGTTTCTAACATCGCCAGGCAGGATGACCTCAGGGAATCCCATTTTCCTAGCAACTGAGACTTGCCCTAAGACAAGGTGTGGATTTTCCTCCCTGATCTGTAACGATTGGTATTTAAAAACACAGTTGTAATACAGCAAATGTTTTAAGTTACCTGCTTCAGGTCTCCATGGTGCATCTTCAACATGACATTCAATCCTTGCCCTTTGTGATCTTTATGTGTTAAATCTTTGGTTGTTAAAATTCTCTTTAAGGTACCTTCCAAGCTGTCTTTTTCACACCTGAAATATTTACATATGAACAACCGCCACACAAAGGGTTATGTTGTTTGCATACATGAGAAGAGGAAGGGTAACAGGGTCTTCTTCAGCTTGACCTAACTTTCCATTTATAATTAGTGTAATGTCTTTTGCAGCTACACCAAAAGGTCTTCGCATAAAATCAGATGAGAGTAGTGTGGTATTGTTGCTAGGTTTGTTATTGGATTTAATATTGTTTTCCATTCCTCCAACTCGCACAATATAGCATACAAGATAAACCTTTTCCCTATTAATATCTCTAGTTCCTAAATCCTGAAAAAATATAATAAAGATTAATCAAATCATAAATCATCTATATACATTTTTGTTAAACTTAATATATTCTTATAACTTACAGTGTACAGGACCCGATTGTTTTCAAGTTTTCCCCATCGAAAGACATGATTTTCTGTAAAAGGTCTGTTCTCTTTGGCATCGTAGAGGCAGAGAAGGAGTTCAAGTTCCTCATTTACCTTACACTCCAGTTTGGTCGGGTTGACAAAAAGAGCATGACAGAATTGTTGAATTTGTGGACGTTTCTCTTCATGAGATGGAGCGCTTTCCGTCTGCAACAAATTCGTGTCAAAATCTTTTGCAGAATAGGCACAAATGAACATACTGCATACCATCGACTTGAGAATTCTTTCATTGGCAAGTTGATGATGGCGGTAAAGTTGTACTGTGGATGTTACATCAGGGTTCAGTATGTTTCCATGCTCATCCCTTACCACCATATCCAGACCAAGTATCCTTAAAAAATTAAAATTACGTTAAACGTAAGTAAAATTGAAATATTATGCTGCTTACTTGTTTCCAATGTCGATTTTGTAAGTAAGAATTCTTTTTATTTGTTTCAGCTCGTCTACTGGAAATTTTCCCGATATAATTTGGCTTCGGTAAGCCATGAGTTCGTACATTTTTGACCTTATAGGTCGAAAATGTTTGCTGTTCCTCTAAAAAGTGTATTTCATTGAAACAGTTGTAAAAAAAATAATAATAATAACTATTTAGAGATAAATAATAACTAATTAATTACCACATAGAGGTTTCTTATTAAAGACCCCCATTCTCTTAATACTGATGTGACCTCTTGGACTATTTGGGGCTGGTTGAGAACAATTTCCTCAGTGGGCCTATTTTCAACCTTTTGATGTTAATTGGCTCTTATATATTTATAAATACATATTGATACGCACCCACTGCGATCGATGGTCGCCTCTTTGACTTTGACATAACTTTTAGGAAATATGCCTTTGTTTAACTTGTTTTTTGTTGAAAATCCATAATACCAGTCGCTGCTTTTCTGGAGTAAGACTACACTTTCGCCGAGTGTAACCTTCAGTCTGTGCAAGCCGTCTTGATTGAAATTTTGGACAACTGAGCAAACAATGGAGAATAAAAATAACATATAATGATGAATGAAATATTATTTTTTAGATTCATTCAAGAAATATGAATCAGTACACATTACAAATTACCATGTAATGACTTTCATTCCAAATAGATAACTTTGTTACATGTGAATACCTTGTAAAATTAATTAGCATAGTTAATACATTATTTTATATCTTAATGACTAATTGATTGACAAGTTGGACATATATAATTCATCTTTATTAAAGCATTTTGGAATATTTACTTCATTACATAGAACTAACTGACTGCTAACCCTATAATATTTTGGTCATTATCTTCCAAATTCCAAATAAAAGAATTAAAAAACTGTTTAAAATAAATATCTACAAGTCGTAGTTTCGCTGAACACAATTGTAAAAAGGATTATTTAATACTAATTTCTTCAATTATTCAATTATGGGCAAATATTTAGTTTATGTAGATATATTATAGATTACTAAATTATGAAATTAATTTTTGCTTATGTTATATGAAAATTCATAAGATTTCTATTTTTAAACTTAGAATTGTTGAATTGCGTTTTTCCTCTACTGAAAAAAACAACAACAGAAAATTACATATTAATTTAAATATTTTTAATGTTGTTTTCTTAAATCTTCTATCAAATAAAACTAGAATATTTAATTAAAAATAAGTTTTCATTTATTTAGCGGATACTATGAGATTACACAACACATTATTTGTCAATAAATTCCTTTTTAAATATAAATTGTCAAAGAGGTGTGAATGACTTAAGGTCTTGTTAATTGATTAATTCTTGCACATTCCAATAATTTAATTATAATGGTTTCCCATTCAATTCTGCTATATGTTACATATATATGCTCTGAATAGCCAAGTCCTATCACATGGTGAAATGCTGGTGGTCAAAGGACCCCTTACTAAATGGTAGCACAAAGAAAGCAAATGTATGTAAGAAAAGCAAAAGTATATATTGCAAGAGCAGCCGGGACGTCCCAATCTCCACGATCCGGCCCTCTGATGCTAAAAATATGATTAAAAGGAAGCAGCAGCTTCGGTGGCCCGGATCAGCAGAGATCTCACATCCCACTGATGATACACAGCTCTCAGAGGTCTCATAGATGAAGGATCATCTCACCTGATAAGGTCAAGGTTGATACGGGCACTTTTGCACCGCATATGTGTTCGGCATGTACCTCGATGAGTCCCATTACTTGAAGGGTACAATTCCTTGGCTCGATATAGAGGGCGTGCAGGAATGCCATTCAATATAAGAATTGTGGCAGCAAATATCTGTGTCCTCTGTTCCAATTGTTAGAGGAAATAAGGCAGTTTTATTGCATATAGCACTGATAGTTTTATGACCCCTAGCATTGGAAGTGAATGTATTTATTGGTGTGTAGTGTGAGTAGGCCAATGGAGGAATATTGAGTATCTCATCAACCTTCAATTAGGTTAGTTATATAATAGCTGTAAAAGGTGATGGAGAAATATCAAGTTCTGTGCCTAGCCAACATAATGAATATGTAAATACAAAACAATGTATTTAAGAGTGACTGAGATGGGTTTAGTTCTAAGGAACTGATTGCATTGTGGGCTGAAATGACCTAACTGTTGAAAGCCCCTGGATCCCAACCTCGTGACTGAATGGATAAGACCGAGGTCTGACCAATACCCAGGGTGGGCGATTCTCGAAGCATGCCGATAATGTATTGTAAATTACAAAAGTAGGAATTGCTGCAGACTGTGAGAAGCGATAGATTCAACTGTGCAAGCGTAATATGTACATGCATGTAATGGCAAACCAACAAATGGCTTATGACACTGTCAAAAAAAAAAAAAAAAAAAAAAAATTTATTATGTATAATTAAAGAAGTTGTATTTTTCCTTTTTTGTATGTAAAAAAGATTCTTTCATATTGAATTTACAAAACAAGTTGTTGCACAGCTGAAGAGAGTTGAATATGATTGAAAAAAGAATAACATATTCAGTTCACAAAAAATTATACAGAGCCACACATGTATAGTAATTTCATAGCGTTAAGTTTTGTGTGTAAGCATTGCAATTGTTTGTTTATGAGTGATAAAAAAATTAGGCATTAGCTAAATCGCTCTGCTTGCTATTGATGAGCCGAATGCAAATAAATTATGAGTAGTGAATATAAATGAGGATATCCTACTCCCTCCTATGTTAGTTCAGCCTTCCTCTTCCACCTGACAAATTAATTAACCAAAAAAAAGATCTCACAGCAATTAACCATCATTTACCTCCGGTGGGATAATGAAAATTTTCAAACTTTGGGGTGAACCGAGGTAAACCTTTGGAAAACAAAGATGACGATGGGGGTAAAAAAATCCACCAGCGCCTTGGGCACGAACAGATACATTATCCTTCCTCGGAATGAATATCTGTTTTTATCTTATCTATTTAAATATTATTACAATTATGAATATATTTTTAATGTTATATTTATTTTTTTTAAGTCATTTTTGTTAATAATCGAATGTGGTATTTTTTAAAGTCAATGTGATAAAGGGTATAAGAACAAAATCAATGTTAAAATGTTAGATTGGGTTGTAACAAAAATATATTTTTTGTGGAACTTGTAATTTTTAAAAAAGCACAAAAAATAGCTAATTAATATTATGTATGTTAAAATAATGCAAGAAAACAGTGAAATATTTTATTTTTATTATTATAGTCAAAAGGAAACCTTACCAATAGCGAATCTTTCTGAATCGTTTGTCAAACTCCATGAATTGGTCATTTTTCAGTCAAAACATGAGGATTGCATAAAAAAGTCACCGAGAGAAAAATCGTGAAATACTTTTTAAATATAGATTTAGTTTATTGTGAATAAGCAGGGCCGGACAAAGCACTTGTTTTTGTATGAAATCATTTCTTTTCCCTTTATTGTTTATCGTGTAACAGGCGAGGCGAGGTCGACTGACATGAGGTGGTTGGGAGGGGAGAAGGACCACAACGTGTGGAGGCAAATGATCCTGTGTGGAGGGGAAAGGAGATCGATTCTAGCGCTGCTAGAATCTATTCAAAACAATTTAAAATAAATTAATTGTTTAATTTTTCAATGTTCTATGAAAACTAGAATATTTTCTTTATTCCCACTTTTCTTTTTGCATTTTTTAAAAAGATTTTCTTCATAAAAAAAACCACCTATCGTCAATCGTTATCTGAAAAGTTCTGCAGATAAAAATACTTAATTCAAGTACCAAAAGATTATGAAAAAAAAAAAAAAAACATATTTCATATAATTGTTTGACAAAAACATTAATAATTTCATAAATTTATTTATTTTAATCTCTTACAGTCTCAGACATACAGATGGGGGTTGGCCTTCATTACATACAACAATACACAATAGTAATAATTATTCTTTTTATGTAATGTCTTGGCTGAGATGACAAAGTTCTTTATATTATCTATAAATGTTAATTATTACCAATGTTACTACTGCATTTTATTGTATGCCATGCTAGGAAAAATTTGTTTTATTTTCTTTACAAATGTATATTATTATTACTCCATTTATGTTTAATGGTCTAATTGATCATGTTACTTATTTCAATTAATTATTCTTTTTATGTAAGGTCTTAGTTGAGATGAAAAAGTTAGTGTCATGAGCGAGATTCAAACCCATGACCTTTGGCTCAATACTGCAAGTCTATACACTAGACTAGTCACGAAGCTCAAGTGGTGCAGTGGCATATTGAGCCGAAGGTTGTGGTTCGAATCCTGCTCGTCTCCCTAACTTTTTCATCTCAACCAAAACCTTATATAAAAAGATTAATTAATTGAAATAATTAATATGGTCAATCAAACCACTGAACATAAATGGAGTAATAATAATATACATTTGTAAAGAAAATAAAACAAATTTATCCTAGCATGGCATACAATAAAATGCAATCGTAACATTGGCAATAATTAACATTTATAGGTAATATAAAGAAAATAAAACATATTTATCCTAGCATTACACCCGATTTAAATCACCAGTAATAATAACAATATACATTTTTAGATATTGTAATGAAAATAAGACAAATTTATCCTGACATTATATACAGTATAACACACAATTAATAATAATAATAATGATATTGTAAAGAAAATAAAACAAACTTATCATGGCAATGTACAATACAATAGTAATAATGTTAATAAACATTTATAGATATGATAAAGAAAATAAAACATAAAGCTAACAAGCTAATAAAAATTGCTCATATGTTTTAGAATATATTTAACAAAAATTATATATTATTTAGTTTGTCTAGTTCACTTTATTTCATAAATAAATAAATAGCTTTCTTATTAAATTTAACAGAAACTTAAATCATATCATCGTTTAAATTTAGCTTTGATGGACCTGCCATTGTCAAAAAGTTTCAAAATTTTTCAGATATTTAATATATTCTTTTTTGCAATAAAGAAAAAACATTGTCTTAGGCCATACTTACAAGATTGCACATAGGATCAAGTACACTTTTTTGGGGTGAGACCGTGCAGGTCCATTGTATGGTCTCGGGAGAGCACATAATAATAATCTACGAATTTCAAATTAATTAAATTCATTCGCAATAAAAAGTAAATTCTTTTAGAGTTACTGGGGTGCATCTGTGGAATTCCCTTACGCGGTATATTAGGTCGCCTCACCTCCTTTGGGCTTTCAGGAGTGAAGCTTTCAACTTCAATCAAACTAATGAATGTGATTTAATGTGATGTAGTCGCTATTCTCTTTTTCTTCTCTCTTTTATATTTTTCCTTTATACCTACTTCTTGTTTTCATTCATTCTATTATGTTGAACCTGAATGGTCTATCGCTAATATCAAATATCTTTGGGCCATAAATATTTTTAATTGTATATCTCGTTCTTTTAGGTATGTGATATATGTTATTTATTTGCATGAATGGAAGGGCTTGTTCCCCAATTACCTCCAAGGAATATTGAGTACTCTGGAGTTATGTGAATGTAATTTATTAGCATGAATGGAAGGGCCAATCCCCAATTACCTCAAGTAATATCGAGTATTCTCGGATATTATAAATGAATTGTAATGTGTGCATGTAATTTATTAGCACGGAAGTGAGGCTTATCACCAATTATCCTAAGGTATATCAGGTACTCTGGGGTAATGTGAATGTAATTTATTAGCATTTTTCTATTTTTGCCATATTTTTGACTTTTCGGGATTCAACAAGATGTTATTGAAGTGAGCCTATTTTCTACTAGGTTTACTCTCATATTTACTCTTATTATGTTTATTGCTGATTTTTCCAAACAAGATCATCAGGAAATGCAAAGACTTCAACTTTAAAGGGATAATTGACTTTTAGTTACATTATGTTCCAAAAGCCCGGCCCACAAAATAACCCCTGTTGACACTGGACAGCAGTTCTCCTGCTTTTGGACAACATTTACTGAGCTAATGTTAATAGATTGCTTTTGGCCAATTCGTACAAATTATCTGGCATCGTGGCATACCCCCAATTACCCCAAGGGTGTAGAGTACCCTGTGGTACAGTGTATACTAACTATATTATTATGTTTTATCTGGTTATATGTATATTTTTAATTTGTGTTATTTTATCCACAATTGACAATGCCCTGAGGTACAGAGAGGCTAGCAATACGATAAAGAAAGAGTTGATTACAATTATATCAAACAACATCATCATATGCTTGAAGAATTGAAAAAAGAAATTAGATGAATTAAATGAAGAAATTAGAAGGATTAAAATGTGAGAAAAAAAGAAAAATAATTGAGGGCTAGTGATGACCAGTGTAGTGACTAGTTGAATGAGTTTCTCTACAACATAGCAAAGGGAACAACTTAAATTTCTCTACTTTAATTCAAAGTGTCAAAGTGTAAGACATTTTATACAAAACAAATGCACGCAAATAAATTTATAATATTATTTCATTCAGCACAGTTTCAACATTCATTTATTGATCTATAATGCATAATGTTGGTTAAAATTTATCATTTCATTAAATCGTTGGTGGATTTGGTGGACATTTGATGGCTTCTTGTTTCTCAAAGTCGTTAAAATTGAGGCCGGCTACTTCAACAATGTGTTTTATTTGGTCCAGAGACCTTGTGTCCCCTGGTGATCTAGTCGCTATCCAACTTCTTTCTGCAAAAATAAAAACAAAAAATGAATTAAATAAATTGTTTTTATTTGTAAAAAAATAAATTCGTACCTGCAACTAGCCCAAAAGCTTCTTGGCAGGAGTAAAGAACTGCAAAATGATTATAATCTGTGCCCAACACTGTAATAGGGATATCAATGCTTCTCAGACCTGAAATTATTAAATTGCTCAAACTTGATTTTTTTAAAACTAATTTTTGCGTTATACCACTTATAAAATCATATTTGATATAGTAGTTGGACATTTGTATCTCTGTCACATTGACAACTCCTCTAAGGTGAATATATTTTCCAACCCTGTAACAAAAATAATAAGGAAGATGTATCTCAAGTAAAATTACTCTCATATAATATTTAATATTGTGAAGTAATGTGGATGACTATGTTGAACATTTGTTTACAGTTTTGTCACTCCTGATCATCTTGACCTGCTTTTTCTTATCCTACCAGAATCCAAAAGTTGTAAGGACAAGGATAATCAAAGATCATAAAACCACTTACAAATCTACTAATCACTACACTCAATATAATAATGTCAAAAATTCACTGTGAGATGAATTTTACTCTTTCAACTCATGAAACTCAATTGTTTAATAAAATTTCTAACGATGACCATAATTAATTTAATTATGATTAATTAAGGTTTTTAGTTGAGATAAAAAAGTCAATGGCATGACCGGGATTCGAACCCACGATCTTCGGCTTGATACGCCGCTGCTCTTCCACTTGAGCTATCATGACCTCAAGTGGTAGAGCAGCGGCGTATCAAGCCGAAGATCGTGGGTTCGAATCCCGCTCGTGCCATTAACTTTTTTATCTCAACTAAAAGCCTTAATTAATTATAATATATGAATTGGTCAAGCGGACCACAAAATTAGTGAATTTAATTAATTTAATTGTTTAATAGTACTGCACTCACATCGGTTCATACTGATAGTTCAAAACATTAGCCTCGTCTCCTTTAATTTCTGACACCATTGTACCACATATGCCGCCAGCCTGTAGTAAGAAGTTTCCTGAGCTCATCAGCCCATGCCATTTCCCTGTGAAAAACTGAAAACAAAATCAACTCCAGTTTAGAATAATTGAAAATATTAACGAAAACTCACCAAATCCGGCTTAAAATCAGTTTTATAAGTGTTGAATTTGCAACTTCCGATTTTCAACGGCATGTACGGTGGCTTGAAATACTTGATCCAGTCTAGAAATGGCAAAGCCGAGGCGGAGAAAACAGCTAAAGAGAAAACAAATCTGAAATTTTCAAAATAAATTAAGCCAACAGCAATATGATAAAAAACAAAATCAAAATTTGACAAACCCACATTTTCAAATACATTTTGTTGAAATAATAATTGATAGTAATAGTAAAAGAACTATCTTTTAAAGAGGAGGTCTAGCAACTGATAGATCATAGCTAAATCACTTATATAAACCTTTTTTTGTTTTAGATTGCCTTAATACTTCAAATTGAACGATAAAGACAGGTAAGAGTTTTGCCCTGATTCAAGTGTTTAATTGCATATCTACTAGAATCCACTTCAATGGTAAACATTTTCACACCTCATTCCAGACACAACAATGTGGTAATAATGAATTAGTCATAAATGGTGTTTTTATGCTTTTTAAAATTACTATTTTTTATTAATTGTAATTGAGCATTTTTAGTTATTTAATCAAGACTTCACCCTCATTTTGGTAACCAGACTACCTTAATGACAAAATATCATTTTATACAACAATTTTCAATATAATTATGCATTTTTTACTCTATTAGGTTTTGTGATAGTTTCCTACATTAAAGAACCATTAAACATATTAAATGTGCGATACATTTGCCTATGTCCCATATTTTACTCATTAAGCCAGTATTTGACTTATCACATGAGTGATAAATTTGCCTAATGATGTCATCAGGGGTCGTATCACTTGTGAGTTACATTTGACACAGGATGTCACCATTGTCTGTATCCCATGTGTCATACTGCAGGAAGTCATGCTTTTAATATGTTAGAATTAAGTGTAGGTATCACATGTGTAATACATCCACTGTAAAATGTTGACATGTAGATCCAGAGTACCTCTGAAATGGCTTCCAAAATCACACTTATTCTTGGTAGATTGATGACCAATATTGGGGGGCCTATTAGTGAGTATGCGTGCCTGCTAATACTAGTTTCAATCATGCACTACAAGTGTGTTAGGCCAAAGCACTAAAAAATATAAATATTGAATAAAAAATGGCTCCAATGAAGGGGAGCCTTAAGAATAGCAGTATCCTACAGGAAGGTTTTCAAGCCAGCAGACCTGGTGGTTGCGTAAGTGATCCCTATTGACTTAATGGCTCTGGATAAAAAATGAATCAATGACCACAGGGCTAAACTTGGCATAGACGAGGCAGGAAAAAAGGTCAAAAGGAATACCTCATGTAAATGGAAGGAAAGGAGGCCCTCCTACACACAAGATCCCACCCTATGGTTCAGAGGTCGACTACTTTGTCACTCAATTCCTGATGGGACTCGGGTATTTCTGCTTGTAGCAGGAAGGAGAAGATGGAAGAACCTTTGTGTATTTTCAGCGACTCCCTGTGGGATGACGCTCACCATACTTTTTTTAATGTGAAGGAGAGCACCACAACGCCTTGAACTCGATGCAGTCATAGGACATATCACACCAGAAAATGTCTTCCCAATCATTATTGGGTCTCACAACATCTGTGAGGATGGCAGCGTTTATAAAGACAGTCCTGCAAAGAAAGATGAAGCTCAGTTGTCCAGAGGTCTGGCCGATCAGGTGATAAATCTGAATCTGAAGGTGGCTTCTAAGTCCTTTTATGTGGCTCCATCCTGAAAAAATGCTCATAGGAGTTCAAGTATGGGAAAAAACTTGGTTTTGGGTATGGTTTTGTTAGTGGGCTTTACTATTAAATATGAACAATTCAATTACATAGAATACAGTTGGATCCCACTAATTAAAAAAAATTGGGAGTTTGGGACTGAATCCTGTTTAAATAAGTCAAATAACTGCAATAAGACTGTTTGATTAGTTTAAACAAGCAATAAAACTTAGCAACTTTTACCTGATTTTCATTTTTACATCAAAATAATCAACATTTTGCAAATTAAAAAATGTTCTCTCAGACACCGAAATGAGTTTCGACTAGTACAAAGCTATTGTATTTCAATAAATTGCTTTAAAATTGAAATTTATTTAATATTTGTTAGCATTATTTAGGACATCATTGTTAATCACATCAAAATAATCAGTCTCAAAATTCCTGGAAAGGTCTTATAAATTTAGTCATTTTTATCTTTATAAATAATAAAAATTAAAGACAAAAATTGTTAGTTAATCCATATTCCAGGTGTACCATATATGCAAAAAGAAAAAAATATGTTATTACTAGTTTTTAAGATTAAATAACCACTTGAGCTTATCCTTCATTTCTACCATTAAGAACTATTAATTTGAAGTACCTTTGTATCTTCAATTTCTAATGGTTTGTTTAAAAATTGATTGCCCCATTTAGGCCATACAAATATTAAATTATTAGTTTTATTAATTAACTATTGATTCTGATAAAGTTAGGATGCTAGTTAAAAGCTATCCACTAGTGGTTTTCTTCTTCAGCCAATTATCCTCACCCCACAAATCAATTGTTTTAATTTGCTTTTGTCTTGTATAAAAAATAAATTTAATAATAATAAGGCGATGATTATTATTATAAATTCATATGGAACTGAAAACTCTGTCAAAGAATTAATTAAGAACTTAAGCAATTAAGTTTACAACTTACAAAATCCAAACATTTAATTTTTTTTTAAAACTGATCAAATAGGTTTTTCAGATATTATAAATTCACGTAATGTTACGGCTCTCAAAAATACAGTTACTTGAGTCAGTGTATTTGTTCTTATTAATTTCTATTTAATTTATACAATAGTTTCTAGAGTCCGAAATGACACGGACAAAGAACAAGAATATTCCATAATAAATTTACATTGTTTATTTTTATTATGCCATATAATATTGAAAGGTAAAATTAACCTGGAATAAACAGGTTTTCAAAAATGTATTGCATGAACGTCTAATTAGTGACTCTAGTGGCTGTAATAATTGTAGTTATGATGTCACGATTCCAAGCATCACAAAGTTGGATGTTTAAGCAACAAATATTGGGATAATCAATGTAAATATCCCTATGGCCATACACAGCGGTTGTTAGACTCCCTGATAGCCTACAGATCAGTTCTTCGGGTGGACAGAGACATTACAGAGTGAAGGTCCTCAGTACTGTTCACAGGCTAGTGTGCTTGAGGGGGCAATGAGAACAATAAAGTTTTCTTGTTATGTATTACTAAAATGGCATATTAATCATGTCAAGGGATGAGTCCCATCATTTTGGTTCTTTCTAGACAATATATCGCATTGGGGGGGGGGATCCCAGAGTATTCTGGTTAGACAGAACAGCTATAGAAAATTGCAGGATATACATAGGAATCCTTAAAAAAGCTTGAGATGCACAATAGACCAAAACTTGTCATGATGCGGAGGTCGAAAAAAGGCTATTTGGCATCTATGATTTCAACATTTGATCAAATGTATAAGGTGAAAAGTATATATGCTCCTTCTGAGAAACTAAATAATTGACAAAGGTATAAATAATAATTATAAGCATTTTCTTTGAGTTGGGTACAATTTTTTTATTACAAATAATTCAATATACAAATGCTTAAAAAAATTTAACCCACACCTTCATGTCAACCTTTCCCTCCTTGCTAAATCCATTTTGCCCACTTTTTCCCACATTTCCCTCGTTAATTTCTTTTCTCCATAACTGAGCGAGGTCCATCTGGCAAGAATTATCAAGTTGTGGAGGTCATCAGCCGTTGCATTGAATCTTTGTCTTAGTTTTACAAAATCATCTTGGATCAGCTGGGAATTTTGTTTGAAGTTAGTTATTATTTATTTCTATGGCAAGATAGAACAAGTACCTGTAGAAGATCTTCAGGTAGTTCAAAATCGGCCATGGAAGCTACTGTGAGGTACAGCCTTAGTTTCGACAGCAAGGGCTCTTGGAGATACATCAAGATGGAGTCGAAAACTTCAGTCGTTACCGAACAACTTGGATCAGGTTTTAATGATACTTTGCAATCGCTCTAAAAATAAAAAACCGTTTACACAAATATATTTTATAAAATGAAAAATAATAGTATATTTACAGGCAAAGCAGATTTTCCCTCAGATAGGATAAGTATGGGAATGTCCGTATCAAACTCGATGCTGTAATATTTAAAGTCATAGTTGATCTTTTGTTGAGATATTATATACATCATAGTTTTAAAGTTTTGCACACCTAAAATATTTTACAATTGAATCGACATATCTTATTATTATACTATTTAGGATTTCAACCTTTTTCTTCTAATTTCCCTGTTTCCAATTTTGTCTCATCGATGACTAAGTGAGTCTGGCTGCTTAGTTGAAGCAACCCTGACTCTAATCTATCTAAATCGTAGTTTTTCCTGTCATATAATAATCATTACAAAATAAGTATGAACATATTTAAATATTTAAATAATTGTCAAACCTTGGTGACATATTAGTTGTGTTCATATTTCTAAGCGTCATCGGAAACAAATAGGACTTGGGTACAAGCTTTTCCAAAACTCTGTATAAATGATGAGGGTAACTCAAACCGTTGTTCATTGGTATGTTAAATAAATTCATTGACATTTTCCCTAAGGCTAAACAGTCTTGCCTCTTATATCTAAAATTATAAAAAAGAAATTATTTAAAACCATACAAAATTTTCATTTTAAATTAAACCTCACATTCTGGCTAAGAGGTAACATATAAAAAAATCTGCTGCGAGATGATCACCTAGAAATAATTGAGAAAGTACTAAATGGAGTTCTGACCTCAAGGCTTTAGCTTCACTCAACACTTCATCTGAAAAATAATAAAAACAATACATTTGAGCAATATTAAAGCAGAATTTAGTTTTACTTCAGTTTACAAAATACCTGAATTTGTAGTTTCGGTATACAAAGGATTAGAGGTTTTTAACTCTCTGAAAGCAACAGCATGGAGCCTTGGAATATTTCTTACAGGTGGATCATCTGCATCATCTTGAGGAATTTCATTGCGGTAAGCAAAACCGACAACCTCGATTGTATCTGTAACTTTTATATTTTGTGGAATATCTTCATAAAACTGAAACAGATTGTAAAAATATTTATTTTATATTTATAAATTGAAATCAATTTGTACAAATGCTTACATGCACTATACAACTCATGTTCGTAGGATCAGGGATTGGATACGATTTTTCTGCGGGTCCGGACAATTTACTGTGGCCTCGATCTGTTCGGTACCGTTTTGAATCACTGAGAAATTGTGTAATGCATTAAAATATTTAATCTTTGTGGCAAACTATACTTACTGTTCTTCATCAGTTTCCATTGCCTCGATGTTACGCTTTTCAGGAACCAAATTGCTAGAACTTTCTGCAGGCAGAATTTTCTCTTGATTTGGATTCTAATATTGAATTAAGGCAAATATAATTCATCAAATATAAAAAATTTCCATATTCTATGAAAGGATACAAGTTGTGCCCAGTTATTCAGTCCAGGAATAGTGATGCAATAATACGGTTTTCTTTGTGCATTGACACAATTGGCCGAATCCATTATCAACTCCTCTCCTTCCTGAAAATAATAAAAATTGATAAAAACATTTCAAAATTAAACAGCAAATACAAAAATCTTACCACACAATCAAGGAAGTCAACGTATTTTCCACACCGCTGTTGAGTTTCACCCGTTGCTGTATTACGCACTTCATAAGTGGCATAAAAATAAATAGGATCTAACATGTCTTGCACCATCCCTCTAAATTTATAAATCTGCCCCTCAACAATATCCGATGGAGTTCTTATAAGTTGTATCTATTTATAACAAACAAAACAGTTAAATAAAGATTATAATGTGGCTTTTAAAATGGTAAATGCCATTTGGCATTTTTCCTATGCTTCATCCTGGTACCACCATAATTAATTGCTTGCACGATTTGTGATGAACATTGAACTATTTGCAGGTGTAACATCATACTTTTCTTCCTCTTCCAATTGCCTATATAATTTAAAACTGCTTAAATTTTTGTTCATTTGTCTCTGACAATTTATCTATTTTAGGATTTAAACTGTATTTAAATGTCAATGTGGGTTTTCTGGTTCCTTTGGCCTTTCTGGACTGCAGAAAATGAAGCATTGAGTTCACAACCTTGTCAGTTGGAGGAGCTAGACAGGTGAGTGCAGTACAACAGAGAGGCAGAGGACTTGGATAAATGAGTAGTACATGCTACCTTTATTTAGTAACATTTGAAGCAAATCAGGACTCACGAAATAATACCAGGCAATGAGTATGTAAGCAGTCCAATCTTAGCATAAGTTGGGAATAGTTGTTAATATAAGTTAAAAATAGGTGTAAGGAATTTTAAATATATGTTGGAAATAAGGACTTAAATATGACAGGTCGCCCACCTCATAGGGAACAAAGAGATATTTTCCACAAACCTGGAACTCATAGAAAACGACAGATGATCTCATTAAACCCCATTAAATAATAATGTCAAAGAGTTATTGGGTTGTCCGGAAAATAATGCAGGATTTTGGTATTAAACAAAAAAAAAGAAACTAGTTACTTTAAAGCAATGTTCTTTAATCAAAATNTGACATTCATACAAATGAGTAATCCTGTAAACGTAAACAGAATATTTTATATAGATTTTTTTTAATGAAAACTTAAAATCCTGCATTATTTTCCGGACAACCCGATATTTAATTTGGGAGGGTTGTCATAGGCACAATTCATCGACACAGGAAAAGGATTGTCAAGTAGCCACTTTCAGTCGGGGACACAACCAAGAAAGACCCAGCCATTGCAACAAGTCGAATAGAGTTGACTCTCAAGGATCCAGGGAGTTGCAGGAAAATCCTGGAAGTCACTGAAGGATGTGGAACCTGGTGTTGGCAAACATCATTTGGGGTAAGTCCTCTCGTATATAAGCTCATCCCCAGAGTAAAAATTATGGCTGACTTGCCTTGTTCCACTTTTTGTTCGTTTATTATATTATAAAGACATGCCAGTGTAACAACAAATGTTTATTGTATTTTTGAATATTCCTTACATTCCTCCCATACAAAAATCATCATCATGCACAGTTCATAATGTGTTTTCTTTGGTGGATAATTGTGTACCATTAAGTCTATCGTTAACTCGTTAAGTGTACTATTTTTATACCTTATCCCAGTTGTCGTTTATGTATTTTAGAGAGTTTTCCAGGTTGGACTTGTACGATTCAACAGTTATCTGCCACATACTTATGTATTTAAAATAAAAATCCAATACAAGTTCAAGAACAGCAGACAAAAGACTTTACGATTAACACTAAGAAGGTGTGAAGAATGAGGAAAGGTTATCAAGTTGTTACGCGGTCGGCGGGAAATTATTGGCGGGAAGGCTCTATTTATCATTTATTATTAATAATCATAAAAAAATAAAAATTCCACTTTTAGTAATTTTATTGTTATTTTTGTTTATAATTGGTTTCATTTTGTAATGATTTTACATTGACATAGCAGCTCTTTGTTACTAAAAAGAAATCTTTTAAAAAAAAATTTACTTGTTTAATACTGTTTATTTTAGTTTTTTATGTTTTATGAACAATTTTAATTATAGCTTTTGAATTTAATTAAATACATATACTGTACTAACTGAACATTGAGGCCTAATCAATGACCTTGATAATTCAGGGAGGTTATAACAACGGTCGACTGTTACAAGTAGTTGATCGTTGTTTACACAACTTCATCCCATCATCCGAAGAATTTAGATATTTCTGAATATGTACGATTTGGACGAAGGTACCTGATTTCTGTTTTGTACCCCTTCCTATCCGATATTGACTGTGTTAATTGTAGACCAGTATGAGGAAGACGAGGCCGAGGAGATATCCTCCGAGCTGTGGCAGGAGGCCTGTTGGATTGTCATAAACGCCTACTTCGACGAGAAGGGTCTCGTCAGGCAGCAGCTCGACTCTTTCGATGAGTTCATCCAGATGTCGGTTCAGAGGATCGTAGAAGATTCGCCTCAGATCGACCTCCAGGCCGAGGCGCAGCACAACACCGGTGAAGTCGAAACGCCTGTAAGCCAGTTATTGTATTTACCGAACAAAAAGTCATGCATTGTATGACTACAATGGCGGTATGCTTTATAACAGAACTTAAAGAATGCTTTTGTCAATTCAAGACGTTGCCTTATCTCACAGTAATTTCATAAAGCGAGAAACACACCTGACATAATGCAACATGATGTGACCCAATGCTACCCAATGCCTTATCGCATGATGCCCACTCCATGTGATAATCACACGGTATAGATTGCAACAGTCAGTCACAGGACAGCGAATTGGATAGCTCTGAGAAATACGTAGAATAAATGGCAGCAGTAGCGACCTGCTTGCTTTCAATGGTGAACAGTAATACTTGGGTTTATGAAGTGAACCTTCCTAGAGATATTTCTGGCGAATATCATACATTGATTTCTACATTAGAAAAGGAAGAAAATTCTGATCGTTTAAACCTGTATTTTCGGATGATGAAACCACATTTGATTATCTACATAAAGCAAGCAGCAGGTTTTACCATACTCAAATAAAACATATCAATTCATTCATATTTTTCCATTTTGACTCACCTTCCTAACAATAAGCAAGTTTGAGCTTCTGGTCAATATTGTCTATTTAAAACAAAATACTTTATACAATTGTTAACAATTATTTAAACTTATTATGGTTAATTTGTTGTTCTTTTTTTATAATTGAAGATTAATAAAATCAGGGCTAACTTGCTGGAAAAGTGTGGTATTTAGTGATCATTAATTAATGATTATTTGGAGATAGTGAGATGCAGTCTGGTATGACGTAGGATTCAGAAAAACATTTTCTTTATAGTGCCAACGTTTTGATCTTTATTGAGATCACTTTCAGGGCCTGGGATTTTTTAAACATTGTTCAAATTATACAAATGCCTGTAAGATGTAAAAATGAATGTATACAATGATAGAAATTTAAGGTTGTATTCTTTTTTAGAGAGCATCAAGTTCAGAACACACACATGTAAATCCAGTCGCAGCTAAGACAATATCATTAATCAAATTCAATGTCATTAATATACATATAACACACAAAACATATAATGCAACATATAAAACAATCATTTCATTCCAAACATTTTTACATAGTCCAATTTTTCAACAATTTGTCTCTCCTTTCCCTAATAATCCCCGTATATAATAAGAGTCACAATAACCACATGGCTACCGCAGTCCCTTTTAAGTGTATATAAAGTACCCACAAAGCCTCAATTAAAGAGATAAACTAGGAGTCAGCACCTACACTCTGTCAAAGGCTGTTTGAGGTCTAGGAATATGGCAACTGTATGTTATTTCATCATGAACTTTCTGAATCCTCACTCAATTTGGAGACTCGGTGAAAAGTCCTGCTTTAAGCCAAACTAAATGTAGGAATCAGTTTGTTTGAGATAGGTAGGAGTCTGCATCTAAATCTTTAACATCAAGTTTATAATAATGCAGTAATAAATAGCAGTATATAATTAATGCTATTCTCCGTTAATGATAATTTTATAATAAAAGTGTGTACAAGTTCAGTATTATTCAGTACAGAGGTAGATTAACCGAAAATCACTTATTAGATATGCTCAGAGAGTAGTTGTAAGACATTCCTATTGCAGGATAAATTTGACTTTTTTATGACATATTAATATGTAATATTTTGGTTTTAATTGTAAAATTTTGTTTAACGATAAAAAATTAACTGTTGTCAGCCACGATACCTTCTGAAATTTGAACAAATCTACTTGTCCAAACCGACTCATTGGGAAAAGGATGGCTCACCTTCACCCATGATGCCCAATGTCGCTAGACTTAGAAATTTGACATATTCGGCCCCTTTGTATGTCGATATAACTAAGACCATAGTGAAAGAAAATGAAGACCCAATCGAAACCCAGCATCAAAAGACTTTTATAGGTATGCTTATATTATTATTCCCAGTATGAATTGTAATATTTGTTTTATCTACATGAAATTTGTTTTTTTTTTTTTCCAGGAAAAATCCCAATCATGTTGCGATCCACATACTGTCTCCTGAATGGTTTCACTGATCGTGATCTTACTGAAGTAAGCGAGTGCCCTTTAGACCCTGGTGGCTACTTTATCATTAACGGTTCAGAAAAGGTACAATTTTAGAAAAAAAAATACATAACATTTTTTGTTTTATAAAAATTTTTCCATAGGTGTTGATCGCTCAAGAAAAAATGGCAACAAACACTGTATATGTATTCAGTATGAAAGATGGAAAATTTGCTTACAAAGCAGAGATCAGGTCTTGTTTAGAACATTCGTCAAGGCCTACATCTACTCTGTGGGTTAACATGATGGCAAGAGGAGGACAGGTAATAATTATTTTAAATTTTATTTGTTAAATATGAGCTCATGTTATGATTTATTTATTTATTTTTAAAGAGCATCAAGAAGTCTGCTATTGGTCAGCGTATTATTGCCGTGTTGCCTTATATTAGGCAAGAAATTCCAATTATGATTGTATTCAGAGCGCTCGGGTTTGTTGCCGACAGAGATATACTCGAGCATATAATTTATGATTTTGATGATCCTGAAATGATGGAGATGGTCAAGCCGTCACTCGATGAGGCCTTTGTCATCCAAGAGCAAAACGTTGCTCTCAGCTTCATTGGAACAAGAGGTGCCAGAGCGGGTATCCCAAAAGAAAAGAGAGTCAAATATGCCAGGGAAATTTTACAGAAAGAAATGCTGCCTCACGTTGGTGTCTCTGATTTCTGCGAGACCAAAAAGGCTTACTTTTTAGGGTTGGTCATAAATTTTTTTTAAACTGATTTGAAAAATGAAAAATAACAATTGACTAATTTTATATTTAATCTGGTAGCTATATGGTACATAGGCTTTTATTAGCTGCCTTGGGACGAAGAGAGTTGGATGATAGGGATCACTATGGCAACAAACGTCTTGACCTTGCTGGACCTTTGCTAGCGTTTTTGTTTAGAGGGTGCGCACAAATTAAAGATTTGTTGAAATTTATTCAATTAATTTATTGCTTTTAAATTTTACAGTTTGTTTAAAAATCTAATGAAGGAAGTAAGAATGTACGCTCAGAAATTTATCGACAGAGGGAAAGATTTCAACCTGGAACTTGCGATCAAAACCAAGATTATCACCGACGGACTCAGATATTCTTTGGCAACAGGAAATTGGGGAGATCAGAAAAAGGCCCATCAAGCCAGAGCTGGTGTTTCTCAGGTAGGCTTACAAGCATTTGTTATTCAAGATGTATTAAATTATTAAACATGTATTATTTTAGGTGTTGAACAGATTGACTTTTGCTTCCACTTTGTCCCATTTGAGACGTGTAAATTCTCCAATTGGCCGAGATGGTAAATTGGCCAAACCACGACAATTGCACAATACTCTGTGGGGTAGGTTTAATAAATGTTACTCATACTCAAATTTAAACATACATTTTCTTTAGTAGTGAAAATGAATTTTAACGTCTATTTTTTACTATTATTTATTTTGTTACAATCAGGTATGATATGCCCTGCTGAGACTCCAGAAGGTGCAGCTGTAGGGCTTGTGAAAAACCTTGCCCTTATGGCGTACATATCTGTCGGATCCCAGCCCTCCCCCATTCTTGAGTTCTTGGAAGAGTGGTCCATGGAGAACTTGGAAGAAATCGCCCCATCTGCAATTGCCGATGCTACAAAAATCTTTGTGAACGGATGTTGGGTCGGAATCCACAGGGACCCAGAACAGTTGATGGGGACCCTTCGCAAACTAAGACGTCAGATGGACATCATTGTGTCTGAAGTAAGTTCATTGAAATTGCTCTAAGGAAATTTATAAATTCAAAATAATTAATGATTATCAATTAGGTATCAATTATTCGAGATATTAGGGATCGAGAAATTAAGATTTACACTGATGCTGGTCGGATCTGTCGACCATTGCTAATTGTTGAGAAAGGATCACTTCTTCTCAAAAAAAGGCACATTGAAAATCTTAAAGAAAGGGATTACAACAATTACGGGTAAATTTTTTTTCCCTTTTATACCTGTGTTTAATATTGTTAGCTAGTCTTAATATTTTTTGTTTGTTTTATAAGATGGCAAGTGCTAGTATCAAGTGGTGTCGTTGAGTACATTGACACTTTGGAGGAAGAAACAACCATGATTGCTATTTCTCCAGAAGATTTAAGGCAAGACAAAGAGTTCGCTTATTGTAATACGTACACTCATTGTGAAATCCACCCAGCAATGATACTCGGAGTTTGCGCATCCATCATACCATTCCCTGATCACAACCAGAGCCCTAGGAATACATACCAAGTAAGTTCTTTTTTCTTTTGCATTTGAATGCGTTTGTCAATTTTGAAATATTTCAGAGTGCTATGGGAAAGCAAGCCATGGGAGTTTACATTACAAATTTTCACGTCCGGATGGACACTTTGGCCCACGTACTTTATTATCCACATAAGCCTCTTGTGACTACGAGGTCGATGGAGTACCTCAGATTTAGAGAACTCCCAGCTGGGATCAATAGCGTCGTTGCGATCGCATGCTACACGGGTTATAACCAGGAAGATTCTGTCATCTTGAATGCTTCAGCTGTGGAGCGAGGATTCTTTAGGTCGGTCTTCTTCCGTTCTTATAAAGATTCAGAATCAAAAAGGATAGGTGATCAGGAGGAACAATTCGAAAAGCCTCAACGGCAAACATGTCAAGTAGGTTTTTAAGTTCAATTTATTAAAATTATTGCATAATAGATGTCTCGTTATTTGTAATATTCTAGGGTATGAGAAATGCCATGTATGACAAGCTGGATGATGATGGAATCATCGCTCCAGGTCTCAGAGTGTCAGGTGATGATGTAGTCATTGGAAAAACGATGACTCTCCCTGAAAATGATGACGAGGTATTTTTAATTTATGTGAGAAAATGAATTCTAAAAATAAGAAAAATTATAAAATTTATTTTGTAGTTGGAAGGAACAACAAAAAAATTCACAAAAAGAGACGCTTCTACATTTCTTCGTAACTCTGAGACTGGAATTGTTGACCAAGTTATGCTGACGCTGAATGCTGAAGGATACAGGTTCTGCAAGATAAGAGTGAGGTCTGTGAGAATACCACAGATTGGTGACAAATTTGCCTCAAGGCACGGGCAAAAAGGAACTTGCGGAATCCAATACAGACAAGAAGTGAGATTAATATTTATATATTTTTTAAATAAATCAATTATAAGAAGTATTATAATATAAAATAAACAATTTTTCAATTGAATTTTATTGTTATAGGATATGCCATTTACTTGTGAAGGAATATCACCTGATATCATCATCAATCCTCATGCTATTCCATCTCGTATGACAATTGGTCACTTGATCGAGTGCCTCCAAGGCAAAGTAAGTCCTTTTTTAAAATATAATTTCAGATACTTGTACTAATGTAATTTTTGCTTAGGTTTCTTCAAACAAAGGTGAAATCGGTGATGCTACGCCTTTCAACGATGCTGTCAACGTGCAAAAAATCTCTACTCTGCTCCAGGAATACGGTTATCAGCTAAGAGGAAATGAAGTAATGTATAATGGGTTTTCCGGAAGAAAAATCAATGCCCAGATTTTTATTGGTAAGTTAAGTTTTGTAATTTTCATTGTGTCGTTTGTTCACGCTAGACTTGTTTTAGGCCCGACATATTATCAAAGGTTGAAACACATGGTGGATGACAAAATTCATTCTAGAGCAAGAGGCCCTGTGCAAATCCTCGTTCGGCAGCCTATGGAAGGAAGAGCGAGGTAATTACTCTCTATTTTTTATGTTTAATTGATGATGAACTTTATTTTAAATTTATATTTCCAACAAATTAGGGATGGTGGCTTGCGGTTTGGAGAGATGGAACGGGATTGCCAAATATCTCACGGCGCAGCTCAATTTTTGAGAGAGAGGCTTTTTGAAGTGTCCGACCCTTACAGGATCCACGTGTGTAACCTCTGCGGATTGATTGCTATTGCCAACACAAGAAACAACACCTTTGAATGCAAAGGATGCAAAAACAAAACTCAAGTAAGTCGAAAAACTTGTATTAAAACAAATTTATTCATTCCTTTATACCATACTTTTGCAATTTTGTTTTTATGGAACCAAAAAATTAACAGATTGTTTATCAGTTGCATTATTGATGGTCATTTCTATAAATTGTACGTAATTTCATTGTGATATTTCAAAATCTAAGATTAAACAGTGGCATGTACATTTTGAACCACAAATACCACAGAAAAATATAGTGGTAAAATGCCAACTACTTACTTAATTTTCTATAATTGAATTGATTAGTCGAAATGCTAAATGAAATAGTTTGCTGTTAATTTTTTAAAATTTAGTTTGTTTGGCATATTAGAGTAGATTAAATTAAAGTAGTAGTTGGTGTTTCTGGATCCTCCTCAGACTGCTGACAATCTTCCTAGTAGCTGAATCTGGTCACCCCGAGTGCAAAAAAAAAAAACAATTTCCTTCTTATTTTTCACTTGCAATATTGGTCTATTTACGACCTATGCACCACAACCAGTATTGGACTATTGTGCATCTCCATTGTTGTCTAGAATGCCCCAGTAAAGCCTAAGGCTTTTTACCAGATCCTAAAAAATTTTCAAGGACCCTTGTGTATCTTTCAGGCTTGGGCTTTTCCTCTCCCAGGTGGAAGATTGATGAACCAACAGACATTTTCCACTGTCTCGTCTTCTTCCTGGCAATATCTGCACAGGTTTATGCCACTCTGAGTGCAGTGTTCAATTAGTAATCTGACTATCATTCTAGTTCTAAAACATCTGAGATTTAGATCTATTGTTAATTTCTACAATGGTCCTTCGATGAATTTTTTCACGTACCTCTATCTGGGGCTACTTCCCTGCTATATATATTGCAGGGTGGACGAAGCTTCTTACTCTACTAAAACTGTAGTTCCAATAATTTTGACTTGTTCATCTTCCTGTTTTGATGTGTTAAATGTGCTTTTGGCTTGTTGTCATCTTCAGTGGTTGCATGTGTGGCAGACCAAAATGATAGAAAACAATCAAACTACACGTTCATCATTCCGCCTCTTACAATTAAGTTAAAAACTTAGCAATTTAAAATAAAATCTTTGTTCTTTAAGAATCAATCATTATGTAGTATTTTGGAAGAGAGAGAGAGAAAATCAATGTTGGTTCTGTAGTTTCTTTATACTACAGCCCAATTTTGATTATATTATTCCTTTTTATTTACCCAATAATTTAAACAGGCAACTAAGGATCGACATTTAAAAATATTTGAAACCCCTTTGTTTTATCCAAAACACACTGATTCAAATACAGAATTAATTTTCTTAATTAACTTGATTAAATTTTCAACTCAGTTTATCAGATTGATATTTTCAGCATTTTCTAGAAACACCTCATTGCCGATAAATCTCATGGTTCAATATCAATTTTTATCTTCATATTGTTCAAGAAATGATAACCCCTTATACATTTATCCTCACTGTTGAGCTCCCGTTAACAATTCAACAAATTAGGAAAGATTGGCAAACCAACAACTGTGTTTAGGCAATCAGGAATTTTATTAATTAAAAAAAAATTAAACTTAAAACCAAGTCTACTTTATTTATAAATTTTTTGATAAGTTTGCTTGTTTTTCTTTAGACTTCAATGCTTTTATCTTCTAGAAATATTTCACATGCGGTGTATAATTTTTGAGTTATATATTAATTTGTGAAGAATTTATTGGGTTAATCCTGTGTGACTTGTCAAATCTCTCAATTATCCCTCAAAATATTAGTATTATCCCTAGTTTTATTCCAAATTAAATAATTAATAAGATGAGAAGCAATATACTACTGGATGCTTGTACTCATCCACCAGAGTTTCCAAGGCGTAGGTCGTAATAATTCAATTGGGCCGAAGGTTGCCACTTCTGTCAGATCCATCACGTAGCTCGTCATTAAACACAATTTTTCCAGGATCAACTTACATTATACGCAATTGTCTGATAGAGGGGAAAAGGCCAATTACACTTCGTTACTTACATGCCTAGGAAATGTCGACCAATTGTCTCCCCTTGTGTATTTTCAACTGTTCTTCATCTCTGCTCTTCCGTTAAGGGACAGTAAGAAGTCTCTCCTTTCTATCAACACCCTACTAATCACTTTTTTTATTAATTGATTATACTACTTACCTATTTGATCAACTCAGTTGTTATACTTAATAGTGTTAATTTTTTTCCTTTTAATGGCAATTTTTTTTACAACTTTTACAATCAGACGACTCCTTCCCAACATTTTGGTTTTGATAGATTAGTGGATTTTGAACCTTATCTGTTTATTTATTTATTTTTTTTTGCATGCCAGTTAGTTCTTTTTGTTCAGACTACCAGTCAACGGTAAAGAAAAAAATATTTTATAAGTTTAGTTTAATTATATAATTTATTTTTTACTTAAATTTTGTGTCTTCTGTTTTGCAGATATCTCAAGTGAGGCTTCCATATGCAGCGAAACTTCTTTTCCAAGAACTGATGTCCATGAATATCGCACCGCGACTCATGGTTGTCTAAGTGTTTTATGTGATCCTTTATTTTTTTATGTTTTCTCCGTGTAATTATTATATTTTAGAGTTAATAAATGAATGGTGTTTCTTAAATTGAACAAATCGTTTATTTATTTATATTTTGATAACTTTACCACAAAACTATTTGATAGAAGCATACAAATTATATTTTACACACAAGACACAATTTTATTTATTAGCACTGCACATGTTTGTCAACTCGGACAAAGCTCCATGATGGGGCGGGTGTGTGGATTTGGCCACAAAGTTAAGCACTTGAGCAGCAGGAACGTTTCTTAAACTTCCAAATGCAATCTCCTGCGGCACTAGTACTTAGACTCATGACCACTCCATCGCTATCTTGGAACCTCGGAGGTCGGAGGTGCCTGGAAAAATAAAAAAAATATCTGATACAAGGACAAGAAATGTGTATTTTCGATAAAAGGAAATGTTCTGGATTTGATAACAATTGTAATTTAAACTTCATTTATTCATTCTTAATTTTCAGACAATATAAACAGTTAACAATAATTTCTAAAACTTGGCGGCATAGCTAAAAACTAAAAAACAAGGCTAATAGTGTTTAGTTAAAATCAGTAAAAATAGAACTATTTAGAAGTAACCTTAAAAAAAACTTTATAATTCTCTATAATAGAGTAATAGAATGTGTAATATTGCACATTGGCAATACAAGATATTTTTGCAGGAAGATAATCAGCTTCCGTGAGACTATCTTTTATACTACTATATGTCTTTATTGTTTAATATATATACAAAGTTTACAGATCGGCAGTATATATTACAGAGCAAGAAAGACGATCCTCATGGTTTAAAACCGTCTGAGGGACTATCCTTTATTTTTAAAAAAATCTGACAAAACAGTTGCAATGATTATTGATTATACTAAAGATTTAGTGAGAGATTGTTGTAAGCTTGTAAATAATTTCTTTGTTTTTGGTTCTTAAAGAAATTCTTTACTTTGAGTGTATTTCTATGATAGAGTGGTGGAAAACGCTTATCAAGAAGGATATACAGAAATGCAATATATTATTTACAATCTTATCATGATTTATTTATCACATAAATGCATAAATAAACCAGGAAACAGATTATTTTGTTCAGTGTTGAAAATTAAAAAAAAAATCAAACGAACAGTAATCATTCATCTATTGATCTATCTATATATTTACCTCCCTTTTACACTTTGATTTATTTTTATCCACACCATTGATATAACAACTAGTGCATTTCCACAGGTATATTTCTCTCTCTCTCCATCCCTCCCTCTCTCTCTCTCTCTCTCTCTCTCTCTCTCTCTCTCTCTCTCTCTCCCTTTCTTACTCTCTCTCTCTCTCTCACACACCCTCTCTCTCTTTTCTCACTACCTATCTACTATAGATATGTATATTATGTATACTATACTATATATATGTTTGTTTTTTAATGTTTCTATCTTTTTCAACTCATTCTGTTGTATCTCTAAATATCTATTAATATATCAATCTGTTAATCCATTTATCTATATCTATCTTCCTCTCACATATACTCTGTTTCATCTTTTTTTACGCCAGTGATGAATTGATGAAAAAAATATTCTACTGAATTTGAAAAGATATAGATCGATATCTCTCTCTCTACATCTCTCTTTCTCTCTCTCTCTCTCTCTCTCCTCTCTCTCTCTCTCTCTCTCTCTCTCTCTCTCTTTCTCTCTCTCTCTCCCCTCACACACTCATTTACACTCTCTCTTTCGGTATCAACTCGTGCATTCTGATATTTTATATTAGTATTATTTATATTTCACTCAAAACGTGATATAATGATAAGACACACTTGTCATATTCATATAAATATGGGAAGCTTTTTTTAGATCTTTTATAATTTTTTCTTTTGTCTTTCTTTTTTGTCTTTTTTTAATGGCAGGCAATTGTTTCTAGTTTAAAAATTTAAGATGGGGTTTGTAAATGTGAGTGGGCATGGCTCGTTTTAGGTGATGTGTTCTCGTCAGCCCATTTGACTTCTGACCTCCGCTCTCCATCTCTGATCTTTATGACCTCGGAACGTTGAGTAAAGTGATTAGAATTTCTTTTAAAATATAAAACTAGCGAGTTTCAAACGGTCTACGAGTCGATTCATACCCGGGAGACCGTATAGTGTTGAAAAATTATCTACTTAAACGATAACGGAAGCATGCTTTTATCTAGCCACTATCCACTTTTTTCGGGGTCTTAGGAAGATAAAATGACGTTTAAACAAGGGTCCTGTCTATAAAAATACTCAGCGATTCTATTTACCAAAAGTCCTATCAACTTATAAATAAAATCGTCAACTTGGAAATACTAATTAATAGTAATTTCAATACTTGAGATGTAATTTTCTCGGCAGGAAACGAGCCTATATTTAATTACGTAGCACGGTCCAGCGATTTAAATGAGTTTATCTTATTTTATTACAGATCAATCTCGATCGACAAAACTGTTCATTGGTTAGGATTTAATTGTAGATTTTAAAAAAATTCTAATCATGGACAGTAGCTTGAAGTTGTCAGTCATCTTAGAGAAGATCTAGGTTGTTTTAATTATCTGTCAGTCGATTTATGATTAAATCTTAAACGCTTCGTTCATAATAGATCATATTTCAATGATTACTATGATTAGAGCCAAATGGTTAGTCAGGCATAGTTTTTTAAAGAGAGCGATCGGCCTATTTTTTACTGTTTCTTTGTCCATATGTGATCTTTGATTGGTCTATAGTCTATATTGCCAGTCTTATTTTTAACGCCCTGTAGCATAGGTGATGGTATTTTTCTTTTTCAGACGAGGTAAAAAGAAATAAGCGTAAGTTTAAATCATCACATTGATTTAACTCACATTTAAGTCATAAAGCGCATGCAGCCCTGATGAATTGTAATTGCAAGTCTTCCCCTCCAGACTGGCGAAGGTCTATTATTAATTCGCCCACTTCCTCATTCGGCGTACTGAGTAATCTAAAGCTTCCTCGTCGCACAACCGGCCTTGCAATTGCACCATTTGTCTAAAACACTAAAAAAGAGAAGAAAAAAAACCTAGACAAGGGAAAAATCGTACCCAGGCATGGCCACTTTTGAACAGGGCGTTGCCATATTTGTTAAGAACCACTTCGGACAGAGTTTACTTTATGTGGATCGTGATTTTGAAGAAACAAGGCCGCTTCGCGAGTTCAAACAATCGGACGTTTGTTCGTGAGGAAAAAAATTGTCTGCTCCCTGGAGAAGGGTCAGTATCGAGTAGAAGGAACAAGCACTTCTTGTTTGTCCTACGTTAAAAAAACGTAAGTTTCTCAAAGAAAGAAATATAATCACGAATAAAATTTCACGAGGTTTTACCACCCAAATAACTTAACATAATCTGTATAACAGTCAATGTAAATAAGAGCCAAACATGAAAAAGTCGGTAATTAAAGTCTCCAAGCTCATCTCTTTCTTGCTCGAAACATCCGCGTAAATAGTATCTACAAGAAATTCTCAAATAAAGTACATCATCATCTTTGTATTATTACAAAATTTTGGCATTTGAAATAACAAGATGAAATATTCAAAAGTCAAATCTTTATCAGGTCTCATCAAACGTTTTGCATTTTTGTACATATTTTCCCACTAAGTTTTTTTCTCTATGAAACATTGTTTGTAAACATGTATGCCAAGAACATATATAAAAAAAACTGATTTTAAAGAAAATTTTTTGAGACTCATTAAACAATATTCTGTAACGCTTGCTACCATGGCGACTTATTCTAAGAAAAATTTATCGAAAGAAAACTAAATTGTAAGTAGTAAATTTTGATAATTAGCAATGGAACTTAACTACTTAAGTCTTATTAATAGAAATCCTCATATTGATCAAGTTGTCTTAAGATATTCACGTGTTTTTTTAAGGCAATAACAACCAACTATAAAATCTATAATTCTGACCATTTCCAAAAGTGTTTCCTGGACATTTTTGATGTACGATTTACGAATTTCTAAGCTGAATGTTGGCCAGTCGTAGGAAAAATATCAAGAATGTTGGTTTAAAATGTGTCCGATTGAGTAGTTTTAGCAAAAATTTTAGACTTCCACCCTCCAAATCTTTAAATTTAAGCCTGTAAACGGGACATTAATCAGATCATCTATACAAAAAAGGTGTGTCGCCAAATTGACAATGAAGTTTTTAGTCTTACTTTTTAACATTTCTATTAAAGTAGAAAATTGCCGCCAAAGAGTGTCAAAGAAATACATTTTTTCTTCGTGGGCTGTTTCCCTTTACAACGAAACTCATTGTTGTTATTGTTTTTATTGTTATTGTATTGTATTTGTTAATAATAATAATTAATAAATACAAATTAAATTAATCAATAAATGCTGTTTCTGGTATAAGTGTTGAGGAGAAGAAATTGTTTCTGCTATGGACCAGAAATACACAGTTGTGGTGTGACCAAGTTAATTTGTACGATCTTTACCATAAGCATTTTTATTATATATTTAAATAAATTATATTAACAATGTTCATCTTGGTAGACCCACAGATCAGTGAAAAATCATTCACATTTTATGTCATCCAGATTGATGAATTTTCCAATGAATCATCAATCGACCAGTCAGGACGGTTTTCTTTTCAAATCGACCAAAATTTTTCATCGTTGATAATCTACATTTCGATCTGGAAAAAAGGGGATCAGAAGAATTTAAATCCGTCTCATCTTGGCCATGTTGTGAACGGAAACATCAGGGGACAGGCTGGTGAATTTTCGACAGAACCATCAATCAGTTCTAGGAAAAATTCCGAGAATCTTTGCTTGAAATCTGCCCAATGAAGTGGTTTTAGGAAAATTTTAGACCTGGACCATTTTAAACTTTAAAAGCCTGCAAGCATGAAAGCATATCATATCCATACAAAAAGCATACAACCCTAATTAACACATTAATTAAAAAAGTAGAAAAATGACTTAAAATAGCGTCAGGAATTTTTTTCCTTCGCAGGCTGTTGCTCTTTAAAATGTAAATAGCAATGAATAAACTTAATGTTTAATGACTTAGAACGGGGAAAATTTTAAAATTTTACGTCGCCCAGGCGGATGAATCTTCCATTGAATCATCAATCCTGTTCTAGGAAAAGTCTATAGAATGTTTATGTAAAATGTGCCCAATTAAATGGTTTTATGAAAATTTTAGATTTGGGCTCTTTACAACATTGCATTTCAGCATATAAGTTAGAAATTAAGCATACCAGATCTACACAAAAATCACATAACAATTTTTTAACCCTTTAATTTAAAAAAGTAG
Source organism: Cimex lectularius (assembly GCF_000648675.2). Classification (NCBI taxonomy): domain Eukaryota; kingdom Metazoa; phylum Arthropoda; class Insecta; order Hemiptera; family Cimicidae; genus Cimex; species Cimex lectularius. The sequence goes on along the minus strand of NW_019392784.1, from coordinate 59,705 downwards.
AAAAATGTCTTCAAATAGTGTCAGGAAACAATATTGTTCCCTTTTGTTTATTTTTAAAATGACATATGTTGTTAATAATTATAAAATAGAAAATTAATTATTAATTAATGTTTCCAATATAACCTTTGGGAGAAAAAAATTCTCCAGTGGAACATTTTGATGTCTTGACGAGCAAGTGACAACCTTTGTTACGTAACTTACTAAATAAAATACATTATTTGTATATAAATATCAAAATAGATTGAATTTTGATCAATGAATATACAATGGACGGACGGTTAAAGCAGTTGTCAAGTTTTAACGATTTCGAACAGAGAATATCATTCACATTTTACTTCATCCAGGATGATGAATCTTCGAACCAGTCAGAAGAGGTTTTCAGTTCAAATTGACCAAAATTCAATCTCCGTTTCGATCCGGAAAAAAAGATGGGAATCAGAAGAATTTAAATCCCTCTCATCTTCGACATGTTGTGAAAAGAAACATCTTTGGGGAGAAGAACCGAGTGAATTATTAGCAAAGGGTCATTGAATCAAAACGGGAATCGGGTCACTGTATATTTTCGCTTTAATTCCTCAGTCATGTTTGATTTTATGGCATTCATTGGGAAGATACAATAGCGCTGATTACCACTGATGATGTACTGTTGAAAATTTAGAACTAAAAACCAAGAATCGGACGTTGCCTTAAAAACCTCAGTGAGTACATCACTAATATGTATATTTTAATATAAAAAATAAATTGGAATTTTTTAAAATAATTCTTTCTATAAGCCAAATTGTTTTATGCATAGTTATAATTGATAAAAACTTGAAACGAATAGGACGTGATGTATGTAAATTTAACTATGTTGTTTACATACATAGCTGAAAAGAATTTGGATCTAAAAGTTTATAAGTTTTATTAAAACCTAATCGAAGTTATAAGACTTAAAACCCAAGAAACTATATAGACTTAAGCATTATTTTTTAACAAGCAAGATTAATTAAGTTAAATTGCAAATAATGATGCTTTATTGAATTATTAAAAAGCGAAAAAACTTGACCCTATTTTAATTTTAAACTTTACCACGATTTTGTTTATGTATTTTAAGTCAGTTCAAAAATTTTATCTTGCTAATTTTATAAGGATCTCTGAGCTTGGAGAACTTCTAAATAGGCTGACGAGTTAATAGGGGTTTAATGTTCCTGTAATTATCTATTGTAATTTTTTTTTCAAAAAAATTGTTCACACATTGACGAAAGACTTGTTTATTTATGGAATAGAGCGATTATTTAGTAATAAGTGTTTCCGTTCGAAAATTTCGGCTTTTTAATTCTATTTAAATCTACAATGTTCAGAAGAATCCCTTTGTAAATGTCTAAATTTGAACAATAAAAGTGGACGTTTTGATCTAGGAAAATGAAACTTCGCTATGGGTTTGACTGGAAAAGACAAAAAAACCCTAAGAACCTCTGTGTTTTTATTGTAAGCTGCGCTTTTCCACAGCCTTTTATTCGACAGTTACTGTTTAATTTTCTTATTTTCAAAAAAAAAAAAAAAATCAGCCGTGAAAAATTGGCAACGAAAGGTTGAAAATATACAAGTACTTAATACGATTTTGTTTTGTTTTTCTCGCCAAAGCCAATGATGTTCAAACGAGCAGGAATAAAAATGGTAAAGATCTAAAACAAAATAGCTATTTTCTGTCTAGAAAAAAATTAGAATATAAATGTTTTACAAATAAATATGCAAAAAGCTAAAACTGATTTTTTTTCTTAATTATAAATTGAATTCATAATGATCGAAATGTGGGTCATTTAAAAGGCACAATTCCTTACTGTTTATTTAATAAATAATTAATTAAGGCTTTTTTCTTTTCTTCTGTTCGTAATGTGCTAAATGAAATTAGCAGATTTAAAAAATATGAACCGACCTATTGTTTTTTTTAAAAGTGTATATAAAATTTTCGTGTTTTGTATATGTCATCTCACCTTAAGAAATCAGTAATTTTTCAGGTTCCTAGTTCGTTAAGGGATAGACGAAAATGACGAAAAAAGTGTAAATCAGGCACCTTCCTTTGTGTCAAATTGTCCACTGGAATCCACAACGAAAACACTTTTCTCTCGGGTCGCAGAGGTGGAACTCGCGGGAACACAACTCGTGCCAGCAGTTATTTGAAGGCGTTGCTTACCTGTTGCTGGTCGGAGGGAGCGTCCGGAGGGCAGCCGGTGCGGGAGACGACTGAGGGCATGGAGTCGGTTTAACTAGCTTAATATACGTCAGTTAAAAAACCTAAGAGCAATTTACATTGGAGGGAAGAGGTCATTTAAGCAATGGCCGGTCCCCCTTGGTTGTACAGTCTGTTCAACTGGCAACTCGTTTTATTCCACCCACCCGCATTCTGTCAACATGTGCTTCACGCCTCCGGGCACGTTGATCACGAACTGTCTCATCCTTAATGGCCAAAAATCAAAATCACACAAAAAATAACCCTTGGAACTAAAAATAAAAAAAAAACCGAAAAAATTAACGTGTGTTGTTCCAATAAGTCGATTTTGCAAATTAGATTATCAACCTTTAGACCGACTATAACTTGAGACCATCAATAATGATCATGCGAAGGATTTTCCAGCAAACCATCGAGTATTTTCAAAAATACTCAACTTTTGAGAAGTCGGAAAACGTTTCCAATGATATCAGGTTCTATACTATCTACATTCCCAGTCTCTTTATCAATGACTTTTCTATCTGATTTATCAACGATTTGATCACAAAATTTTTCACCGTCATTGCCAAGCTCTTTGCGTATGAATTGCCTACCAAAGGCTTTACCAGAGTCTTTTGCAGTAATATTACGAGCGTTTTTACCAATGACTTTTCTATTTACTTTTCCAATGACTTGAACATAAAATGTTTTTTTGACATTACCAAGGTAAATACTTCCCCATTGTCTTTACCTATGACTTTTCTATCTATTTTACCAGTGACTTGATTATAGAATTTTTCAGCATCGATACCGAGCTCTTCGTTAATGAATTGCCTACGACTATAAAAGACTTTTGCAGTGACATTACCAGTGTCTTTATTACTGACTTGATCACAAAAATTTTTAGTGACATTTCCAAGGTCTTTAATAACTTTTTCCCAGTGGCATTACCAATGACTGGATCAAAGAATTTTTCAGCACCATTACCAAACTCTTTGCCAATGAACTGCCCAGGTACTTTACCTATGACTTTCAAAGATTTTTTTCTTCTATTGAACCAGCGATCTTACCAGATTTTTAAGCAATATAACCTGTGCTTTAACCAACGACGTCACCAATGACTATATCAAAGACTTTTTCTGCTACTTTACCAATGACTTTAACAGTGTCTTTTGCAGAGACCTTGCCAGGGTCTTTACCAGCGTCTTTCCCAGAGTCTGTACCAATTACAATTATTGTTGAATCTTCTAGTTATTTTCCAACAACTGCATCTGATTTTTTCAGCGTATTACTTACCAGGATGTTTTCCTATGATGTTTACCAATGACTGAATCAGAGAATTCCAATGATATTATCAGGGTTTTTATTAATTACTTTTCCAGTATGTTTACCAATGACTTAATCATAGAATTTTTTAGCAACATTACTGCGTTCTTTACCACTTACTTTCCCAGTGGGTTTACCAATGATTTTTCTATCTGGTTTAGCAAAGACTACATCAGAAATCGTTTATCGACATTAACATGATCTTTTCCTTTGATTTCCTCCGGGACTTTATTAATGACTTGATTATTGATTTTTTAACAACATTACCAGGGTCTTTAATGATTACTTTCCCAGTGTCTTTACCATTACTTTTCTATCTACTTTACAAATAACTTTATCACAGAATTTTTCCGCATCATTGTCAAGGTCTTTACTGATGAATTGCCTGGGGACTTTACCTTTGACTATAAGATCATTTCTGTTCTATTTTACCAGCGATTTTCCAGATTTTTAAGCGATATAACCCCGGGCTTAAACAACGACGTCACCAATGACTATATCAAAGATTTTTTCTGCTACTTCACCAATGACTTTAACAGTGTCTTTTGCATCGACCTTGCTAGGGTCTTTTCCAGCGACTTTACCAGAGTCTATGCCAATGACAGTTATAGTTGAATCTACGAGCTACTTTCCAACAACTACATATGTTTTTTCCAGCGTATTACCCCTTGCCCTATGATTTTCTCAGGGATTTTACGAATGACGAATCGGAGAATTTTCCAACAATACTATCCAGGTCTTATTAATTATTATCCCGGTGTCTTTACCCATGACTTGACATGGAATTTTGACCTATAATAATTATTTTCCCAGTTTCTTGAAAATGACTATCTGATTTTTTCAGCAATATTATCTAGGTCTTTCAATGACTGACTGTATCAGTGACTTTTGCAGTGACATTATCAGAGTCTTTAGCAACGTCTTAAATGAATTCTTCGGATTTTTGTATAAATATTACCTGAATCTTTACCAACGCCTTTCGCAGTGTCTTTACCAATTAAATGACTTTATGAAAGCCCTTTTCAGCTAACATAGACTTACTACTTTACCAATGACTTCATTAGATTTTTTTCAGCGATATTACCGTATCAGTAGTATCAGCAATTTTTTCAATGACAATACCAAAGTCTATAGTAACGTCTGTATTAGAGGGATAGGGATAAAAGAGGCGGTCACAAGGCCTTCTGCACCTCGACATGAGTAGATCTAGTGTGCTCCCCCTGTTTTTTTTATAACACACTGGCCAGCTTCAAGTTGTTAATTACCATAGTCCTCCCATAGTCTCGCTAGCGGCTGCTTAGTGTAGGATCTTGTGGTTTTCCCTGTCGTAGCAAGAACTTGCACCTACATTCAGTATAAGAGTCTTATTCTGCTATTTTACCAACGACTTTATCAGGGACTTTCATGAACATCTATTCAAGAACTTCGCCAGATCCCAGTCGGAGGCGTTATAGAAGCGGATAATATTTACAAAAGGAATTTTCTTAAAATTTTACTCGCGAATTTTTTGTCAACTTGTCTATGGCATTTTACAGCAACTTTATTAGTAAGTATACATCAACATCGTTTTTACAGGCTGGAGGATCTACTTTAGTAAAAAACTCTCGACTGACTTAACGGTCGATTTTAACAAATAATTTAACACCGAATTGCACACAGTACCATAGAAAAACTTTATAATCGATCATATTAGCAATTTTATAATTAAACTAAGTAATAATATTTTTTTTAAATGAGAAGAAATTAAATCTGAACGAGATTTTCAACATTTCATGCCAGTGTAAATAAAAATATGTTTTTCTAAGGCTATCATTTATTTATATTTATTTATACTTTATCAATCGACATTAAAATAACCCATAATTTAAACTATTTTAAAAATTATTAGAGATTTTCCCTGGATTTATTTTTGGGACAGAATTATTTCGAGAGGGATGAGACTTACCTGGGATTTGATTAATGGATGATCTTCATTTGTCTTATCTCTTGGTGTTGAGATTTTAGTGAGAGGAAAACGAGCGTATGATTGTCGACATCGACTGTCGAAAGCTATCACACCAAGATCATTCTTATGATTTACGACTTGACTATTGTCTTTTATTTTCTACAAATGGATCATAGTTTAAACAGAAATAATTTAAATAAAATTACTTGAACTATCCAACAAACTAGTCGATTGTACAGCAATTGGTTATAATAGGACGAACAAAATGTCGTCTAATAAAAATCATATATAAATTAATTATTTTTTTCTTAATGAAAAGAACCTCCCATTTAAAAAATATTACGCCTCGTTCAAGTGGAAGTACGCATTTATTTTATGTATATATTTCATCGTAGTGAAAGATTTAAGAGGTAATTTGAAACTGTTGTAAACATGTTTTTCTTTATTGGGTAATCAGCCTAGTTCCAAATACCATTCTCGATTATTTTTGACTTTCCAACACTTTTCTTATTTTTTCCATTTAAAGAAGTTTAATAACGCATTTTTAAAGTTTAATATAGTAAATTATATTTGTGTGCGAGAGGAATTTGAAGTACGCTGAGGACTTCAGACCTTTAGGAACAATCCAGTATAGTGTCAACATGGTTCATGTTTGTATTTTCTAACTCAGAGACTTTACCTTTGTAAATTGTGACTTTAAATTTATATATTTTTTTATCTGCTAGACGCCTAGACATTTTGACGCTGTTAGCAACTAGGTTAACTACACAATTTATTTAAAGTAGATTTCTGATGCGAACTGAAGCTCTGCGCCTGTCTGTTCATCATATCCGCAATTTTGTCGCCATCCATGACAACCAAAGTTATTTTCAAGTTATTTAATTTAATATTAGGACACTGTCTAATTGTTTCAGCGGTTATATGTCAGAGGTAAATAGTGTTTGATGTTACTTTGCAGAGGGGCCGTTTCTTTTTCTTCTGGATCTGTGAGGTATCAACTGATGAACGGATTCGCTCAGTAATAAAGTCTGTGAAGTTTTTTCTATGCTTCATCCCATTTCGGTTAGATAAAACGAAATTCCAAGGTCCTAAAGGTCCAAGGTCCAAATCCTAAAGGTCTTCTGCTGATAGTAAACGGATGTGTTTTTGAAACTCCTTTTCTATGTATAAAGTACTTAAGACACTTCAGAAGGAAGTAGAGGAAAGTGAAATATTTATTTATTTTTTAAATTATTTTATTGTTAAAACTCATATTGGATTTATTTTTAATGTATCAATGACCGTTTTTGCTCATCCTTCGAGTAAAAAAAATTATTTCTTGAACAAAATGGCGTACTGTAAAATTATACCACCGAACAGATTTTTAGATCGCGATTTTTCACTTTTTCACCTCGTATTATTATTTCTTTATTTTATTACCTTGCTCAATTTGAAAACTATTGAAAATTTCCCACGTGAAATGGCGAACTGTCATTAGTCATTTATCATCCGTCAGTCGGTCGTTAGCCATGTTATCTGAATTAATCTCTCGACAACGTCTGTCACTGTTTAACAAACAGTCCGGTTTTCCGGATTATCCGAAGCCGGCTTAAAGGCTGTACACATTTGAATTGTTAATATTAGCCAAGTATATCCAACATTGATACTTCCTGATTAAAGCTTCCTTTTTGAATTCATTCTATTACCAGCCCCAACAGCTACCCTAGTTAACATTCATAAAAATAAAATAAAAACACAACCTCCCGGTTTTGATTTTGTTTTTCTAATTGGGCTAATGAAACTAAACCTGATTAATTTGGTCCTAAGCATAAATAAACTTTTAACATTTCAAGCTTATCCAAAATTTCTAAAATGTGTGTTAACATTACGAAAATATTTGCCAAAAAATCCAAAATAAAACTAATACCAAGGGCCGATGATTGTTGCATAATTGTGTCTATCTCGTTAATCTGTACTTTCACATTTTTAAAAATCACCCTATCTCAAAATAAGGATTTGTCTCTATAAGGCAAAAAAATACGTTAATTACATCCTTTCCGATAAAATATTCTTGATAAAAGAGTTGAAAATCACGAAAAAAACCGTTGCATATTTGGAGCAAATTCTGTATTGTTATTAAGGAGAAAATTAAAAACAAACTATTTAGATATTTTTGAAATCTTGTTCCGTCAAAACTTTTTGTGCTTCTGTGTGCTTTGGAAAATTCTTGCTTTGGAAAAGAAAAGCAAGGGAAATTCACCCAATAATCAGAATTCTGAATAGTGGAACATTTCTGAGATTAAATTGAAGAAATTTTAAAAAAAGGTAAATTAAATTGTGAGAATTAAAGTAATAATATAAAGTTTGAAAATGGCAAAAAGGAGGGAAAATTCAAAAGGTGCGTTTGAGATGGGAAGTTGGTGTCCGAGTGGATCGCTAGGTCACGATAGCTCAAGTGGTAGAGCAGCGGCGTATCAAGCCGAAGATCGTGGGTTCGAATCCCGTTCGTGCTATTGACTTTTTTATCTCAACTAAAAACCTTAATTAATTGTAATGTAATAATATAAATCAATTAGATTTCGTGGTCCGATTGACCAAATAACCTCTTTCAATTAATTAATCTATGTAAGGTATTGGTTGAAATAAAAAAGTCAGTGTCACGAGCGGGATTCGAACCCACGACCTTCGGCTAAATACGCCGCTGCTCTACTTGAAAAATTGCAAAAAGGAGGGAAAATTCAAAAGGTGGGTTGAGATGGGAAGTTGGTGTCCGAGTGGATCGAAGTCACGATAGCTCAAGTGGTAGAGCAGCGGCATATTTAGCCGTAGGTCGTGGGTTCGAATCCCGCTCGTGACACTGACTTTTTCACCTCAACCAATACCTAACATATAAATCCATATGTTTTTACTCGGTCCCAGTTAACCGAAATAATAATGTAAATTGATTCATAATTTGTATTCAAAGTGCGGTTGAGATGAAAAATTAGTGTCACGGGCGGGACTCGAACCCACAACCGGTATAGAGCCGGAGGAGATTTTTTCATCCCAACCACACTTTACACAAAAATTATAAATCAATTTATATGATTACAAACTTGATTCTTCTGAATCCATATTAAATCTTCCAGTTGATACCACTTTTTCCTCGAAAATTGACCATTTTTTTGTAAATATTAACTTTGTTGTTTATGAATATTCTGATAAGCTGTATCATCCGTAGCTTTGAAAATACAAAATTGATCCAATCCCTGAAAAACTTCCTTATTATCCTTTCCGAAAATAAAGCATTATGAAATGGAGAACATTGAGAAAAGGAAAAATAGACATTTCGTCGCATCTTGGCAACGGTAAGAATGAATTGGCTAATCACCGTCTAACAGTACGGTGAAAGTGTTTACAAATAAACCAATTAGAGGGAATAATAATTCCAAAACACCCTAAACTTCCTTGAAAGAAAACATTGTTTTATCTAGCTAACACATAATCTTTTGATTTCAATAATTGTAAATGTAAAAACCAACCTACAAATTTGATAAGACAAAAACTATTTGTCTTTCCAATAATTGAAGTGAGCAGACAATTGAAAATATTTCATGATAATTTCATAGAAAATATAGTAGCGTTAAAGATTTATAACAAATATATTTTAAAAATAAATAATATCCTTATGATCAGTATTCTTTTTTTCAAATTTTTCAACTTTTGAACAAATTTTTGTTCTTGACGTTGTAATAACTGAGGTAACGTGCAATATAAAATATTATAAGTAAATTCATAGAAAATATAGCAGTAGTCTTATAGATATATAACATATATGCTTTATAAATAAATAAGATATCAACATCCTTATGACCAGTATTCTTTTTTCCATTTTTTTTCAACTTTTCAACAAATTTTTTCTTGACGTCATAACAATTCAGGTAAAAGTTCAATATAAAATATTTCTTCATAATTTCATAGAAAATATAGGAGTCTTAAAGATTTATAACAAATATATTTTTAAAATAAATAATATCTTTATGGTAAGTATTCTTTTTTCCAAATTTTTAAACTTTTCAACCAATTTTTGTTCTTGACGTTTTAATAATTGAGGTAAACGTTCAATGTTAAATATTATAAGATAATTTCATAGAAAATATAGTAGTAGTCTTATAGATATAGAACATATATGCTTTATAAATAAATAAGATATCAGCATCCTGGTGATCAGTATCTTTTTTCCAAATTTTTCAACTCTTCAACATTTTACTTAAGGATAATTTCATAATTTAAACAAACAGATTTTGCAAATCTTATAAATATATAAATACTATGTTAACATAATCATCATCATTATCTTTTTTCACATCCTTTCAACCTCAAATAACCTTTTTCCTCTAATCTGAATCTAATAATTGAAATAAATGACAATACAAAAATCTCAATTTATTGACTATATCAGTATATTAATCTTACATTATAATAAATATACTTCATAAATACTTTATTGAGGACCGCGGTAGCCGAATGGCTAGGGTGTCCGGCTCGTATTTGACACTAGCGGTCCTGAGTTCGAATGCACAGCCCATGGATTTTTAATTATCCATCGGGTAGTTGGACGTTAGCCCTCTTGTATGACAGGTATTACTTTATTTACTTCATAAATAAAGATATCAACATCATTCGCTGTCCAGATGTTTGCTTTTATATGAAGGTTGTTTTTCTTGGTCTGAATCCATGTAGAACAGGCATATCCTAAGTGGCAAGTAGTAACTGCGCGGTGACTATCTGACTATCACCAAAGCGGTACTACTTAACACCTTAGTCAGCCAAAAAAACTTGATGTTGATCCGTCTTCTGTTGTCAAAATTAAAAGTCGTTGTAAGCAGTAACGACGAAGAGGGTAATCGAAATCCTCTTTCATTTTTACTACTTTCAACGACGATTTAAATGAAGCTGCAGCTCAAATCTGGCGAAGAAAATTGCTACAATTTTGAACTTGATACGTTTAAAAAATTAACATTTTTACTCGGTGTTTTTGTCAAGCTTGAAGCACTGTGAACTTATACCTCCTGATTTAATTTTTGTTTTTTGTTTTTTTGGTAAGTCATTTCAAGAAGTAATAATAAGCAATAATGAGTAATACTTTTAATAGATAAATCCTTAATTTTTACCACTATAAAATGGCAATTAGCCAGTGTATAACAGCGGCCTGTTTTAAGCAGTAAAAATGAGGAACGGGTTGTTAAAACGTCCCAACAAATGTACTACTTTAAACAACCCGGTCACTCGTTCAAACTATTTTTTTTTGTCGAGAATTTTCAACGTCGTTGAAAGTAGTAATCATGAAGAGGGAAGCTGAGTGGCACTCGTTCATTCTCACTACTTTGAACGCCGATTGAAAAGGTCGAAGATGTCGATGAAGGACCCTCGGAGAACAGACAAATCCGGGGTGGCCAGTAGTACCATCGCGGTGACCATAGTCGAAAAGTCACCGGAGTGGTACTACTTAACACCTTGGATGCTGGTATTCGGTATGATGGTAAACTACAAATAATTTAAAACCAAGTTTACATTGTACATTTTGAATATACACAAAGTTAGAACACCATAATTATACTACAAAAATCGGACAGATTCTGATGAAATAATGATTTAACATTTTTTAATTTAGAACAGATTTAAAATATTACCGATTAAGTAAAACTAAAGCAACAAATTTAATTTCACTTCAAAAATAAAAAAGTCAACTTAGCTGAAAATTAGAAAATAAAATTGCACCCGGTTTACCTCGACTAATTTCCTGGTGGCTTCTTTGCTAATTTCTCCACGACTGACTACCGGTGGTAATTGCACCCCCTTCTTATATACGGGGCCTGAGGGGATGGAAAAATCAGAGATAACACAGTTTGACCTAAATTTAAAAGATAATGACTTATTGGCGGATCAGAAAGGGTCGCCCTTTGTTTGGGCCCTTTTATTTGTATGGAACGGTCAAGATACCGTTAGAAATTTGGAAGTAAACTTGGAAATCATCGAGGATGGGCCTTTTACGACCAAGAAGTACGCCATGCGCGTTTAAATTTTGTTAGAAGCAACCAAACACAAAGCATGAGTTCAGTTTATTTAATTTGCCTGGATACGGCGTTCAAAGAATCAATAAAATAGCATTAACATCCTTTTATTATTTAAAGTACCAGCTAAGGAATAGTTTAATTATTAACTACAAAATCTACCTAGATGTTGCCATTAATTGCACACTTTTTTATTTCTGACTCTATTTAACTGACCGTTTAAAATTGGCATTTTTGAAGTAAATACAAATTGAAAATTACCTACGTTGGCTTAAGTAATCAAGAAATACCCCAGAAGGCTATTTCTAGCTTGTGCTTGTTTATTCATTTATTTTTTTGCTTATTTTACTACAACAATAAACAAAAAACCAAAAATAGTAATATTTCATATTGGGGAATGTTTGAAAATTCAATAAAAATTAAAAATTAATCAAACTGTTAGCCAACCAGAAAGCAATAAAAACGGTCAACATGAGTAAAGTTTATTTAATTTGTTTGGAAATGTTCAAAGAATCGTAAAAATAGGATTTGTAATAGGATTCTTTCTTTTTATGTAAAAAAGCAGCCCAGTGGATAGCGTATTTGAATTATTAACTATGAAATCTACCAAAATTTTGGCATCAATTGTTCAAATTTTAATTTTTGACCCTATTTACCCTTACCGTTAAAAATTGACGTTTATGAAGTAAATACAAATTGAAAATGATCTAGGATGGCCTAAACAGCCAAGAAGTTTTCCCAGAGGGCCATTTTTAACTTTACCTAGTTTATTTTTGGTCATTTTATTACAAGAACAAACAAAAAACCGAAAAGTGCAAATATTTTTTTAGCGGAACGTTTGTGTCTATTTCGCCGATTTGGTCCTCCGGGCCGGATTTTAAAACAAAATTAATTCAAAATAAAATTAATCAAACTGTTAACCAACTAGAAACACGAAAAAAAGGCCAAACATGAGTTCAGTTGATTTAATTTGTTTGGAAATGTTCAAAGAATCGTTAAAATAAAATTTGTTTAAACATTCATTGGTATTATTTAAAAAAGCAGCCCAACGGGATAGTGAACTTTAATTACTAACTACGAAATCTACCAGACTTTACACGAACATAAATTGTATATATTTTTCATTTTTACCCTATTTAACTTTTATTTAGTGTTTCAGAGGTAAAAACTAGAATTTGGGTTAGTTGTTAATAAAAGTTTTATTTATTTTAAAGGTACAAATAGGGCTTTAAGACCCTTTTGTTTTTGGTCAAAAGTATTTTTAACTTTTTGGAATATTTGTCATCTCCAGAACTAACCGTGTAAATATTTCGTCTCACATGCACTTATCAAATTACAAAATTGGCTAAATTTGAAAAAAAATCTTACGCATTATTGTTTAGTTTGAGAGGTTTTAAAAGCTTTTAATTTTTTACGATATCGTTATTATTGATCCTTCATTTTTATTATCAATTTATTGATTAATTTTTAAATATTTGATTATCTTTATTTTTACATTTTATGGTATGCCAAATATTATGAATTCGGTTCCGAAGACCGTGACTTTACAAAGCAGCCTTTTGGGAAGCCTCAATTCTTCGTGGCTTCTTATTGGGAGTGTCACCCCAAAATTATATATTTTGGCGAGGTGAAATTACTTGTAATGGTAATGTTAAGGAATTTTGTATTGATTTTATTGTGATAAATGAAAAATATATGAAATCCAATTTTGTATTTATCCTGTAAATCTTTTTATCTCGAAAAGCCTTCACATTTTCGTCAAGTGGCACTGTCTCCGTTTTAAAATGAACGAAAGTTAGTAATTTTACTGAAATTTCTTCTTATCTAGATTAAAGCTGATGCCGATTGTAAATGATTCCTGCTTACTCCAAGATGAAGATCGGGGATGAAGATAACTGAGGCTGATTCTTCCTATTCACCGCAGTGAACTTTGGATGGTTCAATTCCCCAATAAGCCACCATTACATTCTCTTTTAATCAAGCTTACATAAGCCCATTGCAGATTCTAAACTTTCCTTATACTGTATATGCTTTTTAGCAGATTTGCTTTTCCGTTACCTACCGTCAGGTTCAGGATTTTCTTGTTCTTTGAGAAGGATTGGAATTTTGTTGTTGCATCTTTCCACTATATCAAATCAAATCAAATTTTTAAAAAAACTTTATTTAGAGGGAAAAATAGTTTACATTTTGCATACTAGCGATATAAACATAATACCTAAATTATTAATGACGTAATTCATAATCTTCCAGGCAAAAAACCAACTCCAGATTTTTATTTTGATACGAGGTGATGGCCTATCATTTGCAAGAATAAGAATACCCGAATGATCAAAAACGGCCAAATTACTTATTTCTATTTTGGTGCAGCTTACAGGTGTTGACAGACAAAAGCTGAGACTAAGAGGCTGTTTTGAGGAGGATGACCTAAAGACTTACTCAAATATTGACTTATGTCGTTTAACCAAAATTCAAATTAGCCAGTTTTGACCCAAGGGCGAAGATAAGTGAAGTAAAATAATTATTAATTAATAACAGGAGAGCTCCAACCAACCATTGGGTAAGTAGGGATCAGAACAACATTGCATCACTTTTTTCATTATTGTCAAATAAATATCCATGAAGGGGAACCTTGATCATGTCTGATGATTCTGCCTAATTTTGTCTGTTAGATATGTCTTAGCATTCCGACATCTTCAGTAGTTGGAGATATACATACAAGCCACTGTGGTTAAGCTACCTGTAATGTAATAGTAATGTATGAATAGTCCATAAAAAGTCGCTGGTGAAATATATGTTAACCAAAAAACTACTGGTTTGGCTTAATGTCTTTCTAAAGCTCTAAAAAAAGTTGCTGATGAAATCCCACAAAAATCTTCTTTCAAGTACATTATTAAATCAGCAGAAAAGTCGTTTGAGAAGTATCAAAAAACTTCGTTGATAACTACTGGCAAAGTGTGATCTAAGCACAGCTCTCAATACTGTGTATTATTTGCCAAGATTTTAAATATTTCTCAATTTATCAAAAGCCGTTATTAGATCAGAGTTTTCAAGACCTACAACCAATTAGTACTTTTATTAAATATATAAATAATTAATTCGATTAAAATATACAATCTTTAACCTCCCAATACTATTCTAAAATACTTTAAAGGTTAAATTAAAAAAAAAAATTATTTTCACGCAAAAAGGAGTACAAAAATTGTATAAACATTCCGTAAGCGTAGTTATTATTGTTCAATTGTACGAGAACGTGAGTCACCGTTTGGGTCCTTATTCTTTTATAAAGGCCAATAAGTCCTGAAGCCTTTGTTGACTTTATCTATTTATCAAAAGAGGACGAGAAAGGCACCCTTAATCCAATTGGACTATTCAAAAGGCGTTTTCTTATCTGCCAAATATAGAACTATTTGTATTATTTACAACTGTCTTACAAAATTTATTTATGACTTGGTTAGATTCGCAAAAAATATGTATAAATGATTTAACCGCTGCTTAATTATGCTGAAATAGTTTTGAGCCAATGGAAAAATAAATGACTTATTAAAATTATTTTTCGATTAAAAATTACAATTTACAGCTAGCTTATAAGCTATATTATCATTTGTTAAATCAAAATAAAGATCTAAGGCAATGAAGTAAAAAAAAAATTAACATTATTAACATGGCCTTATGTTTTGCTTATTAAAGAAAACTAACCACTAATTAAATAATCGCTGGTATAGTATCTTTAAATCTAGTAAAATCTTTTTCTAAGTTCAACTTTAAATATTTCATGGTGGGGAATCCTTGATAAATTCCATGATAAAGCGACTGGAATATTCCATAATAGCGATGTTGGAAAAGTCTAATAGTATTGAAAAGAGCCAATGTGCAATTCTAACGTAAAATCAAGAGAGTTTATATGCTCATAATTCTGGTGATGTTTCTGATTGAGTTTTTTGAAAAGTCATAATTAATTCTTTAAACCATCCCTTGGTATACTGAACTCTCTATAGCTCGTTAAGTATCTGTAGCCCTTGGGTGAAAAAAAAACTTCCGTCAGTAAAGCGTCAAGTTAAGAGCCTGATGAAGTATTTTTATAAATGTGTGGTGATTAGTGACCGTTAGTCGATGATTATTCAGAAATCGTGAGATTCGGTCTGGTGTGATGTAGGTTTCAGAAAAACATTTTCTTTATCGTGCCAATGTTTCGATCTTTATTGAGATCATCTTTATTATATAAAATGATTGACTATAAAAAATATTTTTTTTGCATTGTATAAATTCACTTTTTTCCACATCCTACATGTATTTGTTAAATTAAAACAATGTTTGTAAATCCCAGGCCCTGAAGATGATCTCAATAAAGATCAAAACGTTGGCACGATAAAGAAAATGTTTTTCTGAAACTTACATCACACCAGACCGCATCTCACGATTTCTGAATAATTAATTTTATAAAGTTCCTACAAAGGATTCCTGCGGAACTTCTAGTACAGTATTTAGTAAATTCTTAAAAAGTCGCTGGTAAAGTTTCTGCAAAATCACCAGTAGAGCCTTCCTAAAGTTTCTGAAAATGTTTGAAAATACTTTCTAAGCATACAGTAAAGAAAGTAAAATAACTCGTTAATCCACCATTACTTTAAACTTTACAAAAAAAAGGTTTGATTAATTCTTTGGTTAAACCACCAGTAAAGTCTTTCGTAGTTTCTGAGAAAATTCACTAGTAAAACCCCTGCGAATGCTTCCAGTAACGTATTTGGTAAATTCTTAAAAATTTGCTGTTAAAATTTCTGCAAAACTACCAGTAAAGTATTCCGTAAAGTTTCTGAAAAGGCCGTTCGTAAAATACCTGTTAAGCATACGAATAAAGTAATCGTTAATCCACCATTACTGAACTTTACAAAAAAAAGGCTTGATTAAGACTTTGCTTAAATTGCCAGTAAAGCCTTGGCAAAGTTTCTGAGAAAAGTCGCTAGTAAAACCCCTGCGAAAGCTTCCAGTAACATATTTGGTATATTATTAAAAAGTCGCTGTTAAAATTTCTGCAAAACTTCCAATAAAGAGTTATAAAGTTTTTAAAAACAGGGCTGGTAAAGTCCGTAAATTCCCCGCACAACCACCAGTAAAGAATGGTAAGTTTCCAAAAAGAGCTTGTATAATTTTTGTAATATTCTAAAGTTTAAAAAAATGTATGGCCTTGTACTTTATTTGTAAAGTTTCTAAATTCATTAAATCCCCCTGCCATTGTAAAGTCTTTTGTACAATCTGTACAATAGTAGCTGGTACAATTCGTACTGAACCCATCAATAAAATCATTGTAAAGTCTCTAAAGAAGGACGCAAAACCGCCAGTCCCTACATTTTCTTTTTTTTAAACTGGTAAAGTTCTTTTGATATCACCAATGAAGTCTGTGGTAAAGTTTCTACAAAAAATCCCCATTAAATCCCCTTAAAACAACCAGTAAAGGGTGGTAAAGATTCTAAAAAAATCGATGCTAAAATTCTTAAAAGTTCACCACTAATGTCTTATGTTAAGCCGCCAATACTGGAAAAGTTCCCAAAAAAGGACCTGACAAGTCTTTGATTATGCTAGCAGATGATCCCTTCAGGAAGCCAGTTTTGGATGGGAGCTGTTGCTGTGAGATTGTCTATCTGGCAAAACAAGGGTCCTACATAGAAAACGAGCCGTTTCCGGGTTGGGGCCTCAACAAGACAACAATGTGGGAACAGTTTTTCATTGCTGGCAGAGCTGAGGATTGAAGTAGCCGGGAGTAAACGCTTCCATTTACCGCGGAGGAGAGGATAGACGGCTCTTAACATGTAATCTAACTTAATAAAACACCATCTCACCCTCCCTTCCTTCTACGTGACTTCCTTTTAAACCCGACGATTCCAAACGAGGAGCGTTACATTTTTTTTCACCAGCTAAGTCTCTTCTCTAAGTCTGAGCTGTTATTTTCTAACAGGCGTGTTCGAAATTATTTTTAACATTTATATTCAGCCGTAGATGAATGACAACTAAATCAGTGAGTGAGATTTATTCAGGGCATAACTACAGTATGGACAAATGGAAAAAATAAAAGAAAGTAACATATGAATATGCTCAGTCTTTAAAAAGTTATGTTTATTGAAATAATAATGACTGTTTTGTTAAAATTTATTCTAACCAATTAAATTCAAGAAATTCCGGTCATGAGGTAAACATTTAAACGTGCGATTTTCATAAAAACTTTCAATAATTTATCGACCATTGCTGACAATTGCGAACTAATATTTTTTTTCATATAGTGCACCAGTAAAGTCTTTAATAAAATCGCTGCTAGACCCACCATAAATTCATTCTAAAGTCTCTAAATAAGGTGGTTAGTCAAATTCACGCAAAACCAACAGTACGAAATTGTAAAGTTTCTAAAAAAAGCTGGAAAAATTCTTGTAATATCACGAGTGAAGTCTTCATAAATTTCTTAAAAAAAACAAGAAGGTCGCTAGTAAAATCCTTGCAAAACCACCAGTAAAGAGTGGTAAAGTTTCTAAAAAAAACTGGCAAAAGTATTGTAATATCACCAGTGAAGTCTCTCGTAAAGTTTCTAACAAAGACGTTACCCATATCCCCGCAAAACCACCAGTAAAGTCTTAGTTAACGTTTCTAAAAACCCTGATGAACCTACGAGTAATGTATCTAATGTATCACCAACAAAGAGTCGTAAAATCTATAAAAAAAGGTTGGTAATATCTTCGCAAAACTACTAGTAAAGAATGGTAAAATTTCTAAAAACAAGCTCGTAAAATCAGTGAAATTCCCGCACAACCACCAGTAAAGAATGGTAAAGTTTCTTTTTAAAAAAGCTGGTCAAATTCTTGTAATATTCCACAGTTAAAAAAATCTATGGCCTTGTTATAGTTTGTTAAAAATATCTTGACGAGTCTTTATTTAAGCCACCTTTAAAGTCTTTTGTAAAGTTTCTAAATTAATCGATGGTGAAATTCTGCTAAACTCACCATAAGTCATTAGTAGTCTCTAAATAAGTCAAATCCCCGCAAAACCACCAGTACGAAATGGTAAAGTTTCTAAAAAACTGGCAAAATTATTGTAATATTGCCAGTGAAGTCTTTCGTGAAGTTTCTTAAAAAATCGTTAGTCAAATCCCCGCAAACCCTGTAATAGCCTTCCGTATTTTAATCGGTTTATCTATAATTAATTAATTATTATTTAAAATTCAAAGTTATTCTGGTCATGAGGTAAACATCCTTTAGGTCAATTCTAAACGTGTGCATTTCACAAAAACCTTCAAATTAATTGACAACTGCTGAAAATTACAAACTTAATATAATTTTTTCTTATGGCTAATGAATACTTGAATACATCTACGTTAGAACTTAATCAGTAACTACCTTTCTATCAAGACCTCCTCCTATAACATCTTCAATTTTTAGCACATCTTGCAAGCCCTAGAGTCAATTTTTTTCACGATTGGAAAAGGTTACCGTTTAAATAAATCGAGGTGACAAAAAATTATAAACCATAGTTCCAAACAACCTTTTCCAGAATCTTCGAGAGAGATTTGCTTAACACAAGATTTTTTTATTTAATCAATTTAATTGTATTTAAAACAAATAGCGACAATATTCAAACTTAGTTTGCTTGTTTTAGCGTTAGATTCTGAGTGTGTGCCCAGAAGGAAAATATTCGTAGATCTTAATCTAGTTTTGAATGGGCGCCCACATGTGACCCGTACGTGGGGTGGAGAAATAATACGGGTCGGACCAGCCACTTAAGCCTAATTCAGAATCGACACCTTATTTTTTCTGATATATCGCAACGGAGGTCACATTTGTCAGAATTAAATGTTTCCAGGGTTCCTTTACCGTGGAAAAAAAATGCAGTTAGTTCAGAAAATTTGAAGACCCACGAAATCTTTTTTCAATCTAATATAAAGAAAGATCAAAACCAAAGTTGAAGTATTATATAGATGTAACACTTCCTTACAGAAGACGACTACTAGAAATGTTGAATGGTGGCGTGAGTGCGGTGTTTAATCCTTTTTAAAAAGATAGTTCCTACTCACAGTAAGTTGTTTTGCAACGATCGGGATTTCGAGCTGTTTGCTCATCATCAGGTTGTAGAACTCCTTCAACCTTTTTAGAAAGTCATAATTAATTATTTGAAACATCCCTTGGTATACTGAACTCTCATGGCTCGTTAAGTATCTGTTGCCCTGAGGAAAAAGACAGAAACTGTAAGTGAGGCGACAAGTTAAGTCCCTGAGGAAGTATTTTTATAAAGTGCCTACAAAGGTCCCTGCGGAACTTGTACAGTATTTGGTAAATTCTTAAAAAGTCACTGATAAAGTTTCTGCAAAATCACCAGTAGAGACTTCCGTAAAGTTTCTGAAAATGTTATTTGTAAAATGCTTTCTAAGCATAGAGTAAAGAGAGTAAAGTAACTCATTAATCCACCATTACTTTAAACTTTCCAAAAAATAGATTTGATTAATTCTTTGGTTAAACCCTAGTCTTTCGTAAAGTTTCTGAGAAAATTCGCTAGTAAAACCCCTGCGAATGCTTCCAGTAACGTATTTGGTAAATTCTTAAAAATTTGCTGTTAAAATTTCTGCAAAACTACCAGTAAAGTAATTCGTGAAGTTTCTGAAAATGTCGTTTGTAAAATACCTGCTAAATATACGAATAAAGTAACTCGTTAATCCATCATTAATTGTAAACTTTCCACACAAAAAAAAGGTTTGATTAAATCTTTGCTTAAACTGCCAGTAAAGTTTTTGGTAAAGTTTCTGAGAAAAGTCGTTAGTAAAACCCCTGCTGTTAGCTCATCATCAGGTTGTAGAACTCCCTCAACCTGATGATGAGCTAAAAGCTCGAAATCCGGATCGTTGGAAAACAACTTACTGTGAGTAGGAACTATCTTTTTAAAAGGATTGAAGACGATTACTCCCAGACCGACAACACCTCCACTTTATTATTAAATATAATACAAGTTAGATCACACAATTGAATTTTAACTTTAGTTAGCAAATCTTAAAATTTTGCGCGTTAATCATTCTGATATGTTTCATTTATCTGATTATGTCTGACAACCGCGTTTCAGCATGTCTCAATCTTCAGCCGTAGGTCTACAAGTTTTATCAGTCGCAACCAGTATGCATTTATTATTACGAAATCTGTATTAGAAGCAACTAAGCTAAATACCCGTATCTTTCAATCCTCACATTCTTTTACACAATCAACCCCTTTTGAATCTTTCGATCTATCTCTATCTCGTTCTGTTGTATCTCTTCCTATCTATGTCTCTCTCTCTCTCTCTCTCTCTCTCTCTCTCTCTCTCTCTCTCTCTCTCTCTCTCTCTTTCTCTCTCTCTTTCTCGAAACAACCGCCTGAGAAAATCCCCCCCTTCAAGATGTATAATAATTAGCAAACAGAAAAATAAACAGTCAATACGTGTTGGGGTGTAAAAGCACAACGTGTAAAGGTAGAAACAAGAATTAGGTATACTATAGAACTCGGGGGTATAATTACGATAAAATGACAATGTTCATGTGAGAACAAACATAAAAGTGATGCAAATGTAGGTGGGAACAACCAAGGGCAAAAATATTAAAAGGAAAAGGTGATTCGAAGACTTTGCAAAAAAAAATTTGTATAATAAATGTCTCAAATTTGAAATTTTTGGTAAGAGAACTTGCCATAATCAGTATATTATAAATTTCCCTTTTGGTTCTTTTAATATTTCATCTTATTTTTTGATGTATATCTTTTCTTTTTTTGTCCCTTTTCATCAAAATTCAAATCATCAGTACTGAGGAATTCTGACATAACGGGATGTCCGATTACGGGCTCTATCACAATTCGTACTTTCGTCATTATCGCTCCGTCGAAGAGATAAAATGGCCATATTTGCCTACTTGTTTGTTCAAGATTGTTGACAATCCAAAAAGGAAGTCGTCAATACTGCGACAATTATTTTAGTTCAAATCGGCCTAAAATTAAAACTATTTATATAATTATGGTCTTATGACCTACTTCTAGATAAATTTCGAAACCGACTTTGAACCGACTATTTGAAGAAATTGGGTTGGCTAAGTAAACCTGCAAAAAAAAGTAATAAGATTGTAGTCAGAATTTCATAGATCTAAGAAAAAGTATTGTAAGCAGTAGTATTATATACTACAATAACAAAAACTCAGCCATTAAACAACAGAATTAGAAATATAATAGTATTTTCCATGCTGTTTTTGTTATCATCATAACACGATCGTTAAAATCATTAAACTCTAAAAACGCAAAAAAAGCTTGAAACATCTGTGTATTTCAAATTGTTTTATATTTTGCTACGATTCTGCCTGAAAACAATTATCTTCTGATACTAATGAAATTGTTTAGTCTCTATTACATTGCTTCAGCAATTTCGATCAGATGCCTTCATTGGTCAAATATTATGAATTCGTGCATCTAATGCCACCAATCAAGCAACATGCAAAAATTAACCTCTAAATCCCAAAGTTTACTAATTTTTGTGCAAAATCATACTGAAAAGCATCTATTTTTTGAAAAACGCTACCAAAAGAGTGGCTAAACTAGAGATTTAATAATAGCTCGTGTTTGTCATTTGGTGACGAAAGTTTTAACTTTGAGATATATACAAAATATTTTATTTTTGAGCAATTTGAAAAACAAATTCGCTGATATACGCTAAGAATCGCTTGGGTCTCTGCAAGTTCCTAACTCATGAAATCATGCAAATTCACATAAAACAAAACACACAAATACGTCATACATAACTCTGGGTTTCCTTCCTTACAGAATCTCTCTCTCTCTCTCTCTCTCTCTCTCTCTCTCTCTCTCTCTCTCTCTCNCTCTCTCACTCTCTCTCTCACTCTCTCTCTCTCTCTCTCACTCTCTCTCTATCTATCTCTCTCTATCTATCTATCTATCTATCAATCTATATGTCTATCCATCTATCTACTTATATATTTGTCTAGTAATCTATCTAACCTTCTATCTATTTATACAATCATTTTTGTCTATTTATTTCAACTCATTCTGTTGTATCTCTATCACATATAACACACAGGGAACTGTTATAAAGAATCAAAGGAAAAATCTATTGTATCAAGGAAGAAGAATATTTTTTGCAATGGTAGAAATCAGTGATTTGCCACAACCTGCTTATAACCCTGATGTGACATCTTATGACTATGCTTTGCTAAAATACAAAAGAAGAGAAGTAAAATTTGTGGAAAATAAACCTTAAATGAAATAAAATTCATGAATAATGAATGTAAAATTCAACTGATTTAATCCTGCTGCAATTTTCAAAAGCTCTTGAATTCTCTGTTCTGTACTCACATGACACACTGGTGTTCAATTAATCTACGAATTTGCTATTTGCCCATTTTACAACTAGGTCCTTTAATACTCATACATTAAAGGATGTACAGCCCTGTCTACTTTGTAGAAT
Source organism: Cimex lectularius (assembly GCF_000648675.2). NCBI lineage: Eukaryota > Metazoa > Arthropoda > Insecta > Hemiptera > Cimicidae > Cimex > Cimex lectularius. The sequence continues at coordinate 36,760 of NW_019392784.1, read as the reverse complement.
ATACATAGTCATCAACTTTTATCGGATTGCCATCGAACGCTTCCTGTACTTATTTGCATTGATGATTGTACCTTTCCTGTTGCTGAGAATTTTACTCCATTTAATTGGAATTTTCCATTATTTCTGAGTTGAATCTAGACATCCTGTTTGAACTTAACTATCCTTCTTATGTTGGCCCTTTGAAATATTAAACATTTTCCATTATAGTGATTATGTTCTTTTGTTTAAGCTATAATCCAATCAGGGAATTTTCTTGCCAAGAGTAAGAAAATGCTTTATTTACTCAACCATAACTGGGAGAAAAAGGATTAATCACAATAGCCAATATTTGTCCAAGCTTTATTATAGATGAAGACCAGAAAATCAATGCATTATTATTAGTATTTTTTATTGAAATATGAAAAGATACAATTTTCTGATAGTAAAAAAATAAAACAAACACCACAGTTTTTATTTGTGCTGCAATACTACAATTTTATTACAAAACTACTTTTAGTTACTAGCAACCAAACTTGTGTAGTACACATTCTTTAGTAATTTAATCCTTGATCCTTAATCAAGTGCTTCAATTTTACTTTTTATTGCATTTATAGTGTAGTTTTTGCCTTTGCTTTGTCATCATGATCATTGATGCCCCAACTGGATAGAACCTCTTCTTAAACTTACGTCCAAGTAGCCTCAAAACCAGTCATATTTGTTTATTATTCTTCTCAAGGAACATGAGAACATTACTTTTACTGAAAAAAATAAATTTATATGTTTACCCCAGACGTTTTAAATCAGACTGTTTCGTGACAACTCCGATTTACTATGTCAACGCTTGTGAGCCTTAAATTAAATTTATTTTTCTAAGTTCTTAACTAAAAAAATATTTATATATTTTTATTGTTAATAACTGTATTTTTAAATAAGTATGATGTTTGAAGAAAAACCAAAGTCAAATCATTAAAAAAGGTCTAAAATGATCCTTGTCTTGTTCAACGCATGTCAATTTCTAGCTCCGCACATGGGTCACCTGTACAGTTCGTTGTTGGCAGATGCATACTACAGATTTCAACTCTTGCTCGGTCACAAAGAAGGCGTATTCTCAACGGGAACTGATGAACATGGAATAAAGGTCCAACAGGCCGCTGCAGCTTCAGGTCTACCTCTTCTCGAGTACTGTGATAAAGTAAATGACAAAAAAATAAATAAATAAAAAGGTGCAATGAAACAATGCTTACAAAACTATTTTCCAGATATCTGCGGAATATAGAAATCTATTCGACGAGTTTGCAATCGGGTACAATCAATTTATAAGGACGTCGGACCAAAAGCACAAAGATACTGTCCAGCATTACTGGGTATATATTTATTAGAATTAGAATTACAAGACCTCCTAGGAGGCCTCTGGCCTCTCCCTGATGGATCAGAGGCACCCACCTTGGTGTCTGAGCGGCTCTGATCGGGCGCCAATGATTTCTTTGGTCATTTCGGCGCCCTTCCATTCCCTAAAACTAGTCATTCTCACACTCACTCGCACAATAAATACATATATACTCCTACATACAAACCCAATCACACATGCATATCTTCTGTGTAGAATCCGGGTCAGAGGGTACTAGATATTCTGCCCCGACCCAGCTTGGCGGAGCAGTGGTAGAGCCTTGAGATGATATGCTGCACTGCCGCCCAGCATACCTCTATTCTAACATTAACCTTATATATTTATTAATATAAAATATAGATAATGAAATGGTAGACCAGTTTCGTACTCAAAAGTAAAAAAGAGGGTTATAGAGGGTCTAATTATCACCATCATCAGAACTATATCTAGAGAACTTCAATAATAGACATGCAGGAAAATAACAGTAAAATCTGACAGTCAGACAATAGTCATAGCTTTGTAAACAAATATTGTTTCATGTATAGCAACCAATTAGAAATTTAATCGCAATTAGAGGCAAAGAGGGTCAAACATTGTGTTGAGGTCTACGAGGCGATGACTTCTCAAAGAAGACCAGTATGGTGAAATGTGTGTGGCAGACCACCACAGCAAGGAAATTCCCTAAAAAAATATAAATAGAAAATAATTATCTTTGTACATTCTGCAAACTATCCCATGCTGGGAGCGACACAATTCTGTATTTTTAGTTTCTTACTGTTTAGATTAAAAAATTGCACTCAGGGTTGATCAGCTTTGTTCTTTTATTGTGGAAGATTTCAATTCTTCATCTAAATTCTTTTGAATAGCTTATTTGTGCATAGTACAATTTTATTAATGTACAATCTCATTATATACATTTTTTTTTAAATATTAGAATATATACACTATCATCTATGATTATTCACATATTACAATAACTTTTCATGATCATGTTTCATCCTACTTTACAGTTAAAAATAAGTACATGTATAATTTTAATTTTTTAGAAAATCCTTGATAAAAAAGGGTATATAAGAAAAGGCACTTATAAAGGGTGGTATTGTGATGCTGATGAGGCTTTTCTTACCGAAGCTCAAGTGACTCATGTAAAGTCAAACGGGGAAAATTCAGTTGTCAGGTTTGATAATGTGTTTTGTGATGTAAATTCATTATTTTACAGCGAATACTTTTACAGTGTTGATTCCGGGAGGCCAGTGCATTGGGTCGAAGAGGCAAACTATGAATTTGACCTTCCTAGGGTCAAAGACAGAGTTAAAACTTGGATCAACTCAGGTAAAAAAAATTTACTTGTTTTTCAATTTTTGTCAGTGTAATTTTGAAAATCTAGGTGAATCCATCAGGCCAAAAAAGTTTCAAGATCTCTGTAACACCTGGCTCAAAGAGGGGCTTATGGATCAACCACTGTCAGTCTCGAGGCCTAAGAAAAGGGTCCATTGGGCAATCGAAGTGCCTGGCGATTCTGAACAATCCATTTATGTGTGGCTTGATGCTCTTTTAAATTACTTAACAGTTAGGGAACATCTTTGGCCCCCCACTTGTCAAATATTGGGAAAGGACATTCTCAAGTAATAACTGTCAATTTTATGAAATTTAATATAAATAAATAAACGAAATATTTTTCTATTTTAGGTTCCATGGAATTTATTGGCCTGCATTTTTAGCGGCACTTGAGTTAGACATGCCGAGGTCATTTCTCGTCCATTCACATTGGACAGTAGAAGGGGAAAAGATGTCCAAATCAAAAGGAAATGTCATTAATCCCAGAATTTGTGCAGAAAAATTTGGCATCTCCGGTGTACGATATTTTTTACTAAGGGAAGGAACACCACATTCAGACAGCAGTAAATAATTTTAAAATTAATTACATGCCTTGTAAAATTGTCGTCGATTTAAAAAACAAAATTAATTAGATTACAGTGAAACGAAAATATTCAGAGTATTGAATTCAGAGTTGGCAGACACATTTGGTAATCTTTTAAGCCGAAGTACAGGATCAGCTGTCAACAAGAAACAAGTTTTTCCGCCTTTTGATAGAAACAATTTTGATAAATACTGCAAAATGCAAGCTTCTGAACTGATATCTCTTTTGGAAATTTTACAAGGTGATGATAAAAACTTTTGTAAAACATTATTAAAAATCACTATAATTTTTTTTTTTGCCCTTTAGATGAAGTCGGAGAATATTACAGTGAATTAAACTTTTACAAAGGAATCGCATTGGTCATGAAAGTCCTTCACACTGCAAATTGCTTTGTCGAATCCATGAAGCCTTGGGAGCTACGCAAAGACCCATCGTGCAGTGCACACTTGGACTGCGTCCTACACCTTTCTTTGGAATGTTTGAGAATTTGCAGTATCGCGTTAACGCCGGTGATTCCGATGTTGACGAATAAACTTCTGGACAAGCTCAGCATTCCAGTCGAAGCCCGCACTTGGCCAGACATGGTGCCGAGCTGGAAGAAAGAGTTCGAAGGAAGTAGCCTAGCTCATGAAAAACTCATTCTTTATAGAAGAATTCAGGCATAAATGTAAATCACAATTGTTTTTAAAACCATTCTAAGGCTGAAACACTGCTCAAACAAAAAAGCGCAATTTGGAATTTTCATATCTTTTTAAGTTTCTTCCTTTTTGCTAAAAATTTTTTACAATTCAGGTATTTATTAAAAGATTTGGTTAGTGCAGAAATAAAAACAAAAATTTTTAATTGTATGTGTTATTCCTCTTACAATTATTACACACATCTCAGCATACTCATAATTAAGCCTTCAACGTCTTGAGGAATTTCATCGCAAATCTCGTCTAATGAAACTTTCAGCTCAGCTAAGGTTGTATGAGGGTTTTTTCTTTGTTTTATCCAATGTCTGAACTGATCCGAAAAGTTCTCAATGGGGTTCAAATCAGGGATATGGGCTGGCCATCTTATAGTTCGGATATTGACCTTTCGAAGGTACTGGATAACTGTGGTAGCAACAGTCTTGGATTATAATGCAAAAACAAGAACTTCTTGCCAATAACAAACAAACGGCATCACATTAAACATATTAAATGATATCCAATTGTAACATTTTTGCCTCAAAGAAATTCCACTCAACATTATAGTTAAACCACCTCCGAAAGACCTCTTCTGGTGAACGAAGAGAAAACGGGCTTGTCTGAAAACATGGCATTCCTCTATTCAGTTTCTATCCACTGTCAGTGTTTCCTTGCAAACTAATTGGGTCCAACAAAAGTCTCTAGTAAGCACTGGACAAGTTGCTCATGATGTAGACTCATTTCTGCAAGTCTCCTTTCAGCGCTAACAGAAACATTGTGCACGGTTCAAAGTCTAGGAAATGTTTCAGCAGTGGAAAAGTGATTTCTCAGAGTGTGCAATATGATAAATCGGTCGTTGGCTGGGTCTTGGGTGATCTGATACTGGTCTCCAAGTATAACTTGTATCTCCCAGTACACTTGACCTCCTTCCAGCAGGCAAACCTAAAATGTGTAATGCGATTTCTTTCATATTAAAGGAGTGCAATGGCCCAGGCAACTTGCTCACTGATTATGAACATTTTCATAATCATTTTATTTCGAGTCACCAAAACAACAGTGAATAAAGGCATTTTTAGTAAATGCTTTTTTTAATTGATTTACGTTATGGGGGGGTTTAGCAGTTTGGCCTCACAAACAGCGGCAAAAACCAACACATTTTGTTTAATTATAATTATTAAATCATTTTTAAAGCAAAAACAAAAATTATGGCCAAAACAGTGTCAAATTTAAAAAAATCCAAATTTCAACTTGTGTCACTTTTTTGTGGAGCAGTGTATATAACAAAAATATAAACATTTTATATTTATTCATTTAGTTTTATAATAGTTGTATATAATTTAGTAATAAAACGTTAAAAATTATAGAGAATAGTCAAACTCCTGTAAAGCTGTTTAATCATCACTGAACAACTCATGATGATACTTACAAATGTACACTTATAATGAAAAAAATTCCATGATCTGCGTTATCAAACTATTATTTGTGGCCCCTATTATTTATTTTTTGCCACAATTTTATCCTGAAAATTGGAAAGAGAGGATTGAGTCAAATAAACTATTAACCTTAACCTTTTATTATCTATAAAATATTACAAATTTCTTTGTAAAGTAATCACAGAAATTGATATCACACGTTCTTCCATTTGAATACTTTCAACCTAACAACTGATCAAAAAGACAACCTAAGTGCAGTTAAAAAAACCTTTCTTTTCTTGCTTAAACATTGAACAAGCAATGAAAATAATTAAAAATAACAAATAAGTATTGCTAAACAAATAATTGTTTTTGGTTTCATGTAAGGCACATAAAAAACAGTGATATGTATTCAATAATTAGGTGTTATTTTTATAAATTTGACCGTGCAAAAAAATTAACAACTAAGGGATAAAACAGGTTGATAATTATGAACAATTCATCCAATTATTTGGAATGTTTGGTGTTAGATTTACTATACTATACTGTAAATGTTTAGTAAAACTAAAAGGAGGGAAAACTCATAAGGTGGGGTTGAGATAGGAAGTTGATGTCCGAGTGGATTGAGGTCACGATAGCTCAAGTGGTAGAGCAGCGGCGTATCTAGCCGAAGATCGTGGGTTCGAATCCCGCTCGTGCCATTAACTTTTTTTCATCTCAACTAAAAACCTTAATTTAATTGTAGTTTAGTAAAACATTCTTTTCTCTTGAAAGCAAATGAAATTCTGGTATTTGAATGTGGAAAATTAAAAAACTAAAAGGCCCAAATGTATACCCATAATACAATCACATTGACATTCATTCTTTAAAAAAATCCCCTTAGAATTTTTAATTTTAAAAAAATATATTTTTTAAATAGTTTAATAATCACAATAATGGAAGTAGAGAGAAAAATGCTGACGACTGATCAAAAGGCCAATTTTTTATCATTCAATTTAATACCTTCAGCCTTTTGAATAAAAGAAGTGGTTTGGATTTGTTTAAAAATTAGAGAATTTTGCGCATAACATTTATAAAATAAATTTAAAAACTCAATAATCACCTTAAAAGAAATTTACTTGAAAATCAAACAATAGAAATTAGGCTGTATAAACTACTTATTTTAATAATGAAAAACCTTATCCACGAAATTTCTATAATCACAGCCAAAACCTTTTAAAAATCTGACTTCATTTTAAAATTGGCCTTTGTGGAAGATGGAGGTTCAAAGAAGAAGCAGAAAGGTTAGCAGAACAAAGTTTTTTCTTGCCTGAAATTTGCTTACAGCACAAAATTTAGACTTAATTAAAATATGACTATACTAACAGTGAATAATTAACAATTACGCTGGATTATATTACGGACCACTTCTGCCCTGCTATGAAATAATTCTGTATCTATTGTTTGATACTTTTGAGAAATTGAGCTTTAAAGTTTTTAATACTACATGACCTCAGTTAATTTGCTTTTTTTTTCAAGTTTTTGGCCTAGGACTAACTTATTTATTGATTCACTTATATTTTATGTGTTGTTTTAATTACAATAAAAAGGTTGTTAGGTTCAATTTAACTATCAATTACTTATGAAAAAGATTGAATCTAAAAATAGTTTGATTTGTTTTTACAAGCATAAATTGTTTTTTTTTTATTTAATTTTTTTTTTTTTAATTATAATTTCTTTTACAATGGAGTAGAAATTTAATGCATGATGAAACACATATTTACATTAATACAACTGAATTTTCATTTCCTTTGTACAATGCACCTCTCCACTAAATGATTTGTTTTACTCAGGAAACAAATTTTCGTGGTGTAAAACAAAAGGAAAATAATGTAAGTGGCACACACGTTAATTTACTTAGTAATAAAAGCAATTTTTATTAAGAAAGTAAAATTTTGAAAATTCAGTTTTTATTTTACTAGATTTTTCTTCAAAACGTGCTATGTACAACATGCCAATATTTTAAACTCAATATTTTTAATACTTCTGGACCAGTTTATATTGATTTTATCATTTTTTACAGAAGGAAGTACCTAAGAATACAATGGTAAAAAAAAGTTGAAAAATTTAGTACTCTATTTTCTTCCTATGTTTTAAAAGTGGTTTGGTAATATAATATCGTAGTAAAAGTACAACAGGAGAAAATAATGTATGCACACCCTAGAGCTTGTAGTTCCCATTATAAATATATAATATAATAAGTTGTAAGAAACTTCAGAAATGACAGCATCTAGAAGATACCTAAATCTACTGAAACATGACATTTACCTAAACGCCAGCCTACATGACTTGGGAATGAAACCGCGGGTGCATTGGATCAAGGCATGGAAGCCTTGATTGAACTATACATTTCTTAAAGCAGTTGTTGTAGTAGTAGGAGAGCAAAGGTGCATATCTGAGCATACTAAAAATATGCTCAGAGATCTCGGCAGTTGTTTAATCCTAAATGCTTTGAGATCCTCTGTCTGTGGGAAAGAGAGTAAAGCTTTTCACTCCGGCTGTTGAACATACTAAGCGACGGACCCAGGAAAGTCATAATAGTACACAAATGGACCTAAAGTTACGAGTGAAGTTGGGTAGTGGTAGAAAAACGTAGGTATAGATAGCTTTTAGTTGAAAGAAGAAAAAAAATGAAGCATAGTGTTTACCGAACCAAAAGTGTGATGTTAGAAAAGGATTTGATAAAAAAATACAAGTGAATACGACAAAATTAGAAATGTGATTATAATTAAACGACAAGACGGCCATACATTTTGCTGAGATCTGCGAAGCCATGACTCTGTTCTAAGAACAAAATGGCAAAATGCTGAAACACACCTGACAGACAATACTGGCAAGAATACCAATTCAAGGATGATCAAAGATGATGAAGCTACAAATAAAATATGAACTAGCTAAATTGATTAATTTTGCAAAATTGTGTACAAATATTTTTTCCACTACTGCATGTCACGTTACATTATCTATGACAGATTTTTATTCTGATAAAACTATTTACAAAAATAAGTTCAAATAATTTCTTTAGGTGATTTTTGAGTAGATTTTTTTAAAGTAATACTGAAACAAAAACAACAGTAACAGAATAACGTTCCTGTAATACTAAATATCAATTTGGCACTGAAATGTTTATAAACAATAGGAGATTCAATGCCTATTTTTTTTTTCTTTCAGAAAGCACTTTTCTGAACAATGTTAAGTACAACGCAAACAGTATAATTGCACTGTTAAGTCCTACCGAGAGAGTCGATACTGATTTTCTTTAATTTTCCGTTTTCCATCTTGATAAGGGAACTATAATCTTTGGCATTTTCAATGAGCTTGCTCAGTTCGTAGTATCGTCTGTCGGTCATGAGAGACAGGTTGAAATTAGAACCCATTTTCTCCAATATGAACTCCTTCCACACCTGGTAAAAAAATTAATTAATATATTTTTTTTCACTTATAATTTTTGTTAAACTTACTTCATCCGTATTGTTAGTTGCTTTTGTCATATTATTGCCAAGTCCCCCAAGTTGATTGAAAATTTGAACGTTATAAAAAAGATAACGGTAAAAGAACATTTTATCACCTTCTGTACCTTTAAAACTGATAGATGTTATACTACAACACTTATCACCCTGAGGAATAAAATACTAGTTATTTTTGAGTTTGACATATAATTTTTTTAATTATTACCTGGATTACAGGGAATAAACTTTTCCTTGAATACTTTTCAATTACCGAATTGTAATCAGGGGCCATCAACTGATTGGGAGTGAAGTAATGAAATCTCTGCAAGCCTTCGTCGTCCCGTAAGTCTGATGCCAAAACACCCAATTCTCGCAAATATTTCCCTAAAATTAAATCATTTTATAATGTTTTAGAAGTATTTACCCAAGATTTGAGGGATTTTTTTAAAACATTTTTTTGAAAACATTATAGGTGTTAAATTGTACAAATACTCTTTTGCAATCAAATCTTACTCATAAATGTAAAAACTAAGCACAATGCCAGATAAGTGACAAGAATAAAAGGCTATCATTAAAAATATGATGGAAACACTACTGGATTATTGGTTAGAAAAAATAAGAAGTGAAGATAAAAATCTAAAAAATGCAAAACTAAATAGTTAGACAAATGAGATGATTATTTCTATGGCTATAAAAGTGCCTAGTTAATCTAGTTTTTATGATCATTGATCATCATCATTAAAAAATTTAAATTCAATTTTGAATATTTTATTTATATACACTGTTTTTTTTTCCACCTTTCTCTTTTATTATTCGGAGATCGTGAGATGTGGTTGGGTATGACGTAGGTTTTAGAAAAACATTTTCTCTAGCGTGCAACATTTTGATCTTTATTGAGATCATCTTCCGGGCCTGGGATTTACAAACATTGTTTAGATTTAACAAATACATGTAGGATGTGGAAAAAAAAGGGAATTTATACAATGCAAAATAAAAAATATATATATATAGAAATACTTTGAGTGAATATAAAAAAATATTTTTTTGCATTCACTTTTTTTTCCACATCCTATATGTATTTGTTAAATTTAATCAATGTTTGTAAATCCCAGGCCCTGAAGATGATCTCAATAAAGATCAAAACGTTAGAACGATAAAGAAAATATTTTTCTAAAACCTACGTCACACCAGACCGCATCTCACGATCTCCGAATAATCATCGACTAACAGTCACTAATCATCACACATTTCTCTTTTATTTCGCATTTACCCAATTAGACAAAGAATGTGAAATGTAATATCGCTTACCTAATAAATAGTCTTCATTGTTTTTGTATTTCCCACTTGAAAGACAAGCAGCAGAAGAATTGAACCTCGCTGATAGGAGTGAGATTGCACCTTTGCTAAGGACATAAGCCGTCTGTTTGGTGTTGAAAACCACCCCCCAGAAAATCTGGTTATGGCCAAAATAGTATGGCTTTTTGGGATCTAGGTTGATGAGGGCGTACCTAAGATTCTCCGGAATTAGAAACAGATCGTCGTTGGCAAAGACAACCCAATCGAAGGAAACCAAAGTCCTTATCGTCTCGCAGAGAAAGGACCATGAATCCTTTCCGGTGAAGACATTGACATCGAGGAAGGGGACTAATTTGTTTGAGTAGTACAGGACATCATTGCACTTGCGGCCCCAAGTGTTTGATATTGCGTATGCGTTGTTCTCCTTCTCTATAAAGACTACGCAGGTCACCTGTTGAAAGCTTAAGTTCAATAACACATTCATAACAGACGCATGTTTAAAATAAGGTTTGTTAAATTCTAATAGTAAGTAAAAGTTTTATATTTTTTATTACATATCCAATTTTAAAATTACATGTAATTTAAGGATACATATGTATTTACAATTATTTACATAATTGATTTGAAAGGAGGGAGGCAAATATTTCAACCATTTTACTTCACTAGTTTATCTCGATTCTCAGAAAGGAGGTCATGTGTGCATTTCTGCTTGAGACACCTTATAGGATTGTAAGGATGGGATCTGTTGGACAAGGCTTGGGTTAACTATTGGGGGATGGGAGAGCTTACCGTGGAGCTTGGTAAATTTTTAGATAACTGGGATTTTAAGATCATTGTGGAGGGTAGTATTGCAAACCTAGTGCAACACAGTATGGAGCATTTACAACATTTGGAACTAAGGACTTTGATTGAAAGGATTGGAGACGTTGGATATCAGAAGGTTTAGCAGTTTGCCACAGGTATAGAAATACCTTATGACCCAATATGCTGTTTTTACAATTGTAAGTTTGTTTTTTGCCGATAATTTGGATTGTTGTCCCATCATTTTGGAAGTATACTATAGAGTCTATTTAAGATATCCAGGGTCTATAAGGTAAGATCGTCCAGAAGTACCAAAAGATCCAGGGCGGGGATGATTATCGAATTATTTATTTTCCATGTGATTGTTTCTTTTGCTTGGAGAGAGGTCAGTTTAATTGCTTTGGCTCAAAAGTGTCTACCTTGTATGGCCTATTTTTAATTGGTGATTTAACGGTGGCCAGGTCCAGAGGTTAGGATATTCTGGCTTTAGCCACCTCATTCCCTTTAGTCCTATGTGTTCAGGCACTTGCAAAGTTTATGCACCCTCGCCTGTCTTAGTCTCATCTCTGAAAACGAGGTGAAAACTGGCCTACCTGAATGAAAGTTCCAAGAATTTAGCTGCTTAAATGTACAAGGGTAGACAACTTAGCTAACAGCAAGATCATCCCAGAGTACCCAAGAAACCAGAGCAGAGGTTATTGAATTATTTAGTTTCAACTGTTGTATTTGTATGAATAGAGGTCAATTTAATTACTTTGGCCCAAGTGTCCATGTCTCAACCTTGTATGGCCTATTATTAATCAGATGAGGATGATCCCACTTCTACAATGCAGATCTGGATATGTGAGAGCATCTCTAGCGTGACCACTTTTTTAAAATGTTTTTTATTGTTTTTTAGAGTCAGAGGTTAAAATAACAGTGGCCAGGTCCAGAGGTAAGATGACGCTTCCCTTTAGCCCTGTGTGTCCAGGCATTCACAAGGTTCAGTTTTTCATTCTCTTTTAGCTCTTGTGTCTGGGGATTCAGGAAGTTGATGTACCCTCGCTGGTTGTCTGTGAAAAAAAGGCAAAAACCAACCTACTTCGACGAAAGATTCCTCGAACTTAGCTGGGTAAATTTATGGCGAGGTAGATGACTTGGCTAACACAGCGAGATCGTCCCAGAGTACTCATGGACCCAGGGCAGAGATTATTATTGATTTAGTTTCTATGAAGCGACTGTTGCATTTGTATGAAGAGATATCAAATTAATTGCTTTGGCCCAAATGTGTCCATGTGTCAACTTTGTATGGCCTATTTTAATTAGGTGAGGATGACCCCACTTCTACGATTCTGATCTTAGCATCCGTGAGCTTCTCTGCCGTTCCAGCCAACGCTGCCATTTTCTTTTAATCAATTTATTATGTTATTGAACATTGATTCTAAGAACATTCTTATCTATAGATAAAAAAAGAATTTGTACTGTCAAAAATAGAAAGAAAAATTATAGTTATGTTAGGAAAAATGAGTTTAAAATATGACCTTTACGCTATCTTTGATGATATCTGATTCTAGCCGTCCTGGACAGCCTTCTTCCGAAAATGCCAGCCTGTCCACATCGACCTGTTCAGTAACAAGCGAGACGCTCTTGACCCACAGCTCGTACCTCTCCTTATCCGTCGGCCTCGAAGCCCCGGACGGCGAGACGAGGGTCTCCTCCGTCGCGAACATCAGCACAGCGAGATATCCGCCGAATACGAATCCGATTAAAAAAACACATAACTGAAAACAATTCATTGTCCGAGGTGAAACTCATTTGTGGTATTTTTCCCCTGTGTCATGTATTTTCACTTCGACTCATTCTCGCTAATCCTCCCGGCTAGCTCATCACGACTGTTGATCAACAGTGTCATTTAACTCTTAACTGCTTAAAGAGCGGAATTTTAAAATGCAAACTAGCAAATAACCCAGCTCCAGTTCCAAGAAGGTTATCACCGACTACCAAGTACCAAGCTTCAACAAGTTTATCAGCAGAAAGCACATGCGCAGCAATTCGGCGGAAGGTTCAAAGCTAGAATACTCGGTACTCACTACTCAGTGCAATGCACATTTTAATAAAAACCTATCTACATTTTTATTTTAATATGCTCCTGTTTTATTAATGCCTTCAATTTATTATTCTTAAAAATTTAGATATAAACTAGTTCACATATGTATTTGTTCGTTGGGTTTTACTCATCAAATTCCTGTGTTTTATAAAGCAAGAATAAATGGTATCATGTAATCAGCACAATTCAGCATATTTTCTACTGTAATGGAAATATTTTACTAACCTTTACAACAGTGTTTCAACATCATACTTTATAGTGTTAATTATAATAAGAACAACACTTAATTCTTATTTAAGCAACAGCAATCATTTCAACAAAACAGCACATTTTCTGCTATATTGTGCAGATATTCATCCTCTTTACCCTGTAAACATATTACTGTCTAGCATTAGTTAAAGATATAATTATAACATTTAGAGTTCAGGGCCATTTTGCTCAAAAACGAAAATAAATTGTAAATGATTATTCTTGAATAAATAGCTTCCACAACACACCACTGTCATACACTTATTAAACCAATATACCTCAAAATTTCGGTTTTTTCCCGGAGCGGAAATTCTTGTTTGTTACACGTTTTATAGTCAGGTGATCTCTCTCATTGATTATTAATTATTATTTATCTAAGGTCTTAGTTGAGATGAAAAAGTCAGTGCCACGAGTGGGATTCGAACCCACGACCTTTGGCTTGTATGTTGAGATGTGCTGGTGTCCGTGTGGATCAGTCATGATAGCTCAAGTGGTTAGAGCAGTGGTATAGAGCCAAAGGTCATGGGTTTGAATCCCGCTCGGAGCACTAACTTTTTCATCTCAATTCTCAACCAAGACCATAAAAAGAATAATTAATTGAAATAATTACCACTTAACATACATGGATAAATGGTAACATGTAATTTACAAAAAGCAGGATATTTGCTACAACATTTAGCATATTTTCTCCTCACAATCCTATCAATATCATACCATATAGCATTATCAGAATACATAAAAAAAATTTTTATTCAAAAGTGAGAATAAATGGTATCATATAATTTGCTAAAAGCAGCATATTTGCTACAAAATCTTTGGCATATTTTTCTTCTCACTATCCAGTCAACATAGCGAGAATAAATGGTATTTAATTTGCAAAAAGCAGCATATTTGCTGCAAAATCTTTAGCATATTTTTCTTCCCACTATTCAGTTAACATAACATAATCAGAATTTTTGTACTTAATAGTTAATTATATTTTGTGCGAAATTGGGAATAAAATGTTTTTATAATCAACAAAATATAGCGACTTTTTGAGAACGCTAGTTTAAATTTCCTTCCTTCTTCCATGTATTCAACACTGTACCACATAGTAATAACCGAACATGTCAAAAATAGAACTTATATTGTTACGTTAAATCAAGTAAAATTTGTTGTTTTCATAACGTGTAATATGAAATCAGCAAACTGAAACATATCTTCTAGTATGCAGATATATCTATCCTTTTATCCTGTCAACACTGCACTAAATAGTATTTATTGAAGAAATAAATAAAGCCTGCATCAAAGTAGTACATCAAATATAAATGAAAATAAAAGGTATCGCCGTAATCAGCAAAAAAGGCAATGTCTTCTATTTTGTACTTATATTCTTCCACTCTGCCCTGTCAAAACACTCGGTTCAGCATTGATTGAAGATATGTATAAAATAACACTCAACCTATTCAATTTATTGTAAAAGAAAGAATAACAACTATCACACAATTAGCAAATCTTCCAGAATGTTTCATCATTCTTCACCCTGCCAACATTGTACAGTTGAACTTTTAAATATATGAAACAGTTAAATAGCATTTAGCTTAAAGGCAAAAATAAAAGGTATCACATTAATAGCTTAAAATACAGAAAATCATATACTCTTTTACAATTCATACGTTTTCTTATATTCTACCCTGTACCTATTAGTTTAGTCTGAATAAAACTTGAAATAGTATAAAACATTTAAGTAGCAACTATTAATATTTTAGAAACAAAAACTGGATCAGCTAATTTGCATTTAATAATTAATATAAAAGTAAATTAATTTAAAGTATTGTTGTCAATTTATTATTTAATTGACATAAACATCGCCAGTTGATGGTGTTGACTTCAGCGTAAAAATATCAAATAAGTATACATGAAAAATATGATCTGTTAATGGAAAACCTCTGGGATATTTTAGTAGATTCTATTACCATCTTAAACGTTTTTTCAAACATGTTCAAAATGTGTCGTAGTAAGTAAATTCCAAGAGCAATCAAACCATGAATTGTAATTCATGTCCTTTTAGTAAGGTTGACTGAATATGGTTAGCAACTAAGGAAAATGGGAAGCATTGGATGCTAGACAAAACAGTACTTGCTTTTTACTGAAGTGTCAATGTTGTTTAATAGAAATATCACACAAATTTATAACTATTTTATTTTTTTAGTTCAACGATGATTAAAAAAAAATGAAAAAACAAACAAGAAATTTGATTGTTAAAAAACAAAAATACTGCTGAAATATGATCAAGGAAGGTATTTAAAAAGTATCTTATAACAATATATTTACAGAAAAAGAAAAAAAAATTGTTTAACTTTATTAGGCATATAATTTATTTTCCTAGGGTAGACTAACAGACTAGTTCATGTACTATTAAGTATTCTGCTATAAATAAAATATGACAATCTAAGAAATTAGTAATTTTCTTTTTGTGTGTGGAAAATTGGAAATTGTCATAATATTTAAATATGGATTACGAGGGTTCGGTCTTGTCTTTTTTTTCATCGATTTTCTCGACTCCAAATTTGGCCTCTTCATCATCGTCGCCAGGGCCGTAGAGAGTTGGGTATTTCTGCATGCACATCTGCATTGCCGTGAACGCTTCGACACAGTCGCTGCCCTTCGTTTCGGCTGTTGAGTAGTGAAAACAGGAGAACGCCTCCCGGAACTGTACTCCGCAAGGGCCTGTCGCCATCCCTCCGAGGCAGGGGCAGTTCCAGTTGATAGAGCCGTCCTCGAGTATGAGGCCGGGAGGCTGCTCAGGTTCAGGTAAAACAACTGTACTCGGGGTAGCATGATCTTCTTTAGAAGCAAATATTATCTTATCCTTGCCTATTCTTTTAACTTCTGACATTTTTTTATTATAATTTCATCCTATTCAAAATCAAGTGTCAATTAGTGAGCTCCATTTCTGAAACGGAAATTTTAATATGTATTAATTAACATTTATATTTCAATTATTACATAAAAGAATGAATATGTGATTTCTTATCAAGTATATATTGCATTTTTGTAAAGTAAGATATTTAATTAAATAAGTAAGGATTTTTAAATACACAATTCAACCCAAATTCCAAGTTTTATGTAAACTAGCTTTGATTATAGTTTAGCCGTTTCCAATCATCCTAATCTGACAGATCAAACTGAGGATAGAAAAATATGTGAATAATTTGTCTTTTCAGTGGTTGGTCTGGACAAAAACAAGCAAAATGAGTAAGAACAGGAGAGTCAGGATGATCAGTTTCTTATTTTAGCACATTGTACAGTACAACAGTTTATTTTACCATGTATTTAATCTTTGTGTAAACCCACAAAGAGATTCTAGAGATTCTAGGTTAAAATGTTGGCAAAAACTTTACCTCGCTGAAAGTTTTTAATAAAAAACTAGTATGTATTACATTAAGTAAAGTTGGATATTACATTAATAATTAAACTTGTTAAGACCATCCACCAACTGAAGATATCCGATGGCAGTTTGTGATCAGCCTACACACTAGGAATTTATGTAGCAAAAGGAGATCAGCCTCATCCCGATCACATTTTCTACATAAATTACTGAAGATATCTGAATGGCAAGATATATCTAACAATTGAGATTACACAGAACCATCAGACACAATCATGTTCAATGTTTGTACCCGTCCATGGATATTTTTTTAGAATAAAAAAGTGGTTCTGACCTTAGTCAGCACAAATGGGTGGCTGGAACTTTCTTGTACGACAGGAATTACTTTGCTTCGCTTGTATATCTTCACTCTAAGGGCAAAACTGGATAAGTAGAATTTTAATAAGTCTTTAGGCCGTACTCTTCAAAACCTGATAATTATACTTGTACCAAAGGTTTCACTTTCAAATCACAATCCAGAAGTTAGTCTACCATCACTTCGTAGACTTATCAAAATATTTATCGTTAATTTGGTTTCTTCAAATCATTCTGATCTTCCTATTCTCACAGTTTTGGTCTGACCTCACCTTGCAGACTGAACTGAAATATAAATCTATAGTTGGGCCATTTCCAACCATTCTGGTCTTCTTATCTTACGGTTTTGGTAAGTCATTACTTTCTAGGATTCATATTCATTAGTTTTTTTCCAGGTTGTTCTGATCTTTCTATCCAAGCACCTTTGTCCTGGTCAACACCTCAAAAACTCTATCTACATATAAATCTGTAGTTTCTTATTTACAATCATTCTGGTCTTATCCTCATGTTTTGTCCAGCCATCACCGTCTACAAATATTCATGGTTAGTTTTTCCCACCCAGATTGTACTGTTCTTCCTTTCCTCGCAGTTTTCATCAGCCAATATCTTGTAGACTCTACCGAAGTATAAATTTGTTGTCGGAATGTTTCTAATCATTCTGGTCTTCTTATCCCCATGTTTTGTTCAGTCATCGCCGTCTACAAATATTCGTTGTTAGTTTTTTCCACTCTGATAATATTCTTCCTATCCTCGCAGTTTTGGTCACCCAATATCTTGTATACTTTACCGAAGTAAAAATTTGTTGTTGGAACATTTCTAATCATTCCGGTCTTCTTATCCCCATGTTTTGTTCAGCCATCACCACCTAGGCTGATGAATTATTGGTCAGCCAATACCATATATGCTTACTAAAATATAAATTTGTAGTTTGCCATTTAGATCGCTCTGGTCTTCCTATCCTAGCACCTTTGTCCTGTTAACACCTCAAAGACTGTACTGTAATCTGTAGTTTGATTGTTTATGTTCATTCTGGTTTTCCTATTCTAACTTTTATGGTCAGCCATCACCTAAAAGACCTCACCAAATCATTAGTTTTGCCATTTCTGATCATCCTGGATTGCCAATCTGCACAGCTTTTTTTTCTGCCTGATGTGTTTTGCTATATTCAATGGTTAATTTGAGGAAGAGCAAACCAGCAAGGATAGGCAGACCGGGATAATTGAAATTGACAATTTGCACATTCATTGTACACTCCACGATTTGTCATGAACCAAGGAAATATGCCGTATTATAATTTGTGTTTTTTTTTTAAATAAGTGTTAGCATTACATGGTGTTTCTTAGAAATATTTTGTAATGATTTTTTTTTAAATTATAACCATGAATGTAAAGGGTGATGCAATATTAATGCATACGTTTGCGCGTAAATTTTCTTTAAAATTAGCCTTTTTTTATCCTTATCTGTGAAAATTTGGTCCTAGAGATATTTTATTACATGTAATAATCATCCCTAACCTATAAATGATTTAAAACAAAATGAATTTTCATTGAAAAGCTCATCCTTTTCTTTGTGTATATCTTATAGAAAAAAATCTTAATAAAAAAAGTGATCGTTTGAAAAAATGTGTTACCTATTGGGGGGAAAAAGTCTGGAACCTCGCTTTTCGATGACTTCTGTCTTGTTTTCCAACTGGGAATCTGCAGAAGGCGAGGGCTTTGAAAGCTCGTTTTATTATTGAAACTTAAAGCTCTGATAATTCCCGATTCGACGGAGAAGAAAACGATCCCAAGTAGGGCGTATTATCACAGAAATACTACCTACAACGACCGGCGAACGGAGCACATTCGGACTGGAATTTTGAAAAGTTGTACCCGAAGTTTACAGAAGGGTTCAACAGTGCCGGCTTGAAAACCAGTACTGGCTAAGAACTACTGGCGATTCCTTGGAATCGATTTAATTTCCCAATTTTTCCCCTCACTGGAAAATTTCTTTATTGCGTTTCCCTTTCATTTCTTGCCTTAAAAATACCATAAGACTAAAACAAATTTACAATAAGAAAAAAAATCAGACAACCTTTTCAATCGACACTGTTTTTGTTATTTCAAGAATAAGCTCTACATATGGTCTTGCAGATCCTCCTTCCAAAATTCCCTTGTGTCCTGATACCCAAGATATCCGCAGGTTGTTGTGTTTCCCCAGGTTTTGGAGATTTTGGATGCATTCACTGACTAATTGAAAGCCATATTAATTTTTGTACTAAAATTAAAAACCTCAGCATTATATATTAAAAAGATCTACTCAAGCCCCAATTCTCTTTGACCTCTTAGCTTTTTCACTCCACAGAAAACTAGTTCTCCTCATTAAAACCATAATAATTCCTTTATTCTATTACTTTAGCACTATCTTTCACTTTCCTTAGACTCTCAATCTGCTCATTGGCTTCAAATTGCTTATCATTCCTGTATTAGATACTGTTATGATCTTAAACCAAAGGATCATATTTCTTCTTATCATAACGTCTTCAGCCACCTTATCATACTAAGCACTTATAGAGTTTTAATCTATATATTTAAAATTACATCCAATTAAACATCTTTAATATCTGTCAACTTTTATCCCTCATTCCTTATCCAAATGCACCAATCGTATCCCCAAGCCTTCAACCCTCTTCTAAACCTTTAGCTTTATTCTTCAGAATTGCAGGGTCAAGACTATGGAATTTGCTTCTTTGGGAACTACGTTCTGCTTCCTCACTGGCATCTTAGTTTTTAAAAATGACATGAATCATTTCCTTTTCTTCCCTCTTCCTTTTCTTTTTCCTTTTTCTCTTTCTGCTTTTCTTTCATAATGTGGTTTCATCATTCAATTATAAATAATTAATATTTTAAGGAATATATTATTGTTATTATTGTTTTGTATATTTTATTTTCTTCCATTTAATATTTCCGCTCCGGCAGCCTCAAAAATTCCTTAAAAAAAAGAAAGAAATCTTGCACGCATAATTCTCATTCAAACACTAGCATGGTAGCACAAACATTCAATGGTGTAACAATTTATGGAAAGGCCTAAATCTCATTATAAATTCCAATAAATTTGAGAAAGTTGAAAAGTACTTCTCGAAACAAGCACTGGGGACCTAGTAAATCTTTTAAATCACTCAAAAGGTTGAACCTTTGCCTAAAGGGGTGCAAAGTGCAACAGTCGACCAAACCAGTTTTACAGTCATAATGATAAGTTCTCCACTTCACATACATTGAGGACAAGTTGGAAGGTTGTTGCCTATTATGGATTAGCCTGATGTGACCTATTCACAGTCTAGAGAGAATTACAAGTTTTTTTTCTCTCAAGTTCCTCAGTTTGCCATTTATGTACAACTGGCTTATTTTCTTTCACACTATCTCTGTAGACATTCCATCTTGCCGCCAACTTTCATTTGATAATGTTTTTAACATAAACGACTATATCATCTAGGTGGAGAGGAAATTGATCTGTACTTTGTGGATGGCTTGCAGCGTTCCTTCCTGTTGATCAGCTTTTTCATTTCCGAAAATGCCGACATGCCTAGGAACCCAAATGAATATTGCATGTTTGTTAAGTGCTTTGATTTCACAGAGGTATTTGTGAATTTCTAAAATACCTAATAAGATATTTCTAAGGTACAGACCAAGGGAGAATTTATTTTTGATGGCCTCTAGATCACCCTTTGAATCAGTGCAAATAATGGCATTACAAATTCCTTGTGATTCCTTTATAGTGCTCAATGATCATCTGATTGCATAAAATTCAGCTGTGTATAGACGAGCCTCATTCAATAGACCGGCTATATTTTATTATGTTTTATTATTATTATTGCTGTTATTATAATTTTACTATGATTATAAAACTAAATTTATTTCTAATGTATGTACATATAAGGGGGATTAAAGTCCTATTTGTACTTTTAAAATAAATAAATAATAAATAAAAATAAATAATTTTGACATAATTTTTTTACATGGTAATGCTTTAATAGCTCCTTAGCTATCTTATCTTATGAAGATTTTTTGCCCTTGTAATCACTTTTAAGATTTTCTAGGAATTTAATTATCAGAACAAAAATATCTTAAGTCTTATGTATTTATTATTTGTTATGTACATATTGATGACCAAATAAAGAAATATATAATATTTTGTTATTAATGTTCTATGGATTTTTTTATTCTATTAAAGAGTTTTTTCTTTGATCCAACAAAAACAACTGCAATACAACAGCTTTTTTAGCTAAGGCTGTAAATAAATTTTTAAATTGCTGTTTTATTTTTTGTTGTGCATATCACTAAAACAAATTTGAAGTTATTTTTTACTAAATCTTTGTTTAAAATATTTTTTTATCCAAACTGCAATACTTCTGTCCCCTGACTTAGAATTGATTTTTTAGATTTTTTGCTGTAAATTTTAAAATTACGGTTTTTAAATCTGTGTAATTTTCTGTAGTACTGCAATAAAACGCATTGAATTTGGTTAATATTTTAATTTAAACTTTTGGGAATTTCAGGGTTTTTGTAAAAAAAAAAAAAAAAAAAATAATAATAATAAAAAAAAGTGAACACATTATGTGAACAGTGTTAAAAGATGGAAGAAATCAAATTTTCAGCTGAAAGTTTTTTGTGCTTTGTAACATTAAGCATTGGAAATAAAAGAAAAGATGTTGAATTTTTGAAAAACGTGAGGCCAATTTGAAAAGTGTCCCCAGGACTGAGGAGTAGGTTATGCCTTCTGCGGTGTTATGTTGAAAAGCTCAAATTTGAAAAGACTGTGGCGATTGACCTCTCGGCAGAACGCCTGGTCGGCAAGCTGGCGGGCTGTCCTCGGAGGGCCATGGCACGGACCCGGGAGGAAGGCCGAGCCCCAGAACGAGGGACGGCACTCCGGGACCCTTGGATGGGGAGTCGCCGTCGTCCTAGGGTACCTGCTCTGGAAGGAACGGTCGCGGACCTTGAACGTGCAGGCCTCCTCCAAGAGGGACCACTACAACTTCATCGCGGATGTGGTCGAAAAAACTGCAGGATCCGTCGTCAACATCGAGATCATGGACAAACGGAGGTAGGAGACATTCTGCAGTGACAATTGTTTTCAGGTGCCGAGAAACCAGTATTTAAATATCCTGAGTACAGTTTCGAACTGTATTTCATAGTAAAAACGTGTGTGATGTGTGTTCCTATCTTGCAGAAAGCTTCAGATCCTGCGAATACATTCCTTTTGAGATACTTAAATTCAGTGTGAAGCAGTATATATTCATAGTCTGAAAGTATATGTGTTGTATGTTCTGTGTTCTTTGACGGCTATCAGATGCCCATTAAATCTGTAGTTCTGAGAACAAATCACTTCTTTGATACCCCGTGTCCAGTGAGAAATTATATCATCACCATCCCTAACCAACCCCAAAATCATCACTAAGCACTTCTGTTCTGCAGAAGGCTTGAGATCCTGCAATGTAGCTTCTTTCCTTTGGATGCGTTCCTCTTGAACCTTTTATTGATGCTTAAATTCAATGTGGCACAATGTATCCTCACAGTCTGAATGCAAATGTAAGTGTGGCGTCAATCAGATGTCCATTGAGTTTATAGTGCCCTGAGAACAAATCACTTCTTAGATTACTTGTGTTCAGTGAGAAATTCTAAGTAAAGTAAAAAAAGTAAGTAAAGGAGTTCCTATCATGCAGGAGACCATTGGATGTCTGCGGATGAGGGGTCAAACCATTTTGCATTAATTTCTCCATATTATTCACAATTAAAAATCCATAGGATATTGTGGGGTTCGAACCTAGGACCACTGGCATAGCAGTACGAGTTGGGTGCCTTAACCACTGCGGTCCTTTGATTAGATTCTATTTTTCATTGTAAAATTGTCATTAAGCACTCCTGCCTGCAGTGGTCGAATCTTCCTTCCTTGCAAAGGCATTCTTATGAAGCTCAACACTTTGTATTCAAGAAAATAACAAAAACAATAACCATAGTTTTATAGTTCATTGTTTCTTATTATTTTCATTATTATATATTTTAAAATTTTTCATTACATTAATTATTTGTAAGTTATCTCTGCATGAGTTTAAATAAGAAATTTAATTTACATAAGCCTACTTTTTTCACGTGTTTGCCATATTACTGAAACTCTTTTATTTCCCGTTAGATTGGACTTTTTTACAGGCTCGTTTGTCCCGAGGGCCAATGGGTCAGGCTTCATCGTCAAAGAAGACGGTTTAATATTGACCAACGCTCACGTTGTCATGGGCAGAGAGTCCGGTGAAGTGAACGTGAGTGTGGTCATACTTTCCTTCGTCTTTTGTATATAAAGTTTATACAGTTTTTGTAAAGGTGAAGCTACACGACGGATCCGTGTACAAAGGGGTCGTCGAGGACGTCGACATGAAAGGGGATCTCGCTACAGTAAGGATTAATGCAAAAGTACGGGAATTTTTAAGCTGCCGTTTCTGATTGTTTTTATTATTTAGCACAAGATGATTTGTTTTAGCAAAAACTTCCAGTTTTATCGATGGGGAGCTCGTCCAAGATCAGGCCCGGCGAATGGGTCGTCGCAATGGGAAGTCCTCTCTCGCTATCAAACACTGTGACAACCGGTGTCGTGAGCACTGTACAGAGAAAAAGCTCAGAGTTGAAAATAGTCGGGAAAGAAATGGATTACATCCAAACAGATGCAGCTATTACGGTAAATAGAAATATTGTAATTTTATGATTTTATTTGATGCTCATTTACATTTATTTTCTATTATTTAAAGTTTCACTTTAATATTTTAATTTTTACAGTTTGGCAACTCTGGAGGCCCTCTAGTGAATCTGGATGGACAAGTAATAGGTATAAATTCGATGAAAGTCACAGCTGGGATTTCCTTTGCCATACCTATAGACTATGCCAAGGATTTCTTACAGCAATGCGAAGATAGGAAAAAAGGTATTTTTTTCATTCGGAAATAGTTAAAACTCCTGCCATTCATTTTGTTTTTTGGTTTGAAGGCCTATTACCGAAGGGAACCCAGAATCCTAGGAGATATATGGGAATCACAATGCTCAGCCTTACACCGTCAATCATAGCAGAGATGAGGGCACGCAATAAGCCGATTCCGGAAGAGATCACTTCAGGAGTGCTCGTCTGGAAAGTCGTCATCGGTTCCCCTGCCCACATGTAACTGTTTTAAA
Source organism: Cimex lectularius (assembly GCF_000648675.2). Classification (NCBI taxonomy): domain Eukaryota; kingdom Metazoa; phylum Arthropoda; class Insecta; order Hemiptera; family Cimicidae; genus Cimex; species Cimex lectularius. The sequence goes on along the minus strand of NW_019392784.1, from coordinate 12,553 downwards.
AATGTGATTCACTTCTTTGTAAATTATTTTATGACTATTGCAGAGCTGGCCTCATCCCTGGCGACATCGTTGTCGAGCTGAACTCGGAAAACGTAGTTGGAGCATCTACCATTTATAAAGCCCTCGAAACCAGTTCCATTCTGACAATGAAAGCCTACCGAGGTGGACGATACCATGTTTTTAGAGTCGTGCCTGAAGTTTCGTAAGATTGTAAATAAATTTAATTATATTTTTGTTTAAAAGTCAATGTGTTTTAATAATGATAATAGGATCTTTTATTTAAGAATAATTACGAATTTACATAGTATAAAGAATACATAAAGGCACATAATTTATTTAATATATTATATGAAATGCAGTTAATTGGGGGAGGGGGAAAAACACCTACATCCTCTCAGTAGTATAATAATTTCTTGTGTTAACGTGCCTTTTCCACATTTCCATTGACATCCTTCTCTGCTTCCAGGGGCAGTTTGTGGGGCGAGAGCACAGCGCTCTCTGGGCGATGTTGAGCCCCCAATGGTTGGTGGGATGTGGGTGGACACACGCACATCCCATTTTGAGATCAGTAAAAGATTGTTTAGGATAAAAGAATAACTGTAGTAACAACAAGAGCATCCTCGCGATGCCGAACCCGGTGTGTAAAAAAACAAACATGGATCCCCCTCGTTGTGCTTTTGCTAGAAAAATGCTGAAATGGGGAACAAACGTGCAGCGAAAGTCAGTACATCCCACCCTCTTGACCTGACCATCATGACCTAACGCTAAGCGAGTGGTAAAAAGCATGATAAATTGTTATTAAAATTTATAATTAATTATACTAGCTACACAATCAATATATTATTTATGTATATAATGAAATTATATTTTCTCCTGCACCTCCTCACTCAAACCAACTGGCCACCAATTTTTTTCTTTTATTTTTCATTACCTGTCTTTATTTGATTGACCAGAAAGGTATGTCAGCTTCATATAGCTCAATTACTTTTTCAATTAAATTTTTCCCGAAATTTTTACTAATTTCACAGACATGTTTAAGATAATGTCATTGCAAGTACTCTCACAACACAAAATATTTTTTCATTTTTTATTCTTCTTTCTCGGTTGTTTCTTGGTTATATATCTTTGGTTTCTTTTTAGGAACTAGACAGCCATCCAACACATTTTATTTTTATTGAAAGAGAAATTAATAATAATGAATAACAATAAATTCAATGAAAAGAAAATAAGTTTGATCGTTGTCTAATTCCTGAAAAGAAACGTAAGAAATACAAAATCTTTTTATATTCTGCGAGCTGCTCTCGGAAAGGGAAGGAAGAGCTTGCCAACTTGAAAGCAAGCTGAGACATGTCAGCTCCGAGTCGGCCCCGTTACTTTCTTGAGTACTCTCAGAGGCTCCACTAGCGATTACAACTCTCAAGAGAATGTCGAGAGTAAAATACTACCAAGTGGACAGGCACCTTTAAGTTTAAGAAGAGCTCAAGATGCAACATAGACCAAAACTGGTCACTGCACAGGTTGTAAAGATGCTGATATTCAAACACCAAACTTTTGCACAATTACAACAAACGGAAAGAACTTGGTTTGATAAATTTGAAATAAAAAAATGTGTATAATTAAACAAACAGGTAAATATATAAATAATACATTAGATTAGGATTTACCCCTAATTTTAAACCTGTATATAAATAAAATCCACGGAGAACAACAACAATAAGCATATAGGAGTAGTATTTATAAGAGATTATTAAATTAATTGAGCGACTTTAATTTATGAGTAGTCATCATTTTCAACTAATTAAGCTCACATTTATTGTTTATTGAATTTATGTATTACATATATAGATTACATACATTTAAAGTAAAACTCATTGCCATCAATGTTTAGGTGTTGTGTCCTTTCAGATAGTTTAATAAATTAGTTTGTGTCTAATAGAATTTCACTATAGCACCATTCACAAGCCAATGAATTAATTGACAAAAAATGATAGATAATATATGATAAGAGGATTGAAATTTTAAAATACGCATAAATTAAGTTGTTTATATATTGGATCTTGGATAAAGGGTTATTTAAAAAATAAATAAATAAAATAAATTAACAAGAAATAAATATCACAATGATGGCTCATGAGAGTAGATTGACCCGATGCAGGTTCAACAATTGTCATGGTTTGCTACATGTCATTATTTTGACAAAACCAGCTATAAATTTTAAAAAAATTGTCTACCAAGTTGATGAAAAAATAATAATGATGAATAATAAATTATATAATAATATGAGAATAATAATGATGAATAGGAAGCTTGTAATAAAAATACAAAATACCAAAAGTAAGCATTGCCGTTTATTAATTAAATTTAATTTAAACCAATCTTCCAGAAAATGTTGAGATTATATTGGATCCACAGGCCCCAAAAATTTACCATTATATAAAGTGCGCCAAGCATACAATTGTGTTTTCTTTGCTTATTAAAATTTGTGTACACGTGTTTTCTTAAACCTTTCATTTGTTACAAATGCAATCTCACCCTTTCACACTTTTATATTCTCAAAAAATAAGTCTATACTTTCTTCTTTTAATAACTCCTTGTTCTTATAATATTTCATTTTCATTCTTAAAAACTAATTCGGGGTAAGGCTTAAAAAGGCAATAAACAAATCTAAACTTATTAAGAAGCTGGTGGAGCTGTGATATAAACAATATATATAGATATTTATTATATATAATGTCTGGCTTCGAGACTAAATAATAAGTACAAAGCGTAAGACTGAAAATACAGAGGAATGATGTAACATATATTAAAAATTAAAATATATTAGTTAATCGTGTTATTTTTCACTTTATGAATTACAATTGAAAAACAAAGAACAATGAGCAAGAACAATCATCATACTTTTTTTTTTCTTCTAGTATCACACTCAAATTGTTTGCACTAATGCCCAGTGACTGATACAGTTTTAATGCTAGTACTTGTTTTCATTTAGGACTGAAGAAATTAATACGCTCTAATATATTTTGCAAAAATAGAAAAAAGGCATTCGACTTTTTTTTTTAATATTTAAATTTTAGTAATTAAACTTTTTAATAATTTTCTTTCTATGTAAATTCTAAAACATAGCATTGAGAAACGGCACCACTTTCAGACAGTGGAATATACAAATACTCTACAGAGATTAATAATAATGTTTTCAACACAGTTCATTAGCACACAAAAGTAAATAAATTATTGACATAATAAATTAACTAAAAAGCTTATTCTCATTTTTAATAATAATTACAATATACAATATAAATTAGACGGAAATGTAATTTTTCTCTTCTCCCTAAAGCTGTTTTTTAAAATTTAAAATAAATTAAAATACTTTTATACAGTATCCAATCGAACAAATACTTGTAACACATTTAAACAAATTTAATAACAAAAACTCAGACATGCTGAATTCGACTATATCGAACTTAACGGTACGCAGGAAAATCACAACTTAGCCCTCACTGTCTAAGTATATGTTTACACTGGGTATACGGTTTTTTGAACGAAATTAGGCGAGATTTTATCTCGAAAATAAAATTTCAATTCAGGAAAGAAAACCCATACTGTAAGTCTACACAATCAAAACAGTAACTAAATGGTGTTCATGTGTTAACAGTGACGCTGTATCGAACTCGGGGGCACACACTTTGAAACTTCCTATGATTGGGTGTTATGCTGCATATTTTAGAAGCAATTTTTAAAAAATATTTGTTTATCCTTAAAAAAAAGTTCCAAGCTATAAATACTCAAAAAGGATGAATATTTGATTGTATCTGATTTTTAGTTCAAGACAATTAGAAAACCTGTCTTAAATAATTTCAAATGTGTGAATTCCGACATATAGAATGCACTGAAATTAAATCGAGCCTATATTATTGTCTCTAACAATGTGTGCCCTTCAGTGTAAAATCACAAATTAATTTACCACAAAAAAAGCAGCATATCTTTAGATAAAGTTCCTTTCTTTTAAATATATTTTATACATTTAATGATACATATAACAATTTTTTTTTTAAATTTTATTATTTTATTTGTTGTTCATTATAAATGGTTCCCTTTATCTCTTCACATAAAGGGGAGTTTTTGTTTGAGATAAGAAGAGATTCTTTGGTCGGAACGAGATGTTAAAAAATAAAAGAAAAAGAAACAAACGATTGCACAAAGCACATTCATGTGCAACTGCACCGAGGAAGGTAAGCACCGGAAAAAAGGGAACACACAATACACCTCTCTCTCAATATTTAACACAAATGTTAGGAAAATTATTCAAAATAAGGTTTTTTTGTTTTTGTTTTAAAGGTTACATCATCTTATGTATAGTGTGTGACTGGTGCTATAGACTAAAATCTATTTTAAAGGACAATGTTGTCCTTTGTTCAGCTTTCATTGTCTGAAACAAATAAAAAATTTATATAAAATAACAAAAAAATTAGGTTAACAATTTGTAAAACATGCATCACTAGGTGATCAGTAACCAGTGTAAAACGGCACCAGTTGTGGGTAAAAATTCTACATCACAGCCAAAATTTCTACATCACCTGTAAACTCATTTATTGATTTTTGTGAGTAAATTCAGGTGTAAAATTAGATCAAATTATTTTTTCTATAATGACAATATTCGCAAATAGGAACAAAAGCATAACGAAAACTGCCTGTAAATATACTTCATACTTTTTTTGCATTTCTTTTGAACAGAAAAGTAAATTTTTGTACTATAAAACTGCAACCAATTACAAAATATATTTTTATACTTTACTGAATTAAATTTTTTTTCATCAATGACAAATCATAAAATGTTTTATTATGGTTGAATTTCCCTCCACTGATTACTGTTACACACGTTTGACTAAACCAAAACACATTTTAGCGCAAACTTTACTTAAAAATTAAAGAAATTGCAAGAAAAACAGGCAAATTATACTGGCTGTAGGAGCTTGGAGCAAAGCTTTTACGTTTTGCATTTTATATTAACGAGGTGAATTATTTATTTGAAAGTTGTAACAAAATTGCAACAAAGAGAAAAAAAAAATTACATACAAACCAAAAGCAAAATTAAAAGCATGCAGATCATTCAAGATAAAAAAGAAGCTTGATTTTATAATTAGCAATTTAAACTAGTCAAAAACCAAATTTAAAAAAGAAAAACAAGAGCTTTTTATTACAATGAAAAGTATGGGGAAGAAATATACCGAAAATAGTATGGAAAATACTGTTGCTGTTGAAGTCTAGGCGAGAGACATGCCTGTAATGATATGATAAGCATGTTTCAAAATTTCAATTTAAGACAAATTTAAACAAATAAGAAATGGAACTGTAATTAAACAACTAATAATGATCTCTATTATAGTTGGTATCAGATTTTAATATTTTACTTTTGAATTAAAAAAAAACAGGGATAAGGCCGATTGAAAAGAAATTAAAAACACAGTTACTTCTTCACGATGAACTTAGTTTTTCTTTTCTCTTAAATTGCCCTCATTCCTGATTTTTTAATACACAATTACCTAAAAAATACAATTTATTTAACAAGTTGAAAATGAATAGTTAATTAAATAGACCAACTGTTTCCTTTAATTCATACCATCAACACGACATTTTATAAATTCTGAAATTTTAAAATTGCTGACAATTTTGTGGAATTTGATTGATCGTTTCCCCCCACAATTCCACCAAATTAGATTGGTTTATTAGAACTCGAATGATTACTTCTGACTTATTTAAAGAGAGGATTTAAGTCCCATTTCACACTGGATGACATTTGTAGGCTGATATTTTATTGTGAATAGCTGTCAGTAAAGCATTGGGCTCTTTCACAGACTATTTTCTCTTTCATTGTCTTTTGATCATCTTCTTGCCCTCTCTTGATCAGCTTTCAATGCCCAAAGTGAAGGTGGCTCACATGGGAGACATTGAAACCAACAGCGTACTCAAACATTTCGACTCTACGGCAGTTAGTGAAACAATATAAAAGCAAACAATGATACAATGTTTGGATATTGTAGAGATTATCTATATTGCTTGGAACTCCACTGGTGCGAATTTCTGCAATGTACTTACAAGCTTCATGAGCTGTACAGAAATAATCATCATTATTCTCTGTGGCAATTTCGTTTTGAGAAAACAACATCAGTGACAAATGCCTGGTATGTGAAAGTCTGTCAGCTGAAGATGTCAAACTACGCCCATACCGCTGAATATTAGATGAAAAAATATTCAAGTACTATTCAGTGTCTGTTTTTTGTTAAAATAAAATTTGGTACACACACAAGTCTCGTTTTCATTTCAATCCGCTAAAAGTGACTTGCTAACATAAACATGTTATGTTAAATCAACAACTGTATACCGACACAGCCCAACCCAATTTTTTGGTCTTGTAAAAAAACAGTATAAAAACTAAAGACTGATGCATCTATGATACAAAGATGTGAAACAACAGTGATGGTAAAATGTCGTCCAGTGTGAAAGAGGCCTAACAAAATGGAAAAAAGTAAAATATTTCAAGTTTGAGAAAAAAATCTGCATTTTTAATTAACTACTTTAAGGTAATTTTCATTAATTATATCTTCTTTTAAAATAAAATGAAAAGGTTTTTAAAAAACCATCTACTCTTTTTCACTGCACCATTTGTTTTGCATATGACAATGTAATAATTATGTAAAACAAAAGTTACGCTCTACATTCTGTAATACAAAAAAATTTCTTAGCCTCTGTACAATAAGTAGGCTTTTCAATGAAAAAAGTTATTTGTTAGTTTAAAATACATATAACTAAATCTCCAAAGTTAGTTTTTATGCCACTCTGTTCTCTCTTCACACGTTAATCTCGTTTTCATACATACGGTAAATATTAATCAGCAAGAGAAATGGTGATTTTGTTGGATGTCGAAGATTTTCTAAATCTCCTTCTTGCTGTAAATTTTAAAAAGAATCGCACCAAAATTTTCAAATATTTAACAAAAGAAAAAAAATTATAAACACAAATTTAAACATTTAAATGCGAGTTATAGAAAATACATAAAAACAAACTTTTCCCCAAAACTAACAAACACCAACCATGCATACTATTTTGTTTTATCACTTTAGCCTTAACAAAAGAGCCTTTTTCCAGACCACAACATTAACGACATAACCGAAGATTAAAATTAAAAATTAGATAACCTTGTGAGAGTCAATTTGTGGCTAATGAATGTCATACATACTGAGGGCTTTGCGTTTACGCATTTCTTCATCTGCGTTGGATTTGATGGGCGAGATTATTGCAGCCCTTCCCTGACCCATCCCGCCTGTCACGTGAGGCTGACCAGCTCTAATAGGTTTAGCTGAAAATAAATAAAAACAATTAGAGTGTGATAGTATGCATGTACAGTTCACTGATGCTTGAAGATATCTCAGCTGAGAGGAAAGTAAAATATAACTTTTTAAATAAAAATCAAATATTACTAAGCACGAAGGAATTAATTCTTGAAGTTCAATAGTAGTAGCAGATAATAACTGCCAGTTTTCATAAATTATTATTATGCTTAGACTTAACCTGAACTCATATACTTTGAATTTGTATTTAATGTATAGCCATTTATTTACTAGATTTTATTTATATAATGCATTATATAATGTCATTTTTCAGTAATAAATAATTATTACTATAATAAAAAAGTGCACACACACTACATTAGTGTTCTCTAAATTTAATATCAATAATAAATGGTTACATTTTTAAAAGTGATAATACCAAATATATTTATACAAGCTTTATTTGTTATAAATAATGCTTCCATGACTTGGTTTTCTGACGTTTTTCTCTTTTCCTTGACTTTTTATTTCTTTCCATTGCAGGTGCCACCCTGTTAATCCCTGAGAAGGAAGTGAATAGCGAGGGAAATTGTTGGTGTATCTTACCGATCATTGCACTCGGTCCCCTCCTGGCAAGATTCTTTTGCCTCACAGCCTCTTTAATTCTATCTACTTCGTACTGATATCTCTTCCTGTCTCTCATCGCTCCTTCCTTGGCCTCTTTCAAGGCTGACTCCAGAGCCTGATGAAAAAAAAAACATCACAAAATTAGTTTTATAAATATTGGAGGTGGTGGTTTCGACTGACCTTTATCCTTTCCATTGTTGCTCTTAGTCTCTTTTCTAGTTTAGGAAGTTCACACCGTAGATCGGCGTTATCACGGACGAGTTGTTTATGAACTTTGGTTAGCTGGTCAAGGTTGTTTTCTAAGAAGGAGATTTTCTGCTTCTGGGCCAGTGAGCCACCGTCGTCCTCGTCTTCAACAGACATAGACTTTTTGATCCTGGCTTGAAGATCTTGAACAAAGAGTTTGCGCAAGTTGTGAAGCGTCTGTAGCTCTTTGGCGACAGTCTCTTCGAGCCCTTTCAAATCCTTTCTTGCTTGCTCTCTCCTTTCGACAGCCAACCTTGAAAAAAAATTTTTTTAAAAAAACATTTAAAGAAAAAAATAAATATTTTTTAATGCTCTGGCTATGCATGCAAACAAGCTTAGAACTCACATCAATTCTTGTAGCTTGTTGCTCTTCTCTTGCTCCTCCAACTTGAGTTTTTCATAATCAGCAAGGAGCTGTTGATGAGCCAATGTGTATTTTTGGTTCTCACTGTGAAATTAAACATTTTTAAGCAATTTAAGCTAGCAAAAAGCTCATTTCAATAAAAATTTAACAAAAATGTATAATAAAAAAAAGTTTATACAATGAAAATATATTTCTACTAACTCTTTGACTATGTTAACACTGTCTTGTTTTTCAGCAATTTCATCTCTGAGCTGAGTGATTTGCTTCTGGTATGTCTCTCTAAGTTGGTCCATTTGCTGTTCAAAAGCAAGTCGCATGGTTGCCTCGTTCTTCTGTTCTTCAGCCTTTTCCTTACTGGAGGCTGCATGTACTTGTTCTAAAGAAATTTATCATTAGAATTTTACTCAGCAAAAAAATTACTCACGTGTATTACCTGCAGCCTTCATTTTAGCACACTCTTCTCTGAGAGTGTCCAAGTGTTCTTCAAGAGTGCGTTTCTTGTTTTCAGTCTCCTTCATCGACTCCTGCAACGATTTCATTCTAGCTTCGTGTTGAGAAATCAGAAGCCGGCATTCAGCAAGGTCTTTCTCATACTCAGAAATCTAAAATTTCAATTAATTTATAATTCAAACAATTAATTACGATTCAAAAGGAGCAATTAAACATATAATAATTATGTACCTTTTTGTTTGAATCAACTTGATAAGTTTCAAGCCCTTGACACCGCTGCACTAAGTTCTTCACTTCAGACTTCATTTTAGAGATGTAAAGTCGAGCAACTGTAAATTCTTCTTCAATCTTGCCATTCGAATCAGATGAAATCTAGAGGACAAATGAGAAAAAATTGCATTATTGTCAAAAATGAATTATGCCAAATTTTAATAAAAAGAGAAGAGATAATTTTTGTAAGATTTATCTATTCTAGCAGTGGATGTAATTTACCTTAATTTCATTATCACCACCACCAATTGCCACACCGATTCCAGAAAGATCTTTCAGAAGATTTGTCAGCATTTCGGTTATTCTCTTTCTTTGGTGAGTATACATGTCCTTCAACTGCTGCAGTTCCGATGCCTTGTTGTTAAGAGCAGACTATAAATAAAATAATAAAACGCATTTCAATATTTATCCAGTTGTGAAACACAATAATTATCAAATAAATTCTGATAATTTTTTTCCTCAAATATAATTACCTGTTTTGTAAGCAATTCTTCTGTCAAACTTTCATTCTCCTTGCTCTTTGTGTCTGCTTCTTGGCTCTTTTGATCGTAATTCACAGCCAGCTCTTCTAAAGCTTGAAGCACCTCTTTGACTTCTTCCTTAGCACACTCATTCTCTTGTGTGATCCTGTTCATTTCTTGCTGGAGAAGTTCATAGTCCCTTCTTGTCGAGGTTATCAACTGTAAAATAAATAAAAAATTGTTAACCCATTTTATTTATATTAAACTTTATAAAATATTTTCGAACTTCTGAGACTTTTTTATTTATGAAATCCAGATGTTCTCGTAAAATACAAAAAAATTCAGGTGTTGCGATATTTTTTAAGGGGGGGTGTGTGTGTAAATTGAAATTGTTCAAAACAGTACCTCTTCTTGTTCCATCATTTGTTCCTTAAGTTTCTCAATGTACTGAGACTGCTGGTTGATTTCCTCATCTTTGTCGTCCAGTTGAAGATACAACCTTTCCCTTTCTTCCTCGAGTTTCTGCCTTTCTTCATTACTAAGTGATCCAAGCATTATACTTGGAGAAGCAGGAACTGATAAAATAATACAATGTAAATAATACTGATAAAATATGATAAATACAACTCATTACTACAGCAGCTTTTTTAATTATTCAAGTAGGATATTATTAATTACCTTGTTTTATTATTTCTGTGGTGGCAACAGGAGTGACTGCTTCAAGCGGTTCCTGGAAGTTGACCTGTTCTTCAGGATTTACAGTCTCACCTTGTCTCCACCTAACAAAAAACAAAAATTATTATAATTTAATTAATCTATATTTGTTTAATGGTCATAATTGACCATATTAATTGGAATTACAATTTAAGGTAAGAATGTAAAGTATGTACCTGGCAAGTTCGGTTTCTAGTTTTTCTAATTTGCCCTTCAGCCTACCGACCTTCTCTTTTTCCTTTTCATACCGACGCTTCCATTCCTCGGCTGTCAATTCTTCATTGACAGTAACAACATTCTTGATGGTCTTTGCTCTAAATTAAAATCGATAATGAAAGTCGAGAAAAAAACAAAGAGACACAAATGATTACTACCTTCGGCCAAAGTCTAGAGTACTCTTAGTTTCAGATTCATTGAAAGATGCAGGAGAGCAACAAATTATAATTGTTGTCCTGGCATTTCCTCCGAGTGATTCCTGAAGAATACGCGTGAGCTTGGAATCTCTGTATGGAATATGACTTTTATTTCCATCGGCCAATGCTGAAATGACGTTTCCGAGCGCAGAGAGCGATTTATTTATATTTTTTGCTTCATCCAGTACAGTTCCTTCTGCACCGGTTTTAGATACCTGAAGGTTTTTAAAAATTCGAATAATTCAAAGGATATTATTTAAAAATTCAATATATTATCTTTGGTTTGTTTACTCACTTTTTCGCTACCAGCTAAATCTACAAGGTAAAGTTTGCCTGAAAGCTTTTTCTCATTTTCTAAATTTTCTTGTTTTACATTGATTAAGAATACACTATGACTTCTAGAACTGTGTTCATTCATATCTGAAAAACACAATTAATTTGTTATTATTACACCATATATAAATCAATGCAAGACTTACTTGTTACGGCAATGTGCCTATTTGCTTTGCCTTCTTCAATAACTTCAAAGACTTCATCAGGGCTTGAAACAAATCTTTCAGTAGCACCTTTTACAAACGGAACCCTATTTTTATCTTCATGGACACTCAGATTGACTTTAGACACTGAAATAATAAAGAAAAAACATTAATCAAAACTGACGTATTTTATTAAATATCGAATATCTCACCGTCTAATAAATCTCTGATTTTGTCCATGTAGATTTCAAAATAGGAAACTTTAATGTGGAACTCGAGGTTTTCCTCCATTGCGTAGATGTGGTTGAAGATATCGTTGACGATCCGAGGGATAATACCTTGTTTCATCTGATCACCGATAACTCCTTCCATCGTATGTGTTTTACCAGACGATGTCTGGCCGTACGCGAATATTGTCCCATTGTACCCACAAAGTACATCTAGAAATTATTTCAATTGTTAAATAAATACTGGAGAAGACAGGGGGGGAAAAATAAAAAATAATTACCCAAGACAATAGATTTGGCTGCTTCATTGTATACTTTTTCTTGAGAAGCGTTCGGTTTGAAGACTTTGTCAAATAAATAGACCTTTCCCTGTAAATAAACAACATATACTATTAATACATTTAGAAATAAATTGTAATAAGTTATTGATAGTTAAATTAAGTAAGAAAAAGAATATGGATTGACTAGAAAATTTGTTTAATTATTTTAGTTGAAAATGGAATTTGTCCAGCCTAAGCTATGGTATAGAAATTTGTTGGGAATGATGAAATGCAAAACAGCATATGATTGACAAACAGCTAAAATAGGCAGATCAGGATGATCAGATCTTAATCAACTATAGTTTCTATTATTATGTTGTCCACATCTCTCTTCCTCTCACTTATTTTCCACGTCCTCTCTCCACCCTCTCTCACGCTTTATCTCTTACTTACTTTACATTTGCTTTTTCTCTTTTTTATTTGCTCTCTTTCTTTCTCTTTTACTTACTTATTGTTCACATGCTCTCACTTTTTTGCTAATTGTAGGAGAGGTCATTTGCAACCTACATATGCAAGATGGTTTAAAGAAAAGGATACTCATTCTCTTCCTTTGTGATTAGTTATTCAGATATCGTGAGATGCGGTCGGGTGTGATGTAGGTTTCAGAAAAACATTTTCTTTATCGTGCCACGATAAAGAAAATGTTTTTCTGAAACCTAC